>NW_027040855.1:5632706-6344633 GCF_037179485.1 Ochlerotatus camptorhynchus | reverse complement strand
AAATATTTTTCATCATTACACGGAGTTTACAACAGTTAGTCTGTAAATTTTCGTAACACATTTTCTCAACTTTGAATTTTTCACAGATTTTTTAAATTTTACCGAAGAGTTCCGCAATTCAAAAAGTCGGTAAAAATTACTGACTCGATAAGTGTGTACTGATGTATGGTTGGTGAAGAGGCTAGCATCTGGAGGGTATTCTCATGCCAATGAATGCCACCCATCCCTACTTATAATTCAGTAATACACTATTTATTCATTTCTGTTTGATATGTTTACAAAGTTTGCAAACAACTTCGAGTTTTCTAGGGAGTTAATCTCGGGCACTATTGTGATTTGAGGCACTAAATTGTCATCACAGTTTTGTTATTCTATGTTTTCCGGTAGCAGATAATGGACTCCTGGAAAAAGCGAAGTGGAACCAGAGCCCAAGCATCTGGATCGTATCACCTTAAAACAATTTCTATGTAAAGATCCTTTCAGACCGATCGCGTTTGTCATAGTGGTCTTTGGTTTTTTGTTCATGATTCCGTTATAAACAATCTGGGACTTTGAACAGTTATCTGAAGTCAATGAATTGGAAAATTGGTAACTACACTGCAATGCTCATTTCTGTTTGCAAACTTTGTAAACATATCAAACAGAAATGAATAAATAGTGTATTACTGAATTATAAGTGGGGATGGGTGGCATTCATTAGCATGAGAATACCCTCCAGATGCTAGCCTCTTCACCAACCATACATCAGTACACACTTATCGAGTCAGTAATTTTTACCGAGTTTTTGAATTGCGGAACTCTTCGGTAAAATTTAAAAAATCTGTGAAAAATTCAAAGTTGAGAAAATGTGTTACGAAAATTTACAGACTAACTGTTGTAAACTCCGTGTAATGATGAAAAATAATTTTTTTCGATTTTATCCAATCTTTACGAATAACAGTCATTTGAATTTTAACCGAGTCAGTTATTCAAAAATCCAGTAAAAATACTAACTCCTGTAAAAAATCTAAGTGTGTATACAGATGCAGCGGAGTTGCATACCCCTCCTTCGAATCAGCACCGCAGCTGAGCTGCGACTGCGAGTGCTATGAAATAAAAAGGACATCGACTTATTACCACTACCTACTTCTCTCCCTTCCGCTCTCAGAATTCGCCGATTTGGTGTCTCTCGTTGTGTTTTCTGCTGAGACTGAGCAATATTCGATACCGCGAAACATCTCCGCAGTTATCTTTTCTTTCGGCGCAGGAGATGTGCGATAATCAAAAGTTAAGAATGTAGCTAAACATTTACAATAACATTCTACCAAATTTTCATGTGCGTAGTCCACTGCAACAGCCGAACGTACGAACGAATAGGGTGACTATAGCGCATTTTATGAAAACGTCACAAGTTTTTATGGCTGTTTTAAATCAATAATTACGAAGAAACCATAAAACCTACAAGGTTACTACCAAAGGCACAAATCTAGGGAACTGTATGGAAAATGTTTTGTAGAACAACTTATTAAACAGAAATGAAAATTTTCAACTTAAAAACACTAAAATGTATGAAATTTCACCAGTTTTTTTGGTACTTTCAACATACTTTTCAATTTTAATGTATGATAATTAACTTAAATCGAGTTCTTTTTCAAAGAGCATTGATAGCTAAGACTTTAATCTTTCATTTGGTATGTTGAAATCAGAAAACCACACTAAGATTAAAAAAATATAGCTAACCAAAGTTGGCAATACAAAAAAACATAAAATGTTGAATAACTCACTTAGCAGTCATTTCCGACCCTATGTTTCATGGAGATTTTTTCATAACTTTAGGAGTCCTGTCTACCCTAAAAATATGTAAAACCCGGAACCAAACACCCTGTATATGTATCTTCGGAAAAAAAAATCTACAGCAGAACGATTATTTGGCGTATTATAAAGAATGAAGAGGCATAAATCGAAACTGATGCAATCAACGGAAGCCAATCTGGAAAGTGTCACATAAGTGGAGATTTGGACATTAAGATATAATCATCAGTATAATATCGTAATCTCTATTTATAATAAAGTAATTAAAGAGCAAATGAAGTGTCAAAGGTGCATAATCCACTCAGACCGAAAATGTATACTTTTTGAACCCCGCCCTCCGTCGCCTTCGTTACTAAAATATACATTTTCTAGAACCCGAATGCCGTTCCACGATATGCGGATTTTTGAGTCCAACTTTTTGCCATGATGACTTAGAAAAAGTGTATTTACACGACATTTTTCTTAAAAGAAATGAGGAAAACGGTTTTTTTTTATTGTTCGGATTTTTTATATTTTTTTAGATTTTTAAAGTTTTTTGTTTTTAGATTTTAACATTTAAAAAAAAAATAGAACGATTTTTTTTTTCATTTTTGGGGTAGTAAGCTTCCCCCTTTATATTCTAATATCATTTTTGCATGCAAAGTGCCACCCAAAAATGTAGATATAAAATATATCTACAAAATAGAACATATATTCTGGCAACCATGGTTCATTTCTGTTCGAAAATTGTTTGGTCGATAATACCTACTAGTATAACATCGCACTACCAATTGGATGATATCTACTCCAAGGCTTCCGGAAATCTCACGCGTACACAAATGCGACAGTGAGCTGTGAAACGGAGCGTCGCATGACTCTCAAATCCATGGTGTGCTACATTATTGTACAAAAGAGAGACCAGAACGATGCGCGCGACAAGCAACACGCTCTCAACAAATTCGAGCGTTTCAATTTTTGTTTGTCTCATCGCATTGCTCTCTCAATGCGACGTATGTATTCAATCACATGCGACTGTTTCATTGAAACATCTCAATGCGCTCTCTCAGGGCGCCATCGCCGTGCTCTGTTTCGCATGCTTTGACTCTCGCGGTCCCATCATAAGTGATGTTATCGGGTGACGAGATAAGGGACTGCAAGGGTTTGTTCACAGAAGACTTGTGGCCCTTTGCACATGTGGATTTTGAAATGGGGTGAAGTTTTTAGATGGTTCCAGAAATATCTTCTAGTATAGATTCAAGCAGACTCAACTCATGGTTCCAGAGATATACTGGAATCACCGTAAGATCACCACTAATGATCCTAGGCAATTGCTTGTCGAAAGGATGCTAAAGGAAGGTAAAGGAAGGCTACGTGAGCGGTGGATGGCAACCTTACGGTAGTTGGGATACCGTTAGCATGTTAGCACCCAAATAATACCGGAATATCTGTGGAATTATGTGTCCTTCAACAAGTCCTTATGCGGAAATCTTCTAAAACACATTTTTTGGAAGCCTCTGAAGCTTTCAGCCCATTTGGTGGAAAAATAAACAAGTTATTGCGCATTTGCATCAAATTAAACTCAGAATCCCTCAGAATACTTTTACTCAGACCAGTAAAAATATAAATGGACGATTTTGAACGTAAAACAGCACTATACTATACAAGATTATATGGTCGGCCTTAAGTCAGAAGGGACTAAGTAGCAAAATAAAAACAAAAAATGAGTTAATGATATCATAAGATCAAGAATTCCCTCAGCTACATTTCAATTTTTCAGCCAGATTTGAAAAATTAGAGTAGCACGAGAAAACGGTCAAATGATTTTTCGCATAACATAAGACACAAACAGCCAACTTTAAATTCGTTTTTCTCAAAATCAAATAAAAAAATTCACATTTCGGTCTGACTTGACCGATCATATCAACACGCTAGTAATGATAGAACTCTGAAGATTAATATTTTTATTTGTCTGGCTTGAGTGAACACTATTTTAAGGGATTATTTTCAACGCAGAAGTGTACTTTGCTGCAAAAACGTTGGTGGTGACTTCTCATTGCATACACACAAGTCTGCACTTAAAAATTAACCAAGTTTAACATGTTGTAAATGTGTTCTGTCAGATCAATTGAGTTGAAATTTTTGACACAAAACTTGCTTTTCCATTGACCTTTGTCCGATCAGCTATGCACAAATTTTATTTTTATTGTCACCTTCCAGCAGGTGCTTCAAAAAATTTGGTATTTCTTACACGTGAAGTTCAACATATTTGTAGTTTTGCGTCAAAATTTCAGCCCAATTGATTATAACAGAACCCATTTATAACATGTTAAACTTGGCTAGTTTGTATGAAAGCGACCTTTGTCCGATCAACTTTGCACCACAGTGTACGTAGGTATGAAATGCTGGATTAAGGCTAAAGTAATAAATTTAGGAACAATTTGTGTCGTATCTGTATTACGGATTGTTGCTAAGCTTCTTGCTTCAGGAATTGTATTGAATACCTGTCAATCAACAAAACATACTACGGCAGCAAATGAATTCTTCAGATGTGTTAGCGCTCACAGGATAGTTCATATCAGCCACCATGATGCTGAATTGAAACAATCAATTTGCGACGACAGATTTCTAAATAGTCTTAGTGTTAAAGGGTGATACGGTCAAAATTTGGTCAAGGGAAAACGCGTGTAAATCGGTGAAATCGTTTATTTAAAAAATCAAATTAAATTTCTTTTTCAAGTTCAATTAGTTAAAAATTCAGGAAAAATATTCAGTTAGGCTTCCGCTTTTCCAAATCCGAATTGCTGGGCCTTACGCTTGACCCCTGCCATCATATTTTGTACAGCCACCTTGTCCACCTTCTTTGCCGCAGAAAGCCAGTTTGCCTTGAACTGCTGCTCGCCCTTAGCAGTTTTTTTGGTCTTCTTTAGGTTCCGCTTGACAATAGCCCAGTATTTCTCAATTGGGCGGAGCTCTGGCGTGTTGGGAGGGTTCTTGTCCTTGGGAACCACCTGCACGTTGTTGGCGGCGTACCACTCCATGGCCTTTTTACAGTAATGGCAAGATGCCAAATCCGGCCAAAACAGTACGGAACAACCGTGTTTCTTCAGGAAAGGCAGCAGACGTTTATTCAAACACTCTTTCACGTAAATTTCTTGGTTGACAGTCCCGGAAGCTATGAAAATGCTGCTTTTCAAGCCACAGGTACAGATGGCTTGCCAAACCAGATATTTCTTTGCGAACTTTGACAGTTTCATGTGCTTGAAAACATCTGCTACCTTTCCCCTTCCTTTTGCTGTATAAAACTCCTGTCCCGGAAGCTGCTTGTAGTCGGCTTTGACGTAGGTTTCGTCGTCCATTACCACGCAGTCAAACTTCGTCAGCATCGTCGTGTACAGCTTCCGGGATCGCGCTTTGGCCGTCGTATTTTGTTTATCATCGCGATTTGGAGTCACTACCTTCTTGTAAGTCGATAGTCCGGCTCGTTTTTTGGCTCGATGCACGGTTGTAGACGATACACCCAGCTTATTTGCGGCATCTCGGAGAGAGAGGTTAGGGTTTCGCTTGAAACTACCGGCAACTCTCTTTGTCGTCTCAGCGGCTTCCGGTTTTCGATTTCCCCCCGATCCAGACTTCCTGGCTGTCGACAAACGTTCCCCAAACACTTTAATTACATTTGTAACGGTTGATTTGGCAACTTTTAGCGATTTTGCCAACTTTGCGTGCTAGTAGCTCGGATTTTCGCGATGCGCAAGCAAAATTTTGATACGCTGCTCTTCTTGCTTGGACGGCATTTTGCCAACTGAAGAGTGAATTCCAAAATCAAAATAGGAGCAACATTCTACACACACACACCTTAAAAATGAGGGGTGTTCAGGTTTTTTAAATGCAAAATTGAAAGAAATACGTCAAGTTGATATTGACCAAATTTTGACCGTATCACCCTTTAGTACCGTGGACCCTCGGTGAAATAAAAAAAAAAACATATTAACGAGCAAATAAACCACAACTTGATTGTACATTTCGCTTTCCAAAGCCACATCTCTTACTTCGTTCGTTATGAATGGGCTATTTTTCAAGTTAATCCTTTAATCAACGAAAATTTCCGCTAGGAAAACTTTGTTGGTTATAACCATCCGACACCTCTTCTCCATGTTCGATAAGAGTGTAGTAGCTAGGTCGCTTTCCATCGTTTCCAAAACAAAACAACACTTTCCCCACATCAAGAACACGAGTTGGTCTTCCAGTTGAGTTTGTTATTTCGATGTCGCATTGAAACGCTTGACGCTTAGCGACGTCTCATTGCGAAAAGCGCATGAGCTTCGGTTCACGCGACGTCGCATGATACTCGTTCTCATGAAACGCATACATCCGGAAATGTGCTGTGCTTACAAAACAGTGCGACACACAGACATTATGAGAATGTGAGATGCGACAAAACTGAAGAGAGAGAAACAGAGTGCTACAAATCTCTTGCGCATGAGACTGCTATGATTATGAGACTATTCGTATTGCGTCTCGCATACGGTAGCGCGCGCACTGGAAGCCTGTCTCCAACATCAAAATAACTTTGTGGATTTTCGTCACAGGAATGCAATCTAGCGGAGCAAAATTAATCACTCCGAAACGAAGCATTTTCGTGACTTTGTGTCTTGGGCAAAGTTTCTCATCATAATAAGGACCATCTATTGATATAAACAAATAGTTCAAAACTCTTCTGCAAAGGTAGCGTCACAATCTAACTTTTTTCTCTGACGTTTTGGAGACTTGATGTCTTCGGCAAAGCTGTTTATCTTGACAAAATAAACAGTTCTTTCAAAGACGTAACATTTCCACAGCCTACTGGTTCCGAGTTATATGAAGTTAAAGAAAAAAATTCGCTTACGACCATATAATGTTTATTTTTTCTCTTATGCAAATGCATTAAATAAATAACATTTGTGAAGAAATATACTGGTTTAAGCTTAAAATTTTAAAGATATTGTTGAAAAAACGAAAATAAAACCATTTTTTTTTTATTTGATATCTTCCAAAGCGCAAAAACTTGCAACCTGACATGTTCAGCAAAAATTAAGCAATGCTCGACAAACAAAATATCAAAATTTGAGAGAGGTATATTTTGGATTTTTTTAGATTTCTTCATTTTAGTGGAACATGTTTTTTTTTCAATAACTTTTTTAATAGGGGAAATGGATGTAATTTCGGCCTACAGCCCTACAGGCCCCTAATTTGGGCCCATACATAAGTTCAGCAATCGACTAAATTTTCAATAGCGACCAAAAATATCCATAAGTACCGTCCCAATGACGCGTTCATCTAGATAAAATTGGGAAACAGCAGATTTTTAGCGATGGGCCCAATGTTTGATCCATAGGCCAACATTAGAGCCATTTCCCCTATATTGAAATTGCGTTTTGAAGACTTAACGACTTAGGCAGTTGTTTATCTTGATAAAATAAACAACTCTTCTGCAGAAGTCAAAACTCCACAGCCTACTGTTTTTGAGTTATATGCATTTAAACAATATATTTAAAATTAAAACACTTATTTTCACTTCTTTTTCTGCAATTCCATATAATTCGAAAACAGCAGCCTGTGTGTTTTATCAGTATAAACAACTTTGCCAAAGTCGTCAAGTCTTCAAAACGCAATTTGAATTCATTAAAAAAAAAAGTTATTGATAAAAACACGTTCCACTAAAATGAAGAAATCTAAAAACACCAAAATAAACCTCCCTCAAATTTTAATATTTTATTATTGAGTGTTGCTTAATTTTTATTGACAATGTCAGGTTGCAATTTATTGCGTTTTGGGAGATATTTAAGTTAAAATATTGTTGTTTTCTGGTTTTCTCAACAATATCTTTAAAATTTGAAGCTTTTTTCTTTTTTTTTTTTCCTCTGTTCGGGACCTAACACCACTGCGACCAGTAAATTGATCTATTGTAGTATATCCCGTGTCCTTAGTTTAGTGCATGTCGTATTACTCCATCACTATTAAGAAATGATGAAGTATTCGATTTTTTTACAGTTGCCACTCTTGCATTTATCGCAAGGATCCGACTCTAGTTGAAAGATCCCGCTATTTATACCCATCGGAGTGTTGAAACACCCTCCAAAAGCGCGCCCCTTTGTCAGTCAAAATTGGATTCCTTAGCAACAAAATTAAGGTATGACACCGATAATGACCATGCATCAGAACCCTAGTTTTAACCACTTCAAACTAGGGAACAACGAATAGAAGATTAGGAATCACATAGATGAAGACAACTAACTTATTGTTTTTTTCTTGTATCAATATCATCCTCGGTAGACAAAGCCGAGTCTTGTCACTATCAAAAAGGCGTAAAAAGTAACAAGGACTAAGATGTGTTCCTTGGATTACTGAAAAATCCTGTACCCCTAGTTTGAAGTAGTCAGGACTAGGCATCGGTGGTAGATCTTACATCCCGTAACGTACAACGAAAATGTGATCTACCCACGTTACGAGGCACGTGATGATTATTCTCTCAGTCATTGAGTTATCCTTCGGTGTATTCATTGATGCAAAAACCTTAATTTGAAGCTTAAACGAGTATGTTTTTTTTTCACAAAAGTTATTTGTTTATTTCATTTGCATAAGAGAAAAATATAACATTATATGGCTGTAAGCAAAAAAAAACAAAACAGAAAGAAAAAAACCATATTTTTCGAATTTTTTTCTTTAACTCCATATAAATAACTCAGAACCAGTAGGCTGTGGAAATTTAATGTCCTTAAAAGAACTGTTTATTTTTTTTTTGAGTAACAATTTGAAGGATGAATATATGTTTAATAATGTATTTGATAACGCTCAAATGAATTAACTTTCCAGAGCCCAGGATTCTTGTTCACTATACAAAACATCTTAAAACTATTATAGTCAAAAGGTACACAATAAACACTTTATCTTCCTCCATTTAATTCCACTTGATTAATGTTGGTATCCATGACTGATACGTATTTTGACTACAATGTGCAGTCATCATCAGTGTCATTCTCACTAAAGAACTTATCAAAATCTAACCCCCTTAAGTACTCATCCCTAGGTAAAAAAGTAAAGATCACAGGTATAAAAATGAAACTACAATGTGTTGAATCGGAACCTACCTAACTAATAAAAACCAAAGATTTAAGTAAACTAAAGGAGAAAAATCTATACAACTCTCTAATAAGTAAAATCCTACAGGTTTGGTAGCCATTAGACTGATGCAAAATTTAAAATTTTCGCTCCACAGTGCTAAAAAGCGCCAACAAAGAACTAATCAAAATCTAACCCCCTTAATACTCATCCCTATGTAAAAAAAAGTCAAAATACGTACTGAGACTGACATCTACTCACTTGCAATAAAAAAATGTTGTTCGGAATTCTGAAAGGCTTAGATGTTATAATGTAGTCTTCGATAACTGTTCTGCATAGTATTCCCAATATAAATCCGAGATTTAGTTTCCCATACACAATTTAAATTTTTTCCCCAAATCAAGACCATATTTGTTCAAATTTTGCACAATTTTTTTTTTTGACCTCAATACGCATTGAAAGAGCAGTAGAGAACAGGGGTTATGATCCACCATACAAACTTGACCCACCTAGTGTACCTTATGTTTCAGAGCATCGCTTAGCCAAAATTGAACGCTCATGCACTTTGTTTACCCCCTGACGGTGGTTTAAGTTATGGTATTACCGATGGCGTGAATTACCCTATGCAAGAAATGTGTTTCGCCAATACGTATGTTTTATTTAGATTAAAATTTACCTGTGCACATAATGAGAGTACACACTAAACACAAAATTCTGACCCATATTTTCATTATACATTAGCCTAATGGTCCGTCACAATAAGAAGTTTGCAAAGATTTCGATTTCTTAAAGTGTTTTTTTTTTCTTCTATTGCATGCATGTATGTCACTGTAAAGAAGTTATGAGAATGGCATTAAAATAAGTAAATAAATATTTATATGTGCGCTGAAGGGTTATTTGCAGTACAATGGAACGTGTGCCGGTTGGGAATCATTATTATATCCTTCCAAGGAGGTCATTCATTCCGAATGGCTTCTCTGCTGTCGTTTTTCAATGGAAGCTTAATTTCGCGCGACAGTCATTGCCGTCGCTGTTGAAACCATATGTATAAATAATAAGGGGCTCAGTGGTACGGTGGCAACAGATTCCCGCAAACGGTCGGTTTTAATTTCGCTGCCACAAATTCCGTGTTTTTCGCGTGCTGTTTGGCTTGTACCAAGGAAAAAAGTAATTCGTTTTCATTATTATAATGTGAATATAGATTCATCATGATTAATTTATCGGTGTTTTAATATTGTAAATTATTGTGAAAATTCCCGGGTTAGATTTTTTTTTTGAATAGTTGTGTTGCTGTAGCGTCGTGCTAGTGTGTTTCGGTGCTACGCCTCCACTCCCGGAAGCAACGTTTGCCGTGTCTTTTTACGTATTTGGTATTGGCGTTCTGCCCCCTGGACAATAACCCGGAAAGATGATTTTGCAGATTAGACTACGATCCTTCCACGTCGAGGACACAATACATAAGCGGTGAGATCTAACTGTCTACAACTAGATATAAAAATATGAAATGCATCCTACTAAATACGTGCCATCTACAAAGCAGGAATTGCTTTGATGATGGAAGTGTACACGCAGTACCAATATACATTTTATATCGGTACTACGTGTATGCGGGGCTTGTTGTAAGTGAAAGTAACCTCGGAATGGACGTGAGTGACCAGGCATTCTGAAATGGGTTACTGAATCTCAACAGAGCTATCGCCTTTCAACTTCCGGGCTAAAATTGTTTGCAATGAGGTCAGTATAATAATAATAGATTATATTGCAAACATTTTTCTTCCATAAAAACACTGCCGGACAGTGGAAGTTGGATTGTATATACATACATACATACAGTGGTACGGTGGCAACAGATTTTGTTTACTGAGCAGAAGATCATGGGTTCAACCCCCGGCTTCTTCATTGCATAGAGTTTTTAATATCAAAATGCAAACAAACGATCACATCACAAACCACGAGGAATCCTGAATTGCTAAATTTCCATTAAAAAAAATCTTGAACTCTTTTTTCTCTTGAAGCTTATAATATACATCCACAATTATTGCTCAATCTGGAAGGTCGTCTGCTTGCTTGTAGTAAAAGCACATATCACCAACCCTATAACCACGGATGCGAGGGGCTGTTCACATTCCACGTTCTCTTCTCCTGCCTGAACAATCGCTACTGCCGTTCACTGCCTCGGCGGATGTATCGCTGCTGTGATTGTGTTTCGTGTACGCTCTGCAGTTTATCACTGGTGACTGCGACGGGCTGATTCTTAAGCTGGTTCCCGAAATTAAAGTTTCCCAACTAACAATTTCCACAACGTAAACGCTTTACTCATTTCTTTTAAACAGCCTCAAGCGTTCAAACATCAAAAGTGCTCACTTCATTTATACAGCCTCAAGCGTTCAAACATCAAAGGTGCTTTTTCAACATCTAAACAACCTGTACTCAACTAATAAACTGTGTTCGCGCTACTTTGGAACCTATTTTACAGTCAACTAGGTTCATTTTTAGACATGTGCAGTTTTACAGCTTTTACTCTGCTTCTTTACAAAGCTGAATTAACTAGTCGAGAAAAGTGATTCATGTGCACTATTATAAAGCCGCGACTCAGCGATCTTGTTTTAGAAGGGCATGTAAATTTGTTAACGTCCGTTCAAAGTGTTGACGCAGCAAAGTTGGTAGTATCAAGGTTCGCCACTATGGTCGTCTCGAGTTCAATTTCCAGGTTCCGGTACATTGTAAATAACTTGGTAGTGTTGCTTATAACTAATTTCGATTAACTTGTATCGCAGTAAAATAAACATGATAAATTCCTCCAACAAAAAAGCATAAACAATATTTAACCTGGCGTCAAGAGAGAGCTGTGTAGAGATTATTGGATAATCTGGTAAAGGTTGAGTAAGCGCCTTTCAAGTTCACACACAACTAAACAGCAGGATAACAGCTGTATAGAAACGTTAATGAATATGCAATAAGAGCTTGTACCAACCGTCACAACAGCCATCAGTAGCTGACTAAGTTCGCCAGATTTGCTTGTATAGAGGTTGAGTAAAGGTTTCCTCATATCGTATAACATTTCAATACAGCTTGAAGCTGTATAAATGAAATGCGTAAAGCGTTTACGTTGTGGAAATTGTTAGTTAGGAAACTGTAGTTTCGGGAACCAGCTTTAAGAACCAGCCCGTCGCAGTCACCAGTGATAAACTGCAGACCGTACACGAAACACAATCACAGCAGCGATACATCCGCCAAGGCAGGGAACGGCAGTAGCGATTGTTCAGGCAGGAGAAGGGAACGTGGAATGTGAATTGCGAAAAATGATAGTTGGGCATACAATGAATTCCGTGTGTGCTATCTGCTTCTCCCTTCCAGGATAGAATGTTGATGCACTGCATAAATATAAGAATTATGATTTATTCGGGCCACTGATCATTTCATATTTACGTACATTCAATTTATTTAACATGTGCGGATTGCTTCATGTGGCTTGAAAGTTCTGTCGGAACTTTATTTGAACTTTATGGAACTTGAAAATTCTGTTCTGACTTTATTAGAACGGCAGTAGCGTTTGTTCAAGCAGGAGAAGGGAACGTGGAATGTGAATTGCGAAAAATGATAGTTGGGTATACAATGAATTCCGTGTGTGCTATCTGCTTCTCCCTTATAGGATAGAATGTTGATGCCCTGCATAAATATAAGAATTATGATTTATTCGGGCCACTGATCATTTCATATTTACGTACATTCAATTTATTTTACATGTGCGGATTGCTTCATGTGGCTTGAAAGTTCTGTCGGAACTTTATTTGAACTTTATGGAACTTGAAAATTCTGTTGGGACTTTATTAGAACTTTATGGAACTTGAAAGTTCTGTCGGAACTTTATTTGAACTTTATGGAACTTGAAGGTTCGGTCGGAACTTTATTTGAACTTTACGGAACTTGGAAGTGATTTTAATTGTTGAATGCGGAACTTTTGATTACTTGGGTAATTTGCGCAGTCATATTTATTCTGTACAAATCCAAATGAATTCAAAGGTTGATGCAGTTGGTTCCAAACAATAAAAAATAGCGAAAAAAATGGTACTTACATTTTTCTTCTAGGTTTACAGAAATTAAATAGAAAAATATATCCGCGTAAATTTAGAATGAGAAGAACTAAACAAGTATTCGCGATGAGTTTCTCCACATTTTTGCCATAACTGCAGAAAAATAATATCAGGTTATTATTATTTTAATAGAATTGACTACCCCCTCGATTACTTTTTTCATTTTACAGCTGGTATAATCATTTTGACAGATCGATGCCTTTCTATACCACTTGAAATCACTGAAATGGGGTCGATTTTTGATGATCGAGTTCCACATATGTTATGTGATTATACCATAAAATAAGTGTCCGTTTTCTGCAACACATGCCTTGAACCTTATATCGCAATAAAGTTTATAAAGAATGTATAATTGTGAAGTTTATGATAGGGTCAATCAAAGGACCACTGAGTCAATAAACTGGCACACTTACCCTATATAATTCATGCATGTTGGCCTTACAACTGGATCCTTGAAGCCTTGGACGCCCTAAGCAGGTGCTGTTTTTTTAATTATGACGGATAGTCAGTTAAACCTCTTCTCAGTGAGCTGTCACTTAAGAGAAATCACTAATAGCGAATTCGTTTATTATTCAGTTCCTACCTGGATCGGGTATCAAGATTGGGTCTGGTTGTTTTCTGACAAACGTCAGTTTGCTCGTTTGTTTTTAAAACCTAGCTCAGGTTGAGGTTCACACTGACGACAAAAAGTTCGGTTAACCCCGATAATAAACGAATTCGCTTTAAAAATAATACGTCCCCATCAAAACACTAGCCCACAGCACTAAATTCATAATCGCAAAGTTGTAGTTCTGAACTTCATAGGAAACAATAAAAGCTTAAATCCTCTTACAACTATAATCTGTACAGTATAAGGACAAGTGTTATAAACACCTCCAGCTCCATATGCTGATTCGGATTAAATATCCTGAAAAAAAACCATTTTCCTTACAACGAACAGATTGCACCTAGTAGCAGTTTACCTGTACTGAATCTGTAATTCCCCAAAGAAAACAACTCTCAGCTCAGCACATTTTAATGTGAATAATACAGTAGGTAGGTACCCATAAGAAGAGGAGAACAGAAACTAGAAAAAACCAACCACATTTTTCCATTATTATTCATCTCCTCCCGTTTGGTTGCACATCCTTGATGGCTGTTTTCGGCGGTTAATCCCAGCAGCTCCAGCAGCGCCTAATTTTTTTTTTTTTTTTTTTTACTAGTTCGTTTATTTACTAGGCTCAGTCGTGTGTGACACTTTGCGGAGCCAAAATCAGTAATGTTTGATTTACATTTTAAATAGCAGTTTTTCTAGGTTAGTATTGGGTACCAATTACTCGTGGCGGGCTCGAGGTTAATGGGTAACAATTTCAATTGGAAGGATCTAGGTAGGAAACTGGTTTCTGAAGCCTCCTTCAGATACTACTCTCGGACGGTTGACCAAATCCTGACTGGGCAGGGGCAAGTAGCACAGGAACAGGAGGATAATAAGACTGGGACACAATGGCGGGAAATTGTTTGGAAAGGAGGGGATAGTCACATCAAACTCTAACATCAGACAAACAAAGGAATTCGTAGATCGCTTGCATGTAGGGAAGATCACGTGTTCCCATTACATCTCTTACTTCACGGAAGGGTTGTCTACCTCGGGCCACTAGGGTATCCAATAGTCGTGCTCTGGAGGCGTCATTACCCGGGCAATACCAAACTGCGTGATCGATGTCATCATAACCGGTTCTGCACCTACATATATTGCTGTCAACGAGGTTTATTCTATAGAGATGTGCGTCTAGCGAGTAGTGGTTGGACATAAGTCTTGACATCACTCGAATGAATCCCCGACTTACATCCAGACCTTTGAACCACGCTCTCGAAGAAACATTTGGAATAATGGAATGTAACCACCGCCCAAGAGAATTATTTGTCCAATCGTTTTGCCAACTTAAAAGAGAACTCTGACGTACTAATGGGAAAAATTCATCATGTGAAATTCTTCTATCATAAATCTCGCCTTGTTGTGCGCCCACCTTTGCGAGAGAGTCTGCCTTCTCATTGCCTGGGATTGAGCAATGTGAGGGGACCCATACAAAGGTAATCATATATGATCTTTCGACCAGCAAACTCATCTGCTCCCTTACCTTTGAAAGGAAATAAGATGAGTGCCTACCTTGTTTCATCGACCGAATAGCCTCAATCGAACTGAGACTATCCGAGAAGATGAAGTAATGGTCTATGGGCATATCGGAAATCATCCCCAATGCGAAGTTAATTGCTGCTAGCTCAGCAACATAAACGGAACAAGGTTCCTGAAGTTTCCGAAAGGCGGTTGAGTATTCATTGAAGACGCCGAAGCCAGTGGATCCATCAATGCGTGATCCATCAGTGAAAAATCTTCTATTGCAATTGACTTGTTGGTACTTTTCAGCAAAAATGTGGGGAATTGAGATAGGTCGAAGTTGATCTGGAACTCCTTGAATAGCCTGTTTCATGGAGAGATCGTAGTCAATGGGGGAACTGTAGTTAGTAAAGCATACACGAGAGGGGGTATAGCAAGGAAGGCTAATATCCGATGACATATAATTAAGATAGATTCGCACGAATCTAGACTGGATGCTCAATTCGAGCATTTCTTCGAAGTTTTCAATCACAAGGGTGTTACTGACACTACATTTAATCAATATTTTTAATGAGAGCTCCCAGAATCGGTTCTGCAGGGGTTTTACGCCCGCTAGGACCTCTAGGCTCATATTGTGTGTTGAATGCATACAGCCAAGGGCAATACGTAAACAACGATATTGAATACGTTCCAATTTGATTAGGTGGCTTTTTCTTGCCGAGTGGAAGCAAAAAGAGCCATACTCAAGAACTGAAAGAATAGTCGTTTTATATAGTTTAATGAGGTCTTCCGGGTGAGCACCCCACCATGTCCCGGAAATTGATCGTAGAAAGTTGATCCTTTGTTGACAAGCAGCGCCTGATGGAAGTGAAAAGAATTCTACTGCTGCACTATTCCACCTGTTTTCTTCCCGAAACGTACGTCTAGCAATAATCTGATGATAATGTTATGATAATGTTTTCCTGAGCCAAAACAAGTAAAAAATAGGATACCTGGTAAAAACGAGCGAACGAAATTTCCTGCATTTGCTGGTTGCACCGTCTTGCACTCGGAGCTCCCGTATCCTGCCGTTGTCGCTGGAAGGATATGGTAGCTGCTGCCTTCTTAGCAGCAGGATAAAATGGAATGAAACCGAATATGGATGCAACTCACTGTATGCTTCTTACCTCAAAAGAGGTGGTATCCTAGGGAACATCCATAAATTACGTAGTTTCTTTTGATTTTTTTACTATACATATTGCCGGTCACAGCTTCTGCAACACCGTTCTCCTCCTTAAATGCTACGTCATTTATGCATGTTCCCTCACACGTCATGCTGAGCAGCACATACGAAAGGATACTAATAAAATATGAAGCGTAAAAAATAGATGTGAAATCTTTTCAAACTGTTGAACAACAGTGATGATACAAACTTGAATTTATCCATCTCTACGGTAAGATCTGACCCTGGTTACTAATGTAACTATTGACAAAAAGGCTTAAGTCCGTGATCAGAGAAAAGAGATTTTGATTCTCATTCGTATATTTGTACAGGCACAAATGTTAATAAAACTCTGCGGAGCCGAATAACATAATTCTTTTTTTTTTTTAATCTATGAATAAAACCTGTGGTGATTTCAGATCCTTTTTACGTATTTTATTTCAGGAAAAAATTACTCAAGACTGCATTCAGGGAAGAAATAGAAAATAATGTCTGATATGTGGGTCTGCTTCTAGGTTTTATTTAGGGTGCGTCACCATACACACGGTGGATCACAACCCACTGTTCCCCACTGCTCTTGCGATATGTATTGAGGTCCCCAACAACGGTGTCAAATTTGAACTAGGGGAATTTACGTATTCTCGGCAACCTAAGCACGACCTTCTTTCTATAGCCTTTTTCTCTCCCAAGCAACACGGCTTGTAATAAAGAAGTTGAAAATACTTTGTAATGACTAACGCAAAGAATCACTAATACTTTAAAATACATCATTTAATACATTTATATAACCTAAAAAGCGCAAGACGCGGAGCTTATACAACTAAATACTGGTCTTATAACATGTTTTGAAAACATCATAAAAACCAGCGACAAAAAAAAAACAATAAAAAAAAACTTGAGCATGGGACTCGATCACTGGTCCTTGGCGAGGTAGACTTGTTACTACCTAACTAGACCAACACCGCTTGATGAAAGGTTTGTTATAAGTATCTATCATGTTCTTGCCAATGGCATGAAAATTGTTTTCTCGTTCAACACGCCTTCGATCCATCATGAAGACGTTTTGGTAATAGCAAAGCGTACATCTAATTGCCAGAATGTTATTTAAACGTATTTTCAACTCCTTTTAAGACAACCTGCACATTTTCAGTTGTATTAATTTATGAGATGTCATAAAAAAGTATTTTCAACTTTCTTTATAACAAACTTCCGAATACCTCATAAGAAACTGTCAATCAATGCATGTGCATGACAGTCCGGTTCAATGGCACCGTCAATGTTTACGTCAATCTGGATTGATTTTGCATACGGCAAGTTTTATAGTGGTATTAAAACAGTAAGATGCACGTTCAAATAACATTTAAAGATAAAAGCAAAAGAAAACTATTTTGGAAAATGTTGAATCAAAGAAATATGAAGAAAACATCTTTAAACCTCATGTATAACGTGGGATGTTTTCTGCATCTCTTATAATACATTTATACAACAAGCAGTTCTAATTCTTATTCAAAAAGATGTTTTATGTGTTACTTGGGCTAAGGAACGCACACATATGCAGTATTGGTTTGTTTACAATCTTTTGCTGCCAGCTGCTCTAACAATTTCAGTCGAAAGAATTGTCAAAAACTGTTTTGAAACGCTTTTACAAAGCTCCAATCTTCTCTAGTGAGAGCGAGTATTGTCGGCAACCAGTTTTTCTTCGGCAACCGTTCCATTTGATCTGCATGTAAATCTGCTGTTCTATTATCGGCAACTCGAAATCAGCTACAATTTGTAGTGCGTGTGTTTCATTTCAAGAAAACCTTGCTATATTGCTTTTTCTCAGTGGTAAAATTATAATCAAATTGAAGCTGAAAGCATAAAGAATCGTTTGCATGCATTCAGCGAAGTGTTTTCGTAAGAAAATCTAGTGAAAATAGTGTTTCAATTTGGGTTGCCGAAAATAGTCCGAAGCCGTCACATGTTATATAACAGTTTATATAACCTTTATATAACTGAATTTGGTTGTAAAGAAGTTTACTCAACATAATTGCATGAAAATGTGTTACTTGGGTAGGGACATATCACTCTAAACTGTATATTTTTCACGTTATACTTAGAAGCATCTTACTTTTTTTGAATAATACTTTAAAATATTTAAGATCTATCAAGCGTTAGTTAGTTACTATCGTTGCTAAACAAATTTTATTTTTTTTATTTACCAGATATCGTTTGGATTTTTTTGTGTGAATAGTTGAAAACTTCAATTATTATATTTTTAGTTTTACCAGATTTTTTAATTGATTTTTCTTGTTTTGTAAACATCATGATTTGGTTTTTAAATGCCAAGTGATTCAATTAAAGGGAAGAATATACCTTAAGTTGGAAAATAAATCCGCTGATAATGGCTTCCATTTTTAGAACGAATCACACTTCCACTCGTTCGTTATAATTATCAATAGATTGTTGCGTTAAGTGTAGATTTTGTTCATACGTTATAATCTTGGCAATGTAACGTTAACTAAAGACGCTTACATCGATCGAAACATTATCAGAAGCTATGAAGGCTTTCCGTACATTCGATTTGTACTTGTGGCCGAGCTTGTAGCATCCATGAGTCGCAACAACGTAGTTTCCCATCGACATTCTAGAGGTTTCGGATTTGGAAACATCAACTCTTACGAGTGTCACTTCCCGGTGAACACGAAGTTTTTTTTTTTTTTTTTTAGTCTTTATTATAGAGATTTTTAGCCTGAGGCTAGTTCATCTCTTGAACACGAAGTGAAGTGACCACTTGTCACTTACGATGAGGTGATTGACGTGTAAATCAAATAGCAACCACTTCATCGTGAGTGATAAGTTGTCACTTCACCGTGAAGTGACATCGGTAATTTTAACAAATTATTAGGGACTGGACATGATTTATAGGGCATATTTGTTCATTTCAAAACCGTTTTCGCATTGATTCAATCAGTTATCAGCAACGGTTGCGAAACATCTTAAAATTTAATATGTATATATTCACACTTTGATTTTTCTTCACGACAACTAAGTCCATGCGATTATTTAAAAAGGTTCTATCAGCTTTGATAGATTCTCTCTTTTGATAATCACGGCTAAACAAACATGTTTCTTGCTATTGTTGGGAATAGAAAATCTTTGACGGTGGTTTGTTTACACTTCTATAGAGAACAACTGGTGCAAGCTTGATCAAAGTAGTCGATCGCGTTCAGAAATAACGTCAAATGGGACTCGAAAGAAGAAAAATATTGTGCACAAACCAGGGTTCTGCATTTTCGAAACAAAGAAAAGAAAATGAACTCTCCGCAGAATCGCTTCATTTCGAGTAATATCATTTTTCGTGTAAGTCATCGTGTTTCTTGTTATCGAGTCACGATGTACATTCCTCTTTTCAAACATGACTGGACTATCACTTGTTTCGTTCGTCAATTGCATCAGTTCATTTCATTTGAAGCAAAGACTTATTTCAATTGACGCAATGAATGACTCGAAAACTGCTTCCTTCGTTTTTTTCCACTTTCACTTCAATTCGGGGCTCATTCGACTTGTCACGACCTTACGACGCAGGCATCAAAATATAGTATCCAGATAGTATCCACACAATATGCGGTTGCCGATAGAGATAGCATCCGGATTATATGTAGTAATAATGTATTATTTTATATTAAACGAAAATTGAACTAACGAGGCCATTCTGGAGTCCAAGACTTCAATCAGTTTCCTGGTCTTGAGTTGTATACCGCATTGAAGAGTGTCTACAGAAACGGCTACTGCCGTTCATTCAAAAACACACATGTGCTTTGTTGTTCTGCCTGATTTAGCGTCTTGCCATTACGGTAAAGCAGCTCAGAAGTGGTGTGAAAAAAAATATCAACATTGTCACGAAGGACTGCAATCCTCCCAGAACTTCGTCCGATTGAGAGATATTAAGCAATCGTGAAGCAAAACCTGAGAAAATCGAAAGAAAAGGCACATGATGAGAAGTATTTTGTAAGAATGTTGGAAAAGGCATCCAAACAGGTATCCGAGAGCACTGTGCAAAACCTTATGGATAGAATCAAAGGTAAAGTACGAGCATTTGGATATAAGAAGTCAAATTAATAGTTCTATGATATTGATTTGATGTCAGCTTACCATTTGTTTTGATGAATTATCGCAGGTTTGAAAATAAATTGAATTGATTTAACATTGTGGGTTTTAATTTGACTAGATTTTGCTGTGCGCATACCTTAATCACAATTATTTTTTATCCAGCCTTGCTAGGTAAACTTCTTGTTGATGATTCACGCAAAACTGTTTATGCATAATTTCCTATAGGTGTTGCCACAAACAGCTGTATAGCAAAAGTTTGACTAAGTGATTAATTGTGAACCCACCGCCACCAATAATGGCATAATGTGCCTTTATTGACAAGGATCTCATTCCGTCAAGCTGACTTTATTCTTCAAATTGTCGAATGGCCCATCTTATGATACAAGATGTTTCAAAAGAAAATCCAAAAACGCTCCTCTTCACAAGTAAAATAAGTGCATTTGTCTAACGATGTCTCATTCTTACTCCCATTCCTGATTTCAGGAACCAATCTATCTCCAGTTCAACTAAAAAGGAAAATCCAACCCACATGCACGAAAAATCGTTCCAATTCTAAAGACCATGCATGTAAGCACATGTGAACATTTATGCTCTACATACAGATTATCCTGCAACCATATCGGACGATCACGAATTCGACGGTTGCAGTTTGTATTTTCTACCTACTTACATACTTATACCTATTCGGAAAAGTTGAAGCCACGAAGAAGATGATTATGTTTATCTTTGCATAAAAGAACAACCATTGAAAATAAAAGGCTAATAGAGTGGATTTCAATGGAACCCACATTGCCCAGGGTATGGCGAATCACAAGGGAGGATATTCTGAAACGATTACACGAGCTCAATGTGAGCAGTGGAAAATGCACTTTCCGGGATACTGACAAAGCTGTTTGGTGAGCTCTAGAGGGTTAGTTTTCCTCAACTATGCAACCAACTTTTAGCAGTTTTGTTTTTTAACTATAACTATATACACATGTGTGCGAGAAGGTACGATCGTAATTCTAACAGTCATTTTTTACCGATTCAGAAACGGAATTGCATAATAATAAACTGAGAGAGCCAAAACAACAGAGTTACCATGCGAATATTTTTCAAACATTTTGCAACCCACTGGAACTGCCCGATGAACGGGATCAAACCCACAATGGATGGTTTTCCTCCTGTTTTATTTTTAGTGTTCCACACCTACACCTTCTATAATGTAGAGTATCCGAAATTAATGGCTTTTTTCGGCATTGTTTCCGTTAGTGGAGCTGAATTTTGAACGGATTTAGCGAATTTTCCCAGTTTTGTTCATTCAACAGTTCTATTCAAGTGAAATACATAGAATCATGCAAGTAAATCTCTGCTACTTAGCACTATCAAATTGATTGCCGATGGCTCGAATTTATTAGCTGTCCTGGTAAGTTAATCATTATACTGATATGGTGGAATTAAAAATATTCGCAAATGTAGATTCTCTCTTGTTGTGGCGGACTTAGTTTATTATTATCTTCTTATTCTTCGCATTTCAAGCTTATAAATGAATCTGATTGTGTAAAAAAAAAATACGAAAGCATCCGATTGTGTAGCAATGTGGGCAACCACGTGAGAACCGATTAACCGAGATCGATGAATTCACATTCTTAAACATTTCCAAATGCTGGGAATCTGATTGCTCATATAATTAACAAATTTTTTATGTTTCTTGATTTACACCGAAAATTGTTATTATTTTTTAGTATGCAATGTTGTTACTTTTGGACCATATCAGCTAATGTGAATGAAAAAATGTTAAAAACGTACCGCGTATAAACCGGCTCCAATGACAATTTAATTTTTTGTTGACCTGGATTCTAGCATTTTGCCCGTGGTTCAAAAGATTCATAGAGTTTATGCACATCATTTGTTCACGTTAACAATAATTCAAAAACTTAAACCTACTCACATAAAACTAACATATACCTCCACTGCCGTTCTACGCATATCAGTCCCATGTTTCAAAAGTTGGTTATGAGAAAATCGGGAATTATGTTTCGAATCCTTTCTGCTCATTGGAAAAATTAAAATAAGTTAGCGCATTGTTCACATTTCAACAGAATCAATATGTTTTAGTGAAAACTACAGAAATTACCTTCAATGAAATCAGTGAAGCCTTTTTTTATACGAATGGGACTGTTATGCCTAGAAATTTGCACTGAAGTAGGAAATTCTACGCATGTTAGGCCACGATGCGTTTGACGTCTATACTCTTGTGATTACCAGTGGTGCCAGATATACAGATATGTCTGTATTATATAGATTTTTGAAGTCGCGTACAGACCCAATGCAGACTACAGACATTATACAGATATATGAAACTTAATACAGATTTTTACTATTTGGTTCCTGAATTTTAAAATAAAACAAACAGAATTATTTTCGAGTGTGTGCATCTTGTTATGACTACACTGAAACAAAATCGATTGGCAAAAATACTATATTGCTGGTTTAAATTAAATACCCTCTCCAATAGATTTTGCAGAAAAGAATTTCATTTAATTTTACTATTATTTCTGTTAAATTACTATGCATTTTGAGCAAGCATAGTAGTTTTGTCAGAATCATAGTAAATTTGTTAACATTCATGGTAAACTGAACTGAATTCATAGTAGTTTTAACAGTAATAAGCGTGGTTATATTGATAATAAGTGTTTTCTGTAATATAGTATTCCTAACTATGGTCCTTGTTTCAGTGTGTATGGTACGTATTATGATTATGAACAGTTTTTTGACTATTTTAAAGCAACATATATAATAAGACTAAATAATAACAACTGTTCGGTAAGTTCTGATCGTTCCTCATTTATTTTTATTTGTAATAATAGATTTTCTCTTTTTCTAGCCTTAAACATATGCTTATGTTCGACATTTTTTCATTTGTTACTTTTTTACGTTTTCACTTTATTCTAATGGTTCGGTACATGGACCTTGAATGGGATATTTATCTTTTCAAATCTCGTGATTTTAAACAGCAAAATGCTTTTTAAGTTTTGCCTTCGTAATTTTTGAAATAGGAATAATTTTTTTTTAATGACATAAACGGACTGATCGCGCACGGGCGGGATCAGGGGTTGAAACAGTTGACGTTTTTTACTACACTCGCTTCGTTGTCGTGCGCGACAGTCTGTTTGTATTCGAACACTCATGCTCTACCGTCGTCTTTCTTACGCAACACGACCGGTAGAATAACATTCGAGCTAAAAGAAAATTATCAAAATAGCTATCATATGACATGTGTGATTTCGTTGTAATTCCTCAATTTGGTGTAAATCACACCATTTCTGATCAGAAATATTATTACTACGACATCATTGCTTTCTATTTTCAGAATTCACACAAGTAAAACATCAGCAGCTCTTAATATGAGAAAAACCAAAATACATACATACGTGACGGTCTTCGGCGACAGTGTCGTATGACAGAGCCTGTCATATGACATTTTAGTTTGGTACTGTACTATGATAGCTTATTTTGCAAGTTTCGGAAGCAAAGGCAGTCAATTATCACAGAAAATGTGTCGACTACCTTACACAAGACTGGGCGGGATCCCTACACACTAAGATTTATTTACAGTATACTGTATTTTTTACCGAATATGGAACAGCTGGTAATCTATTCGGTAATTTTATAATTTACAATCCGTTCAGTAAATTTTCTTTAACCTCGAGCTGTCAAAATTTACTAAACTGAATTGTAAATTTTACAGAATGATGCAAAACCGTTTTGTACATGGTTCAGCTATAATTTTTACCGAAATAACTGTAAATTGTTTCCCTGTATGAATAAAAAGTAATGATTTTTCTTTCGTGTGTTTTATTCAAATAATGATGACAAACAAAACGAATCGAATGACTCATAAAACGTTTATTCGCGTTCGTACAAACATAATAGTCCCATGTTATAGAGAACAAGTAAACCACACAAGTGCATTTGATTTGATGAGGGCATTAGACCCAGCTTACGTCCATGGTGGCTGAAAACAATTGGTCCAGAACCTAGTTTAGAATCAAGGATTATAGTACAACATTAAAGTACTTACTTTTAACACCAGAGAACCGAAGTAAAATCAATTACGAAATGGCGGCAAATGCTGAGTTAGACAGAATGAAATTCACAAATCTGTTCCGTAATGTTTACAATAATCTGGTACTGTACTGTGGTTTCTTTTTGTAAAAGATTATTTTTACAGTACATTCGCCACACTTTTTACAGTATCACTGAATTACAGACCGATACAGTTTTGATCAGTAATTTTTACTTGCAGTTTTCGGTAAATTTATGTAATTTACGGAAATTCAGCAGATTTGATTGCGGAAAATTAGTAAAATTATATTTTTTACAAAAATTTCGGTAAAAATTATATTTTACAGAACGAATCCAGCAAAAAAAGTACCAAACAATTTGGTGTGTACGTTGTGTTGATTTTTGTGATAATTACGAAGACGGATAGAATTAAAACGCACCAAATGCTTCGCCGTCCTGCCAAGATCAAATTTATGCAATTTAGTGTATGGCGAGCATTTGTATAGCCAAAATACACGTGGGAAATACGTAATCAGCAATGCGGCGATATTTTTTTTCTAGTATACAGATAAATACAGACATATTTTTGACACTCATACAAACAAACAAAAATCATCTGGCATCCCTGCGTGTGCTTGAGCCCATGAGCGTGCTTGCGTTCTCCGCAGTTTTGGAAGATTCTGGATAGTTTGTATAGCTTTCCATCATTAAACTATACCAACAATAAATTTGTTGACACTTCTATAAAACCATTAAAAGTATGGGCATCTCAAGAAACTAATGATGAATGCACTATTTAGAACATAAACTTCTTAGCATCTTGTTCTACTCCTTAGCTAGATAAACGTATTCCTAAAGGAGATTGTGCTTAATCATTTTGAGTCCGACCATAGATTTATGGCTGACATGCTGCGGACAAAATATCAATACGTCACACGATCGTTGAACGTGGGTTTTGATGATTTCAAGAAATATTTTGGAAGAGTTGACATGCACATGCAAATTTCTTCCGTACGGAGTTGACCTTTATAGTATGTATTATTATATTATATAAGGGGCTTTTCATGAAACACGTAGACACTAGAGAGGGTCTAGTATAAGAGAGGAGCGTACTAGCTGGTTTTGAGCCAAACGAACTGTCAAAGCCAGAGTCAATCGAGCAGCGCCTATCTGGATTGCATTGGCAGTTTGCTAGAAACTACCCAGGCATAGGTTGCCAAGGCAGTTTGTTTTGAATCCGCTCCTCTTTTATACTAGACTCTCTCTAGTAGACACTATAGGAGGAGTGTGGGGGGTGGCGAGTGTCTACGTTTGTGTCTACTATTGCATTGTTTGAAATTAGAAACTGGCGTTTTAATATGAAATCCCGTTTTTCTTAATATTTATCAACATTAAATAAAACTGCCAGTTCCTAAAATGGTTCATACTGTTTCTTTTGATTGTATAAATCCTGTTTCCATAATTTGTGTACACAAATCGATTCGTTAATGATAAATTCAGTCGAAAAAATCGTTGTGGGACAGTTATGCGTAGACAATTAGGGTTGATGTTGTTTTTTAACAAACCCAGAAAAAAACAATATGTTTTTCTATTTTCAATCCAAAGTCTACCTAAAAAAGTACTGTTTTATGAACAAAAGTGAAAAACGCCCAAAAGTAACATGGGACAGATATGCGTAGAACAGCAGTACACGTTAAGAAAAAAGTACCCAAAAGTAAGTTCTCGTTACTCATATCGGCACTATTGTAGAGGAACCCAAAAGTAGGTAAAGCGGGTCAAAGTAATTTTCATTTACTTCTGTGCAATTCGTATGGAATTTTCCACTAGCTGCCCAAAAGTAAGTTAGTTGTACCCAAAAATAGGTAAAAAAGATTATACTCAACGTTGGGTTCCCACACTTTACTACCCATGATGGGTGGTTTTGCTCCTCCGTTTTTGACAACATTAAAAGGAGAAAAGCAGAGACGATGTTAAGAGACACACGGAGAAGATAAAAGTAAATCTGGTTGCACGGCCATCTAAGTTGTTTTGTTTGCCAGGTTTGGCAGCGCACAATTTTGTGTCTACTTTGAGTGACTTTTAATTTGAGCGAATAGTTTTTTAATCGTTTCGGTAGTCTCGGTATTCAAACGAAGTATTTGAATAATTAATTTTTGACAACACAGAGTGAAACCAAATATACCACATTGGAGCGTATATTTTACAGAGCGTTGCGCAAAATTATGCAATCTGCGATTCATGCTTCCTACCATGTATGAATTAAATCTTGACTATTTTTTCGAAGGGACGTATCTGCTTTTGTAAACAATGCATTTGCTCGTCAATTTGGCTTAACTGGCAGCTCACCCACGCATGCTAACACTACTATCACTACCTGATAGTGGTATTAGTATGTGTCGGTGAGTTACCAGTTACGCCAAAACGACGATCAAATACATTGTTTACAAAAGCAGATACGTCCATTTAAAAAAGTAATCGAGAAATCCTTTTTTTGAAGTCTGTCACCAACTTCACTTGTGATTAAAAACTTGGCAGCCGATCAGCGGCTTTGTATTTTTTTTTTAATTTGCTTTTTGGCATTGATGTAAATATAAACAATTAGGGTTAACTACCCCATTTTCGGCCTATTAAGCACAACCCGCACTTAGTCTTTCTTAATCTAGCGCAGTTTACCACCAAACGGAATGTTATTATTACTGATGGCTTCCAAATTTATTTACCTTTCTGTACGTACCGTAAGATTTGATAAAGAGGAACCAATCGTTGAGATATTGTCAAAAGTCTAACACTGCTTCTTGACGCCAAACTCGGCCTACGGATTCTAAACTCGGCCTAACGCATTGAAACGCCATTGAAACGCAAATGAATTCACTTCAGCCTATGGGATGAAGATAAAAATTAATTCGGTCGGAGCGCTTCTTTTGTTTTTGTGAATTATGGGTGCAAACCTTCATATCACGCGTTCTCATTGACTTCGTTCGGTAGCTTGTTAACTAAAGTATCGTACCAAGCTCATAATTGACCTGTTAACTCAGAAATCATGCACAGCAAAAAAAAAATTTTGATATCACGTCAAAGTGGATGCACTACAATCATGTCGAAAATATGGTGTAATATTACTTGCTAAAAAGGACAAAATTATCATTAATACAATGCATGAACTGACATTACGCTGCTTTTACTGCATTTATTTATTTATGTGGTCATAAAAATTACATGAAATTTTCGACATGATTGTAGTGCATCCACTTTGACGTGATATCAAAATTATTTTTTTGCTGTGTGGAATTATTTTATGTTTTCTGCACGATAGGCCCAAAATGGGCGATTAGGCCGAAGTAGTTCTCTACCCTTATCTCAAAAGGGTTTACTTGTGTTTTATTTGTATTCCAAAATTCAAATAGTGTCCAATTGCACTTTTCATACGGAAACATTATGAAATTGTTATGGTTATGTTGCCTAACGACGTGTTTCGGGTATCATTCAAATCATTTTTAGAATAGTTCAATAATTTGGGTTATCATTCGTTTATGGTATTTTTCATTAGGGAAACTTAATTATAATTATTTAATAAAAAATTAAATTTCAACCGCCATCTCAATACTCGCTTTTCCTCGTGAAGCGCTCGTGTTTATTTATATTGCTCGATTGGAACCGCGTTTGACGGTTCGATTGGAACTTTTGGCTTCAGTCTTCGCGCATCTCTTATTAAACATCGTCTCTGGAGAAAAGGAGACAAACTAGCAAAAGTAGGTAAAAGTTAACTAGCCGTTGGGTACTTTTTTCTAACCGTGTAGACCTTCTTCTAGGAGGCTGTTTGATTAGGTCGTATGTAACAAACGTAAACAAATTGAAATTTTAATGCTACCAGACCCTACACCAAACAGCCTAACGAGACCTAACTCCTATGGGGGTGTCAATCGCCGTATGTAACTAATGTGATAAATCTTAAATGTAAAACGGTTGTGAATGGTCTATAAACTGATAACCGGGTTTGCCTAAACTCCTCGAACTCAGATTATTCGATATAGATGCTCATTCATCGTGAGCTAGTTCATCCCTCATATCAAGAGCAAATTTTCATTACGTCGAATGTAACAAAGGTAAACAAAGTCGAGCTATCAGTGTCAATCGATTCTCCTGCTATTACACTATATACTGTCCGAATATAGGAACAAATCCCACTTTAAATTTAATTTACCAGTCAAATTGCTTTTTGGCGTAATCACCTTCCGATCGAAATAGTTTTCAATGTTATTTAAGTCACCCAATTTCTATGGAGATGCCGTTTGACTTAAGTAACAGCGCTGAAAAACCCGTGAAAAGTGTACGTTCGTCGTTTCGCTTTCTCATTATTAAAGTGAATAAATCGAACTGTTTGTTGCTAAGATGATTTCGGTGGTCCTAAAATGATGAATGGGCTGCACGTAAGAAGACGTAATTGATAATTCTCCCGAATATCCTGGTAAATACACTTTGACTTAAGTAACAAAAGGGGCCACCAAACGACGTATAATAACTTTTGACTCAAAAACCAGTATTTTTAAGCATGAAAGCTAGCGATTTGCATTTGTATGATTAAAACCCTGCTAAATATGTTAAACATTGCTATCACTATGAGATTATATGTGTTTAATTGGAAATAGGAATAACTTTTCGGTCATCAAAACAAAACTTTATTTTTCTCGGATTGGTGCGAATGTTACTTACGACATAATGAAAATTTGCTCTTGATATATAAAGAGCAATGATGTCAAATCCAAAGAGCGCAAAAGAGCTCGAGCTCAAATTGATGCTCAAGCTGGACTTCCACAAACACGCATCACGATTAGATTAGAATAAATGTGCATCTATAGATCTTAATGAGCCTTTTCAGCACAAAATTCGACAACTCGTTTTATTCACCATTGCACACAGTTATACAGCATTTATTCAATATAGGTATATGCTTATTTGTGACTCTAAATAGTTTGTTGGGTCGTTCTTGGGTGAGGCGTGATTTACATCGGCTCTGCTCACCAAACAACATTTTGAACTTCGGGATGGACTCGGTAAAACGGTGAGCTCCGTTATGCATTCGGAGAGAGCACGCACGGCCTTTGATTGATGCACGGTTCTTCCATTCAATATATAGCAATGATACCCAACAATACATTCAATGGACTATAGGACCATTCCCAGAGAACGTAACATTTTGAGAGACTAAGGTTTTTTTTTAACTTGGGGACCACTTTTTGGGTGACTCGAACTCAGTCACAAAACCTTTGATCGTTTTTTACGCTTAGTTCTTTATGAAAGAATAAACGAAATTATATTTCTGACTTACAATGTATGAGGGAAAAACAAGTAAAATCACTAATTACTTCGTTTATGGATTATCCCTTGGTGATATTTTCTCCTGTTGCCTTTTAACATGTTCATTCATTCAATTTTCTACCCTCGCTGAACACACGGTAGCTCGGAAATCTTTCTGGACCAACAATTGAAATAGACGGAACAACCCAACGTAAGCAATCCCGACTAGAAGGAAGTATCAGAAATAATACACACTATGTTATTGAGATATAAAATTATTCGTAACATGGTCTGTTATAAAACATGTGTCGTTAGTAGTTAAAATAACAAAAATAATAATAAAAAATCTTCTACATACTCGAAATATAACAACCATTGTTAGGGTTATATCATATTTTTAACACACCTTGGTACAAAATAACCCATTAGGGTAAAAATTAAAAAGGGTATGAACTGGATTTTTAACACGGTTTTTGGGTAACATATTTTTTGAGTGTTTTCTATTTTTAGATTATTGTTAAAATATTTTAAAAATCATCTACTCTGCTATATGAAAGAGTATGTTAAGTATATGTAACAAAACAAAAATAAGATGAAAGCGATTAATTGATTGCATATGCACTATTTGAATTAGAATTCAAATAGTGCATATGCAATCAATTAATCGCTTTCATCTTATTTTTGTTTTGTTACATATACTTAACATACTCTTTCATATACAGTGTTAGTTGCACATTTTGTTTGGTTATGCGTTGAGATCTGTCTCCCACACCATTGCAAATTAAAGATATGTTCGAGGTTAGTTTTGATTGCTAATGTTCGACGGTTAGTGTTGCAATTTTCCATTGATCATTTTAATTTGTATATCATCAAACACATTTCACAAATTGCAAAATATTTATTTGAAAAGGTGCACGCCGAAATTCAAATAACGCAACTGAACTGATAATTTATGTTTTTGGATTCCATTCATGAGCGAATATATCATTGGTTCACACTAGTATTGTGCAATCGTTCCTAGATATAGTTAAAGTCTAGGTAAGCCTTTTGATCAGAAGCGTCTTGCAGTGACAATTTCAATTTTATAATGCTAGTTGTGCATTCTTAATCACCAACGTAGCATTTTCAGGTTTCACGGAATCAATTTATAGTAGCCAAGTCGCTTAAGGCTAGGTAGTTTGATTCGACTTGCGAAATGAGGCCCCTGAACTTCCATCGAGTTAGGGAGAATCGAATTAGGGAGAGATCCAGTAAGGGAGAGTTGACTGTAAAAATTTATTTAATTCTTAACATCCCAATCAGAAGAGAATGTTGTAAAAAAATAGGGGAAAAAGCACTAACTTTGGCTATGGATCTAATAAAAATCTCCCATTTTTTAATTTTTCGTAGAACAATGCGTCACCTGGACATTACAAATGAATACATATGTTTAATTTTTAGTTTATTATTATCAAAAAAAAATGCTTGCCTTCGAAATTAATGTATGGGCCCAATATAAGGTACACTAAGGCTGACATTAGGAACTTAAACCCTATTAGCCCAATTCCATGTGAGAAACTTTTCCGTAGCCCTTAAATAATTTAAATTCTACTATCGGCTCAAGACTAAAACAAAAAAAAAAATAAAATAAAACAAACCGTTTCATTTTTCGTGCTACTAATGCTAACAAACTTAGTAAAAATGTTGTTTTAAATTTTACTTTAGCAAATTGTGTAACAATTTTATATCAAATTTGGTATTTATACCATTATGATTTTTTATTCCTCATTTCACCACAGAGCTCTTAAAACAAGATTATATCAACGGTTGTTAAGTATAACAGAAATTGATATAATCATGATATAATTTTGTTATAACGTTCTGGTCGGGATGGATTTAAAGATTAACCGAGAAATGACATTACAGTTAAAAGAGACAGTATTTAAAACAAAAGATGCTATTCAACTGTTCAATTCAAAAACTTCGGAACTATATTCCATAAATATTCTTTTCAACCTTAAGGAATAATAGATAAAATAAACAACATTATTGATACTATAGCCTTAGCAAAAGTAGGATTATTAAATGAAAAAATTCTATCAAAAAATGAAATTGAACTGTTTAGGAGAGATTTCGAGAGAGAAAATATTACAGTTCACTCAAATTCCGAAGTCGTAACCTATGCCAAGACAGCAATCGCCACCAACCGCAAGGAGATCGTATTATTCATCAAGATGCCGAAGTTAGACCCCAGAATTTTTCGTAGAATCCATGTTTTCCCAACATTCCACAACCAACAACAACTCTACACCACAGAGAGATCTTTCCTGATCCATCCGAAACACAAATTTATCGTCAAGAACCTAGAACCCATCATTTATCGAATTGAGGACATTGAAGTAACCGAGTCTACATGCATACCAAACCTAATAGATGCGAGATCAGCCATTTGCAACTATTCATCAAATCCCATACAGCAGGAGATTGTTCCCATCGATAAGTATTATTTACTGGTGAATTCAATGAGCAATTTCACCCTATCATCAGATTGCAGCACCAATGAAAGAATTCTCACTGGACCATATCTGATTCGATACGAGAATTGCACCATACGAATCAACAACATTTCGTATGCCGGGAGAACTCGAACCACTGCTGGAAATCCGGTCCACCTTCATCTGGACGGAATAGTTATTTCCAAAGACAGTCATATATTGAACCTTAGTATGGAACATCTCCACAAACTGCAAACAGAAACACGGAAAGATTTGGACTTACTCCGTTTAAAAAGCTACAGTCTGCATTTCCCACACTGGTCCCTTTTTGGAGGGATAACCATTCTCCCCATAATCGGTATCATTATTTTCCTCAGCATTTTCTCCCGCAGAACAACAAATATCAAACTAGAGACGATGCCAAACACTAACGATCATCGTGGAAAATCGGAACCTGGAAAAAACGTCGGAAACCTAAGTACATCTACATTTGGATATACGATGCCCCTGGAGGTTCATCACTAAGGAGGGGCGAGTTAACGCCGGTGCCAACCGCACTTGGCAAATTCCATCGTCGGTGCTTTCGTCAGCATCTAGGACGGATGCACAGAACGGCAACAACAGCGAGCTTCATCAGCATTCCGCAATCGAGCGATCGATTGGACTCCGGACTTGCATAGTGGACACGCGAGTGCTACGTTCTCTGTAGGAATTATTGATTGAATAAAGTAGTCTTTAGGTAGCAGCAGTAGTGAGTAGATCCAACCTCTATGGTAGATCTTTTTTAAAAAGAACCTCCGACGTTCAAAACTTTAACTAGCGCAGGTACATGAGCAAATCGGTGATCATATCTTTTTGCCAGTGGTGGCAGGGGGGATACCCCTCACCATCCCTCTCCAACTGGGGAGTATGGTAACGAAAGATGATCAACCCGATACATACCTTCCTCAAAGTTGTCCTTGCTCGCTCTCTACTCTCTATATACAATTTTCGCACTGCCGTACCCTAACGGAACTATCAACTCTACACTTTCATCTCCTCATCTAATGTATAAAATGACCATTTTAAGTCTGTTATTTGAAGCGTAGCATCTTTAACTATGTAAAATCTTTAACTTCACACAGAATTATTACAAACAAAATATTTAAAGTTCACAATGAAACTCACAAAGTATAATCATAGAGGTAAATCTAAGACTAGAAGGTCCTGAAGAAACGTGCTCAACTTTTTGGCTCAGCTCTGGTACTATATTCGGTCCCAAGCTAATCGATGCACCCCTCGAAACATAAGAAAATCCACTAACCCCTCATTTTATGTGTCAAACTTTCTTAGTGAATCAAAACAAACATTGTGTAGTACTAGAATTTCGACTAGAATGGGGTACGTTAATGGTTTGATTGGGACCAATAGGCTAGTCAAGTAGTGAGCCAATTTAAAATCGTTAGCTTCCAACCGGTGATTACACGCAGAATCACCCAAAATGTTATTAAAATTAACCCAAAGGGCAAAATTTTATAGCTTTTTGAAAGTGATGCAATTTAACCACAGACAAACAGACATAACTCTTATAAGAAAATTCATCAAAAAATATCATTGATGTGCAACTAGAGCATCCCTCGTTCATACTATTTTTTCACCAGTTGCTTTTCCCTCGTTCTGTCAACGCGTCAGCTGTGTTGAATAAAAACAAAACACATGGAAGTCAGTGATGTCGGTTCTACTAAATTTTCCGTAGATCTATAGAATTGATTGAATTCTGCAGAAATAAGGATCCGTAGGAAAAATTCACAGAAGCTAAGACTTTTTTTTGGGATTTGTTTTGTTTGTTTATTGTGCTTTTTCTTTTGCTGGAAACATGTTTTTAAACGAGGTAATGCATCACTAATTAATTCCCTTTCTACCACTGCTCATCACTTTAATGTGTGTACAGCAAAAAATATATAATACCTATGTATCAATCAATGAAATTCATGTTGAAGTACTGGTAAAAGGGGTAAAAGTTGATAGAATATTACAGTCATCAACATGATTTGTTCTCGAATTCTGTGATAATCGTACAGCGTAATATTAGGAACGGAATGACTAATGTGCAGCACTTTTGATGTAATATTCAATATTTTTTCTGTATTCGTCAGATGTGGTATGTGTCTCCAATGGGATGCCTTGACCACTTATCATTTTCAAGAGCTGACATCTACTAACTACACGTGAAAAAGAACTGGCATCACTGATACTGATCTGTTTGTCTGTGATTTAACTGTGGACAAGGTCATGCAAAAGGTCGTATTGATTGGTTAAAAAACGTTTGTTCTTTTATCTGAAACGCTATCAATACCTTGCTCAGGCAATAGCAGCACTCCTGAGATGATAGCCAATGGAAATTTTGAAATAATCATCTATCTCATTGAAAATTTTAAACAATTTTTCGTTCACTAAAACAAAACACCTCATTTCACAAATTGACAAAAATGTTACATACGACCCAATCAAAAATGATTCCAGATTTTTCATCTTCTAGACTTTTAACGCTTTTTACTGCTAAGAGATAAACTAGCCTTCGGCTAAAAATCTCTTAAATAAACATTTAAAAAAATCTTCGTGCATATGCTGGTTTTCAATAATTAACTGAGAAAGTGCTTCAAAAAACACTATGTAAAGAGCAGGCATAACAGAGGACAACCTTGTGTGGGTGTCAAAGTCAGGATGAAGAAGAATATAATGCTGATCTTCTTTTACGCTTGTCATTTTGTCACGCTTCTTTTAAGAGCGTTTTTCCGGCTCTCAACTTAGTGTTCTAGATGCACTTCCACAGTTATTAATTGGGAGCTTTCTATGCCAACCAATGCATGCATGCATGAATTTGTACTGGCAAGGCAAGCTCAATAATACACTCTCTCGTGCCCAGGAAAGTCGAGAAAATTTCCGACCGGACCGCAACAGAACCCGCCAAGCTGGGTAATACCGTGTCTTTAATGACTAGGCCATCTGAGGCCAGAATACCTATAGACCTACCAACACGAAAGCATAACTTTCAGATACAAAAAAGTTCTGAGCTGTACATTCCCCTCAATATGCCATACTTACCTTGGTTTATTCAAAGAAGTGTTTCAAGAAGCAAATACCGCCCACTCGCGTTTCCACCACGAGAATGACTGCGTTAATTAAATACCTACCCAACCTATTCGAAGGTAAGCTTCTGGTGATGAAAGGGCACGAATCTTCTTCATCTTCTAGACTTGTAACAACCCGACTGGAAATTATGTCTAAGCAAAGCACAACGAAGGTACCGCTTAACACCAACGGCTTTCCAGAGAGAAAAAAAAAAACAAGGTGCAAAATACGAAAACCACAGCTTGAAAATGATTTCACTGTACATTAACATTATTAGTCTCCCCCACTCCAACAGTCCATGCTGTAAAATTTATGAAAAAATGTGGAAAATGGCGGAAATTGGATTTTCTGTAGCAGGCACGGATTAGTTTTTTTAGAAACATTTAAAATTAGTGCAGAAATGCCGGAAAAGAGGCTTCTAGAGCGTAGGGCAGTGCTGTAAATTCTCAAAATCAATTGAACAAATGAGAAAAGCTATCAAAGGGGACCTCCTTCGAATGGGTGATATCAGTTGCTTAGTCATTTGACGAAGGCATGGATCATTCTCATTTGAGAAAGGCTTGACAGTGACGATGAGCTTCGAATGAGAAAGGGGCTCTTCAAATTATGGTCATGTGAGAATTCGTTCTCACAGAATTGATTGAATAGTTGTATTGGTTCATCTTCAATCGAATGATATAAAAATTAACAGCACTGAAATTCTATTATTATTATTATTATTATTATTATTATTATTATTATTTTTATTATTATTATTATTATTATTATTATTATTATTATTATTATTATTATTATTATTATTATTATTATTATTATTATTATTATTATTTGATATAATTGATCTGACACTTTTTTGTCTTAATGAATAACATAATGTAGGGTTCATACAAATATACATAAATAAAATTACACAAATTTAGTCAAGTATTACGAAAATGGTCAGTAAACCGTCGTTGCAGCGTGGACACCGGTACGTTGAAGTCGAATAAATGAATGGTCGAATAAAAGGATATTCTGCAGTTCGAGACAGTCTTCAAAGCTGTTAACAATGACGTAGACTTTAGCATCATCAGCATAGAAAAGTCGCACTCCCGGTGGCAGAATCAGTGACACACATTTGATAAACAAGGAGAACAACAGTGGTCCCAGGTTGCTCCCTTGTGGTACGCCAGATTGATTAACGAACATCTCCGATTGACTTGAACCGATTTTTACACACAAGGATCTGTTGGTTAGGTACGACCTGAACCAATCCACTGAAGCAGACGTTACACCAATCTTCTCCAGCTTCTTCAGAAGGATGTTATGATCAACCCGATCGAAAGCAGCCTTCAGGTCCATGTAGACAGCGTCCACCTGCTTCCCAGAATCGGCTGCTTGAATGCACAGAGAGGTAAATTCAGCAAGGTTTGTAGCAACCGACCTTTTTGGATAGAATCCATGCTGATCAACCGAAATGTTTAGAGCGGGCAAAAAGAACGTCGTTCACGATGATTTCAAATACCTTTGAACATGCACACAAGGAGGTTATGCCACGGTAATTGCTGACATCTCGTTTATCCCCCTTTTTGAAAACTGGAAACAAGAATGATGATTTCCAATTCGAGGGAAACACTCCTTGTTGAAACGAAAGGTTGAAGAGTTTCATCAAAGGTTGACATAGCGCAGAAGTACATCTTTTCAGCATCGCTGAAGGAATTCCGTCAGGTCCAACAGATAGCGAGAATTTCAGTTTACTTATTGCCCTCGCAACCTCATTTTCATCGATGTAGAAATTGTCGAAGTCCAAGACGTCCTGTGGAGTATCTCGAACTGCCTCTTCAACTTGAGCAGGTTGCGCAGCGAAATTATTGAAGGACACTTTGAATTGGGATGCAAAGAGTTCACATTTTTCAGCAGTTGAGTCAGCAGAGAGATTTCCTAGATACATTGACGAAGGAAGACCCTCTTCGTTACGTTTAGATTTGACAAACGACCAAAATTGCTTCGGGTTGGTACGTAGGTTGCGCTGCATCCGAACTATGTACCGAGCGTACAAGAAACGGTTGTGGTTCCTGTATGCTCGGCTTGCACGATTGAACTGTAGTTTTAAGTGCAACGAACGACTGCTGCAATATTTTCGAAGGGCCGAAGAACGGTGGCGTTTAAGCATTCGCAAGCGATTGGTTGACCAGGGTGGTTTCTGTGCAGCTCCAGCAAGAGGTACATGTTCAGCGATAATACTGCTTACAGCGTTCGTGAAAAAATCCACAGCATCATCCAAGTTCTGGAATGAATTAAGGTAACTCAAATCGATAGCAAGTAGAGCTTGATTCATCGCAGCAAAATCAGCCTTTCGGAAATTGAAACTGGTGTTATCATGCACCGCTTCGTATGAAACTGCGACCGTATGGGATAATGCAACCTCTATGGCTGGATGATGAATATCAATAGAAGTCAGTGGTTCGATGGCTTCTGAAACCGTACAATTAGGCAAAGCGATGTCATTTGCAAGTATTAGATCGAGGATGCGGCCTTTTGAATTTGCAATCTGGTTGAGCTGCGATAATCCATGCAAGTTGAATCCGTCCACCAATGCGCAGGTGGCGGTTGAAAGACGGGAACGATCCATGTCCACAGAAAAGTAACCGTTTTCATTTGATATCCAAAATACGCAATGCACACCCATAAAATATGGCTAAATAGGGTAAATGTCGGCTTCGGCACACATTGACTGTTTTCGGCAACCAAAATTTAAACGATAATTTCACTATGTTTTCCCATCAACACCCTTCCCTGAATGTATCCAAACGATTATTTAGTCTTTCAGCTTCAATCTGATTATATTTGTACGACCGAGAAATCCTATTATGCCAGATTTTTCTTCAAATGAAGCATACGCACTACAAAATTGGGCTGATTTCGAGTTGCCGATAATAGAACAGCTGATTAACACGCAGTTCTAATGGGAAGGTTGCCGAAGAAAAAGAGACTGCCGACAATAGTCACACTCACCTGTGAAGTTTGAAGCGTTGTAAAAAAGCTTTCAAACCGTTTTGAAAAATTCTGTCGATTGGAATGGATAGAGAAGCAAGTAGCAGATGAATGTAAACAAACAGACACGTCATATATGTGCGGGACGCTGAAAAAATGCTAATAGAAGTGCGGACGCTGCTTAGATTGACGATAATACGTAAATTCCCCTACATCATAGACAAAAACATCAAAACAGCTTCTGGCGGCTCAACTTGGCCTACGGGTTTTCTTGGGCCTATTAGCCATTGAAACGTCATTGGGATTCTTTTTAGCCTATCGAACGGAAAGAAAAGTGAATTCGCGTGCGCCTTTTTTACACTTCAAGTGCGCCTTTTGTTTTCGTTGCGTTCTTCAACACTTCGTCTTGCAGCTATTGAATGGGAGCATTGTACCAAACATTTGTTTGACACGTTCACGCCGAAATCATAGATATATTTGATGTTTTGTGCTCGATAAGCCGGGAATGGGCGATTAGGCCGAAGTTGGTTTTCCCCTATGTAAGATGGAAGAAGAGGAGGTAAAATTGGGGTATGACACATAAAACCTTTCAATTTTACTTTCAAAGGGTCACAATTAGTTATTTAAGCTGTAATGAGCATTCGCGACAAGTGAGTACTCTTCGTTATAGCTAATCGCTAATTGTGACAATTTGGAAGCGAAAGTGCCAGCTCTTATGTGTCATACACGAACTTTACCTCCTCTTCTTGCATCTTACATTTAAAAAATATTATTATTATTATATCTCATAGTTTCATTATTTCGAAAAGTAGCATGTTAGCTGATCATTTCAAAGCCTGGCACAGATAATTAAATGTAACTCTCAGATATTATAGAACACCGTTTGTTTGAATAGCCAAAATGGCAATTAAACGGCGCTTATATAGAATTTGTTTAACTGGTACCACTACCTCGGCGCCCAATGGCGTTTCGCACTTTTGTAGTAAGTGCCAAGTCTTGGAATGAAGCGGACCAGAAATGGCACTGATGACAACAATCCACTAAGTGGCATCGTCGAACGGATCCAGGTAACTATTCACATTTGTGTTTTCAAAAATGTTATCATTATTACTGGATTTTGTTCCATTTCTATGGTTTTACTCAATTATGAGGTACATACCTATTTTTATATTTTACCCATTCGAAAATACATTTTTTTCAGCATCATGAACCGATCCCGATGGTCAAAAGCGACAACCCCATACTCTACATGAGAGGAAATTTTCCAGAGGACAACTCTGATGCAGTAATTTCATGGAAAGGCATCACCATTCCCATCAACAAAGATTTTTCATATAGTTTTGAGTTGCTCTGCCAATCAATTGCGATTTTGAAAGCTGGAATTAAGCCAACTGACAAACAGTTTTTTGTTTTTTTTTAATGGCGACGATGATGGGGGGAGGGGGGAGAACAATTTCTTCGTAACTTGCATTAGCTCAACAATTGAGCGCTGCTGCTACATACCTACACGACGAATGAGAACGACCCAAATTTGAGTTTAGTTCACTCATAATCGCCAAAAGTGCAGGAACTCAGCGATGAGTAAAATTTGTCTCATGTTTTCCCAGGTTTTTCCAGGATTTTCCAGGGAAAAATTCCCGCATTTGAGAAAAGTAAAGATTGGATTCACTCAGTCTATTGGTACTACTCCGGACTGAATACAATTTTCGTCAATTCCCTCATTTTCCGGCAGATTTTTTAGGTTTTCCACAGGAAACCATGAGACAAATTTACTCATCGCTGAGTTCCTGCACTTTTGGCGATTATGAGTGAACTAAACGCAAATTTAGGTCGTTCTCATTCGCCGTGTACACACACAACTGCTGCATAAATGCAGTAACAATAAAAACTAAAAAAGCCCGGAAATTTGTTGATTTGTCATCTCGAAATCGTATTTTTATTCACCGATAAATCAGCCTTTTGGAATAATTTACTAACTTTTTCGTCAAAAAAAACATAATACTGAAAAGTTCAGCCAAAAATAAGGTAAACAAATAAATTACTGAAAAAGTCAGCAGTTCTTTATTGACTAAACCGGCACTTTTTGACAGTTGACGGTTTGTGCTATTTACGGAGTTTTCAGTACCGGCAAAACACTTGTGGGTTGATTACTGAAAACTTAGCTGTTAAAAACCCAGTAAAATTTTACCGACTTCGGTAATTAAACTCAGTGTGTAGAGCATGATCTTTGCTGCACACTTATTCAGTCAGTAAAGTTCGGTAAAAGTTTAAAAATCTGTGTAAAATTCAAAAATTAGAAAGCTTATTCCAAACTAGTACAGGCTAAGTTCTGTTAACCCCATTTAATGATAGAAAAAAAATTGTAGATTTCATTGTTTCCTTACGAATAACGGTCATTTGAATTTTTACCGACTTTTTCAGCAATTCAAAAAGCCAGTAAAAAAATACTGACTCCTGTCTAATAATCTAAGTGTGTGTATTGGAGACTGAGTATACCCAACTAGACGAGAATATCAAATAAATACCAAGTGTTACTATTAAAATTGGGGAACAGAAGATCAAAAATTGCTATTAGTTTGATTGATATAAGAGGTTAAAGGTTCCATCAATAAATCTATGGAACCATAATATCTAGTTTACCACCGAGTTTTGATCGTAGCACTTCAAGCTCGATGACTCACGACAGGCTAAGTTAATATAAACACCAAAACGAGAAAAAAAAATCCGGAAAGTGTAAGAATAGCCTACATAGAAGGTGTTTCGCTATGAGATCCTTATTTTCGTAACCACTTCGAAATTTTAAGTGCACAAATATCAGCTTCTACGCAGCATACATAAAGTAGCAATTTCAGGTGAAATAGGGCATTAATTACCGAGATGTGAGTAATTGAAAATTCGAAGTGTAAGTGCATGTATAGCCTACGTGGTGGCCATTTGTGAACTCTAAGAGAAATCACCTTAAGCAATTTAAATAACAGAAGGCATACTGAGCAGGGGTGCTTCAATACATATTTCAAACAATAAAGAGCACGTTCAAACATTTATGCCATATTTTGTATATTCAAGAAACAAAAAAAAACAACAAAGGAACCTCGAACATCATTCTGCTAAACAGAGCCTTGCGAATTGAGGGTAAAATCTAGCAAGCAGCTCGGTTTCTCACTCCACACTCGAAATACCCTGGTTCGCAGTGTATTCCACTGTTCACGGTACGACCGGCAAAGCTCCTTAGCGTCAGCATACCGTAAGCTGCTGAGATCCTCACGAGCACCGCTAGTAGATGCGTCTATCTCACCCTCCTCACCACCAGCAGTATCTTGACAGTGTCCCCCTGTGGGTGGTGATAAATTCTTCTGCACGTCAGCGTTGCTTGATTCGGCTGCCACCCCGTCGCCGTCGACACCGATCCGCAGCGCGTTCCGCAACGAAACGAATGTTGAGAATAATTCAATTTTCGATATCTTGAGTCGGGCTGCAGGTGTACCGAGCTTCTTCTTGGTAATTCCCTGTCGTCTGCCGCCGATTTCTACCTCCAACGGTCTGGAAGGTGGTGCCGACAGGTGGATGGAGTGAACGTGATGGTATATGGCAGTTAGTTAGCCCGAGCACCCAGGTTAAAAACCGTCGTCAACGTCATCAGTGTCGTGGTTACATCCAACATTGAACGAAGTCATCCGGAACCATGAAAATATAAATGGAAAGAAAATAAGGAAAATAATTATCCAACATTAATTATAATCTCCGGAGGCAGGTATGCGGAGAAGGATCGGGACCAGCATGAATGGTGCAGCTGAAGTGCAGCTGAAGAGTCTTGGATGCAGAGCTGTGGAAATAATTATTCGCCGTCTCTGAACCTCGATTCGAGATTACAAATAAGAACGTGAATTGAAATGTCAGCCTGGAGTACAATGCGGTTTACGTTGCGACCATTAATATTTTCAATAGAAATTGTGTCGGTATAATTAAAGAGAGCTTTTAATGGAGCCTAATGAAATCGTCTGAATAATGAATACCATAAAAAAAACTTTTATTCTCGGAAGAGCAAGCATCTCAGTAGAGAAAAAAGGAAGCAAACAAGAACAAGGAGTTAACTTTATGATAATACCGAATTGGTTGGAATTAGGGTTTTCAAATTTGCCGGAAATGCTTAAAAATTAGAACCATAGTGGTTTTTGCAATCACATTCAGCTGTCGTTCTACGCATATCTGTCCCATGTTACTTTTGGGCGTTTTTCACTTTTGTTCATAAAACAGTACTTTTTTAGGTAGACTTTGGATTGAAAATAGAAAAACATATTGTTTGTTCTGGGTTTGTATAAAAACAACATCAAGCCTAATTGTCTACGCATAACTGTCCCACAAAGATTTTTTCGACTGAATTTATCATTAACGAATCGAGTTGTTCACACAAATTACGGAAACAGGAAACACTATGAACCATTTTAGGAACTGGCAGTTTTATTTAATGTTGATAAATATTAAGAAAAACGGTATTTCATATTAAAACGCCAGTTTCTAATTTCAAAGAATGCAATATTAGACACTAACGTAGACACTCGCCCCAAACTGCCTTGGCAACCTATGCCTGGGTAGTTTCTAGCAACACTGCCAATGCAATCCAGATAGGCGCTACTCGATTGACTCTGGCTTTGACAGTTCGTTTGGCTCAAACCCAGCTAGTAAGCTCCTCTCTTATACTAGACCATCTCTAGTGTCTGCGTGTTTCATGAAAAGCCCCTTATATAATATAATAATACATACTATAAAGATCAACTCCGTACAGAAGAAATTTGCATGTGCATGTCAACTCTTCCAAAGTATTTCTTGAAATCATCAAAACCCACGTTCAACGATCGTGTGACGTATTGATATTTTGTCCACAGCATGTCAGCCATAAATCTATGGTCGGACTCAAAATGATTAAGCACAATCTCCTTTAGGAATACGTTTATCTTGCTAAGGAGTTGAACAAGATGCTAAGAAGTTTATGTTCTAAATAGTGCATTCATCATTAGTTTCTTGAGATGCCCATACTTTTAATGGTTTTATAGAAGTGTCAACAAATTTATTGTTTGTATAATTTAATGATGGAAAGCTATACAAACTATCCAGGATCTTCCAAAACTGCGGAGAACGCAAGCACGCTCATGGGCTCAAGCACACGCAGGGATGCCAGATGATTTTTTCAAAAGTTTGTATGAGTGTCAAAAATATGTCTGTATTTATCTGTATACATGTATTTTGGCTATACAAATGCTTGCCATACACTAAATTGCATAAATTTGATCTTAAAAATCGTCGATTATTTCGTGCATCGTCGATTATTTGTGCCACTACCCTACCCTGTACGATTCTAGAAAACCATATACAATACAATAAAACAGTGTCTTGGCAGGACGGCGAAGCAATCGGTGCGTTTTAATTCTATCCGTCTTCGTAATTATCACAAAAATCAACACAACGTAGGCATCCCGCCCGTGCGCGATCAGTCCGTTTATGTCATTTTTTTTTTTAATTTTATTCCTATTTCAAAAATTACGAAGTCAAAACTTAAAAAGCATTTTGCTGTTTAAAATCACGAGATTTGAAAAGATAAATATCCCATTCAAGGTCCCGGTACATGGACCATCGAAATAAAGTGAAAACGTAAAAAAGTAACAAATGAAAAAATGTCGAACATAAGCATATGTTTAAGGCTAGAAAAAGGGAAAATCTATTATTACAAATAAAAATAAATGAGAAACGATCAGAACTTACCCATCCGATGTCCCTTCCCTCCAGATCAACGATGCTCTTACCTTCCGGGAGCTTCAGTTCGCCCTCGGCAGCAGTACTGGTAAATCTGCCGGGCCGGACGAGATTGGATACCCGGTGTTAAAAAACCTCTCCCTCGACGGAAAAACGAGGCTACTCGCTCTCTTCAACGACCTATGGCTCACTGACTCGTACCCGGACCTCTGGAAACAAAGCCTGGTAGTGCCCATTCCAAAGATCAACGCGGCGAGTGGAGAAGCCTCCTCCTTTAGGCCGATTGCGCTCACTTGCTGCGCGGCAAAAGTGATGGAGAGAATGGTAAATCGTCGACTTAGGCAGTTCCTGGAGTCAAACAGTCTCCTTGACGAACGGCAGCATGCATTCCGACAAGGACACGGCTCCTCCACTTACTTTGCAGCCCTCGGAAATGTACTCAAGGAAGCCCAGGACAACGGTCACCATGCGGAGTTAGTATCCCTTGATATTTCAAAGGCGTTCAACAGGACTTGGACGCCCGGCGTCATCAGGCAGCTCATCGGCTGGGGCCTGAAAGGCCACATCACACATTTTGTACGGAATTTCCTCCTTGATCGTACCTTCCAGGTGACTGTCGGGAACACTCGATCGGATCCGTTCCCCGAGGAAACTGGAGTGCCCCAGGGATCCGTCATAGCGGTAACGCTATTCCTGGTGGCAATGAACGGGGTGTTCAGCCGACTGCCCAAGAACGTGCACGTAATCGTCTATGCCGATGACATACTCATCGTCGTAACGGGACGAACGACTATACGGACCAGGAATATAGCCCAAGCAGCTGTCTCCGCCGTCAGCAGGTGGGCGCTTTCTGTTGGTTTTCAGCTCTCCGCACCAAAGAGTGTACGGTGCCATATCTGCCACTCGGGTCATCTGATTCGGGGACCACCGATCACCATCCAGGACCATCCAATTCCGCTTAAGAAAACAGTCCGCGTTCTGGGGGTAGTTCTGGATCGGACTCTAAGTTTCGACCAACACTTCAGAACGGTGAAAGAAAACTGCCGTAGCCGCATCAACATCGTCAGGACAATCTCCCGTCCGCACCGCTCCAGTAACCGCGAGATCCGCCTTCGTGTCGCCCGGGCTGTTATCGACAGTCGACTTTTCTACGGCCTCGAAATTACCTGCTTAGCCACCGAGAAGCTGAACCGCATCCTCGCTCCGGTATACAATACCTACGTACGCATCGTATCCGGCCTCCTACCTTCCACGCCCGCAGACGCCGCTTGTGCAGAAACCGGAATCCTCCCTTTCCGCTATCGATCTGCTGCAGCCTCTGCCACCAAAGCCGCTGCCCTCGCTGCTAAGACATCCGGGAACGATAGGGTCTTTCTCCTCAACGAGGGGAACAGAGCCCTCCGCACTGCAGCCAACGTAGACCTCCCCCCGGTGGCCAGGGTCCACTGGCATGGAGAGAAAAGTTGGCGATCAAACGTTATAAAAATAGATAAGCGGATTAAGAGAGGATTCCAAGCCGGAGATAACTCTGTAGCGTTGAGGCGCTCCGTTGCAGAACTTCTTAGGTCGGTTTATCCGGGGCACGTTCATCGCTTTACGGACGGATCGCGATCACGGGCCGGAGTGGGACTCGGAGTGGCAGGACCAAACACCGCAACAAGTCAAAGTCTTCCGGAGGAGTGTTCCGTTTTTTCCGCAGAAGCCGCTGCTGTTCTTGACGCAGCCATCACTCCTGCAGATCAACCGATCCTTGTGCTAACGGACTCACACAGCGTCATCCAGGCGCTGGAAGCCGAAGCCCCGAGCCACCCCTGGATACAAGCCATTACACGTTTTGCCCCACCCTCAACCGTTTTTACGTGGATTCCCGGGCACTGCGGTGTTCCTGGAAACGAGGCAGCGGACAGGCTGGCGGGATCTGGTCCATCCGGACCCCGCCTCACCAGGAACGTACCACTCCTAGACGTCAGGCGTTGGATTGCGATTATCATCATGGAAGCCTGGCAGGAGGAATGGTTTCAGTCACGCACCACCCTCCTGAGAAAAATCAAAGAAACCGTACGACCTTGGCAAGACAGCCACAAGTACAAAGACCAGCGGATTATCTCAAGACTCCGGACCGGCCATGCGAGGATTTCCCACAATTTTGGTGGGACACCCTTCCACAAGGTTTGTCCAATCTGCAGCATCCCTGCCTCGGTGGAACACGTGCTGTGTGTCTGCCCAGAGTTTCAGAGGCTACGCGAACAACACCGACTCCCAGAGAGCATCAGGGAGCTACTTGGCAACGACCCCTCGACGTTGACTGCGCTGATTGCATTCTTGAAGGACGCTCACCTATACAACCAAATCTAGCCCTCTCGTCGTGGGCTGCGCTGTCCGTGTTCTTTCACCTTCCTATTTTCCTGCCGTCGGGGTATCTCTGCCGGACTGGGGCACTGTCTCTTACGGTGGAGCTCTACCTTGTTCGCGCATCCATTCCTCACCACAGTCCCGTTGTAACTCCCACTTTACATTAAGTTTTTTAAAATGTTGTCTGTCCCTTTTGGTGGGTAATCAGAGCCAGTTGTACGTTATGTAATGATAGACTGAAACGCTTTCTTTCGAGGCAGGCCCTAAGCCTGACCCTCGATTATCAAATGTGATGAACTAGCCTACGGCTAAAAATCACAAAAATAAAGAAAAAAAAAAAAAAAAAAAGAACTTACCGAACAGCTGTTATTATTTAGTCTTATTATATATGTTGCTTTAAAATAGTCAAAAAACAGTTCATAATCATAATACGTACCATACACTGAAACAAGGACCATAGTTTTTTTTTTTTTTTTTTTAATGCGTTTATTTTTCCAGGCTCATTTGCCGTAGCTTTGCGGAGCCGATATTCATTGTTTGGATGACAAAATTTCTTAAAACTAACGTTAGTAGAGCGGGGGCCGATTACTCGCGGCTATCTCGAGGTTAGGGGTAACAAATTGTAACAAATGGATGGCAGGGTAGGGATTGAGAACACAAGGTTTGGAGAGCAATGTGCTTTTTATCTCGAACTAAGCGACCAACTGACGAAAAAGACAAACATGGGGGTACACCGATGGGCAGCTAACAACTTGGGGGAACACAAGATGACACTAACTACTAAATCCTCAGATCGATCCGTTTTAAAAACACATAAATTAAATTAAAATATTCGAGATCTCGGCTCGCCAAGATGTCTCTAACGGGCCGCATAGGTTGTTTTCCTCGGGCCCTGAGGGATGCGGATAACTCGGATCTAGCAACACAATGTAGGGTGCATGACCAAAGCACGTGGTCGATATCGTGATAGCCACTACCACAAGCGCACAAATTGCTGCCTGCGAGCCCGATTCGGAAGAAATGCGAGTCTAACGAGTAGTGATTGGACATGAGCCTTGATATGACACGTATAAAGTCACGGCTCATGTCCAATCCTTTGAACCATGGCTTGTTCGACACCTGTGGGAGAATAGAATGTAACCATCTTCCCAGATCACTCTCATTCCATTTTTGTTGCCAGTTGGTGAGGACGTGCTGACGGGTAATTGAGAAAAATTCCGCAAAGGCGATTTGTCGATCAAAAATATCGCCTTCCATAGCGCCCACCTTAGCTAGCGAGTCCGCTTTCTCATTACCCGGAATTGAGCAATGAGATGGGACCCAAGCTAAGGTGATAGTATAGGAGCAGTTAGATAAAGTACTCAATTTTGCTCGGATTTCGGTCAGGAAATACGAGGAGTGCTTCATCGGCCTCATTGATCGAATAGCCTCCAACGAGCTAAGGCTATCAGTAAAAATAAAATAGTGATCAGATGGTAGTGAGGCAATTTGCTCTACTGCGTAAAATATGGCTGCTAGTTCCGCAACGTATACGGAACAGGGTTTTTGCAGTTGATATGAGGCGCTATGAAATTCGTTGAATACTCCAAATCCAGTGGAAGCGTTTATAGTTGACCCATCTGTGAAAAAACTCTTATTGTTACTAACATGGTGGTACTTGTTTGCAAAAATTAAGGGAACAACCATCGATCGATGGTGATCTGGTATTCCACGGATTTCTTGCAACATGGTCAGATCAAAATTTACAGAGGAACTATAAAAGTCTTGGAGGCAAACACGAGAGGAATTGAATGAAGAAGGGCCAATCTCCAGCGTCATGTACTCGTAATAGAGACTCATGAATCTTGTTTGAGGATTTCTGTCGAGCAGCTTCTCAAAGTTTTCTATTACTAATGGGTTCATTACTTCACAACGGATAAGAAACCGGAAGGACAGTTCCGCGAAACGATCTGTCAGTGGGAGAACACCCGCGAGTACTTCGAGGCTCATCGTATGCGTCGAGTGCATACAGCCGAGCGCGATTCGGAGGCAACGGTATTGAACCCGTTGCAGCTTCAGGATATGTGTTTTCGCCGCGGATTGAAAGCAGAAGCTTCCGTACTCTAGAACCGACAAGATGGTTGTTCGGTACAACCTGATCAGATCTTCCGGGTGTGCTCCCCACCAAGTTCCAGTGATTGTACGAAGAAAATTGATTCTTTGTTGGCATTTTTGTTTCACATACGCAATATGTTTTCCCCATGTGCTTTTGGAATCGAACCAGACACCTAAATACTTGAAAGATATACTTTGAGTGATTGTTCTACCCTTTAGTTGAAGCTGTAACTGTGCAGGATGATGCTTCCTAGAAAAAACAACCAACTCAGTTTTCTCCGGAGAGAATTCGATACCCAGCTTCATAGCCCAAGTAGACAAATTGTCTAAGGTATCTTGCAATGGTCCTTGCAGGTCCGGTGCACTTGGCCCTATAACGGATACAACGCCGTCATCTGCAAGCTGCCTTAGCGAGCAATTTTCATCAAGACAACCATCAATGTCTTTTACATAAAAATTATAAAGAAGGGGGCTTAAACATGAACCCTGGGGGAGACCCATGTAACTAATTCGTGAAGTTGTCGAGTTTCCATGAGAAAAGCTCATATATTTCTCAGACAACAAGTTGCTCAAATAGTTGTTCATAATTGGTGAAAGCCCACTATCGTGGAGTTTATCCGAAAGGACATCGATACAAACAGAATCAAAAGCCCCCTTAATGTCCAAGAAAACTGAGCCCATTTGCTGTTTTTGCGCATAGGCCAGTTGAATTTCAGTTGAAAGCAACGCAAGACAGTCGCTCGTTCCTTTGCCTCTCCGAAATCCAAATTGCGTATCTGAAAGTAAACCATTCGACTCGACCCATTTGTCTAGACGAAAAAGAATCATTTTCTCCAACAATTTCCGTATACAGGACAGCATCGCGATGGGACGGTACGAGTTATAATCCGACGCGGGTTTACCGGGTTTTCGAATGGCGATAACTCTTACTTGCCTCCAGTCATCCGGAACAATGTTGTGCTCCAGAAATTGATTGAATAAGTTCAACAAGCGTCTCTTCGCGACATCTGGGAGATTTTTAAGCAAGTTGAACTTGATTCTATCCATTCCTGGAGCTGAATTGTTACATGAAAGGAGGGCAAGTGAGAATTCCACCATCGAAAACGGGGAATCTATTTCGTTATTACCCGACGGACGATCACGAACGTTGGTTTGAACCGACACCGAATCCGGGCAAACTTTCCGCGCGAAGCTGAATATCCAACTGTCCGAGTACTCCTTGTCTTCGTTAATCGGTGATGACGCGTTTCGCATTCTCCTGCCGACATTCCAGAGTGTTCTCATGGAAGTCTCTCGCGACAAACCATCGACGAACCGACGCCAGTAACCGCGTTTTTTTGCTTTAATTAAGTCCTTAAAAGTTTTCTCGAGGTCGGTGTACCGCTCGAAATCCCCGACCTTGCCGTGTTTGCGGAACCGTTTAAACGCGGCGGACTTCTCGCTGTTCGCGTCGGTGCAATCCTTATCCCACCACGGGGTGGGAGGTCGCTTGCGGACGGAAATACCCGGAACACGTTTCGTCTGTGCTCGCAGCGCAGAATCGATGATAAGACGCGCGAGAAAGGAGTACTCGTCCAGCGGAGGAAGTACGTCAACCGATTGGCTGGCATCAAGAACCGCGGTCGCGAATTTTCGCCAGTCAATGTTTTTTGTAAGATCGTACGCGATGTCGACCGAACGAGTAGAAGATGAACCATTGGTAATAGAAATTTTGATTGGCAAATGGTCACTACCGTAGGGATCTTGAATTACTTTCCACGAGCAATCCAACGATAGTGAACTCGAACAAAGTGAGAGGTCTAATCTGCTTATTTTTGCTGGAGGTTTGGCTACTCGTGTTGCTTCCCCGGTGTTCAGAATTGTCATTTTGAAGAAGTCGCACATGTCGTATATCAAGGTTGAGCGGTTGTCGTCGTACAGTTCCCCCCAGCCTGTACCGTGAGAGTTAAAATCTCCCAAGATCAACCGTGGCTCCGGCATAGCCGTGCAGATATCCGAGAAACTTTGACGAGAAATCGCAGTTCGCGGTGGAAGATATACTGAGGCAATACTGAGGCATTTACCTCGAATATTAACCTGACATGCAACAACTTCAATGCCTGTCACCGAAGGCAGATCGATTCTGTAGAAGGAATGGAGCTTGTTGATCCCCAGAAGCACCCCTCCATACGAATCTGCGCGGTCAAGGCGAATAATGTTGAAATCGTGGAAAGCAAGATCGTTGTCTGAAGAGAGCCATGTTTCACAAAGGGCAAATGCATCAGAAAGTGAGTTGTTAACTAAAAATTTAAATGTGTCAAGTTTTGGCATAAGACTTCTACAGTTCCACTGAAGAACAGAGATCATATCCCCGACCTCATTCGGAGAATTATCCATCGAAAGATATGATCGATGCAAGGAAGGACCACCTAGAAGCTAGTTGCTTCAAAAGAGTTTTCACCATTGGCAGCACTAAATTAATAATGCTCCTCGTTGAGTCAGAGACATTGAATATACTGAAGAAGCTATCCACAATACCAGAAAACGTGAACATGGGGGCATGTTCTTGCTGATTATTCAGCTGCTTTTCTGGCCGAAAAACTGGGACATCTGGGGTTTTAGATGATCCTGGAAGTGACGGAAAGTTCTTGTCATAATTACAAGGTTTAAAACCCGGTGGAATGGGTTTCGGTGTATTTCCGTTACCTCTTGAATTTTCCAAGGTGGAAGGGTGGTCCGTACGAGTGGCCTTACGAGGCTTTTCGGTGGTGTGTTGTTTTGCTCGTTTTCTCGTATTGCCTTTAAAGACAAACGGACTACCCTCACCGCCCTCTGAGTCAGAGTCTAGATCATCAACTGGCAAAATGGAGAACGTGTTACTGTTTTTTGGTGTGGTCTGAGAAGATGAAGCGGTATTCTTCAAGAGTTCTGCTAGTGTTCTCTTGGAGCGAGCTTGCAGAGACCGCTTAAGTTTTTCTCCCTGCTGTTTATACCTCGGGCAGTTAGTCAGGGTATGCAGGCTCTCCTTGCAGTACACGCATTTTGGTGGAGCAGCGCAAGGGCCCTCTTGATGTTGCTCGCCACACTGATCGCAGCGTGGTTTGTTCGAGCAGTAGTCCGATGTATGACCAAGTTGTTTACATTTCGAGCAGTTCATTACCCGAGGTACAAACAGGCGTACAGGCAGTCGAACCTTGCCAATAGCGACGTAGTGAGGTAACGCTGAACCCGAAAACGTCACACGAAACGAGTTTGACAAGGAATAAGTTTTTTTGGAGCCTACTACGGATACTGACTGCATTTGAAGGCAGTCCAATATCTTCACCTTCGGCAGAGCACGGTTTTTAAAGATTCCGAAGGAATCGGGACCCAAGAAATCATCACTAGTCAAACTCGCTTCGGTGACCACTCCTTCAATTTCTACCTCACTACTGGGTATGTAGACTCGGTATTCCAATGAAAAAAGCTCGCACGCAACAATTTGGTTAGCCTGCTTCCGGTCATCAACGGTAACGCGCAGTTTTATTGGTGTTACCTTGAAAATATCGGTAACGGCCGAAAAATGTGTTGTTAGATCCTTAGAGATCCTCGGAATGTTCAAAGGTTTTTGTTTGGGCCGGAAAAAAACAACCCATGGGCCTTTCGAGGCTTCTGGGTAAGCCTTTAGGCGGGGGAGCGCAGAGGTTTTTGGGGGCAATGGTGTGGGGGGTGCAGGTGGACGAGGAGGAGATGGTGGGGGAGAGGGTTGTGGGCGATACCTTTTCTTGGGATATGCTCCAGTATTTTTGCTGGAGAGCGAGTCAACTGGAACGTCAAGGGTTTCCATTTCCACAACTTCCTCGAGACTTTCGTGTGAGGTGGAATTAAGAGTTTCGTCGTCTGAGATGGAAAGCGCCCATCCCCCGCCTTTATCATTTTCATCCATTGCGGCTAAATATCGCCGCAATGGTGTTTTTTGTAAAAATTTTTACAAATAATTGCAGTAATTTCAAATAATATCAAAAAAAAAAAAAAAATATATATATATATATATAGTTTCACTCTACTAACGAGTAATACATGCAAAGAAAAAAAAACCAAAAAAAAAAAAAAAATAATAAAAAAAAATAATGATTATATACTATTTACAGAGTTTTGGATCACCCTAAGTAATACAAAAATAATAATAAAAAAAAATCAAGAAAAAAAAAATCAAGCGAAAAAAAAAATTGGATTTTTGGATCACCCTAATTAAACACCAATCTAATATTGGACCAGGGAAACAAGGAAGATGCTATACTGGCGAGAACAATACAAACGACACGATTTATACCTAACGCACTGAGGCGGCAGCAGACTGGAGAGATATAATTGTTTGATCCAACGGCTGCAGAGTCAATAACCTCGATGCTGGTGTGCCTCGGTCGACTCGGTAGGCAATATGACGCTCTTTCGTTGTTGCTATCGATGGGGTGATGTACCGATAGTGGTGATGATTTTGCTGATGATGTTGCGATGATGCTGGGTTAAAGCTGGACCGTAATGAAAGCACTCGGCATATCATTAACGGCTTCCTCACTCGCGCACTAGTCGTCTAAACACTATGCCAATTAACTTTGGCGAGAAAAAACCCTCGCGTCGGGAAAAACTCAAAACTAAATGATAGTGTCGTACAACGAGACCGATGCGACTTGATCGGCTCAGCGTGCGAGACGGAATGAAGGACCATAGTTAGGAATACTATTTTACAGAAAACACTTATTATCAATATAACCACACTTATTACTGTTAAATCTACTATGAATTGAGTTTAGTTTACCATGAATGTTAACAAATTTACTATGAATCTGGCAAAACGACTATGCTTGCTCAATATGCATAATAATTTTGATAGAAATAATAGTAAAATCAAACGAAATTGCTTGCTGCAAAAATCTATTGGTGAGGGTATTTAATTTAAACCAGCAATATAGTATTTTTGCCAATGGATTTTGTTTCAGTGTAGTCATAACAAGATGCACACTCGAAAATAATTTTGTTTATTTTATTTTCAAAAATAAAAGGAACCAATTAGTAAAAATCTGTATTAAGTTTCAAATATCTGTATAATGTCTGTAGTCTGCATTGGGTCTGAACGAGACTTCAAAAATCTATATAATACAGACATATCTGTATATCTGGCACCGCTGGTAATCACAAGAGTATAGACGTCAAACGCAACGTGGCCATCAAAGCAACATTGACAGTAACAGTTTCTAGTGGGACTAACATGCGTAGAATTTCCTACTTCAGTGCAAATTTCTAGGCATAACAGTCCTATTAAATATTGTTCGTATAAAAATAGGCTTCACTGATTTCATTGATGGTAATTTCTGTAGTTTTCACTAAAACATATTGATTCTGTTGAAATGTGAACAATGCGCTAACTTATTTTAACGTATATTTCTTCCAATGAGCAGAAATGATTCGAAACATTTTTCGCGATTTTCTCAGAAGTAACTTTTGAAACATGGGATCAATATGCGTAGAACGGCTGGAAAATAAAAAAAAATAGAAAAAAAAAAATCGAAATCACAAAATAGTAAGTTGCACGTTAACCGGGTGGCAACTTCATTTAAAACCGGGAATTATCAGAGAATTTCAAAAGACCTGGAAAATCCAGGAATTATTGGGGAACTTTTGTAAAGTAAGTTCATTAGAGTTTTAAATCGGCTTGTATTTTTAGTTTGTTGATTGAATCTATAAGGCAGAATGCTTTAAAAGTCCACAAATTTGCATTTTTAATTAATAATTAATAATTTGCAATTATAAACCTCAGTACCTCGATTTTTTTTTTCGAAGTCCCAGAATCATGAAAATGTGTCTAGACATATAGTTTAGATTACCGAAGTTAGTAAACTTATACTGGGTTTTTAACCCGTAAAATACCAGCACGAGAATTTGTTTTTCAAAATGCTCGTTCTCAATGTTACAACCGATTTTCATAAACCTGGACTTTTATTGAAGGGAAATAGTGGATCTAACTATTGACGTAGATAACGCCCCGCTATACTGCCTATAACCGCATATCAGTCCCATATGGATTTTCGTTAATTTCGAGATAACAACGCTATCCACTATCAATTGGCATCTACTTTCATATTATGTGATAAAACTATGGACTTAGATCATGAAAAATATGAAAACAACATCAAGTCAGTTTGTCCCATCTAGCAAAGTATTCGCATTTCAGTCCCATCCTGAAATTCAATCGTCCATAGTTCAAGTTAAAGTTCTGCTTTTCGAATTGCCATATTTTTTGTTGATATAACAGAACATGCAAGCTTCATTGTGACAGATTTTAACTTGAAAAAAATATCAATAAATTTACTATGATTTTTCAAATATTTACATGAGAATTGCACTTCGTAACTTCGGCTGCCATTTTCTCAATGCCTACTTTTTCCATATGGGACTGATATGCAATTATAGGCAGTATAGCTCTATAGACTCCTCCCTACGTTTGAAAGATGCAAATATCTAGGTAGGTGTTTTTTTTTCGATTTTTTCCACAAGTATAACCAAATGCTATGTGTTGTCTGACGAATTGTTTATCTGGTGTATTGAATAATACCAGATGGATGGAGTCGAGTTTCGAACGCCTTTGGATACGGTTGTGTTTTAAGTTTGTTCTCTGTTTTGTGCGTGCATTCGCTTTCATAGTTTTCGGCTGCATTTGCCGGATTAGCGCTGGCACTCTGCCTGCCGGACGGTTATACGTGTGTGAGTGGTAATTTTCTCGCTTTCCGAGAAGTTTTAGAATCGAGAAAGAAAACATGATTCATCATGTTTGCAAGCAACAGAAGATTTAACGCTATCTGCGTTGTTTGATTTTTTCTCCCGGTCCAGAAATGTGTGGCATCGCGAGTGATAATTTTAATTTTAGTTTATTTGCGCGGTGATGATGTTGGTTCACTCGCAACTATTTTTGAAAAAAATAAGTGTTTTCGAACGAAAGTGTGCCATAAGTGCTTCTGAACGTGGTTCGCAGTTGGGTGTGGTGAAATTCGTGCATTCCCGTTTGATTTTGGAAATCCGTATCACAAAATTGCCCACCGATTCCTTTTTTGCCGTTCGACGACGACGGGTGTGCTTTCGCAAGAGTTACGTTTATTGGATCCGTTTCTTTGCACGGGTGTGTTTTTTTCTTTGTAACTAGCGTAAGTGTGCCTGCGATTTGCATCGAGTGACGGAGATTGTGTGTAAGCTGAAGGATGTCTCGCTGGATACGCCCAAGACTGGACGGGAGGTAGCTGATGGCCGTGAACGGTTCCTGGGGAAAGCACTAGATGCGAACTTCCTTCCAGATCATCATGGCAATAAAGGAAGTATTACAACAAAGGTAATTGCTATTAGATATTTTGCAAACATTGACAGATAGCAGACATGAAGAACCAGTGGAGGTGCCGGGCAAAGGTGTTTATTCTAGACAAATGGTAAGTTACAAATTCGCTGTTGTCGTTGTCGTAGGCGCCGTCGTAGTCGCTGTCGTAATCGCCGTCGTAGTCGTAGGCAGTACCGAATTATCGCGTATTTCTGTTGTTCATTACATTCCAAGTGAAATTCGAGAACGTAATTTCGTTTGAATAGCTTGTTTAACCAGGTCTTAAACAATCGTCACGTCGGTCATAGCTTGTTATGATTGTCTGAACCATGCGTAAAGAGAAAATCGAAACATTGAACGTCACGTGAAAGTGGATCTTAATGAAGGCCTAAGTACTCTTTCGTAGCTTCTAGTTTTAGGATTTCAAAGATCGTCGGTTGCAGTGGCTTGCTTACTGAGGAGAAAAACGCGGTCCCAGATCCTTTCATATTAAAAATATTAAAATATCGCTTGTTTATCGTGTATTTAGAAAAACTTTTCGTTGTCGTCGATGCCGGGTTTGAATAGTTATAAAAACTTGAGTAACGCTATAATGTGATATAAGAGGCTCGGTGGCCTTAGAGCAACCATTTGTGCTTACTGAGCAGAACATCGTGAGTCTAATCTCAAGCCCATCCACAGTCAAGATTCGTCAATGATTAAAAAGGAGCTCGTCTGCCTAGTGGCAAACGTTTTTGCTTACTGAGCAGAAGACCATGGGTTCAATCCCAAGCTCCTTCGCGTTATACGATCGTTAGGACATCAATTCAGCTTATCGTTTACCAAAACGAACCCTGCTGCAAACCCAACCCTCTTACCCAACATCCCTGTGATTCCTCGTGAAAGTGCAGAGGACTCCTCGGCTTCCATCAAAGCGAGTGTCACGTCAACACATTCCTACCCATTCCTTTCTTGACCTGCGTTCAGGCGCGGCTGGCGCTGGTATTGCCTAATTCGAGATCACCAGTTTTTACACATTGAGAATGATTGCTAGTCCCAAGCATCGTCTATTGGTTCTATTGGTTCTCTGTACAGCTGGTCTGGCAATAACAGAGTAGCAACCGTGGGCGGTTAATCATGCTCATGTTTTGAATAATACCATATGGATGAAATATGGAAAGTAGGAATGAATTTAGATGTTTCTACGATGTCTGGCCACGTTATTATTGATTCCGGGAGTTATGGAACCCAGATCTATAAAACATTGTAGCATTTCTGGAAATCGCAGCATGTCAAATCATGCCAAATAGGTAGAATCAAGCAAATGAAGACCATTTGAGGTGTATCCGGTGACATTTGGCCAGTTTAACATCATTTCCGGGGTTCTGGTTTGAAATCGCAAATCGATAAATCGGTCTAGCGACAACCAAAAGAAAATACCATCGAAAAATACTCTCCGTCGGACGTACGTGAAGAAAAAAAAAATACTCCCATAAATGTGTATGTGGTTATTCAGATAAACTGAAGAAGGTTCCTTACTCAAAAGTGGTAAAAATGCAGATGGAACTGACTTCCGGTTATTAGCAGTAGATTCATTTCATGATAAACTGTTCAGACGAAAGAAAGAAATAAGATGCGGAGGCCTTTTCTGTGACACTAATAAACAGCGAGTCACCTCACCTCACACGCGGAGCAGAATAGACCTCACTAATGCCTTAACAAAGCTCACCTGTCATCTACTCCACCACACCAGACGATACCTCCAGGTGCTGGTTGAAATTTGCTTCCATCGTTTGAGTCTCGATTTTTCCGGAATCGGAACAGTTTGCCATTCGTAGCAAGAACCACATTAGGTTTGTTCAACCTAAATGGTTGCTTCAGCACGCTTTCCATCAATTCACCATCCCAACGGATCCATAAAGCTCGTTCTATTGCTTCCTTGCTGAACTCCGTTCCACCACAGATGACGATGCTTTCGAGATAGATTGGTTCCTCTAGTAACGTCGTCAACAGTGAACCCTGAACTCCCAGCATATTCCATCGGGCCATCTTGTCACTGCAAGACACCGACAAAGTTCTTACTCCTTTCCCAGGTTTTGTCCTAATCATGCCCATGTCCTGTGCCATCATATCCGGCCCCGGACATTGCAGCAGCTTTCCTCCAGTCATTCCTTCAGCAACGGCGAAAGCTGATCCGGCTTTACTACCGTCGCAAGTTGATTTCATCTTTTTAGCCGGCGGTCCGTCTTGCCCGGGCCGATCTGCCAGTTCGAAAATACTAGCATCACCGCAGGGACTGTGCGTCGTAAAGAAATGGAAGGCTACTTCCTTATGCATACGTAATTTTTTCGATTCATCGCTGTACTCGAAAACTCTGGAACGCTTTACAGAAGCATTCTTCATCTCACTCATCAAGTATCGGAGGAATCCTCGTCTGGCCATAATTTCTGCATGACTATCATTAAGCACATCACCCTTCACACTTAGTTGATTCGATCCCAAGCATTTCGTTCCGGTTCCAAGAGCAACGACTTCTATTTTTGGTTCACTGGAATTCAGCTCCACTTTGACTATCGCTGACAAAATTGTCCACTCAAAGCCTTCGTTGGGTTTTCCCGTTTTGGGAAGAGCGTCAAACTTAGCAAGGCAAATTTCCGAAATTCTATTAGCTAGATCCATCTCTATACTAGTTTAGTGTTAGTGAAGAATGTTTATTGTTGAAAATTAACAGTAACAGTACACCTCTTAGAGCATAACATTAATATAACAATCGATTCTAAAACAAAAAGGCACCACGTGATAATTGAAAGCGATTCGTTGCTTAACTAAACAGTATACCAGCTCACTAAACTACAGTATTCGGATCCCAAGCATACTTTGCACCGCAAGTATCCCTGAGCTGATCGAGCAGTTTCAGATCTTCCACCGGAGTTTCGAAATTAAGGGCAATGTTTTCTTCGATGCGATTTTGGGATCGTGCCTTGGGCAGAATGCCAATCTCACGCTGCAAAGCCCAGCGAAGCAGGACCTGGGCTGGTGATCGGCCGAGACGGGATGCAATGTCCACTACGACAGGGTCCTCCCGGAGGCTTGTGCTGCCGGAGGTACCGAGAGAGGAATATGCTTGCAGGAAAATGCCCTCCGATCGGCACAGCTCCAGCAGTTCCGGCTGAAAATGATGAGGATGCCACTCAACCTGGAATGGGTGAAAGAACAAACGCAAACACAAATTTTAATTATTTCAGCTACAGTATGATTTACCAACTACAGTGTTATGGGATGTACAGAGTGCGGCGGAAAAATGCGATTGGCTTAACAATGATATTTTTGGTAGTTGTTAAGCTAAATGGTTGCAGTTTTTGTCATGAGCGAGAAATCAAAAATATGTCCAAATGACAAAATGACAAGCGAGCCGAAAGATAACGCTTTGTCAGAAATGGAAAGTATTAATGATATAATCATCTTCCGTTACGAATCTGTAATTCATTTTTAACGTACCTCTTATTTTCACTTAAATGCTTATACTAATCTTTTTAAATCGGTTTATATATGAATTCTGGGCACGGAATTGGATTCATCGGAAAATTTTGGCCCGATTTCATATAAAAAAAATTATACTTACACTACCGATCATAAGTTTAAGGGCACCCCCAAAAAACCATGCAAATATGTTTTGTTCAATGATCTCTCATTTTACGTTCAATTTTCGATCTCCAAAGGTTATTTGAATGGTATGAATGGTATAGCATAAGTGTTCTACTACTACTACTTTTATTTCAAAATCGGGTCCAATCCAATTCTGAGAAAATCAATCACGATTCTTCAGAGTAAATTTTGAAAAATATTGTAACTTTGGGTGAACTTTTAGCACACAAAATTTGAAAATTATACTGAACAATTTGCCTACGAGGAAAGTTCCATTTAATACCTTTCAAATGATCTAAAGAGAACGAAAATTGGACGTGAGATATGAACATAAAAAAAATTGTCATGTCTTTTTGAGGGTGTCCTTAAATTTATGATCGGGAGTGTAAGTGCATTCTAGCCAATTTGAGGACCAAAAACAGTTTTTTTTTTATTTGCATTCCTGAAAAATATACTAATTTCGAACAAAACCGTTAATTTCATAAATAATTATAGAGACGCATGATGCTGCTTGGTAAACTCCATCATGAGAAATGCCTTGATAACTTTCTGATCGGTCATGACCAACGTACCAACAATCAATACGAAACTAACGATTTTAAATTGGCTCACCACTTTAGTAGCCTATTGGTCCCAAGCAAACGATTAACGTACCCTATTCTAGTCAAAATTCTAGTACTACGCAATGTTTGTTTTGATTCGCTATGAAAGTTTGACAGATAAAATGAGGGGTTATTGGTTTTTCCTATGTTTCGAGGGGTGAATCGATTAGCTTGGGACCGAAGAGAGTACCAGAGCTGAGCCAAAAAGTTGAGCACGTTATTTCGGGACCTTCTTGTCTTAGAGTTACCTCTATGAACGTACCTAACTGGAGTACACTTTCTGATAGAATTTACCAGTGATTAAAATAAAAATTAATATTATTTTAAAAATTCCATTTTTCGATGATACATTAGAGAAAACCTGATCAAATAATCAGATATATTTCAAAAATTATTCCCGAATATCCCTGGAACACTTTCTGATCGGTCATGACCAACGTATCTAACTGGAATTCACTTTCAGATAGAATTAATATAATAACATAATCAGATAGTGTTCCAAGGATATTGAGGAATAGTTTCTTAAAGATATCTGATCATTTGGTCAGGTTTTCTCTAATGTATCATCGAAAAAATGGAATTTTTAAAATAATATTAATTTTTATTTTAATCACTGGTAAATTCTATCAGAAAGTGAATTCCTTTCATATGACCTTTCATACGAAATACTTGTGTAATTAATGAGCAAAGTTAGCGACCACTATGATTGTGGTCCTAAAATTGAACTTAGAAAATGTTTTTCAGAAAATTTAAACAATAAATCAATCTTGTAAAAATGGCTAGAGATAGCAATTTTAGTTCTTTAATTTTGCAATGAAGAGTTTTTTTTTTCGATAGAGCGCTGCGTTATTTTGGAAAAAAAAATCGATGAAGTGAGTCATTCAAATCCGATTCACCTTAAGGGGGTATTCCCGATCTTTTTTTTCAAAAAATCAAATTTTTTTTTCACGTTTTTTTGTACTTTAGACTATATACTTTCATCCCCCCAAGCCGTTTTCCGATCAGCGAATTCGGTGTCCAGGCATAGCTGACTAATGGTAAGAACCCCCAAATGGTTTTAACTAAAGTCAAAACTTTAAACGCGTTTTTCTCGAAACCACATTTTTTTTATCGGGCGAAGATTTTTCTCAGAAACTATAAGAGATATTGACTTGAATCTTTGCGCATTTTGTTCCTTATTAAATTCTTTGGAGCTTCTCCCACTTTCAGCCAAAAATATTAACATTTAACATTGTTTGAAGCACCTTAAAGTTGCAAAAAAGCGGGCTAAAAATCGCATGTTTTTTCATATGGCCGCCATTTTGTTGATTTGCAAGATTTTTTGCTGCCAACGGGAGAAGCTCCAGAGAATCTTATGCAGATTATTATTTCATCACGAAATCTGTTTCAGATGAAGCCGTTCCAGAGAAAAGTCTTCGCCCGTCCAGGCGTTTGCGGCGAACAGGGGTCTGTTTGTCGCCATTTTGTGACGTCAATAATGTCTTTTTTTATGTCGAAAAAAAATTATTTGTAAACTTTAATGTTCAATAAACAACAATCCTAAAGAGTTAGGCGCATTACTATTCATTTTCCTTGAAAAAAAATTAATTGAAAAACAGGCCGAAAAAAGGCAAAAGATTGGGAATACCCCCTTAATCAGAGAGCGTAAGGGCGTTGTTGTGTCAACTTGGTCGTGATACATTACGAGTATGAGAGAGTGATTGTAGCTTGCTCAAAAGTGCCTGAGGATGGTCAGTTGGGGAATCCGACAGAAAATCATCACTTCTTGAAACTAATCCCGGTCGTATTTCTTTCTTTCTCTTTGCACTTTCCAAATGACATCATCACATACTAATCATCACATTTATTCAATGATGCACGGAGTGCACATTCCGAGTGCTCGGTGGAGCTAAAGAAGAGTAACATTGGACGGAAGTTTCCTCTTAGAAGATCATGGGAATACAATAAGGTAAGAAGAAACCAGAAGAGAACGAAGATCCGTGTACGGCGTTCGTTGCGAGCTGTGTGCTGAGGACGAAGCGTTTGGCGGAGGACAACAGACAAAAGCTAAAGGCTAAAGCTGCTGGAGCAAATCGTGGAATAGAGAAGTCCGGAACAGTTCGACCAGTTTTGCTGAGATCATTCAATTTTTATCTATAAATTAGGAATATGGGGAACATTGAAGGCATCTAGTGAGATCCTTCAATTAAACTATATTATATAAACCATTCACTACATCAAATATGATTGTTAAATTCACTCTTGCATAGCTCGGAGAGTTTGGTACGGTATGTCCCACGCAACCTTCCACCCCTGTAGATTCACGAAATGCATCACTGTTTAAATATATTTATGCAGTTGAAATGGGAGTTCTGGTACTTCCTAGTACTCAGCCAAACGAAACAGGAGCACGACTTGGCGTTGCAGACGGTGCTAACCGTCTTGAAGGGAAAGAACGTTTTGTTGAATCATCAGAAATGCAGGTGCAGTTCTTGGGACATCACCTTTCGGCTGAGGGAATCAGACCGGTTCAAGACAAACTAACGGTGCTGAGATCCTTCAGAACTCCAGAGAGCGTTGAAGAATTGAGGAGTTTTCTAGGACTTGCAAATTATGTCGGATGTTTTATTCCAGATTTGCGTACCGTGACAGCTCCAATGCGAAGCTTACTGCGTTCTAACACTAAAGGCCCAAACGCAATGTGGACGGAAGCGGAACGGAAACGGAAAGTTTGACAGTTGTCACAAATTACATCAAGAAGCCTAACCGATGTCGATTTGGTTCTAACTAGTTTTCAATCGGACAAGTAGGCTTACTCAGATCGGGCTTTTCCGCTGCCGCTGCCGTTCCGCTTCCGCTGCCATTGCGCTTGGGCCTTAAGGCTCTGTATCATTTGGTGGATTATTTTAACTTTTGGTTAAAATTTGACAGATGGAAAGTTATCGATTGACCCTGCTATCCGAGCTTGGTTACTTCTGACAGACAAGAAGTTAAATTTTGACAACTTTGGCTGAGTTCTTCTCGAAAACCGGTCGATCGACAGCACAGGGATTTACGAACATAGAAAATAACTTTCGAAATGTCACTTTTAACCACGAGTTGAGTTAAATTTAACTCGGCAAATGGTTCACAGCCTAAGTATGAGTGGAAGCACCAGCATCAAATATCGTTTGATGCTCTGAAAGAAATGATATGTGATATACGTACATTGAGCTATTTTAACAACTCGTTGCGGACAAGACTAATCGTACAGGGTTACTTCCACTCACTTGCTATAAAAAAATGTTTTTCCGAATTATGTTATCATGAAATATTATAATGCTAATTAGTACTTGTAAGTTACAAGAAGAGGTCATGAAGTATATGTTTGACACATAAAATCTGTCGATATTGCTTTCAGTGCGTCACAATCAGCGATTTTACGACTCGTGAGCGCTCACTCTGAGTGAACGCTCACGAATCATAAGATCGCTGATTGTGACGCGCTCAAAGCGAAATTTGCAGGTTTTATGAGCCAAACACATACTTTACACCCTCTTCCTGTTACTTACACGTGCAACACAGCATTATAACATCTAATGATTGCATCATTCCGAAAAATATTTTTTTATAGCAAGTGAGTGGAAGCAACCCTGATGTAGATGCTTATAACTGAAACCAGTTCGATTTTGTTTTGCAAACCTGGTTAAATTGTCATATTTAATTATCAAAAAAAAAAATTTGTCCAGCTCAAACCTTTGTAGGGGTAAGAGGTGGGACCATCATCATCACTCACCTGTTGCACTTGGAGCAGTACTCGTGCAATTTAGAAGTGTTGACGATGACTCCGTACCGTCCATCATCTCTTATGACAGCAAATGTTTGTCAGACTCAGAAAAGAGATACTGCCAAACAGAAAAGGAGGCGCTCGCCATAGTATGGGCAGTGGAACGGTATTCAGTATACCTACTAGGACGTCGTTTTGAGTTTGAGACGGATCATAAGGCACTCGAAACCATTTTTTCCCCCAACGTACCATGTGCCCGCATAGAAAGATGGGTACTGCGTCTCCAGGCATTCACCTTTGTCGTAAAATATAGGAAGGGCTCCAGCAATATCGCAGACCCTTTTACTCGATTGGTACAAAATGTTGGAAACGAAAAATTTGATGGAAAAAGCAATTTCCTGGTGTTGACGATTGTTGGATCAGCAGTGATTGACACTAACGAGATTAAAGATGCGTCACGCAACGATTACGCGTTTGGGTTACTGCATGATTGCCTGCAGACAGATATATGGAAGCAAACGGATGTCAAGTCGTATGAAGCGTTTAAACATGAGTTGGGATTTGTAGATGATGTTCTCGTCAGGGGAACTAAACTTGTTGTACCTCAGAAGTTGCGTAAAAGAATGCTCGATCTGGCTCACGAAGGCCATCCTGGGGAAACAGTTATGAAAAAGAGGTTAAGAGAACGTGTGTGGTGGCCAGGTGTCGATAAGGAAGTCGTCCAATATGTTCAGAGGTGCGAAGGATGTCGTCTAGTCATTTTGCCTGAAAGACCTGAGCCCATGCAACGACGCCAAATTCCTACAGACCCGTGGATAGATGTGGCGATCGACTTCCTAGGACTGATGCCCACAAGGGAATATTTGCTCGTTATTATAAACTACTACAGCAGATATAAAGAAGTTGAGATCATGACCCGAATCACAGCAAAGGATACCATAACTAAACTCAACCAACTCTTCACACGTTTAGGATATCCAGTTACAATAACACTCGACAACGCGCGTCAATTTGCTTCTGATGAGTTCGACCAATATTGTAAAGCACGCGGGATCACTCTCAACTTCACAACACCTTATTGGCCACAAGAAAACGGCTTGGTGGAACGACAAAATCATTCCTTGCTGAAAAGGCTTCAGATCAGTCATGGACTGAAAAGAGATTGGAAAGCCGACCTTCAAGATTATTTAATGATGTATTACACCACCCCACATTCCATTACAGGGAAAACCCCTACTGAGTTGGTTTGTGGCCGAACAATACGATCAAAAATTCCATCTCTTTCAGATCTTCGACATTGTCCGCGTGCTTCGGAAGTGTCTGACAGAGACCGTGTTCTAAAGGAAAGAGGAAGGCAGACAGCAGATGCTTGCCGTAACGGAAAACAATCGACCCTGAAGCCTGGTGATACAGTTTTGATGAAAAACTTGTTACCAGGTAACAAACTTACACCGAACTTCGCAGCAACCGAGTACACTGTGGTTGCGAACAATGGACCTCGGCCCTTATTACCGATATCACTTCACGGTGAAGTGACAACTTGTCACTCGCGGTGAAGTGATTCCCATTTGATTTACACGGCAATCACTTCACCGTGAGTGACAACTGGTCACTTCACTTCGTTTTCACCGTGAAGTGACACCTATAATAAGGGCCCTCGTGTGACAGTGGAGGACAACACATCAGGTAAAACATACCTAAGAAACTCATCTCATCTAAAGCAGGTTGGTAGTAATATCGACGTGCCACAACCGCCTGACGGATCCCACGAGCAAGAAATTGCTGATGCTGAAGCTCGGAAGCATCGACGCAAATATCCAGGATTACCAGATGCATTCATAGACTTTACGTTGTGAGGTGATAATTCCGGTCTATATACAACAGAAAGGGAAATGTGGTAGAGGAGTGAATCTGCTAGCCCCTCGAATGAATCTGCTAGCCCCTCGGTGGATGGTAGCGACAGGAGGTAAGGAAGACAGAGAGTGAATGGCTATCAAAGAGAGTACACGTCGGTCTGAAGATTATTAATAAAGCTGTAGTTTAATAAGTCTAATTATCGTAATTTATTCTAATACGGGTCCGAAGTACTACAAAACTCGAATCATTTCACAGAATCACCTGAAAAATGATTAGGCGTTATCTAACCTAATCATTTTCCAGAATGTTTTCTCGTACTGGTTGCGTTTGTATTAGATTAGTTTTTGGTTTCAATTAATGATATTTTGGGGAAGGAACTACTTGGTCACAATTTTTATCACCACTGAGGACAACGATAATAAAAAAAATAAATAAAATAAGGTAATTAAATTTATAAATTAATAAATAAAATTAATATAGTTGATGATGCTAATTTCAAATAACAGACTAAAGTGGTAATTTTTATACGATAGATGAGGAGATTTTTTTTTTATATTAATTTATTTGTACAGGCTCACTCGAATAAACTTTACAGAGCCGAGTTATCATTTGCATTATACATGATTAATGTCTTAAATCTAGAGTTAAAGGAATTGAACCGATTACTCGCGGTCGTCTCGAGGTTAGTGGAGATTTACAATTTTTTGGATGGGGAAAGGGAGAAGGAGGTTTGAAATATGATTTATTATACAAATATTTAATTAATCCTAAAACATGAACTTATTTCTATTCATCTTGAAAACTATAACATTAAAAAAAACTACACGCACAATACACAAACTAAACACAAGGTTAATCAAACTTACAATCTAAAGTTAGTATTCTTAAAGTAAACATATATGAGTTTCATAAACTCCAGATCACGTCTAGCCAAAATATCCCGAACTGGAACATTAGGTTGTCTACCTCGAGCCCGAAGGGAATCGCACAGCTAAGATCTGACTCCACGATGCTCAGCACAAGACCAAAGGATGTGATCGGCGTCTTGGTAACCTTGTCCACATTCACAGAGATTGCTGTCTCCCAGCCCAACACGAAACAATTGAGCGTTTAACGAATAGTGATTGGACATGAGGCGAGACATCAGACGAATGAAGTCTCGACCCACATCCAACCCTTGAACCAAGGACTCTTCGACACCTTAGGGATGATCGAGAATAGCCATTGTCCCAAACTCCCTTCACTCCATTTATTTTGCCAGCTGGCGAGCGACTGTTGCCGATAAATGAAGAAAAATTCATTGTAGGCGATTTGTCGATCGTAAATATCGCCTTGCATAGCGCCCACCTTAGCAAGTGAGTCCGCCTTCTCATTGCCCGGAATCGAGCAATGAGATGGGACCCATGCAAAGGTGATGACAAAAGATCTTAAAGATAAAGCACTCAGAAGCTCTCGTATTTTCATGAGAAAATACGAGGAGTGCTTTACCGGCCTCATGGAGCGAATAGCCTCGACAGAACTGAGACTATCCGTAAAAATAAAATAGTGATCTGGTGCAAGTGAGGCGATCATTTCTAGCGTATAGTGTATTGCCGCCAGTTCAGCAACATATACGGAGCAAGGAGCATGAGATGAGGAGATGAAAGTATAGAATTGATAGTTCCGTTAGAGTACGGCATTGTGAAAATTGCATATAGAGTAGAAAGCAAGCTACGACAACTTTAGGAAGGTACAAATCGGTTTTATCATCTCTCTTTACCAAACTCCCTTTTTGGAGAGGGATGGTGAGGAGTGCCCCCCCCCCTCCGCCAGCACTGGCAAAAAGAGATGATCACCTACACGCTCAAGTGCCGACGATGTGTTTGAAACAGTTCTACCGATTTTCACCGCACTCCAGTTGTTATCTGAAGGAAGCAGGGCTGGTAGCGATCACTGCTGTCAAAAATAGTGATTTTAGTGACCATGTTGAAGAAATAAGTGACTTATTTAGTGACTTATAGTTGTAAAAATAGTGACTAAAAAGTGACCCTGAATTGAATTAAAAGTAAATTTTAATGAAAACTCTTAGAAATTTCTGAGGAACACAACTCCTGTGAGCTTCAGAGGAAAATTCCAAGGGCATTCTGAACATAATTTCATAAACTTTGTGGGAGAAAACGAATCCGGAGCAAATAACTCCAGGACACTTTAAAAGAAATTCGGAAACTCAACTCAGGAGAGTTTGCCAAACAAATTATGAGAAGAAATCTAAGGAATTTGTGAGGAGAAATGCCAATGAATTCTTAGGAGACTTTCAATGTGAGTAGAATTCCAAGGGAAGGAGTGAGATTGAAAAGGAAATCTGAAATGAATTCAATGAATATTTGGAGAATCTTTCGAAAGGGTTTATTTTTGTGGAGAACTTCAAGGTAATTCCAAGGAAAACTAAAAGAAAATTGAATTCGGTAGATAGCTTCACCAAAATTTTGAGGAAGATTTCAATAGAAATCTCCGTTGAATATGGAATGGACTATTCTGAGGTTTTCAGAACTACTTGAAAGTTCCCAAATGTTTCCTGAAGTTAATGAAAGTGCCTTGAAGTTCTTTTGTAGTTTGCTAAACTAGCCTGAGCCTCAAAATACTTCTCATCAAATTCTTAAACTTCTTTAAAGTTTATGTGACTTCTCTAATGTTAACGGAACTGCTCTGAGGTTCTCTTTTCTTTTCTGAAATTATCAAAACTTTTCTAAAGTTTTTGCAGTTCTCAGGAGGCTTGTTGTACTGTGGTGAATTTAATTGAACAGTTCTAAAACTTATGCGAAGACTCCAATTAACTTTTTAACGTCTCCGAAGTTATCTGAAATCAGGGAACTGCTTTAAATATCCCACTAATTTTCTGAAACTAATGGAACTGGCCTCTCCCTGAAATTCCTCCAATTTTACTAGATTACTAAAATTTTTTCAAATGCTCCCGCATTTTGCTAAAATTTCTCGATTTTTTTCAATTAATGGAACTTTGTTGATGTTCTCTAATCAACTTAGCTAAATTTTTGCATTTTTTTAAAGTTCTCTGAAATCTCTATGATATAACACCAGAAATTCTCTCGAAGCTGTGCAGAAGTTTCCGGAAATTCCCTTTGATCTGTCTTGATGTTCTCGATGCTTTCATAAAGCTCTCAATTCAATTAAAGATCTCGGTTCTGCTCGAAAATAAATGGCATTCCCGTAAGCACATTTAAATTTCCCAGAAATTCTCTGGACTTCTGTTAAGTTCCTGAAATATTTTTAAAGTTTTCATAAATTCTCTGTACTTCCTCCAATTCTCGGAACATGTTAAGGGTTCTCGATTTTTTTTTCAGCATATCATGGAACTATACTGAATGTTTCTAATTTTACGATTATAGATGTTTAAACTGCCCCAAAAGTCTGGACTAAAGTTACGGGAACTGCTCTTAAGATCTGAAATTCCCCAAAGATCTCTAGATCTAGCTTTTCTGAGGTGCTTAGAACTCCTTAAAAAATTTCCCCAATACCCCTCAAGTTTTCTATATTTCTTAAGTTCGCTTGACACCTGTGAAGTTCTCTGAAATTCTAGGAACTTCATAAAAGTTCCTGAAATTTTTTGGATGCTAAAAGAACCGCTTTGAGGTTCTTAAGCTTCTAGTAAGTTCCCCATATTTTCAGCGTGTTAACTTCCCTTATGTTCCCGCAGTTTGTTTATGGAGATTCACCGAAATTCTCAGCATTCCTTTCATTCCTCAGAACGTCTCCAAAGTTTCTACAATTGTTGTGAAGTTAATGGGACTGCAATGAAGATGTCTCATCTTTCATTAAGTTCGTAACGAACTTGAAATAAATCATTTATTTGTTTTCCTTAATTCAGGCACTTTGAAAATTTTACATATATTGTACTTAAACTTGGAATACGAAACTTCAAGACATTGAATATTTTTAGATCTTGGACTTACTCCAATTAAGTACGTTTTTTTAACTTTTTTAAAGTGAGAAACTTCAACATTCAATGGATTTGATTGTAAAACTATTTCTTTAAAACTGATTGCCATGTCTTAAAAACGGTTGAGTTGATTACTGTTGTTTTTGATCTTCGAAAAAAACATTTTTTGAACGCATTTTAAAAATAGCTTTCTTATTATAAGCCTGGAATTTATCCATTAAAATTCTGGAAAAACCTGGAAAATACAGGGTACAGATAGAGAAAGACGATTAAACGTCACAAAGAATGATCAATTTTGAAATAAATTCGCGCTAAAAAAAAGTTGAAAATAGTGACTGATTACAAGAAAAAGTGACTTCAGTGACTTGGCCTTAAAAAAGGAGACTTTTTAGTGACTGGCTTGAAAAAAGTGATCAAGTGATAACTAACTAACCAATTAGCATCTTCACCTATGTAAATCGTTGACTTCACGCAGAAGTAATACTAAACATATAGTCAAAGTAAATAAAATTAAATGTAAATAAAATTATCATATGAAGTACCGTTCTTCTCAGTGGTGATCTCCTAGTCAGTCATACTTATTAATAAATTTCAGTGATTAATATTTCCATGAACTTGAATGAAATTCCCTGAGATTCCCTAATTTTCCGGGTTCAATGAGTGACAGAAAATAACGCATACTAAAATGTATCAGGTAGGGGAATTGGATGTAATGTCGGCCTGAATGCCCCTAATTTTGGCCCACACTTACATTCAGCAATCGACTCAATTTTCAATAGCGACCAAAAATATTCATTAGTACCGTCCCAATGACACGTTCATCTAGATAAAATTGATAAAAAGCAGATTTTTAGCGATGGGCCCAATCTTAGATCCACAGGCCAACATTAGCCATTTCCCCTATGTTCTTAAAATAACTATTTAAAAAAAAGACAATTAGAAAATTCCTTGAGTGTTGAGAATTCCCGGTTTCCTTTTTTATTAGTTAGTAGACACCCTGAATTTCTATAGTATTTTTTTTTTGTCTTATTCTTCTTCTTCTTCCTGACATGATAACTTCAATATGGAATTGCCTTATGTATCTTTCTATTACTTGCTGGGTGAATCCAAACCAGCAACTTTTCTTCACAATGGCATCATCAAAATAAAAAAAAATTTGGCATTTTTAAATATTAGCATTTAAAGTTTTGAAATGAACAACACTGGCAGGGTACCCAATGTGTTTATTAAAAATCGGACAAAAGCGGAGGGGGGCAGTCCCCAGAACAGGTGAGTTGGCCGAATGTCACAAAACTTTGGATTTTTTTGGTTATGGCCTAAAATAATTAGACCCGCCAAGTTTGGTTCAAATCGGAGAGGGTCGATGCATTTGCTCGGGCACTTGAATGGAATGACCCATACACAAAAATGTTACCAGTGAAAAGCCAGCCAGGACGAAAATGTTTAACCCCCGCTACAGAACAGCTCATTATGGAAGCTCTTTATTTGTAAGAGGTATTAATATCTGGAATAAGTTACCCTCCTTTTTCCCAATAATTGATTCAGCAGTGGGATTGAAAAGAGTGTGTTTAGAGTATTTCGGTGAGGGTTTTTTTTTTAAGTTGTTTAAATCTGTTGTTCTTAAGTTTATATACAGTTCGTGAGGTATACAATCAGCAGCATAATAAATTACGTGTAATGAACATGGACGATGGAAGGCATTACATAATAATTAAGTGTCCGGATTTTAATGCTTTACGGTACATAGAAACCAATTTGAATTTGATTACTGTTTGTTGAACAACCATGTAGCTATAAACATGGAGCTTATTATTCTGTTTAGAAGCATCAGAATAATCGATTTTTTTTTGCATCATTACCAACGACACGATTACTTGGTTAACCCCAATCATCTATATACCATTTTAAATCAAGGTGAGCAAGCTTATAATTACGAAAAGCAGGTCAACTGCTGGGATCCATGTGAACTCTTGATACTCAAGCAGTGATTATAGCGCTGTACTAATGATTGCAAACCACAGCAAAAAACAGTTGTTGGATATTACACAGCAACAAATGCACATAGGTCTTTCCATCGGTCGTGTAATATTACGATGTATGGTGTACACAGAATTGGCGAACAAATTTACATCCATGGATGTAATATTGTACTTGCTTTTTGCAATAACATCAATATTTCATACGCGAACATGAATTATGTTGATGCATATAACGAAAACGGGATATCACGATCACAAATGTTCCTGCAAATTGCACACATTTTAATATTTTTATTTATTGTCGTCGATTTCAGTTACAAAATATTCCAAATAAAAAATTAATTAACTGGCTAAGCATGAAAACATTTTTTTTTATCCTGCAGAGGGTCACCTCACCTAACTCGCAGTGCAGAATAGGCCTGATTGTGAACTCTGTTCGCTTTCTAGTGCATCTAAGTTTATCAACATACATCACGACACAGGGCATATCTTGGTGAAGGTCCCTTAGAAGCCTAATTCCGCATAGTCAATCACACGAATCTATAGTGTGCCATGATAGAAGCATACTACGAGGATTATACGTTAAGAGTTTTGCATAATGTGGCACATTGTCCGATTCCTTAGCTCAATCGAGAGATCGGCCTACCCTTTGAAGCAAGGTGGGCAGTAATGAAAATTAAAAGAAAAAATGTCCATTCTAGTAACAATGCACAGAAATATACTATTTCTTCGTAAATTCTGTGCCTCTATACACTACCAAAACGGGGACCAGAACACTAAAGCAGGTTTTCATTATTCGATACCTGAGGTATACTACAATTCGTACTGGATGACCTCACAACTGAATGACCCAACAAAAAAAGTCAGCAGCCACACACTGTGTAATTAAGGAACAAACCCAAGGGATATGAGCATACCTGGTTGACAGCTGGCCGCACGCCGTTGCAATCAGCTAGCAGTTCCCGAATGTGCTTGACGGTATAGTTCGAAACACCGATCGACCGACACTTGCCTTCGCGATGCAGTCTAGACAGAACGTTCCATGTACACTTGCGATACTTAACATTGTCTGGATGGGATACCTGAAGCCCTGCAAATGATAGTTTAATAATCACACAAGACTCTTTCTCCCTTCTGATAGGACGAAAAATTAAAACAATGCGTAACAGTCCATTTAATGTGACATAACATTCACGGACTTTTTTTAAAAAATGGATTGAGTTTAACGAAAATCAGCTTACCGCTAACACCGGGCCAATGAACGAGGTAAAGGTCAATATATTCAGTTTGTAAATTGGCCAATGACTTTAACACGAGCTCCTCCACGAACGGTTCGCCTTTGTTTACTTGAGATACTAAAGAAACGTGAGTGAAGTTGATTGTAAAGAATTAATGAACGCTATGCAAAAATGTTCGTTTTTCCGTAATCCAACTTACTTAGCTTCGAGGTAATGAAGATGTCTTCTCGCTTCAAATTGTACTTAGGCAGTAATTTCTTCAGAGCGTTTCCAATGTGCTCCTCATTGCGATAGACTACGGCAGTGTCTGTCCAAAGGATTTGATTTAAGGAATAGAATATTAGTTTCCAGAACACCACAAGCACCCACATCCAAGCATAAGTTACTAACCGATATGACGATAACCAGCCTTCAGCGCATAATCCAGCGTTTCGTAGATTAACTCACTACCGTAAATTTGGTACGTACCAACTGTAAGTTTTGGGTAAATGAACAGTGTTTATGGTTCGAATTTAAAATTATTCTAGTAATATTGAAGCGAAATGACGAAACACTCCGTAGGAACGAGCTGCATCGAAAGTGAATGTCGGTCGTTTAGAATTGAATCAATCATTTAATGGAAATTTACATGCAGCAGAATGAATAAGTAATTTCGCTTTTAAAATTACGTACTTGTACTTAAGTTTCGTTCGAAAAGGAATCATAAAAGAAACTTGCAGGCAGGTAAAATAGAGTTATCAGAATGAGGTACTTACATCCAATCAGAGGAATCAAATGTCCTGAGTTTAGTTTGAATGTTGAATTCATGATTCACAGATAGACTTAAAAACTTACTGAACACTTTCGACTATCAAAAATTCACAGGGCAAATGACTCACACCGCACCGAGACGTTTGCACGAAAAGCACGTTCAATCGGCGGACAACAAACCTAAACTGCGGAGCGATAACGAACTGTCAATCTTTCTACCGTCATTGCATGAGTGTGTGCCACTAAATGGAATATTTAAAAATAGCGATATAATACAGACGCAACAGGTTTCATGTGTAGCAGTGGCGCACGGCAGAATGTGTCGATGCAGCGAAGGAAAAGATTCTTCTGACGCCACGAAGTTGTTCAACTATATGAGGAAAGACATTTGAATTGACAGTTTGAAACACAATGCTCACACTTAGAAATAACTAATTTTACTGCGAGACGTAATCCATATTGGACCTAAATCATGGAACGTAAACAAACATTTCATGTAAAATTAAGTGTTCTCAAACCGAAACATAAGCAAGTTGACGAAAAGAACGTTTGATTGAATTGATTTTCTAGTTTCTTTCAACTGATTCTTAACCGAAATTTACATGACTTTTTCGTGGTGTGCTTGTAATGATGTATCTTTAAAAATAATATCCAAAATCGTCCCTACATGAATACAACATTCATATTGCTGATTGCATCTGAAACTGGGACAGAAATGCAAAAAGTGTGATAAAAGTGCACGGTTCCGCCAAATCGTTTTATTTATTTATTTATTTATGGGGAAAAGCCTATTTGGCAAATATTTGCGCAAATAGGCGTAAAAACCCCATATATTTTCAAAATACAAGGAACAATATAGAAAGGACAGAAAAACACATCAATTATAAAAATAAACACCGAATAATAATAATAATACTACGGCCTTCATCATAAAAAAAAAATAACCTCGCATGGAGTTGTCCTTGGATCAGTCGAGGCCGTCATCGCAGAGTTGATCTGGAACAAAAAAGGAAACAGGTAGCAAAATTCATCAGATGTACATTAATGGACAGCTACTCACCGTCTTGCAACAATTTGCTGATTGGAAGCAGTTGCATGTGTCGAACCGTATCGTCACCTATCCAGCAGACTACGTTGAATCCGTTGACGAAATGTTTCCACTGTGCAGTTGAAATCGAAAAAAAAACATAGAATTCATTGAAACGGGCAGACATGAACCGTATTGGATCATGTAATCCGTAATTAGCTGCACGGGGTCTGAGATGCAGGAAACTTCTCGATCGTAGAACTCGTTCAGGTGCATAGATTTCGAATGCAGCCAAAATCCCGGGAGAGTTGATTTCGCTTGTCAGCACTTTTGCTGCAAAAACTGCCTGGTTAATCTTCCGCCTCCGTTCAAGAGTTGCAATACCCAGTAGTTGGCAACGATCTTCGTAGGGTGGAAGGTTCGTAGGATCGTACCAAGGAAGGTGGCGAAGAGCGTAACGAACGAATTTCCTCTGAACAGACTCGATCCTCGCTATCCAAACTGTTTCATACGGACACCATACTACTACACCAAATTCCAAGATCGATCGCACAAGAGAACATAGGGTAACCAACTTGAATTGGACCCCTACATATTTTGGACCCTTTTCATATATTTTCCTCGCTTACTGTCTAGTTTCTTCAAATTCATCTGGGTTGATGTTGTAATTACATTCTTTCAATTACTTACTCTGTCTCAAGATCATTAGTTCACCTCAAATTGCTTACAATTGCTCAATTTATGCAGTTTTAGAAAATATTATCGAAAAAGTTTCATGTTTCGACGTTTGTCAAGAGGAATCGGCGTTAGTGTATTTGTTTTAAATTTGGTCTAAAATATACAATTCAATGATTTTTTTATCAAATCAGTTTATCTGACTTTGGAAGATGTATTTCACGTGTTTATAAAGATTTCACCTTAAGATTTTACTTAAAAAGTATTAAATAAAAAGTGTCCAAAAAAGATCGTAAAAAAATGTTACCAACTTATTTTGGACACTTATCAAATGAGAATCATCAAAAGAGCGACAAAACAAATTCCGGTTGGTCGATCGTGCTATTATCTCAGATTTCTGATTAAATTGGTAAGTAAATCAATCAAAATTATATGAATTCATTGTTTTTAAATATATTTCTTGTTTATCAGGCGTTTCAAAATGGGAAAAACGGCAAAACACGTAGAGTGGTCCACTCTGAGTTTTCCTAGTTTTCCTAGTTCCTAGTTTTCCACAAAAGTTTTCCTATCTCCCAAACGCATTTAACTAAGGGGTTGTTCATAAACTACGTAGACGCTTTAGGGGGGTGGGAGCGCTTGGCAGATGTCTACGGTCCATACAATTTTTTTAAATTTTGTGTTTGAGACTGTCTTGTGCAGAAGGGGGGGGGGGGGTTGAAATCTCTCAAAAACCGTCTACGTAGTTTATGAACAGCCCAAACAAAAAATAATATGGACTGCAAGCATAGAGTCAGGTCTCCGTATTAAGATTTACTTCTGAATGATTTTTTTTTATGGTATGATCAGTTGTTTCCTTATGTTATATTATATTTCCTCCGTTACTCGCACCAACTTTTGTAACACGAGTACTAACGCGTTGTACTTTGTACAACAGTGTGAGTTTTCCATTTCCATTTTGCAGCCGAGCTACCAATCGATCTGAAATCAACGAGTATTCCTCAAAAAACTTGCTTTTAACTAAACAAGCTAAATATTTATTACAGTTAACCCCCAAAATATGCGGATAATAGAGAAAATGTAAATGGAAACCGCGTAAATGGTGTCCATACTACGAGGGTTCTGACTTAATTGGCTACAACATGGAATATCTCGAGATCCTGACGAGATAGAAAGTTACTGTCTTTGCCAAAGTAGTTCTAGAGATCATAACCTTTTTGCTGGTGGACAGTAGTTCAAAATTTACTCACTACATAGCGCTAGTATACATGTGATATATCTCGAAATCCTGACACGATAGAAAGTTACTGTCTTCGAAAAAGTTGTTCAGGAGTTCAAAGCCTATAGTTCAGAATTTTTTCACTATATGGTTCTAGTATATACGTGAAATTCTCATATAAAATATCTCGAAATCCTGATCATATAAAAAGTTACTGTCTTGGGAAAAGTTGTTCAGGAAGTCAAGGCCTTTTTGCTGGTGGACTTAAGTTCAGAGTTTTCTCACTTTGCAACGCAAGTATACATGAGGAATTCTCGCATATAAAATATCTCTAGATCCTGACCAGACAGAAAGTTACTGTCTTCGGCAAAGTTGTTCAGGATGTTAGGATCTTTTCGTTGGTGTACAGTAATTCAGAATTTTCCCTTTACGTGGCACTAGTATGCGGGTCATTCAGAGATATTTTATATGCAAGGATTTCACGCGTCTTTCAACGTCACCTAGTGAGAAAATTATGTACTTTCCACCAACGATAGGGTTTGATCTCCTGGACAACTTTGCCGATTACAGTACATTTTTAGCAGGTCTTGAGATATATCATATGCGAGAATTGCACGTATATACTAGTACCATGAAGTGAAATATTCTGAACTACCGTCCACTAGCCAAAAGGCTTTGATCCCCTGAACAACTTTGCCGAAGACAGTAACTTTCTATCTGGTCAGGATCTCGAGATATTCCATGTTGTAACCAATTAAGTCAATCCCACGTAGTATGGACACCGTTTACGCGGTTTCTATTTACATTTTCTCTATTATCCGCATTTTGGGGGTTAATTGTAATGAAAGTTTAGCTTTTTTTGTTCAAAACATGTTTTTTGAGGAATACAAGTTGGTTTCAGATCAATTGGCAGCAACAAAATGGCAATGGAAAACTCATATGTGTTGTACAAAGTACAACAGCGCGAGTAACAGGGGGTTAACTTTTATGCATACCGTAAAACGGGGTGTAATTGATCAGCGGGGCAAAATTGATCGCTGAAATTTCTCGTGATATTTTTTCATGTGTAACATGTTTTTCGTTACTAAGCGTACGAATGTATCTTTGTATACATTGTAAAAATATTATGCATAAGTACAATATTGGGTATACTCAGCGATCAAATTCACCCCGCTGATCGATTTCACCCCGTTTTACGGCACATTCTTTAAAAATTTTCCCACCTAGACGGACCTAACAAATGCGAGATAGGAAGAAGGGACCGTCGTAATTAATTTTAGGCTCATAGGTTGAAAGAACTTCAGCATGTCCAAAATATATTCGTTTCCATTCAGTGTGTCCAAAATATATTATGGACACTGTCCAAAATCAAGTGGAAGGGTCCAAAATATGTGAATATCATGATGTGAAAAAAATTATTTTTCGAGTATATATCAATAAATAAAACATCTAGTGACATTTTACATCCAAGATGAGTAGCTTTCGAGCACAACCGCATGTAAATTGCATAATAATAATAAACAAATAATATTATTTTGACATAAACGTGATCTCACTTCCTCTAGGGGTCCAAAATCAGTTGGTTACCCTAATAGAGCTGTCAGCCAGGTAGGATCCCGAAACTCATCAGAGATCTTAAAGATGAATCCGAGTTGCCTGTTAGCTTTGGCTATGATATCCGTGTAATGTAGCTTAAATGTCAAAGCAGAATCAAGTGTAATTCCTAGATCACGAACGTTGTCCACACGCTGCAGAGGTTGGTTATCGATCGTACAATTGAATGCAATAGGTTTTAGCCTGAGTGGTGCGAAGTGAAATTTTCTTCATGTTGGTAGTGTTGAAATAAACGTTTCATCACCGTCGGTTGGTAGAGAGAAGTGTCAAACGGCTTTTTGTGCAGAGCCGATTCGTGACTTTGTGATTGTTTGTTGACATTGTTCATAGCTGGAGTTTTTACGGAGTGGAATAAAATTCAGAATGAAGTGTTTTGCTCACTTTTGCAATTATAAAGATGGACACGACGAAAAGCGAAGCCTATTCAGGTTTCCCAAGGATTCAGCAGTACGAAAAGAGTGGCTCAGTTTCTCAATTTTCAAATCAAACCCAGTGACCGGTTGTGCAGTATTCATTTTGATAAAAATTGTGTAAAACATCTGAATTCAGTTGCTTATCGTGATAAAAATACACTGCGAACATATGATGATGGTCCATTTATCAGTGAAACAATTGACGAAAGTGATAAAGTTGTTAACGATGAAGATTGGTGATCGCCGGAACTGGAAAATATTGCAAAGCAAAGGTGAGACATTTTTTTAAATTGAATTTGAAATCAACAAACAAAATAGGGTAGAGAGCCTTTGCGGCCTAATCCCCCATTGTTGGTCTATCGTGCAGGAAGAATTAAAAATAGTGTCGGACCTCCAATGGCAACGATTTGACTTCCCTCCAAATCGTGTGAAACTCGAACATGAAAACTCTATAGAACCCCCGTAGAACCTCGCTGGCAGCAACTAAAATTTCCACTGAAACCTCTTCTGTCGCGGGAAAAATCTGTTGAAATTTCCTGGAACTTTTGTACTATCATCACAAATCTCCTTAGAACGTTCTCCGAAGTCACAGTCGTTCCTGAGCGAAAAAAAATCGGAGGGGTTTTTTTCAGCGCAGGAGTCTACTTTGGTCCAAAATACGCAATAATACTGTTATTTTTAATTGTTTGAGTCGTTTCGAATCACGTTTTTAAAAAGATCAAAAACATTACTGGAAAATATTTATTTTTTATTTTGGACGATTACAATACTTCTATCTATTTCAACGAACCACAATGATAAAAAAGTGGTTCGATTTGACAGCTCGAAAGTGGTTCGATTTTGAGGTTCGTCTTCGCACCACTCAGGTTTTAGCTTGCGATGGAAAGTGATGATATTGCATTTTTGAACACTTAACGTGAGAAAATTCCTAGAGCACCACTCTTCGAAACTATCGATCAGGTGCTGCAACCGCAGGCAGTCAGTGAAGCATCGCACTACCACGTACATCTTGACATCGTCTGCATAGAATGACCGGCAGCCAGTTGGAAGTATCAAACCGATTTCGTTAATGAATGTGGAGAATATCAGCGGTCCCAAATTGCTGCCTTGAGGAACGCCTGAGTTGTTGTCTTCGGAGCACTTATTGCTTGCATCATAAGGAATAAGTGCACCGAAGACACCAAAACGATTAGACGTAAACTTGCAATTTTATCACTCTTTTGACGTAGGACTACGTCTTTGATTTCTATATGGGGGTACACTTTGTGAAAACCGAAAATGGAACATGTAACCCGATCCTCGGGCACGCTCCCAACAACCACACCACTGTGTGGTGGTGTTCGGTCGTCGAAATTAGTAACAGCAGTAGCAGTGCTTTCGGCATGTGGCGTTGAAAATTGTTCTCCAGTAACAACGAAAAGCTGCCTGCAAGCAGCGAGCTGCAGAGCCTACATAAACAACTATCAAAGGAGGAAGAAGCTGCACCGCTATGCTATGGATCGGAATCAGTAGCTCTTCGTGAGTCGCTGCGGGTCGGTCATCTATGCCAAGCGTGTCACCATCGCTCCAAACAACATACAGCTCGACAGCCTCATCCGTGTTGAACACCCAACTCAGAATTACTCAACGGTCCTTTTCAGGGCCACCAAAAATTTGTTAAAGAGTATTATTTGGACATTGGTCAAGGTCATCAGTTCTCGCAAGCAGCTAGCTATCAAGGCTCAACCTGTCTATAGAAGGTGTGGAATTGTAGGTCTGAATATATTGGTACAATTAATTTTCCTCGGCTTTCATTCCGCACGATTCGTTTCTTTCGTTAAATCAATCACCCTTGTAGTGACGTCGAAATGATTGTTTCAATCGGCGCTTACATATGAAATTTAATGTGGATTATAGAATTTTTTGTATGTTACCAAAATTTATGAATCGTATGCCACTAAATGTTGAGATAATTTATTGATTATTGAATTATCACACTGTAAACCATGAAAAAGCAATCTGTTTGTGAGTTTTTGCATGTTTTCAAGTAAGGAGTTATCTTAAAAAAAAAACAAATCGCCAGCTGGTATTTCCCGGCGACTTTACAAATAAATACAATCAAACAAAATCATCATGCAGAACTAGCTAGGATTTGTTTTACTTCATGTTTCACAAAATTGCTTTCGAGTGTTAAGACATCGTCTCCCGCAAAGTTTACATTTTCCCCTCTACCAACACATACATCAGGGCTAGATAGATCTCCACAGGATCTATATAATCCACGCAATTTAAAAAAAAAAAAAACAAAATGCACAGCATTACGAAAAGAGATCAGGTTTCGACCAATAGCATATAGATTTTAATTCTAAACAAGCCAAACGATTGGAAATTTATCTACCAAGCTAAAGAGTTCATTTAGTTAATTATCAATAGGTCACTATTGAAAAATACCAAATGTCCAACTGTTGCAATGGTGATCAAAATTATCACCGAATGTCTGAAAACAGCGCATTCCCTAACACAGACTTAAAAATCGAATTCGATGCGGTCTCACTGAACGGTGCTCATTCAATCACCGTAAGTGGTGGTGTCCAGTCCAGCAGCAGCAGTAGTAGCAGTAGCAGCAGTAGGTGGAGTGCTTTCAACATCAACAACAACAACGGAAGGCTACCTGCAAGCAGCGAGCGCAGAGCGCATATGAGCAACCATAGAGAAGGAGGAAGAAGTCCCACCGCTAGGCTAGGATCGGAATCAGTAGCTCGTCGTGCTCAGCTCAGCATTACTCAACCATCACTACAAAACGGTCCTTTTTAGGACCACCATAAATTTGTTAAAAGTATTATTTGGAACATTTCTCGCGTCACTTTTCAAATAGACCAATGTAACATCAAAAAAACAAACCTTTCTTCTGAGGATGTAATTTATTTATTTATTTATTTATTTCGTCAACCAACGTAGACTAGTACAACTAATACAGTTTTGTTTTCTTAAATATATATTTATATAAAAAAAGTAGTGTCAGTTTCTTGTCTTTTCTTTTATGAGTTGTTATTTCTTATGGAATAAAAATATTGCTTTAGTTTATGCCGAGACATTGTAAAGTCAATGGTTTCGCAGTGTTTATTGTAAGAGGCCATCATGCGGTTTAATGGTCCATATTTTGCATAATTTGTGCGATGATGTTTTATGGCAAATAAATTTCTATTTCGGAGTTGCCGAGTGGGTGCATGGAAATTTAATTTTGATAAAAGTTCTGTTGAGTCAATTCGCTGCGAAACGATATCATTTACAAATGAAACCATTGCATATTCACGACGCTCTTTTAATGTTTGTATGTTTATAAGCATGCAGCGTGCTTCATATGATGGAAGAGGAAATGAAGTCCAACCTAATTTACGAAGAGCGTTTAATAGAAATTGTTTTTGTACTGATTCTAATCTTTCTTCGCGCGTGATTGAAAATGGAGACCATACAATGCTGCAATATTCCAGTATTGACCTCACATAGGCAATATATAGTGTTTTAATTGTGTAAGGGTTCTGAAAGTTATAGCAAAAGCGCTTGATAAAGCCTAGCATGTTATTTGCCCTGTGAATAATTGTATTGTAATGGTCAATGAAAGTTAGCTTAGAGTCTAAGATAATTCCTAAATCCCTAACTCTTTCACATTTGTCTACAGTTTGATTTCCTAATGCAATTGAAATGTTTGAAGTTGTTCTTTTTCTACTAAATGATATTAAGTTACATTTTTTTACATTCAATTCTAGTAGACTTTTTTTTGCACCATATGTAGAATATGTGTATTTCATTCCGGAATATATTGATGTCTTCTTCTTTTCTTATTTCCAAAAAGAGCTTCATGTCGTCGGCATAAATAAGCAATTTAAGTTTTTTGAGAATGTAAGATATGTCGTTTACGTATAGAATAAAAAGGAGAGGTCCCAAATGAGAGCCTTGGGGGACGCCTGAAGTGACTTGAATTGGGCTCGATTTCTTTCCGTTGAATTTAATTATTTGTTGGCGTTTAGTTAAATATGATTCAAGCCATTTCAGGAGCCCTGACTTAATTCCAATTTTTTGCAGTTTAAAGAGTAACATTGGTATGTCAATGCGGTCAAATGCCTTGCTAAAGTCTGTATAGAGAGCTTCTACGTGGTTTCCATTATCCATTGCATTCAATGAATAGTCTATAAATTCAAGTAAGTTGGTCGAGGTCGAACGACCCTTGAAAAAGCCGTGTTGCATGTCAGTAATTCTATTTTTGATTTGGAGAAATAATTTTTCGTTGATAATTGACTCGAAAAGCTTAGGAATGCAAGAGATAATGGCTATACCACGATAATTACGTACGTCAGATTTTCGACCAGATTTAAAGATAGGTACTAGAAATGAGCTTTTCCAAATTTTAGGGAAGGTTCCGGATTCCAGGGACATATTAAAAAGCCAAAACAATGGAGCAGTGAGTTCCATTGCTAGACATTTAATAAATACTGTAGGAATTCCGTCGGGTCCAGGACCTTTTGATCTTTGCTATCAAATTCGTTCGAAGCATTTACCTTTTAGCGGCAGATGACGCGATTGTACCTGTCTCATAGCCTGAAAATGTCTGAAAATGGAAGAGTTGCCAGTCTTCTTAATTTGTTGTCTTCGATAAAAGATAATCAAAGTAACAGTGATTGTAGTTAAAAGGTGAGAAAATAAAAAGTAGAGATGGATGATTTGCTATACTTATCGACCCTGTTTAACGACCTACACAATCTAGATTTAGTAGATACTAAGTTTCTTGTATTACTGTTATCTGTAATCTTAGCTCTTTCTCTTTTTTTTTTTATTATTTCTTGATTCTATTTAAGGAAATGACTTTTTTCGACCGTTTAGCAAGTTGATGATATGCCTAAAAAGCAATTGCAACTAAACCTATCATGCCCCGTAACGTGGGTAGATCACTTTTTCGTGGTACGTTACGGGATGTAAGATCTACCACCGATTCCTAGTCCTGAGTACTTCAAAATAGGGGAACAGGATTTTTCAGTAATCCAAGGAACACATCTTAGTCCTTGTTACTTTTTATGTCTTATCGATAGTGACAATATTCGGCTTAGCCCCACCGAGGATGATCTTGAAACAAGGAAAAAATGATTTAGTTAGTCTTCATCTATGTGATTCCTAATCTTCTATTCGTTGTTCCCTAGTTTGAAGTGGTTAAGACTAGGGTTCTGAGGCATGGTCATTATCGGTGTCATTCCTTAATTTTGTTGCTAAGGAATCTAATTTTGACTGACAAAGGGGCGCGCCTTTGGAGGGTGTTCCAACATAAATAGCGGGACCTTACGATTAGAGTCGGATCCTTGCGATAAATGCAAGAATGACAACTGTAAAAAAATCGATGTGTGTCAGTAAATACATGTTCAGCCACTTTGGATTTGAAATGGTAATGAATATCTTTTTCCGTGTCCCTAGTAGCTTTTGTCACTCCTGCTAAATGTTCTTTAAATCTTGTGTCTAAAGTTCTTTTTGTCTGCCCTATGTATCTGCTGCTTTTCCTAGGTCGTTAACTGGGTATTTAGTGTTTCCTAATCTCATCTTTAGTTGGTTGTTTCTGCTGATGAAAACAATGTCAATGCCAAATTTTCCAGGTTTATTTCATAATGGCCTGGTTGGGTTATGGTCGTAATCTACAGACACTCGTCGTAGGCTATCTTTTATTGGTGTTAATGTAGTCAATGCTCTTTTATATTTGTTGTTTCTGAGGTTTTCAATTATAGCCTGGATGGTTTTTCTTGGGTATCTGTTTAGTCTAGCTGTCTCGAATATATAGTCTAACTCTTTTTTCTTTCCTGTTACACTAAGTGGTTAAGTCTCTAATCTATGGATCCTGTGGTGAAAAGCAACCGCTTTATGTTCGTGAGAATGGTTGGAAGTGTTTGGTATAACCCGTCTCGTTTGTGTCGGTTTTCCGTAGATTTCAAATGTCAGTGAAGTAGAGATACTAATTGTTAAAACATCCAAGAACGGTAACACCCCATCTTTCTCTTGTTCACAAGTGAACTTGATATCCCTGCACTGTTAATTTTACGATTTAAAGTATTTCAATGCAACACCAAATTTTATGACTAACAATTAACATATTTTTCGATATGTTATCTTAACTAATTTCTGGAATCATTTACTTGTGCTTTATACAAATAATATCAATGTTCTGTCATATCGTATATTCAAATGATCTTCGCAAGTGCCACATTTCATTCAGACTATTTGGAACTACATGAGGTGAAATGTGAAACGCACCTTTTAAAGTTAATTGCGTCATCACTACTCACACATAAATTCTGCCTCGACCAACCAGACAGAACGCTCCCTAACCCTCACTGAACCAAAGGGCAGGGTAATTGCACGATAGCCTTTTTTTAACAAAATATTACGGGTAAAGTAAGTCGGTATTCGAATACTAGTCGTAGTTGTCTGCGTCCGAAAAATAGTTTCTAATTCTAGTCAAATGCTAGAGTTATTAACAAAAAAATCTAAGATGATAGAACTCAATATTTCTAAACCATTATATATCTCCAATTGAACAAAATGTCACTGTCCTACCCAATGCCATCTATGCTTATCGACTAAAATAAAGTTTCGGGTAAATTCTGACCTAACCCAATCTAAACCAAGCTAGTACCAAGTTAGAAGCTACAATAGCCCACCCTATACCGAAAACAAACAAATGCTAAACTCACCCTAAACAACTTTTCCCTAACCAGGCTACCCAACAAACAATTTAAGCTGCAGCTCAGCTTATAGAGCCAAAAACTAGCTGCATAAGGGAAATATTGGCTGTATAAGCTAGTCTGCAGCTAAAATTGTTAGTTGGGTAACCTCATCCTTCTTTAATTCTGGCGTACTCTTCCGTTCCCAAACTTCACTTATTTACGAGGGCCTGATCGAAGATATGACTAACATTTATGATGGGTAATGTAAAAACTTTCCATACTGACTGTAACTAAAATAATAAATTCAATATGAGATTTATCCTACAGCTTTGGGTAATTTGACAATTCAGTGCCAACATTTCAAAGGGGCGTAATTGCTTTTGTAAACAATGGCTTTAGCTGTCGATTTCTCGCACCTTAAAGCTCACTCCTTCAAAATAACAATGCTAGATGGTAGAGGAAACATTCCTCTACCTATTGGTGTCATTATTTTTCATGAGTGAGCTTTTATTCGCGAGAAATTGACGGCTAAAGCCATTGTTTACAAATGCAATTACGCCCCTTTGAAATGTTGGCACTGAATTGTTCCACAGCTAAACACGCGCTTTTGTTATTTTACGTATTCCCGTATATGGCTGATTTTCTAATCATGATTCTTCATGTCCTATATTTATTGTGGCACCAAAATAACCAATGAGCTAGTTCAAATAATCATGGACATGATTTTTGCACAGTTTTCCCGCAATCCAAGGAGCGATCCTTTAGGTACATCAAGGGGGAGGATTATTTTTTAAATGTGTGACAACCAATGCGTGGTATAGGAATAACGTGACGAAAGGGGGAAGGGGAGGTTAATTTTTCCTGAATATCGTGTGACGTACTTAATGCATGCTCCCCAATCGGTAGGTTATATAATAATTGATTTTTTTTTTTTTTTTTTTTTCTTTATTTTAGAGATTTTTAGCCTGAGGCTAGTTCATCTCTTTCAATAATTGATTGTAACTGACATGGATACACAGAAACTAGCACGGAAAACGCCTAAATGTATGTACAGTCAACTTGCTCTCGTTGGACTAAACCCGCTTAAGCTTTGAAATATTTGCCGAGTTAAATTCAACTCGTGATTAAAAGTGACATTTCGAAAGTTATTTTCGAAAATCTCTGTGCTGTCGGTCCGGTTTTCGAGAAGAAGTTAGCCAAAGTTTTCAACATTTAACTTCTTGTCTGTTAGCAGGGTTAATCGATAACTTTCTATATGTCAAATTTTAACCAAAAGTTAAAATAATCCACCAGATGGTTCAGAGCCTTAAAGTGTCCTTATATTAATTTCCACTAGTGTGTACGCAGCAACTGCATAACTTTAGGCGTTATCCCCATAGATAATATTTCAGGATTATGAGTAGAAATTCGATCCAATTATTGAAAATTAATGTTTTCCAGTATATTTAATATAGTTGATATATGTTTGTAATAATAGGTTGTTGGACAAACGAATAACCAACATTTCCCGGTAAATATTTCTTAAGCTAATTAAATTTTAAACTAGTGAGAAGAGATGATTGATTTGTATAGCTGTATTTTACTGACAACACAACACAACACAACCGATTCCCGCCAGCGTTCAGCATAGTCGTCCTGGACCTGTGGCTGGATATGAATCAGGAGTCTTCCACCTTGCCGCTACAAGCAAGTACAATCAATATATTGACTATTCACTGCCTGATGCCGATCAAATTTTCAGCAATTCTGACTATGTTAGTCATTGTGATGATGCCTCTGTAACTCCCAATCCTGGAAACCCGGAACGCGCCGTAGAAAGCCCCATGGAAGCCCCTAAACCCTCCGTCTCAGTCCTGCCATCAGCAGCCTTCGTTCATCATAGTCGTTCCGGACCTGCTGTCGGATGTGGAGAGGGGGTCTTCCAACCCACTAACTATGGCGAGTATCCAATGAGACTTGATGATGGTCAGTTATTGCCTGATGTATCTGTGATTTCCAGGGAGAGCAGTCGTTCGATTCCTTGCCGCAAGCAGGACGTCGTGATCTTCTACCGGCGTGGTGGAATGAATTCTGATGTTGAATCGATTATCGAACACTTTCCAGTCAAATCTTCGGTCCTGACTACGAGGTCTTTCGTTGCGATCGGAATCCAAACAACAGCCGTAAATCATATGGTGGAGGTGTCCTTGTAGCTAAATCCTTTTGGAACTACGTGCACGAGCAACGCAGGGAATCCGGCCTCCCATCGTCTATGGAATTCAACGGAGTAGTTTTTTTTTCCGAAAAGTTTGCCAGTGTATTCACTAATGAGATACTAACTGACGACCATATTAACCTGGCTGCCATGAACTTTCCAGTAAACGATCAAACGCTGGGTGCAATTGATGTTAATGCAGAAATGATTTCTAAGGCCGCGACTCTGCTCAAGTCATCCTTCAATCCTGTACCTGATGGAGTTCCATCTGTATTTTTGAAGAGACATATTGCTAGCTTGTTAATTCCGCTTCTTCGCCTGTTCCGAATGTCTCTCCTCAGGTGGCATATTTCCATCTTGCTGGAAATTTGCGCACATGTTTCCCGTCCACAAAAAAGGAACGAGCTGTGGATAACTATCGAGGAATTACATCGTTAAGTGCCGTTTCGAAGCTATTCGAGCTAGTGATTATGGAACCGTTGCTGTCCCATTTCAAGCAGTATTTGAGTGCTGATCAACATGGGTTTACTGTCGGCCGCTCTACAACCACCAATCTGCTGTGTCTCACATCGTATATAACCGAAAGCATGTCGGAACGGGTTCAAACTGACGTTATTTATTCAGACCTATCCGCAGCATTCGCCAAGTTGAACCATGCTATTGCGATTGCTAAACTCGGCAGGCTCGGTGTATGCGGTAATCTTCTGAGTTGGCTTCGATCATATCTTACCGGTCGGCAACTAAAGGTTGCCATAGGAGATTGCAGATCAGCTAGCTTCTTCGCCACATCAGGTATACCTCAGGGAAGCCACATGGGACCGTTAATTTTTATACTGTACTTCAACGACGTGCATCTGGTCATCGAAGCTCCTCGGTTATCATATGCAGATGACCTCAAAACCTATTACGAATCTGCTCCATTGCTGACTGTCACTTTCTTCAACGTCAACTGAATGTAGGGTAACTGATGATGGTTGGACCTATTTTTTCAATCGCTAGTTTAGTCAACCTTCGCTAATTTTTTTCAAAGATCACTTTACTATCATAAAAAAACTCCTTTTCTTCAATTTGCATGGGTGTTTTATTGAAAAAACTTCAAAACAATTGAGTTTTAATGTGTTTTCAAAACAGTTCACTTTCCACGCATTAGCTCGTCATCATGCCTTACTTTCAAACATACAAAAAAGGAATATTTTTTACATTTATTTTTATTTTCATGCAGTAAAATACTGCTTTAAGGTGTAAACAACACGTAAGTACGTTATTTATCCATTGGTTTCACTAAAATGTTTGAGTAATTGACGAAATTCGAAAAGATAAATATGATCATGGTTGGACCTACGCATGATGATGGTTGGACCTATGTGTTTCCTAAGACGGCCGCTAGGTGCGCTTCGGTTTGTGTACATCCTTCATGCGCAGCTGATTTGAAATTCGATTTCGTTTTGGCCGAGTGATCAGTTTCTTCGATTGAAAAAATAACTAAACACACAAATCTGGAGAATTTATTCAACCACAACATTGAACTACTGGTGTTGTATAAGGTATGTCGAGAAGCTTTTATTCGACTTATATGAGAGTTGTAACAGAGTTTATACGATAAATTTATTGATTATTCAGCGTTTATTAGACATCACTGCTTCCTTAAAACAGTGATGCTCTGTATACGTTTGATTATCATGTGAAGTAACGTTTAATTAGACATTATAATACATTTATTAAACGATTATTCAACTGTGGGAAAATAAACCCGAAAATAAGAGGACAGGGGGGACTGGGACAAGGGAAGGGTGTGTGTGTTTCTTAAGTGTATTGTATTTCAATATTTCTGACGTGGCTCGCACCACACAGATATTAGAAAATTTATTAAATACTTATACATGCCGTTGTATGGGAATCGAACCATTTACCTTCCGATCACCAGCCGCTTGCCTTGTCATCTGAGCTATCAGAATCAGAATTCATCATATGGGCAACTCAATAATCTATAAAAGCTTGCATGCAAGTAAATACCTATCAGCACACCCGATCGCAACACTAGCTCCTTCAAGGCCCTATGGGAATGATTAATTCATTCATCGTTGTTTTAAATGAGACCAATGTTGCCTCTTCACATCTCCAAGTCGAAAGAAAGGATGCTCGGTTATATTTTAAACTAGATCAATGCATTCACCACAGACAAACAGACGTAACTCTTCATTGTGTATCTTCGTTCATGCATTTAACGGTTGATTTGAATATTATCAGTTCCGCGAACTACTCGCCGCAGCGCTGGCATCGGATAACTTTGACGTTTCTATATATTCTATAGAACTTTTATGCAATATTGTTTACGAGTTAGCGAGCAAGCTTGTTTTCCGCGAGAAGCCAGAGAGATGTCGCTACTGAGGTTATATGTTTTGAGATACGATGTTTTCAAGAACAAGTTTTTCAAAGAGTTACGTCTGTTTGTCTGTGCATTCACTATCGTTAGTCATGTGATCGATGATTACTATTTAAATTAGTTATGTTCTACACAAATAATAAAAAAAGGGTTGAGCTTGGGATTGAACTCACGACCTTCTAATTGGAAAGTGGAAACGGTAACCATTACTCTACTGATTTCGCCTTGTTGTAAGACTGAATCAGTGTTGTCGAATAATGAATCTAATACGTCGTTTATAAAGCATTTACAAATCATGTGATTACAACATGGACGCATAGTGGTATAAGAGCTATTATGCTGACTGTATTCACCTTTATTCAGCAATATTGTAAAGTAATGCAATGAAATCTAATAAAGGAGCTCGAGAACATTTATTAGACGTCTAATAAAGCATGTTATTCAATCAATTGAAAACAGTCGAATTAAAGGGTCAATGTATGTACAAATTACACTTATTCAGTTTGTTATTAGATCGTACTTCTGGCGTTGAATTGGAAAGACATTTAACACTTTTACAGCTTTTAATTAGTAAATTAATCAGATCAGAGCAAACAGTGGAACAATGAGCTTTTTCAGCACATAATTCGACAACTCTTTTTATTCAGCATTGTACACTGTTATACAGCATTTATTCAATATATATGCTTATTTGTGACTTTGAATTGTTTGTTGGGTGGTATAAGAGCTATTTTGCTGAGTGTATTCACCTTTATACAGCAATATTATAAAGCAATGCATTGAAATCTAATAATGGAGCTAGAAAACATTTATAAGACGTTTAATAAAGCATTTTATTCAATCATTTGAAAACAGTCGAATAAAAGCGACAATGTATGTGCAAATTACACTTATTCAGTTTGTTAGTAGATCAAACTTCTGGTTCTGAATAAGAAAGACAGTCAACGTTTATAAAGCTTTAAATAAGGAAATTAATCATATCAGAGCAAACGGCAGAATAAAAGCGCATCTATCGATCTCAATGAGCTTTTTTCAGCACATAATTCGACATCCTGTTTTATTCAGCATTGAACACTGCTATACAGTATTTATTCAATGTGTATGCTTATTTGTGACTTTGAATTGTTTGTTGGGTTGGGTCTTGGAAGCTGCTAAAGACCTTGAGTCACTAGTTGGGCGTAAATTTAAAGGAGGACTTCCATCGTCAGGCTGGCTGAAAGGGTAACCACCAATTTCCGAACTACCACGAAAGCGCCGAAAGAATCTGTTAATATGAATTTACATTAAGCACTTCTCATACACCTTATGTGTGTGAATTAACTTGAAATAAAATGTTAACAAACTAAAAATTGCTAACCGAAACTTATTTCCGAAAAAAAAACTCCTAGGAGAAAAAAAAACTATAAAAGCGGAATTGAGTTCTGATATTCTGTCATTTTAAGCCCTTAAATTCCCCGGGGGCACCCAGAACATGCCCGGAAGTCGCCAATGTGGTCCAAGGCACTCAATTTTGTTATTGATCTAGTTATCGAATTTGGAAGTAATGTGAAGTGTGCCATGATAGGTTTTATTCCTTTCATGTCAAAATTAGGTCCATGTTCCATATACCCTGGAACTTATTCCGGCCATATCTCCAGAACCAGTTGACCGATTCCAAAAATATTACATACACAATATTACATCAATTACTGTCAATGGTCCAAAGGTACAGTTGCAGCACCTACCCCACCCGTGTCCCCTCGAGATCGTCAAGTCGACGATGACAGGAGCACATATCGTGGTAGGGGTAAACAATAGTTGCAATTTCCAAACCTACGATGCCTTCCTTCAAATAACAACCGTAGTGCGGTAAAAAATCGGTAGAACTGTTTCAAACACGCAGTTGGTACTTGAGCGGTCGGTTTTCATCTCTTTTTGCCAGTGAGGGCGGGGGGGGGGGGACACCCCTCACCATCCCTCTCCAAAGGGGGAGTTTGGTAAAGAGAGATGAAAAAACCGATTTGTAACTTCCTTGAAAATTGTCCTAGCTCGCTGTTCTAATATCTATATGCAATCTTCACACTGCCGTACTCTAACGGAACTATCAACTCTATGCTTTCATCTAGTCCATCTATCGTATAAAAATTACCACTACAGTCTGTTATTTGAAATTAGCATCTTCAACTATGTCAAAAGTTTGTTTTGCCGGTGTGGAAAACGGTAACTTAAATTATGACTCTTATCGCAACGACCGGTGTTGAGAGGAGTGATTAAGCCAAAATGGAAACGCTGTGCATAAGTAAAATAGTGCCGCAAATGGCAACGACTGGTACGGTTGCTCTTAGCTGCAAAAGATGAATGAAGCAAAATCGTACAAAACGTCGCATGACAATTAATATACCGTTCTGATCCATATTTCGGACACTTACGGCATGTGCTGCTGAAAACGGACATATACTTAATGGTAACAGATTATTTAGTGTCGTTTCTTCGATGCATTGCTAAGTATCCATAAATTTGAGCTATCTGACATGATATTTTAAAGTAAACATCAAACCTTTTCGAAAAAAAAAGTGTTATTTAATTAGGGCTACCAAGATTTAAACTTCGGACACTTGTCTTTAAGGAGATTCAAATTTCGGACACCCAATTTTGTATATGGTTTTTCAAGCTACATACGATAGCAATCACTGTATAATCTTATTTTATTCCTTTATTATACCTACGTTTTATTCGATTTCATGTTTAATGCCGTTTAATATTATGAAATTATTAAATGAAGGAAAAAATCTGTCTTTCCCGAAACATGAATTCCATTTTTCACAGTAAAAAATTGTGATTCATATTTCGGACACTCTATGTTTTAAGAATAATGGAAGCGTGTTAATATTTTCGCCAGCATTGTTGCCATTCAGAAGTGATACCTATAATAAATGATTTTAAAACCGGGGACTGACTAAAGGAACAAGCGTGATCTATTTCTAATGTTTATATCATATTGGTCTATAGGTATTTCAATATATAATTATAAAGTGTTCGAAATATGAATCAGAACGGTATCAATGGCCATTAGGTATGACCAAAATTCGTCATCGCTGTGGTAACGTAACGGGTGCTAAGCAACCTACAAGGACAAACATCGGCACTTCACGACAAAACAAAAACAAATATACATATTAAACACTCAACGTTAACTTTGCATCAGTTTAAACAGTTTGGAACTAAAAGTACAATTCTATCCCATAATGGCTGACCTAAAGCCAAAATCGCCCCGGAAACGTCGTACACGTGCTCGCCACCGGAAACGACAATCGCAATCGAAAGCCACGAAACAACTCCAACCCAATATTGCAGCCCCACCTGACCCACCAACCGAACCTCCACCGATCGTGCGAAAACCAAAACCGCAACTAAATCCTGATTACATTCAAGAGGAGCAGGAAATCAAAACATCATTGGAGCGCTTCCGAATCGACGATCAAGGCAACCGATTGAATGACTACGAGCGGGAAGTGCTATTTTTCGTAGATTCCATACCGGAGGTCTACTATGATGCACACGAGCAACTCGAGGAGGATACGCAACCCGATTCCGTTCCGCATGAAAAGTCACCCTCAATTCAAACCATTTCCAATGCTCAGGACTCGCCGGCACACCTGGCTTCGTCATTCGTGCAACCCGAAGAGGATAAGGTGATTGAACAGTACAAATTAGGAAAAATTACCTTTGACGATGAAAATATACTCTTCATTCCATCGAAAACGCTATCAGCTACCAGGGCAGTTCTCGAGGAAGTCACTATCCACTCTGACACGGAGAGTGCGAGTAAAGTGAGCATTCCCGCAAAGCCTTCTCTCGACAAAGCCAATAAATCCCGTATGATCAACAGACTGATCGAAGAAGAGCAAGAGCAATGGTTCGATGCCAGTGGCGATTTGGCCAACCTGCAGAATTTCATAACCGACAAACGGGTAAAGGGAGTTTGCGGAAAAAAGTTCGTGCCATACTTTGTGGAGCCGATGCCAATGTCCGAAACGGCAGAACAACTGCCCATGGAACGAACGGTGAAGATATTAATTGGGAAATTACGCTTCGAGAATCACCCATCGTTTGACGAGATCGTGCGAATGAGACTGAAGCTGGAACAGTGTTACAGGCAGTACTATACGAACAGAAAATTGCAGGTGATTCCCGTGTTGCAGCACAAGCTGGACGACTTGCGGCAAGCAAATCAACAGACGGAACAGGAAGATGTGGGTTTCAAGATGCAACGCCGAGAGCTACGCAAACTAATTTACAAAGAAGCGAAAGCCGAACGGCAGCTGGAGAAACAGATAGTGGAGATTTGGAAGGATCTCAAGGTGAGTTACATGTGGGCGTTTTATGCTGGTCAATACATTTACATGACACGGGATACACATTGCAAGGTTAAACAAAATAAAAATTCAAGGTTTTGTGACACAAGCCAGTGCGCACAGTGGGACGATCCTATACGAAAACCGGTTGTAATGAAAAAAAGTTGTTGTAACCAACATACTTTGCATTGTATTAACCAGAATCAAATTTTTCGGTTTAAAATATTGTAATATCGTGGTTGTGGTGTTGATAGTGATAGTGAAATGTGACTAATTCAATAAAATGCATGTAATTAGTTATCAAAACTGATATTGAATTTTAATGTTCATCTACGAAATGACGGACTATGGAGACGAACCTGCCATTGCAATTTTTCAGTGTACCACATGGCTACACTACTACTGGATTGTACTAGTATTTTCACCAAATATACTAGAATGTTTTGGTTCTATCTCTTTCACTCTGCTCAAAACTGAAATGCATAAAAAATGACAAAATGATGCACTCTTTGCACACTGTCAAAGATCATTCTACTCAAAATCAACTTTGAGCAAATCAAAAGAAAAATACTAGCCCATCTGGTGGCTGATGGCACAAGCTTCTAGGAAAATTCTATTCGTTGAACCACATTATTTTAATTGATTTCTTCACCAATTAATCGTCTGTCACTTCATTTGTGCCGATATTATTTAGGTTATGTTTTGTATGATTGTTAGATTATGTTGGGGACTCCATGCTAGCGGATTTAGAGACCTAGCATATTGTGTGTCTGGGCTACAGCAGCAAAGCAAGAATTGAGGGGAATGGGTTTGTGCTACAAAGTTCGCATCCCGGGGAGCGGTCACATGAAATTAATCTTAAATTACCCCACGACAACAAACTTTAGGACTTATGTTCTAAAAAGTCTGCATCGACAAAATGATGGGAGCATATCCGCTCTGTCCCTGTTCCGTAAACGCAATCTTTCTCTACTGCACAAATTTGTTGCTCCCCGAGTTCAGAACCCCAAAAAGTGGAAATTCGCCCTCGTTCACGCAGAGAAATGATTATTAAATTCAAATGGATATATTTTTGGCTCAGGGCTTAATATGTTATTGGTATTGATTCAAATATATTATCCGGTTGATTCAAAGAAATATAATTTTGAATCGACAAACTGGTTTTAGAGTCAATAATCTGTTTGTTGATTTTAAAAACCATTTCGTTGATTCAAAAATATGTTTTGTTGAAATAGTGATACAATATGTTTGAATCAATAACAAAATACATTAGGCCCTGAAACAAAAATCCATTTTTCTGCGTGTTGCATCCCAGGATAATGCAACGAACCTGCAACAACAAAGAAAATGTTAAGCGGTGGAGCTTGCGTACGTAGTCTAAAAATCAACGTTTTTCCTGATTGCAAGCAAATATATTATTGAAGCAACTTACCATTTTTTTTTTTTTTTTTTTGTTAATTACTTTATTTGTACAGGTTCAATCGAATAAACTTTACAGAGCCAAGCTATCATTTTCTTTATACATTATAAATGTCTTAAATCTAAAATTAAAGGATTTGAACCGATTACTCGCGGTCTTCTCGAGGTTAGTGGATGACAATTGTTTGGATCGGGAGAGGGAAAAGGAGATTTGAAATATGATTTATGATTCAAAAATTTCACTATTTGTAAAACATATACTTAATCCTATTTACGTTATATCAACTCTGTAATTATACAATTATTACAGAAACAAATCTACAAAAAAAACACACGCACACATACAAAATACAAACTAAAAACAAGGTTAATCAAACTTACAATCTATGGTTAATATTCTTCAAGAAAACATATATGAGTTGCATAAACTCCAGATCGCGTCTAGCCAAAATATCCCGAACTGGAACATTAGGTTGTCTACCTCGAGCCCGAAGGGAATCGTACAACTCGGATCTGACTCCACGGTGCTCAGCACATGACCAAATAATGTGATCTGCGTCCTGGTAACCTTGTCCACATTCACAGAGATTACTGTCCCCCAGCCCAACACGGAACAAGTGAGCGCTTAGTGAATAGTGATTGGACATGAGGCGAGACATCACACGAATGAAGTCTCGACCCACCTCCAAACCTTTGAACCAAGGACTCTTCGACACCTTAGGGATGATTGAGAATAGCCATCGTCCCAAACTTCCTTCACTCCATTTATTTTGCCAGCTAGCGAGCGACTGTTGACGATAAATGAAGAAAAATTCATTGTAGGCGATTTGTCGATCGTACATATCGCCTTCCATAGCGCCCACCTTTGCAAGCGAGTCCGCCTTCTCATTGCACGGAATCGAGCAATGAGATGGGACCCATGCAAAGGTGATGACAAAAGATCTTATAGATAAAGCACTCAGAAGCTCTCGTATTTTCATGAGAAAATACGAGGAGTGCTTTACCGGCCTCATGGATCGAATAGCCTCGACAGAACTGAGACTATCCGTAAAAATAAAATAGTGATCTGGTGCAAGTGAGGCGATCGTTTCTAGCGTATAATGTATTGCCGCCAGAACAGCAACATATACGGAACAAGGAGCATGAAGCATTCGAGAGGCGCTATGAAATTCGTTATAAATACCAAAACCTGCGGACGCCTCTATTAGTGATCCATCTGTGAAGAACGATCTTGCGGAATCAACTTGGCCAAACTTTGCAGCGAAAATTGACGGAGCAATCATAGAACGATGATTGGGATTCCGCGAATCTCTTGCGTCATGGATAAATCAAAATGAACAGAATTGACGAAGTCGGAGAAGCAAACACGATAGGGATTATGCTGCGAAGGGCTGACATCCTGTGTTATGTACACGTAGTACAATGACATAAAACGAGTTTGAGGGTTTAGCTCAAGAAGCTTTTCAAAGTTTGCAATCACCAGTGGGTTCATAATTTCACAACGGGTGAGGAGCCTGAGGGATAATTCCGAAAACCGATCAGAGAGTGGCAACATGCCCGCTAACACTTCGAGACTCATCGTATGAGTCGAGTGCATGCATCCTAACGCGATACGAAGACAGCGATACTGGATCCGTTCCAGTTTGATGATGTGCGTTTTAGCCGCCGACTGGAAGCAAAAACTACCGTATTCTAAAACCGATAAAATCGTTGTCCGGTACAACGTTAGAAGATCTTGCGGATGGGCTCCCCACCACGTTCCGGTAATTGTTCGGAGAAAATTGATCCTTTGTTGGCATTTTCGTCTCAGATACTCAATGTGGGATCTCCAGGTGCATTTTGAATCGAACCAGACCCCAAGATATTTGAAGGACATAGAATGAGTGATCGGCTTACCCAAAAGTTGAAGCTTTGGTTGTGCTGGGCTATGCTTCCTAGAAAAAACGACCAACTCAGTTTTCTCCGTGGAGAATTCGATACCTAGCTGAATAGCCCAAGTAGACAAATTGTCTAAGGTATCCTGTAAGGGTCCTTGCAGGTCGGCCTCTCTGGGCCCTGTCATAGACACTACTCCGTCATCTGCAAGTTGTCTCAACGTGCAGTTGTCACTTAGACAATTATCAATTTCTCTGACGTAGAAATTATACAGAAGGGGGCTTAAACATGAGCCCTGGGGGAGACCCATGTAGCTAAATCGTGAAGCTGTAGAGTTTCCATGAGAAAAGCTCATATGTTTCTCTGACAGCAAATTGTACAAAAAGTTATTAATTAATGGAGAAAGGCCACAAGCGTGGAGTTTGTCTGAAAGGACTTCTACCGATACTGAATCAAAAGCCCCCTTAATATCCAAGAAGACAGAAGCCATTTGCTCTTTTTTAGCAAAAGTCAACTGAATTTCAGTGGAAAGCAACGCGAGACAGTCGTTCGTTCCCTTGCCCCTACGGAAACCAAATTGAGTATCTGAGAGTAGGTGGTTCAACTCAACCCATTTGTCCAGGCGAAAAAGGATGATTTTCTCCAACAATTTTCGAATACACGATAGCATCGCAATGGGACGATACGAGTTGTGATCTGACGCGGGTTTTCCAAGCTTTTTAATGGCTATAACTCTCACCCGCCTCCAATCATCCGGAACAATATTAAGCTCCAGGAACTGACCAAACAAGTTCAACATGCGCCTCTTAGCGACGTCTGGGAGGTTCTTCAACAAGTTGAACTTGATTCGATCAGCCCCCGGAGCCGAATTGCCACACGAAAGGAGCGCGAGTGAGAGTTCTTGAAAAAGGCTGGCTGATCTCGTCTACCGAATTCGTCGTTTCGCGAGGAATCATCTGTGCCGGCACAGAATCAGGACATACTTTTCGCGCGAACTTGAGAATCCAACTATCGGAGTACTCCTCGCTCTCGTTGTTTGAAGACCGGTTACGCATCCTTCGCGCCGCATTCCAAAGCGTATTCATCGACGTTTCGCGCGATAATCCGTCCACGAATTGCCGCCAGTATCCGCGTTTCTTGGCTTTGATGAGGCTCTTGAGTTCGCGTTCAAGAGCCGAGTACGCTTCGAAATGTACGGGTGTTCCACGTTTCCGGAAAAGCTTAAACGCGTCGGACTTTTTACGATAAACCTCAGTGCATTGCTGGTCCCACCAAGGGGAAGGAGGTTTCCTACGGAAAGACGTTCCTGGAACCGGCCGAGTTTGAGCTTGAAGCGCGCTGTCCAAGATCAGATTGGAGAGGAAGTTATATTCCTCCAACGGTGGAAGCCCTTCTACCGACGTTAGGGCATCTTCTATCACATTCTTGAACTTTGTCCAATCGATATTACGGGTAAGATCGTACGCGACGTTAACGGGTTCCGACGGATTGAACCCACTGGCAACTGAAACTTTGATCGGCAAGTGATCACTACCGTGGGGATCTTGGATCACATTCCACGTGCAATCCAACGATAATGAGTTAGAGCAAAGTGTGAGGTCTAATCTACTTCCATTCGAGGATGGGCCAGCCAAACGTGTTACTTCTCCATTGTTAAGAATTGTCATATTAAAGCTGTCGCAGAGGTCATATATCAAAGTAGAACGGTTGTCATCATACAGTTCCCCCCAGCCTGTACCGTGGGAATTCAAATCTCCCATAATCAACCGTGGAGCAGGAAGTACCGAACAGATATCTGAAAGTTGTTTGCGATTAACAACGGCTCTAGGAGGAATATAAACAGAAGCAATACAAAGGCTCTTACCTTTAATAATAGCCTGACATGCAACAACTTCAATACCTGGAAATTGTGGAAGATTCACTCTATAGAAGGAATGGCACTTTTTGATCCCCAAAAGTACCCCTCCTCCACGCGAATCCTCACGATCCAGTCGAATACTGTTAAAATCATAAAAAGGAAGATCGATATCTGAAGAGAGCCAAGTTTCACAAACAGCAAATGCATCACCATCATTATTGTGAATTAAAAACTTAAAAGAATCTAATTTAGGAATGAGACTTCGACAATTCCACTGTAGAACAGTGATCAAATCCCCGACCTCGTTTGGAAAATTATCCATCGAAGGAAATGATTGCTGCAATGAGGGGCCACTTCAATGTCAATTGCTTCAAGAGGGTCTTCACAGAAGGAAGCATTGCCAGAACAATGCTTTTGAGAGGATCAGAAATATTGAAGTACTTGAGAATATCGTCCACAATTTTATCAAATGAGAACAACCCGGATGAAGAAGGGGCTTCTGTTCTTAAAAATGGGCCATCAGGGGTTTTTGATGTCCCCGGGAGAGATGGAAAGTTCTGGTTATAGTCAGTTCTGCGGAAACCAGGAGGAGTTGAAACTTCCTTTTTTCCATCACTCCTTGATTTGGGCAAGCTGATTTGGGGTTCCTTATCTGCAACTTTCCGTGAACGGATTCGTTTTCGTTTCCGTGCAGAACCTTCCGGAAAACTGAAAGAAACTCCCTCCTCAGCCAAGTCAAAGTCAGACTCGTCATCAGACAAAACAGCAAAGGGATTTTTGTCGTTGGTTGATGTTGTGGCTGTTTTTAGCATTGCTGCAAAAGACTGCCTGGAACGCTCCTTAAGAGAGCGTTCTAGTTTCTCCCCGCGTTGTTTGTACGCCGGGCACGATGAGAGACCATGAGGAGTTCCCTTACAGTACACGCATTTTGGTGCAGTGACTGTGCAGGCGCCATCCTCGTGCTTCTCCCCGCATTTGCAACAGCGTGCCTTGCTGCCACAGTGAGAGGCCGTATGTCCCAACTGTTTGCAGTTTAGGCAGTTCATGACCCGAGGAACAAACAAACGCACAGGTAGCCGAAGTTTTCCCAACTCGATGTAGTGAGGAAGGGCTGAACCAGAAAAGGTCACCCGAAACGAGTCTGTGGGGGTAAAGCTCTTTTTACCCTCGCTGAAAGATACTGAGTTCAGCTTCTGGACTTCCAGTATCTCAACCGTGGGAAGCAAGGGGTTCTTGAAACGGCCAACCGCTTGCTTCGCCAAGATCTCGGGGGTCAGACTCGCTTCGGTGACCACACCTTCGATCTCCACATTACGAGCTGGGATGTACACTCTATACTCGAGTGTAAAGAGCTGGGAGGCAGCAATCTCGTTAGCTTGTTTCAGGTTAGAGACAACAACGCGAAGTTTATTGTACCTCACCTTCGAGATTTCGGTCACGGCCGAGAACCGCTTCGTCAGATCATGAGTAATTTGCATTACATTCAAAGGTTTCTTTTTGGGCTGAAAGTAAACAACCCATGGGCCAGTCGAGTCTTCTGGGTAGGCTCGCGATCGGGGGCTTATCTGTCCCTGTCCATTACCAGACTGAGATGACGAAGCAGGGATGGCATCATCTGATTTCTGGGATGACAGACGTTTTCGACCCTTCTTGTTATCGCGTGGCAAAGTGGTGTCGTCTTCCGACAAAACGTCCATTTCGTCTTCCGACAAAATGTCCATTTTGCCGTACTAGTGGGAGCGAAAAACGCTCTACCACTGCAACGATAATCAAAATTACTCGGACACAATACACGAAAAAAAAAATACTAACACAGAAACACAAACTTAAAATTTAACAGATGGGAGAAAGAAAGAAACAAGAACAAAAACTTATCTGATAATCCTATACTACTACCACCGAGCGTTTACACAGCAGCAGCGGAGCGACGCGCAGCTTTGATGATCTTCGATCCGCGTGGTCTTCGTTGGTGTGTGCTTGTATGAAGCTCGGCACTCAGCTGAACACACGATGATGGATGAGCGGTTGAAATGTGGAGGCAGATGCTGACACTCGATGACGATGATCCGTGTGCAGGTATGCGTTACCACGCTCCGATGGTGCGCAAAATGGTTGGCGAATTGGCAATCGCAAAAACAATTTTCCTTCCGATGATGCCGAAAACACACTTTCTTCTCAGAAAAAAAACCTCACTTTTTGATAAATTTATCGGGAATTATGCCAGGAATCACTAAGCGAGAAAAAACTGATTATTTACGTCAGATAATAGCGAGAAAACTTCCAAATTAACGGAGCGCGAAATAAGTCGACCGTACTTCTTGCTAGGACGCAGTGGGATGAACTTACCATTTTATAGAACAACTATTCTTCCCAAAAATTTGATAAGCTTTTTGATCACCAAAACGTACAGAGAAAGGCAAATTTTTAATTTCAAAAAAGAAATTTTTTGATGCGAGTCGCCTTTGACAGCTGTTTACATTTGTTATAACCACTACGGCAACAGCACCACGGGTGGCCGGTGGCTGGTTGGCTTTCACTATAACCCTACCGTAAACTAGCAATTTGATTTCTTAGACCAAGTAAAAATACCAATCAAAGTTTAACATTCAGCCTCTTATAACAGGACAAAAAATCAGACCAAGGCTACCAAATGACAATCACCAGCAAGGAAATCGACCAACAGGAAGACGACGCCCGTTTGAGCGACCGCTACGTAACGGAACTGGAAGAAACTCTCGAAGAAGAACAGCAACTGTACATCAAGGAAAAGCAGGACTACAAATCCTATCTCCGTGATCTGGAACAGAACATCGATGAGGGCGAAGTAGTGGCCGTACAGAAGCCCAAGAAACCCGACATGGCACGACTGAGGCAGGAGTTCAAAAAATCCTACAACGAGTCCTTCCGAACGGCGGACGAACCGCTGGTTAACTTGGTGCTACAAAAAGATCCCGACAGTAGTTTTGAGGGCGGTAATCTGAAGAAGGATTTGCGCTACAAAATCAAATTCTTCATCGATGGGAAACACGTGGCGTCCACGAAGTCGAGGCAATTTCAGAACAACTTTCTGGTTGATTTCAACACTTCGTTTTCCATTAAGCTGACAACGAAGATTCCGGAGACCATGAATATTGAGTTGTACGAGAAGAATAGGTTGAAGATAAAGCTCAAGATAGCGGAAATTTTCATTCCGCTACCCGACTCCGGTGAGTTGTTTGAGGGTGGAGATTATGTTCAGTATGAATTTTCTTCGGGAAAACTTTTTAAAGCAAGCGAGTACCGGAATGGTTCAGTTGACCTGAAAGTAGGATGGTTAGAGCAGGGAGGATCTAGCTTTCCGAGTCCGTCCAAGAGAAGAAACATACCGAAGCGGATTCAACTATCGAAGGATTTGATTCAGAAATGGTTCGATGAACAGGCTCTGGCTCCGAATGACACCGATGCAGAGATTCTCATGAAAGCACTGGAAAAAGGGCAACGGGAACAGGATTCGGACGACGAAAAAGATGATCTTCAAGAAAAGGATGAACCTTTCGTGTTCAACGAAGATTTGCTAGCATTTTGTTCGGAGGAAGAGATCAACGGAAATGAGCGTTTGAACATGTTGAGTCAAAGATTCTACAGCAACTTGAAGTATAAGAATATAAAGTTTATACCACAGTTGGAGCGAGAGGTCGAGGTCCCAGATGAGACCAAAATAATCGATGAAACCCTCGGAACGGATCCGATTGATTTGCAGCGACATCGAGGGAAAAAGTATCTCAAGAAGGTTTACGACACCATAACCAATCACTGTAGCGTGATCAATCAGGACAAGATCGACGATAATTTGTTGATTGGAGACCAGATTCCCACGTTTGGGTCGTTGAGTTTGGCGTTCTTTGAAATTTTCGGACCCAGAAGACCGTTGAAGCCTTCGCGGCGATCGCCAATGAGCCGGGCTTCGATACGAGTATCCGATGTGAATCAGTTCAAAGTAGTAGTTACGGTCGTGAGAGCGTTTGGCATCCCCAGCAGGTCGGATGACCACCAGCTTTCGTCGGCCGGGCGACGAAACAGCAACATGTCCTCGACGAGATTTTGTAAGACTCGTTATGGTATGAGGTTGGCGTTTTATTAATTCGGAAAGTTTCATTTTCAGCTATTCGTGCATCGAACGTACGGCCTTACATTACGATTTCAATCAAGGATAAGGTGCTTCGGACATCCACAGCCGATGGCACCAATCCCACCTGGAATGAGCAGCTGGCAATTCCATTGGATGCCGATAGCGACCAAATCAGGAGGTACCTGAACATTGATCTGTATGATGAATTTATGGAGGACTTGCTGGAGGATGATCGCGCAAGATCAACCGAAGTTTATCAGAGGATCTCCAGTAGATGGCTTGGACAGTTGCGAATACCGATAAGTACCATCTATCTGAATCAGAGGGTAAGCCAATTAATGGTATGTAGCATGTTGACAAACTCATGGGTTTTATTTTAAGATTGAAGGCACCTTCGAGATCAAAACGCCTCCTATCTTGTTTGGATACACACGCAGCGACAACGAATCTCCAGAGTATACCACGATGCTAATCGGCTCGAGCCTTCCGGATATGCGAGAACTGACGCACATTTCACTATTCATTAATCTAGAACCGAACGTGGAGATCCCAAAGTTTGATACCAACGAGTTGGAGTGTATAGAACTAGAGCAAACCAAAGCACGGATCTACCTATGGTTTGAGGAATATCGTAATGAGTTCCCTTCGAGGGCCAAATTTCCGCTGGTAACTCTCCTCAGTGGTAAGCGAGTATGTGTCACAAGACTGCTTGGGCCCGTCAACGTTCCGTTTGTCGTTGATGAAAACGTCGAACGGATGATAAGACGATATATCTCGTTGATCCCGGTCTACTACAATACAGATGCTTGTTCCCAGTTAGGAGGCGTTTGGCTGACAAACAGAGTAAGTGGTGAAGTTTTCCTTGTTTACCGTCTACATAAAAGTCTATACTTCCAGGAAATCATCAATATAATGTGTGCATCCCCGAAGGATTTAGGAGTTTTGCTTGCCTGTTTCTATATGATCCTTGAATACGACGTTTATCTGATCCTCGGACATAGTCTCCTGACCGGGGATAGCACGTTTGTTTTGCTGCGCGAAGGAAGCGAATACTTTATCATTGATCCAATCAGCGGAAGGAGGTACAACAGCACCGACACGTATTACCCTCTGACTAGAATCTACTACATCGTGAATCAGAACAACGTGTGGGGAAACATACAAAAGGAGAATCGCGTTTTTCTAACGCAGTTGGATGTTAGTAAATCGGCTTACTGGAGACCACTGTTTAATCGCTCACATGATGCACCGACCGGTTGCATTCATGATGGTAATTTCCTGTACAAGAATTCGCTCAGTGTTCGAGATCTGCAGAAAACCATTGAACGAAAGATCATGAAAAAAATTGCCGTATGGAGGACGCACCGTAAAACTATATGGAATCGGTAAGTCTGTTCGAGAACAAACGAAAGCGACTTTTCAAAATACGCCTTTCCTTCGCAGATATATCAGTGACCAATTGAAATATGCACTATCCGGAATGGAAGTGGATGTTTGCATGGACACATACACGGATCGGCACTTGGAAGTGTTCAACCAACTGTTTGCATCCTACAGAATAAACGGTTTTCCCATCAACCTTGCATACACCAACCTGTCGACAATTATAGCTCAGGTGAAGAGCACCGGAATCCACCTGAACTCTGAAAATAAAACTGAATTCGCTCTGGGGATTTATGTCAAGGATTACCCAAGCAACATCTACTCGGTATGGATTTTCCTGGTTTCATTAATTCCCAAAATGTAACGCAAGGCTTCTGTCATCCCAATAAAAAGAGTGTGTGAAGTTTTATACAATAATATCTACCTTATTGACCACTATCCTTTCAACTCTCCGCACGCCACAATAGTTACTTTCTGATTGATCTTACCGCTCTTCGATCCACACCGTTCCATCTTTCGGACAACGTCCGCTCCGCTGATAACATTGCCAAACACGACGTGCTTTGCATCGAGCCATTCAGTCCTATAAAATGTACTCGTTGAGTTACAATTCGAAACCATTTCCAGAAAGATAGCTGCCACACTTACTTCTCCGTACAGATGAAGAACTGTGAACCATTGGTGTTCGGTCCGGAGTTTGCCATCGAAAGAACACCGAAGCCAGTGTGTTTCAACGTAAAATTTTCATCGGCAAACTTTTTCCCATAGATCGATTTGCCGCCGGTTCCATTGTTAGCGGTAAAATCACCTCCTTGGCACATCTATAAAATCAAACAAACGATTAGTTTAATGTACATACCTCCTCCGCAACCCATCCACTTACAAATTCCGGAATTATTCGATGGAACGTCGATCCTTTGAACCCAAATCCTTGCTCCCCAGTGCAGAGTGCACGGAAGTTCTCTGCCGTCTTCGGCACGATATCCGCCCTCAGCGACATTATAATCCTGCCGACGTCATTGCTCCCTACCCGGATATCGAAGTACACTTGCGGGTTACGTTTTTTCTCCTCTGGAGCTTTAGGTTCTTTGGGTTGTATCTCTCCACTTTCTCCACCTGCATCCTCGTTCTTCAAGGTAGCTCCGGCATGCTGCTGCAACCAAGTATCCTCCGCCCAAACCGGTTTGTTGCTGCCTTCTTTGATACGCTGTGGTTTCGCTATATTCACCCGTATGGTTCTGCCGCACAGTTCCGAATCGTTCATATTGTCCACGGCAGCGGCGGCATCCTCGGCGCTCTCAAACTCAATGAACGCGAATCCACGGTGTTTCTGCGATTCGTAATCTACCGGCATCTGGATGTCGACCAAGTCTCCAAACGGGATGAATGCATCGTTTATGAGCTTTTCGGTTACCTCATCCGAGAGACCACCAACGTACACAGTTCGTTTATCGTTGGACATTTTGTGAATGCACAATCAGACACCTAATAGAAAACACTCTTGGAAACTTATAATTTATAAACAGAAACAACCAGAACGCGTCGCAGGTAACGTTTGAGGAAAACGTAAACAAAACCTTAATTTCCACCCACACAACCGTGCATGCGACCGCGTGCAACTTGTGTACAAGATTATAATGTCGACTTGATATATACACTCAAAAAATTTATCACATATCTAATGGATGAAAACCATGTGAATTTCACATAGCTTTCATGTGATCACATACACGGTGTTTCGCGAAAACCCATTAATGGGTATAAAAATACCCATTTCCTCTAAAAGTGCCCCTCCTCATTTAATGGGTAAACTATGGTTTACTCATAAATGGGTAAATGGGTGGTCTGTCAAAAAATGGGTGTTTTTTCACCCATTTTCTTATATTGAGTCTACCGTAAAATGGGTGAAAAAATACCCATTTTTACAAATGGAGGATGCAAGCGCTCGTTAATGTAAAAAAACTTTCTAATACATTTAAAATAAATGCAGATGTTCCGAAATATTATAATACCGCATTGAAAACTTGTTGTAATTTGTGACAACTGTCAAACTTTCCGTTTCCGTTCCGCTTCCGTCCATATTGCGTTTGGGCCTTAACTGTTTGCATTCCCAATGAATCGGTGACGGAAATGAGACGATGAAATTTCGAAGTGTTTTTTCACCCATTAGTGGGTAAAAAATCTACCCATTATTCAACCGTGAACTGATTCTTTAAATGGGTATTTTTTCACCCATTTTATGATTTCAAAATTCCCCCATTTTTTGACAGCTGCATACATGGTTTGAAAATGGGTATTTTTTTACCCATAAATGGGTTTTCACGAAACACCGTGTAGCTACACATCTCACCACAAAATCACATGAATATTATGAGGCCGAAGAAATTCATATGAAAAATCATATAAAATTAAAGTGATCGCATAAATGTTATGTGAAATTCAGATGAATTCCATTAATTTTGTTTATGCATGAAAATCATATGCAATTCCAATGCACTGAAACAAATCGACACGTACCGTTTATTGGATCCATCTTATAACATAGCAATGTCAGGAGATTTATTCATTCTATGTGATGATTGATAGATTCCAATGGATTATCACTTAAAAACTATGACTGCGATATGGAATGATTTCTATCGTAATTTCACATACTTAGTACTTGATAATACTTTGCTTCGAACGTGGTTAGCTATATGTAAGATGTATATGAATATTGTCTGATATATTTCATGGTGAAAAACTGTTGATATGTCATGGGTGGGAACAGACATCTAGAAACTAATGGAAAATCATATAAGTTTGCACTTTGAGAAAATCCAGTAAAATATACCTGTTTTCATGATGAATATTGCTCACTAAAAGATATATCATATAAGATAATTGAGTTGCTTTTAACGATGTTTGACGTTTGTTGATATGTCACGTGTAAACAGACATGTAGAAACTATTGGACTGTCATTTAACTTTGCAGTATAGAAAAACATGTATATCTCATTGGAATAGCTTCCTTTGATTTTTGAGGTTTAAAGATTGTAAAAATATCTATCCCAATCATTATATAGTCATATAGATTTGCCTTTTAAGAAATCCAACAGCAAACATTTGTTTTGGCATGATTTTCTGGGATGAACATCGCTCCCAATAAAATACATCTTACATGATTGTTCTTTATAAATTATTGAAACAATTTTCAACGATGCTATCGTACACTCATTAGAATGATTAGTCGAACTTAATATTGCTAACAACAATGCTACTGTAATGAATAATCTTTGTTTGTTATTGTTTCATAAGGTAAGGGGTTCCGGAAAATAATGTTTTGAGATTGAAAAAAAAAATTCTACTGCAATATTTACTTTGATAAGATTCTAATTGTAAGCCTTCTATACAGCTAATTCAGATTCCAGCACTACCCAAGTAACAATTTCCAGTTGAAGAAACGCTTTCGTTTTGATTTTGTTCAGCTGCATGTTGAATAATAATTGCACAGTGTGTTCACCACAACTTTTATAAAACCCTTGTGTACACTGGTTTGGAGAACCTATACAACTGCAACACAAAGGTGTTGTCTAACGTATTCAGTAAAACGTTTACCCAAAATCAATTTCTTGTTGAAGAAACGCTTCCATTGTGATTTTATTCAACTGCATGCTGAATAATAACTGTACAATTTGTTTATTACAACTTCTGTAAAACTCTTGTTTACACTGGTTGGGAGAACCTGTTCAACTACAGCATTATATGTATACGCGGTATAGGAGTAGAAGCAACTTTTATACAACGTTTATAGATACACATTTAAACTCAAGTTTTATTATTTTGGTGAAAGCTCTTATACAACGTTTGTAGACACTTCTTGACAGCTGCTTTGAAATTTAATAGAGGGTAAACCTGAGAGGCGTTTGTTGCACTCTTTTATGACTCCTAAATAATCATTGTATACAGCAAGCGGTGAAAAGCGTTTATAGCACTTTTCAATGACTCCTTAACAACCGGATAGAAGCAACTTTTATACAACGTTTATATAGATGCATATTTAAACTCAAGCTTTATTATTTTGGTGAAAGCTCTTATACAACGTTTGTAGACACTTCTTTACAGCTGCTTTGAAATTTAGTAGAGAGTAAACCCAAAGATGAATACTAAGATGAAACTGTCGGAAGAAAAGCTTTCTATTTTAGTGTCCTCTTTCACGGTCCCTTTCATCCAATGAATACCCCCCGTATTCAAGGTAATTTTGTGGTTTTGCTGCCCCCTCAGTAGAGATGAAATTTTGCGCTCATTTTTATCAAAACAATCACACCAAAATCAGAGATGTCCTATTTTTTAATTACTCGATTAACAACTAATCGATTTTTTTTGTTCACTGTACTACCATTTTTCCACCAATGAGAGTGCAGCACATGTTTGAAACGATCGGTGATGACCCTCTGGAGATGCCAATGCTTATATCGGCATTATATAACCGATTACAAATATTTTACTTTTCGGTTCGTTAATCGATTAATCGATTATTCGAATGAAAGTCGGCCATCCCTAGATGAATATGAAACGTCATTTCAAATATAAGAACCGTACATAAATAATGATACAATTTGAAAGGGACCGGGGCTAATCACAAATTACGTCCCCACGGTAACTGAAACAAACACGAGTGTTCACCGGTTGGTAAACCTGAGAGGCGTTTGTTACACTCTTTTATGACTCCTAAATATTAATTGAACAGCAAGCGGTGAAAAGCGTTTATAACACTTTTCAATTACTCTTCAATAACCGGATAGAAGAAACTTTTATACAACGTTTATAGATACATATTTAAAATCAAGCTTTATTGTTTTGGTGAAAGCTCTTATACAACGTTTGTAGACACTTCTTGACAGCTGCTTTGAAATTTAGTAGAGAGTAAACCTGAGAGGCGTTTGTTACACTCTTTTATGACTCCTAAATAATCACTATACAGCAAGCGGTGAAAAGCGTTTATAGCACTTTTTAATGACTCCTTAATAACCGTTGTGTAAGTACTCACAATATTCACAGATTAAAATTAGTTCAACAATTGTCGTGGTACGCCAAAATAATTGCTTGTACAGTTTTTATTAATTTAATTTATTTGTGCACATTGAAAAAATATGTAATTATGCCATAATTCACATTCTGTGATCATGGAGGAAGTAGTAACTAGCATCGGTTTAATCTTTGATTGATATTCTTTCAATTAATCTCTCTAATCATTAATTGAGAGAATTTATCTAGAAATGTTATCGTTGATTATATGATATATGTCTTAAATTATTTTTTGCATTTATTAATAACACCTATATATAATTAACCTCTACTCCACCGAGGGTTTCTCGAAGTAAGATTCGAACTCATGATCCCGGATTGCCAGCCGCTTCTGTTTCCATCTGCTCTATTCTTGAATACATATTTTGATCATATGAGAGAAGTATATGAAGCTCATCTTGAGTGACTTCTCTTGCAGTCGAATAATCATTGCCTTATGGTCATATAAACGTGCCTATCACTTGTGCTATTTTTAGCAACAAAATTGTGGTTGGTGGTTGGTCGAACGTAAACAATCATTTAAGAGTGCTCCAAGCAGCTTTTGAAGCTTTTAACCAAATGGCAATACAACTACATTCTTGTTCAACTCTGGAACTTGCTCTGGAAACTATTATTCAACGTTTGATCAACTCAGGTGTTCTATAAGAGCTCCCAATGGTTTGTTTTCATGCGTTTATTCCACGCTCTATATAGCTCTTGTCAATCGGTTTAACTAAGGTGCTATAAAAGTTATCGTAGGTCTTATAAAGCATATAGGTAAACCGAACGTAAGCAATCATTTAAGAGTGCTCCAACAGCTTTTAAAACTTTTAATCAAATGGCAATACAACTACATTCTTGTTCAACTCTGGAAGCTATTATTCAACGTTTGATCAACTCAGGTGTTTTATAAGAGCTCCCAATTGTTTGTTTTGATGCGTTTATTCCACGTTCTATATGGCTCCTGTCAAACAGTTAAACCGAACGTAAACAATCATTTAAGAGTGCTCCAAGCAGCTTTTGAAGCTTTTAACCAAAAAGGCAATACAACTACATTCTTGTACAACTCTGGAAGCTATTATTCAACGTTTGATCAACTCAGGTGTTTTATAAGAGCTCTCAATTGTTTGTTTTGATGCGTTTATTCCACGTTCTATATGGCTCCTGTCAAACAGTTAAACCGAACGTAAACAATCATTTAAGAGTGCTCCAAGCAGCTTTTGAAGCTTTTAACCAAAAAGGCAATACAACTACATTCTTGTACAACTCTGGAAGCTATTATTCAACGTTTGATCAACTCAGGTGTTTTATAAGAGCTCCCAATTGTTTGTTTTGATGCGTTTATTCCACGTTCTGTATAGCTCTTGTGAATCAGTTTAACTAAGGTGCTATAAAAGTTATCGTAGGTCTTATAAAGCATATAGTTAAACCGAACGTGAACAATCATTTAAGAGTGCTCCAACAGCTTTTAAAACTTTTAATCAAATGGCAATACAACTACATTCTTGTTCAACTCTGGAAGCTATTATTCAACGTTTGATCAACTCAGGTGTTTTATAAGAGCTTTCAATTGTTTGTTGGGTAGTACTCGAACTTCATGAAAGAGTCCCATGAACTCATATAATGTAGTCGTTGTTTTATTGCACACAGGAGCATTAAGAAAGACTTGAATACACGACACCACTGAAACGGAGCATAAATGTGTCAGTGTTATTTTTCTTCACTCTACACTGAACCAATATGACATATTCCTGTTATGTGGAAATCTTATAAATTTGCGCTATAAGATAATCCATTGAAAATTATATGATTGAAAATGTGCCAGGTAAATTCTATATGAATATCTGATACATTTACAATGCTGGTAATTTGGTAACTTTTATATGATCGTCGTATGATAAATGAAAATCGATCAAATTATAATAATTAACTGAAATGGATTTGAAACCCATAAGCATAAGCTACACTTTTCACCACAATATAATATATGTGTCATAAATCAATCGAAGTAAAGTTTGTGTGAAAATCACATGAAATTTACTTCTTCTTTTGACACATATATTTAATCGATTTCTAAAAATAAATCGAAAAATAAACAGTGGGCAGTGGGAGCTTTCACAGTTGTGCCTTTTTTTTTATTGTAGCTGATTTGGGATTCGATCAAGGACTGTTGAGGTGTGATGCTTTCGGTGTCTGCGCTCGATTTCACTGGGCCACGGCTGACTTCAAGATTGAGCTCGTTCAAATAGCATGAAGTAAGAACAGCTCTCCCGACATGGAATGCAGTGCAACGTTATGCTCGTTTTGCTAGAGTGAAGACAAATAGCACTGACAAATTTATGTTCCGTTTCGGTGGTGTGGTTTGTTCAAATCTGTCTTAATGCACCTGTGTGCAATAAATCAACGACTAAATTATATAAGTTGATGTAACTGGTTCATGAAGTTCGAGTACTAGGGCTGGAATCTGAATTAGCCGTGTAGAAGGCTTACAATTAGAATCATAGCAAAGTAAATATTGCAGTAGAATCATTTTTTTTTCAATCTCAATACATTCTTTTCCGGAAACAAACAAAGATTATTCAATATAGTATCATTGTTGTTAGTAGTATTTAGTTCAATTAATCATTTTAATGAGTGTACGATAGCATCGTTGAAAATTGTTTCAATAATTTATAAAGAACAATCATGTAAGATGTATTTTATTGGGAGCCCAGAAAAACATGCAAAAACAAACGTTTGCTGTTGGATTTCTTAAAAGGCAAATCTATATGACTATTAAAAGATTGGGATAGATCTGTTTACAATCTTTTAACCTCAAAAATCAAAGGAAGCTATTCCAATGAGATATACATGTTTTCCTATACTGCAAAGTTAAATGACAGTCTAATAGTTTCTACATGTCTGTTTACACGCGACAGATCAACAAACGTCAAAAATCATTAAAAGCAACTCCAATAAAATATACATCATTATCTTATAAGATATATATTTTAGTGAGCAATATTCATCATGAAAACAGGTATATTTTACTGGATTTTCCCATAGTGCAAACTTATATGATTTTCCATTAGTTTATAGATGTCTGTTCCCACCCATGACATATCAACAGTTTTTCACCATGAAATATATCAGACAATATTCATATACTTCTTACCTATCGCTAACCACGTTCGAAGCAAAGTATTTCAAGTACTAAGTATGTGAAATTACGATAGAAATCATTCCATATCGCAGTCATAGTTTTTAAGTGATAATCCAATGGAATCTATCAATCATCACATAGAATGAATAAATCTGCTGACATTGCTATGTTATAAGATGGATCCAATAAACGGTACATGTCGATTTGATTCAGTGTAGCAAAACGAGTATAACGTTGCACTACACTGAAACAAATCGACATGTACCGTTTACTGGATCCATCTTATAACATAGCAATGTCAGCAGATTTATTCATTCTACGTGATGATTGATAGATTCCATTGTATTATCACTTTAAAACTATGACTGCGATATGGAATGATTTCTATCGTAATTTCACATACTTTGTACTTGATAATACTTTGCTTCGAACGTGGTTAGCGATAGGTAAGATGTATATGAATATTGTCTGATATATTCCATGGTGAAAAACTGTTGATTTGTCATGGGTGGGAACAGACATCTAGAAACTAATGGAAAATCATATAAGTTTGCATTATGAGAAAATTCAGTACAATATACCTGTTTTCATGATGAATATTGCTCACTAAAAGATATATCTTATAAGATAATCATGTATATTTTATTGAATTGCTTTTAACGATTTTTGACGTTTGTTGATATGTCGCGTGTAAACAGACATGTAGAAACTATTGGACTGTCATTTAACTTTACAGTATAGGAAAACATGTATATCTCATATCTCATTGGAATAGCTTCCTTTGATTTTTGAGGTTTAAAGATTGTAAACAGATTTATCCCAATCATTATATAGTCATATAGATTTGCCTTTTAAGAAATCCAACAGCAAACATTTGTTTTGGCATGTTTTTCTGGGATGAATATCGCTCAAAATAAAATACATCTTACATGATTGCTCTTCATAAATTATTGAAACAATTTTCAACGATGTTATCGTACACTCATTAAAATGATTAGTTGATATTGTTGATATTGTAAATATTGCTAACAACAATGATACTGTATTGAATAATCTTTGTTTGTTATTGTTTCATAAGATAAGGGGTTCCGGAAAAGAATGTATTGAGACTGAAAAAAAAAATTATTCTACTGCAATATTTACTTTGCTGTGATTCTAATTGTAAGCCTTCTACACGGCTAATTCAGATTCCAGCCCTAGTACTCGAACTTCATGAACCAGTTCCATCAACTCATATAATTTAGTCGTTGTTTTATTGCACACAGGCGCATTAAGAAAGATTTGAACAAACGACACCACCGAAACGGAACATAAATTTGTCAGTGCTATTTGTCTTCACTCTAGCAAAACGAGCATAAAGTTGCACTACATTCCATGTTGGGAGAGCTGTTCTTACTTCATGCTAATTGAACGAGCTCAATCTTGAAGTCAGCCGTGGCCCAGTGGAATCGAGCGCAGAAACCGAAAGCATCACACCTCAACAGTTCTTGATCGAATCCCAAATCAGCTACAATAAAAAAAAAGACACAACTGTGAAAGCTCCCACTGCCTGATGTTTATTTTTCGATTTATTTTTAGAAATCGATTAAATATATGTGTCAAAAGAAGAAGTAAATTTCATGTGATTTTCACATAAACTTTACTTCGATTGATTTATGACACATATATTATATTGTGGTAAAACGTAAAGCTTATGCTTATGGGTTTTAAATCCATTTCAGTTAATTATTATAATTTGACTGATTTTCATTTATCATATGACGATCATATAAAAGTTACCAAATTATCAGCATTGTAAATGTATCAGATATTTTTATAGAATTTACCTGACACATTTTCAATCATATCATTTTCAATGGATTATCTTATAGCGCAAATTTATTAGATTTCCACATAACAGGAATATGTCAAATTGGTTCAGTGTACATTCCATGTCGGGAGAGCTGTTCTTACTTCATGCTAATTGAACGAGCTCAATATTGAAGTCAGCCGTGGCCCAATGGAATCGAGCAGACACCAAAAACATCACAGCTCAACAGTTCTGGATCTAATCCCAAATCAGCTACAATAAAAAAAAGACACAACTGTGAAAGCTCCCACTGCCTGTTGTTTATTTTTCGATTTATTTTTAGAAATCGATTAAATATATGTGTCAAAAGAAGAAGTAAATTTCATGTGATTTTCACATAAACTTTACTTCGATTGATTTATGAAAAGTAAAGCTTATGGTTATGTGTTTCAAATCCATTTCAGTTAATTATTATAATTTGACCGATTTTCATTTATCATATGACGATCATATAAAAGTTATCAAATTATCAGCATTGTAAATGTATCAGATATTCATATAGAATTTACCTGACACATTTTCAATCATATCATTTTCAATGGATTATCTTATAGCGCAACATTATTAGACTTCCACATAACAGGAATATGTCAAATTGGTTCAGTGTGGAAGCTGCATGAAAACTATTTTCGGTGTACGCTATTTTAAGACTACTCATTGACTGGGTAGATTGCACTCATTTTTGCATGCTGTACACACCAAAAATCTGACTCAAGTTTCAGCAAAATGGACTGCTGAACTACACTGTCCGCAAGATGTTCACCCTGAATAGCTTAAATCATTCAATCATTGGCGTTGACGGCGACTCTGTAGCTCTTTATAAAATCCATAAGCAAACGTCAGACTTTGTATGCCGTGATTTTTTAAAGGAATCATGCATTAAATGCAGTGTAGGAATTGCATTAGTTTACCCAATTGGGTTGTTAAGGGGTATTGAGGTAAATACATATTCGTTATCTGCATTCAAAATGGAACCGATATCCGAATATTTGAAATAAGTACGATTACATTAGCAAAAATCACCATCTTAGTGCCCCTTGGTGGGACTTTGCATGGGAGCGAGCTGTCAACGAATAGATTTAGTGTCAACGATCAAAAATTTAAATCTTGGTTTAAAAATTGAGATGAATGTCTACGGTATCAATAAAAATATCGTTGTGCTCAGAAAACGAGGCTCTATCAGATGATATATAAAAATTGTTATATTTTTTGAAGTTAAACAACCCAATTTACAAAAACGAAAAAATAAATAAATATTAATGATAATCCAGCAAAGGTGCAAAACAAAAATATTGCTGGACAACCAGCACAGTGCTGTTAATATATATTTATTGCAGGTTCAGCAAAAAATAACAGATATACTGAAGATTCATTTTGTCAGAAGTTTGAATTGAGTTTTAAATTTTAAAAAATATATCGGTTTTTATATGTCAGCTGAAAAAGCTTCGTTTTTTGAGCACAGCGATATATATTTTCGAACCCAAACACTTTCATCTCGATTTTTAAATCAAGATTTAAAGCAAAATAATAACTTCACTGCTCGACACTAAACTGACAAACTGACAGCTTGTTCCCATACAAAGTGACACCGAAGGGCGCTAGTAAGGTGATTTTTGCAAATGTAAAATGGTTTAAGTGTACCAAAATTGATGAAATATTAATTTTGGGTTCCATTTTTAATGCAGATTACGAATATGCATTTACCTCAATACCCTTAAAGAACCCAATTACTGAAAGTTTCAGCAACTTTATTGCTGATCTTTCATCAAGTCCAAAATGGACTGGAGTTGTAAAAAAAAAAAGAGTAAACTGATTTTGCTCCGATGAGTGGGATCTACCCAGATTTTGGGTAAATGGTGTCGGTAGCACAGCGAGCAGCAGCAGAAAAATTGTCTCAACCGATGACTTCCAGGTCGGCGCACGGACAGGTAAAGTTTTCACTCACTTTTTTTCTTTCTTTTGTAGGTACTTTCGGATGGCGGATCAATCCTTCGAAAGGTAAGTGTTCACACGCGATCACTGGACTTGAAATGCACTTTACTTTGTCTATATTCTATTTAAAATTACTATATTTTACTTAATTACAAAAGGCAATAAACTACGGGTTTAAATTCAATTCACTACTTTCTTCTGTTTGTTTTGGTTCCACTTTAATTATGATGATGATGCTTGATGACGTCGCTGTAGCGAAAGAGGATGACTCCTGTCACTCTTCGACTTTTATAACAGGGCGCGGCGGAAGACGGTACAACGCCATGCTACCAATCTAAATTTCCCTTTTGGGCGTTTATAGCCGTCGATCAAAGGGAGTTTTTACGATGTGACCGATGAGCAACAGATGGCGCGTCGATGCATTTTCGTTGTCACGAACATACTGGCCCCTTCAGGAACTTCGTTTCTGACGTGTATACTCGATGATCAGCTGCTCTGCTACCGGTCTCTTTCTCGCATCGGGACTGTCACTGCTATAGATCAGTGCACGGTCCCTAACCTCACTTTTTGCTCCCTATCATTTTGCTTCTGAGTAAAAGAGATAGCAACGAATGGGAGCCAAAACAAACCACCCAAAACTGTCAAAACTTACGGGTGAGAGAAGAGTGCGGCAAATCTTCGTGAACTGATCAATACGATCGATGAAGCTTCGACGGACGATTTGTTTATACACGAAAGTCGACGATAGAAAAATGGTCTTGTCCTTTCTAATGAAAGGCATTGATTTTTAATTACAGATGCTCCTGTTGTCAACGGATAGTCGTGAACTTCGGAATACTATCGTTGAAGGTGAATTTTGGAATGCAAGTAGCTGGATGGCTGCAGTGTTGATGTTTACATCTGTGGTGGTTGGTTTTGGTCGGACGATGATTGCACTGGTAAAAGGCAAATTTTTGATACCGGGCGAACGTAACGGCCGGTTGGTGTTTGGACCGTCACTACCCTGATGACTCCATCTGAACCGGGATGAACCTGGTCGATTCTAGCGGTCTGCCAGTGCATTGGTGCAGTGTTTTCGTCGCGAAGAACAACAAGTTGGTTTTGCTGCAGCTGAATAGGTGGATTGCACCATTTTGTACGTGGCTGCAGTGTGGAAAGGTACTCCAAGTGCCATCTTTTCCACAATTCCTGGAACAGTTTTTGGACCAAGTGCCACTGTCGAAGTCGATTCGTTGGGATATCAATGTAATTGACGTCTGGAACAGCCTTGAGGGCGGATCCCGTTAAAAAGTGTCCCGGAGTGAGTGGCTCAAAGTCGCTAGGATCATCGCTCAGTGGAACAATCGGTCGAGAGTTCAGACAGGATTCGATTTGGCACAGTAGCGTAGTCATGTCGTCGTAGGCAAGAGTGTGCTTTCCGAGGACCCGCACGAAATGCTTTTGAGCAGACTTTATTGCGGCCTCCCATAGCCCGCCGAAGTGGGATGCTCTAGGAGGGTTGAAGTGCCAACGAATTCCTTGCAGATTGCATTCTTGTGCGATAGCATTGCGATGCTCCTTGTTGCGAACGAGATCCCGAAGTTCATTATTCGCTCCAACGAAGTTTCGACCATTATCGCTGTGTAGATCGGAGCAAAGGCCACGGCGAGACACGAACCGACGAAGCGCTTGTAAAAATTTCGGTGTGCTGAGATCTGCTACAAGTTCCAGATGTACTGCTTTCGTGGAGAAGCAAATAAACACGGCAACGTAAGCTTTCCCGGGTGCAGCACGACGATGTATAGGCTTGAGTGAAATTGGTCCCCAATAGTCTACTCCTGTAATGGTGAAGGGTCGACTTGCAGTAGTTCTCGACGCAGGAAGCTCGGCCATAAATTGCTCCAGCATTCGAGGGCGTGCTCGGAAGCAAGTAACACAGGTGTGAACCACACGCTTGGCCATGTTCCTGGCCCCTATGATCCAGTACCGTTGCCGAAGTAGATTGAGGAGCAATTGTGGAGCAGCGTGGAGATGCCGCTCGTGATAGCTGCGAACCAAAAGCAGCGAAAGTTTGTGCGATGCTGGCAGGAGAATTTGATGCTTGCTATCGTATGGTTGTTCTGCCTTTTCCAATCTGCCACCGATGCGAATTACCTTCTCTGACGAGATGAACGGGTGGAACCACTTGAGGCGAGATTTCATCGATACTGGTTCCGACTGTTGAAGCTGCTTCCACTCTTCGCTACACAGCAAAAAAAGTTGTTGAATATTACATCAAAACTGCTGCAACCAGGTCAATCCATCGGTTGCGTAATATCACATTGTACGATGTACATCGATTTTGCGAACAAAATTACATCCATTGATGTAATATTGTATCTGCTATTTGCTATTACATCATTATTTCATACATCAGCTTGAATTACGTTGATCGATATTACATTTTTTTTTGCTGTGTATAGGCTTGTTGTTGAACTAATCTGATGAGTATTCTCTCCGCTTCTAACATCTCTTCTACTTTCAGCAGAGTAGAATTTGGCAGTCCACTGGATTGTTTTCGACAGCTTTGAAGAAAACGACGGCAGTAAGCGACTATACGCAAAAGGTAACGGTATTCGGAGAATTTTTCGACGAGCAGGTCGACGAATGACGGTTCGTTTGGTGACGACGATACTGCTAGGGAGATTCGACGTGCTTCTTCCAACGCCTCAGAAGGTTGATCGTGTGTACTTCCAGCTACTGGCCAGCAATCTTGAGGTTGCCGAAGCCATTCAGGTCCCTGCCACCAGATGTCAAAATCAATTATAGTGTCTGCAGTTATCCCACGTGAAATGCAGTCCGCAGGATTTTCTAGACCAGCGACATGATTCCACGAGCTATTCTGGGTGGTGAGCTGGATCTTAGATGTTCGGTTGGCAACGAACGTGTTCCAAGTAGAAGGAGATGCGTTGAGCCAGCAGAGTACGACGGTGCTATCGAGCCAGAAGTAGCATTTCGCGTCGAGACGGAGCGATGACTGAACCTTTTCGTAGAGTTGCGCTGCCAGTAGTGCTCCACTGAGCTCGAGTCGAGGAATCGATTGCCTTTTTAGAGGTGCTACTCTTGATTTTGCAGTGAGGAGGGCAACCTTAACTATTCCAGATGCATTAGTGGATCTGACGTATGCACAGGCTCCATAGGCAAGCTGCGAGGCATCAGCGAAGATGTGGATCTGGATCGTTGCAGGTTCGGGTTGCAGAATACAGCGTTCGATGCGAAGTTCGTTGAGTCGCGGCAATTTAGACTGATAATTTGTCCAATGGATCTGGTACTCCATCGGTAGTTCCTTGTCCCAACTCCACGAAGATCCACTGTCGTCTTTCAGTTTCCACAGGTTCTGCATGAAAACCTTGGCAGCAGTTACGACAGGTCCCACTAAGCCAAGCGGGTCGTAGAGACGGGCGATGAGCGAAAGAGCGATTCGTTTAGTAATAGGTTGGTCTGCTGTATCAGATGGTAGGTCGATTTTGTATCGCAGGCAATCTGAGGCTGGTTCCCAATGTAGCCCGAGAGTTTTGATGACCTGATCTCGATCGAGGTCTACGGAAGTCTTGAGTGCGCGATTTTCAGGTGGAATTCCCTTGAGTACTACCTCATCGTTTGAAGCCCACTTGCGAAGTTGAAATCCGCCTTTTGCTAGGAGTGCATCTAGCTGGTTCCGGAGTTCAATTACTTCTGCTGCGTTTCTTCCGCCGGAAAAGAGATCGTCAACGTAGACGTCTTTCTTCAGAGCTTTGGCTGCAAGGGGAAAACATTGACCTTCGTCGTCGGCAAGTTGGATCAGTACCCGAGTGGCGAGGAAAGGAGCGCTGGCAGTACCGTACGTTACGGTATTCAGTTGATATGTCTCCATCGGATGGTCCGGTGATGGTTTCCAGACGATGAGTTGGACTCGGCAGTCACGAGGGTCGACGAGAACTTGACGATACATCATCTTGGCATCAGCAACTACCATGACTTGATGCTTTCGGGAGCGCATCGTGATCGATCGGATGTCCTCTTGCACCGTTGGTCCAACCATCAGAGCGTCGTTGAGCGAAGGTCCGTTCGGGGTTTTACACGAGGCATCAAAGACGACCCGTAACTTCGTCGTCGTGCTTTCCTCTCGTATCACAGCGTGATGTGGGAGGTAATAGTGCTGTACCTCTGGGTCTTCGTAATCATGAATGCGCTTCATGTGTCCGAGGTCGAGATACTCGTCGATGAAAGCCTTGTACTGCTGGTGAAGGTCGGGGTTGCGGATTAGACGACCTTGAAGCAGGTGGAATCGACGAACAGCGGTACGACGGTTGTCGCCAACTTGATTTATGACCTCTTCCTTGAACGGTAAGCGGACTACGTAGCGTCCTTCTGGAGTACGAGCTACAGTACGAGAAAAATGTTCCTCGCAGGCAGCTTCTTCGACGGAGTACGCTGTCGAAGTGCTGTCTTCCTCGATTGTCCAGAACTTTTCCATGAGCTGATGGATATCTGCGACGGTAGCGACGTTTGCAACGACGAGAGCGGTAGACGGACTCATTGTAGATTTCCCAGCTACTACCCAACCAAAGACGGAATTGAGCAATACCGGAAGATTGTCGCCGAGAGGAATGCGTCCAGGAACCTTGAACAAGTCAAAGAAAATTTCGGCTCCAATTATGACATCGATGGGATTGGTGCTGTCAAACGACGGATCTGCGAGTTGAATGCTGGGTGGCATGTCCCAAGTTGAAGTATCAACGGAAGTGGCTGGTAGATCGATGGTCACCTTGGGTAGAACGAGAAATTCGACGCTGGTGGAGTACGTGCCAACTCGAGAGCGGATTGTGGATGAAAACTTAAGCCTAGCTTGAGTGGACGCTTGACCGATTCCGGAGATTGGAAGATAGATTTTCTTCCTCTGAGCCTTGATGCGCTGCGAAAACCTTTCCGTGATGAAGCAGCATTCACTTCCTGAGTCCAGAAGTGCGCGGGCAACGTACTCGACCCCGTTGTCATCGATTAAGATGATCATAGCAGTGGCAAGGAGAACTGTCTTCTTCTTATGGCCAGCGGAAGCGTAACTGATGGATTCGACGACCGTAACAGATGAGGACATGGTCGGAGGAATGGTAGCTGGAGTAGGTGTAGCAGGTTTTGGATACTGGACTGGCTTCGAGTTCGACGAAAAAGAGGAATCGTTCGAGCATAGCTGCGTGTGATGACGTCCACGACACTTTCGGCAGTTGGTAGACGACGAACAATCCCTTGATAGGTGACCCTTTCGAAGACAATTTCGGCAGAGTTGATGACGGCGTATCTCTTTCTCCTTTTCTTCTATTGAAAGCTGCGAAAAAATTCCACACATGTACAAAGGGTGATGGTCTGAGCAGACGACACACTTCCGAAGATTGACCTGGTTGGCTCCGTGGCTCGAGACGGATCGCTGAACTGGCTTCTTCTGAACGGTCGACGATTGAGCTTCGATGGGCTTGGCCTGGATGGATTGCAGCACCGTAACTCGTCGCTGGATGAAAGATGTCAGGTCTTTGAAAGTGATCGCTGGTTTGGTCGAAGAGTACTCCTCCCAATCTCGCCTTGTCGTCGGATCCAGTTGAGTGCTGAGCATACGGATGAGCAAAATATCCCAATACTCCGTGCGTTCACCTAATTGCTGCAAAACTTTGACGTTTGCCTCGAATTTCTCCACCAGACTGTGGAGTTCCGTTGCCGTTTCTCTTTTGATAGAAGCGAAATCGAAGAGAGTGTCTACGTACGCCTGCTTCAGCCGAGCAGGGTTTTGGAAGTGTTCCAGCAGAAGGTTCCATGCCACCGGGTAATTGTTCGCACATATTGGGATCGTTTGGATGAGTTGAAGAGCTGTGTTCGATAATGATGATCGGAGGTAATAAAACTTCTGGATATTCGAGAGACCAACAGCTGAGTGGACCAACGACACATACAAATCGTGGAAGTTAAGCCAGTTTTCCAATTTGCCATCGAAGACAGGGAGTTTAACGTCGGGCAAACGCACCTGCGATGCCGACGGAAGGAATTGCGTTTCTGAATGATTAGGAAACGGGCGAGTTGGTGTAATTGGCGTTTTATTTCGGGCCAACAGAAAGCCCTTGACGTGATAATAAGCGGACTCAAGCGACGCCCGCTCCTTCAGATGGGCCTCGATGGCAGCTTCATCGAGCGTCTCCAGCTCGCTTTGGAAAGTATTATAGTCTGACCACATCTTGATCAGGCTCTCAAGACGGACAGGGACTTCGTCGGCCTGCGTCTCCTCATCGTAATCGTCTACGAAGGTCTTAATGAGGTTCAGCGACGTCACTATACTCTTCAGCCGCATCTTTAGCGTCTTGATACGGCGCTCGGTCGACATTGCAGCGAAATCTGTGGACAATGGACCAGCGTAGCACACAAACAGAAAGTAAAAGTAGTTGGAAACCTAATTACCTTGTTGAGGCAATTAATTTGCCTTGAATTTGATAACAGCAGCAACCAAGCAGGAAGATGGCGTTCCGTAGCAGATTGTTCAGCTGGGACAATGGCGATAAGAAGCGATTCTTCAGCGGGCACAATAGCGAATGTGCGATGGCGGCTCACTAGGCGCTGGACTATCGGACTAGCGGAGATTCGACGCTATCCGGCTCGAAGGACCAAATGTCGGTAGCACAGCGAGCAGCAGCAGAAAAATTGTCTCAACCGATGACTTCCAGGTCGGCGCACGGACAGGTAAAGTTTTCACTCACTTTTTTTCTTTCTTTTGTAGGTACTTTCGGATGGCGGATCAATCCTTCGAAAGGTAAGTGTTCACACGCGATCACTGGACTTGAAATGCACTTTACTTTGTCTATATTCTATTTAAAATTACTATATTTTACTTAATTACAAAAGGCAATAAACTACGGGTTTAAATTCAATTCACTACTTTCTTCTGTTTGTTTTGGTTCCACTTTAATTATGATGATGATGCTTGATGACGTCGCTGTAGCGAAAGAGGATGACTCCTGTCACTCTTCGACTTTTATAACAGGGCGCGGCGGAAGACGGTACAACGCCATGCTACCAATCTAAATTTCCCTTTTGGGCGTTTATAGCCGTCGATCAAAGGGAGTTTTTACGATGTGACCGATGAGCAACAGATGGCGCGTCGATGCATTTTCGTTGTCACGAACAAATGGTTTTGATATAAATTTTTCCTTTGTTCGAAATGGCGCAAGTTGTGAACCGGTGATTTTTGCGCTGTGAGTTTAAACTTAGTTTTTCGAATGGGGCATTTACATCTAAATCTCAATACTAGATGATCAAAAAATTTCACACAAGGAAATCAATCTTTGAAAACTCTTCTTTCAGTTCTCGCTTCTACTTGCATCTTTTTGCAGGAAATCTTCAGAATCGTCATTAATCTTCTTTCTATCTATTCAGCGTGCGCGCAGCTAGCCACAGCAAAACACAATCTTTCCTGCAACGTAGATAGAACCGTCCCCCTCGGGCATTCATTCGTTTCTACCGAAATGGGTAACGTTTACTCAAATGACAAATGTCATCATCTGAGTGAACGTTAAACGCTGTCCAGACTGGAGAGTTATAACATGTTATAACGGTTGTCAAATAATTGCAACACAGAAACCACCATCAAGATAGCGCTATACACATTTAGATTTTTTCGCCGAGTCCGGTAAAAAGAAGTGCCGAGAATCCAACATCCGAGCGCTCGGCAAACATCTCGGTAAAACATTCAATTGCCGTGAGATCGGCAAAGCAAAATTTACCACAATTGTCAATTTTTACCAATCCGTCGGAAAGATTGTTTACCGTTTATCGGTATTTTTTTTTTGTGTGAATCCTTGCTGTTTTTCTTTTTTAATTTGTTTGCTTGATTAAGGTAGCGATTTTAAAGGGAAATAAAAGTAGTAGGATACAATATTATAACATTGTTTTTTTTTTTTATTCAAGTTGGTGGTTCCACGAAAAATAAAACACTTTAAATGGCTATCAATCTAGCCATAAATAGTCACAACTTACCGTACATCGTCGGCGAAGGTTTGACCAATGTGAGGCAAATTCGGGTGATTCGGTGCTTCTGGTTTGGTGCTTGCGTAGTTTTCCTCTTCGGTTCGGACTGATCTCGTTTCGAGCGAAGATAGAGCCTGTAACGGGAAAATCTTAGGATGGGATATTTCAGCATCTAGTGAGTCAGTCTGGACCAAGGGCAAGCCGTGGCTCGTTGGATCAGATCGGTGGCTTTGACTTTGCACAGATAGGACCGGACAAGGGCGTTGAACAGGGAGTTCTTGCCGACGTTGGTGTATCCGACCAGATAGATGTCACCACGTGTTCCCCAGAGTTGTGAATTTTAGTGATCAGCTGTTCGACTCAGTAACCGGTGGTGATCGAGATGAGCGACACGTATTTGATGTTATTTCTGGTGAAGCCAGCCTCCAGGAAAGTTGTTCCGAATGTTGTTCAGATAGCCGGGGCAGTCCCGAAGAAGAAGGTCGACTTTGTTTGCGACGACGATTATCGATCGTTTGGGTCCAATAATTTCCGACAGACCCGGCCAGAGAGAGCACGGGAGATTGAGGAGATCCACCTGAAAGGGATTACAAGAGAAATTAATAACATTTTTTTTTGTGAAACAGAAGCCTAGCAAAATGGTACCAACCAGCAACAGGACGAGTTACTTCATATCCTTGATGGAGGATATAATCTCGACGTAATCAAGCACCTCTCGCAGATGGCGGTCATTAGCTGCTGCTTGGATTTATTCTTAAACAGCTGCTGGGCAGGTACCCGGTAATGCACGGTTCAGCGCATTGCAGCAATGCACCACAGCCACTGCAAGGAACTGGTTGCTTCGGACATCTTATCTCCGGTTGTCGGTGCTGCTTCTTCCGTCGAGGAAGGTTCATTCCGGGGCACCCGTTCAATCTTCCTCACTGATTTTTCTGAACTGCGACGCTACCACTTTAAAATTTTCATGCGCACCTAACCTAATTTCATTCTGATAGTTATTTATGTGTCCGTTTTCGTTGACAGATATTTTAAGTATTTTCGGCAAAGCAAAATGTGAATGCCGTATATTTTTTAAAATTATTTTGCTGATTTCGGCAGTTTGCGATTTTTCCAATTAGATCAGTGATTACAATTGACGAAGCTTGGTAAATGATTGTTTTTACCGAAATTTGGCTAAAACCAGATACGAATTTCAATGAACTATCATATGTTTAACGAAACTTTGGTAAATTTTCAATTTACTGAATTGTTACGGCAATATATTTCACCGAGCACAGATTTTGATTTTAAGTGTGACTATTCAAATTTTCAATTTTTCTCAACAAAAATACAAGAGCAAATTTTCATTATGTCGTAAGTAACATTCGCACCAATCCGAGAAAAATAAAGTTTTGTTTTGATGACCGAAAATTTATTCCTATTTCCAAGTAAACACATATAATCTCATAGTGATAGCAATGTTTAACATATTAAGCAGGGTTTTAATCCTACAAATGCAAATCGCTAGCTTTCATGCTAAAAAATACTGGTTTTTGAGTCAAAAGTTATTATACGTCGTTTGGTGGCCCCTATTGTTACTTAAGTCAAAGTGTATTTACCAGGATATTCGGGAGAATTATCAATTTCGTCTCCTTACGTGCAGTCCATTCATCATTTTAGGACCACCGAAATCATCTTAGCAACAAACAGTTCGATTTATTCACTTTAATAATGAGAAAGCGAAACGACGAACGTACACTTTTCACGGGTTTCTCAGCGCTGTTACTTAAGTCAAACGGCATCTCCATAGAAATTGGGTGACTTAAGTAACATCGAAAACTATTTTGATCGGAAGGTGATTACGTCAAAAAGCAATTCGACTGGTAAATAAATTTGAAAATGGGATTTGATCCTATATGCGGAAAGTATATAGTGTAATAGCAGGAGAATCGATTGACACTGATAGCTCGACTTTGTTTACCTTTGTTACATTCGACGTAATGAAAATTTGCTCTTGAATATTCCTTAACACCCCAGCAACGACGAAGAATTAAATTTTGTGTGAGTGATTTTCGACTACAAAATGAGTATCCTCAAAATAGAGTGTACAATCGTTTATGTCGACTTTATCGACTAATTTCTGACGTTTCAAGTTTCGTTTTCAGTGTATGTTTACCACCAAAATGTCAACCATCCATCATTCCGCGTTTGCTGCTTTTTGTCCAACACGTTTTCTGGGTTTCGCTAATTTCGTTACTATTTTCATGTAAAAGTATCAGTTCATCTGTGAAATTGTGCTATTTTACTATCTTCAATTGCTTCACAATGTCGAGTTCTGAGAGTGAAAATGAAAATTTAACCGATTTGGAGGAGGAAAATCAAGTTAACGCATATCCAGATTCAAACGACTCACAGCAAAGCGACGACGGTTCTGGAAGCGATAAAGACGTCGATATCAATGGAACGGCTGTAGCCGATGAAAAACCCGTGACATGGGAGGATATGGTATGTCGCTGTTATACTTTGATTTCAATAATGCTTTGATTTCAATAATGCTTTGATTGAACGTTCGCCATTCTAGGGTCTTATTGACACACTGTGCGAAAGTTGCCGAGCGCTGAAATGGAAAGCCCCGTCGAAGATCCAACGGGAAGCGATTCCTTTGGCGCTGCAGGGCAAGGACGTTATTGGTTTGGCAGAAACTGGTTCCGGTAAAACGGGTGCTTTCGCGCTACCCATTCTGCAAGCTTTGTTAGATAACCCTCAACGTTACTTTGCACTCATTCTGACACCAACCCGTGAATTGGCCTATCAAATTTCGGAGCAGTTTGAAGCTCTGGGCGTTTCTATTGGAGTTAAATGCTGTGTCATTGTGGGTGGTATGGACATGGTATCGCAGGCGTTACAGTTGGCAAGGAAGCCGCACATCATTATTGCTACTCCTGGACGATTGGTGGACCATTTGGAAAATACGAAAGGATTCAATCTGAAGGCAGTCAAGTATTTGGTCATGGATGAAGCTGATCGGATTCTAAATCTGGACTTCGAAGTTGAACTGAGTAAAATCTTGAAGGTCATTCCACGGGAAAGAAGAACGTTTTTGTTCAGCGCCACAATGACGAAGAAAGTTAAAAAACTGGAAAGAGCATCCCTCAGGGATCCAGTCAAGGTGGAAGTTTCCAGCAAGTATCAAACTGTGGAGAAGCTTTTGCAGTACTACATATTCATACCAGCCAAGTACAAAGACGTCTACTTGGTGCACATCCTGAATGAGCTGGCTGGCAATACCTTCATGATTTTCTGCAGTACCTGCAATAACACCATACGGACGGCTCTGATGTTGCGTGCTCTGGGTTTAGCAGCAGTTCCATTGCATGGGCAGATGTCTCAAAACAAGCGTCTCGCAGCTCTGAACAAGTTCAAAGGCAAAACCCGCCAAATTCTGATATCGACCGATGTCGCTTCTCGAGGATTGGATATTCCGCACGTTGATGTAGTGTTGAATTTCGATATCCCAACGCATAGCAAGGACTACATCCATCGTGTGGGAAGAACGGCACGAGCAGGACGAGCAGGTAAAGCGGTCACCTTCGTCTCCCAATACGACGTGGAGTTGTACCAACGGATCGAGCATTTGCTTGGCAAAAAGCTGCCCCAGTTTAAATACGAGGAGGACGAAGTGATGGCCCTGCAGGAGCGTGTTGGTGAAGCTCAACGAACGGCACGGTTGCAGATAAAGGACATCGACGATAGAAAGGGTGCCAAGGGTAAGAAGCGAGGCAAGGGAGGTGATTCGGACGATGACGATACGGAACAGTTCAATGGGGTGAGGAAACGCATCAAGAAGGGAGGCAAAGGTAAGTTTAGGAAGTGAATCAGATGGGTTATAATAACTTTGAACCAACAATAAACTTGTAAACTATATGGCCGCGCGTTGTCATTGCATAGAGAAATTCATGACATTCAACAAAACATGGAAAATAATTTCAAGTCCAACTTTTGAAATGAGATCGAGAAAATGTTACCTTAGTAAAGGCCCAAACGCAATGTTGGTGGAATCGGAACGGAAACGGCAAGTTTGACAGTTGTCACAAATGACATCAAGTTGCCTAACCGACATTGATTTGATTCTAACTAGTTTTAAATCCAACAAATAGGCGTACTCAGATGGGGCTTTCGCATAGCCGTTCCGCTTCCACTGTCATTGTGTTTAACTGTCCATTAACTGTTACGTCGATTTGAAAAGTTTTCCTAGATTCACTATGATCCGCCATCACACACTTAATCTCAAAGATCCAGGAATTGATATTACCGTCAAGTACTCAGTGTACCATCTTTGAGAATAACTCCGGAAAATTGGGTTGTTGCAGTATTTTTAGAACGATTCAAAATCGCTGAGAATTTTTACATTCTAAGATTTTTATTTGAAGTGCTACTATTATTTAGATAACAAAAGGTCATCATGTGCCAATTAAAACCATTAGGACATACAACTATTGCAACAATAATAATTTTACAGTTTATTATGCGACTTTATTTTAAAGGTGTGTTCTAAATATTCTATAAAATGAGAAATAAAATATTTTGTGATGTGCCAATCAAGGTCGATACAAAAAAAAATCTACTAGGATTAATTACATAAATTAACTTACCCTAAACATGGAATTTTGCGCTCATGATGGAAGAAAGTAATGACTCACACAATAGTTACAACAATTACGACTAAACAAAATTTAATTTACACCTAGTGGATTTGCATCATGTTGAATGAGTTTTTGGTTTTCCGCTGTCTCCATTGGTTGACTTCGCTGGACACCGCTTGAGGACGGACAAGAAAGATCGAACAGATCATACACTCCTTCGTTGGCAGCTAAGGAGAATGTGTAACCGCAACCCTCCGGCGGTTCAAGTGAGATGAAAGGTGAATTGGGATCGACGTCGTCCTGCTGATGCAAGCTTTGAGAGTGAAATCGACTAAGTCGAGTGAGATCCCTTCCGAGGAGCACTTTGGCATCCCGTTCCTGCTCCCGTTGCTCGCCATCGGTTATTCGGTTTAAATCGGAGTTCAACTCTTGCCATAATTGGATTGCACTTTTTTCATCCCGCCTGCGGGCTTCGAGCCGCTTGAACTGATGTTTGTTCTGTTTTCTCCGCACATTGACTCTCCTCATTGGCCTACTGAAACATGCCCCATTCGGTTCGCGGAGCAATCTCACATCCAGCGGAAGCCCTTTTCCCGATGAAATGCGTAATGTTTTGGTACTGTTGTCTATCGACGTGGATTCGCTTGGCTTCTTCACTAGCAGATTGGTCGTTTGCTCGCCAAATACATCCGTTATATCTTCACTCGTAACGTAGGCAAAGGAAGTGGTAGTTTCATCGACGTGAGAATTGTTCATACACTGACGGACTATCTTCAATTGTTTGTCAATGGAGGCTTCGTAGGCCAAGAGGGAGCTACGCTCGTGCTTCAGAACACGCATTTGACGATTGACATCACGAGGATCCGGAGTAAGAGTATCTCCGCTGTAACGAAGAAATAAATATATGTTGTAAGATGACATTCGATTCTTGTCCTATTCTTCTTCTATGAAGAACTCGTCCGGTACCTGACTTTTAGCTTTAAGGTTCCCCCTCATGACGAAACTATATTTTTTAATTAAATTATTTCCTAACTCAGCGACAAAATTCGAAATGAAAAACAATTTCCGCGAACCGAATAATCTAATCCAAAGTCCATGTCTTTCGAAATTTTAGCGCTACCAAATTTACGCTAATGCGCGCAATTTTCCCAAGTGCGCCATATTTGATATTTTGAATTTCATTCTTGCGCGCCCACTCCCACTGCCACTATACATCAGTCACCTTCTGATAAGAACTCGCTACTTACCGCCACTTGACGCTATTCTTGCCGTGTTTCTCAATCAATCCGATGCCTTCCAGTACGTTTGTCACGTCGTAAATTCGTCGCTTCTGGCGGACTTCCAATATTTTAGTAGCCTGAAAATCGGGGAAAAAAACAACACCAACACAAAATAAGCATATTTAGTTAGATCGCGCCCTCTTCGAACCGAACCGCGCAGTAACAAAAAAAAAACACTATTTACCTCGCCCAGATTTAGAATGCCCTTTGGTGCTTTCTTCAGCAGATCTACCACGTTCACGGTCATCATGGCTAGGGATTTCTCGAGCCGCTTGGGCCCGGCCGCATCCAGGTCATCATCCACCGGTGGCGGGTGGCGTTTTTTGCTGTTGTTGCTGCTATTTTGCACTTCCATCGCACTAGATGCACGGTACTGCACTCACACGCTCAACCCTTCGGTGGGAGACTAGATTTCAACTGGACGACACAAACAATCTTAACTCACGTACGGTCCGAAATCATTTCCGTCGGCACCGGTGGAACCTCGGGGGCAGAACTTTACTGACGAATCTTTTGGAAACGCGACTGCTTTGCGGACAGTGCTTGAAAAGCCCAGCTAATCGGAACTGATACGAAGAAAGAATTCCGCCATTAGATGCACTGATGTGACATCATATGGATACCTGTCAAAGTATGTTTTGGGAACAGCAAGGTTTATGTCACGGCTAGCCATTGGGAACTGTGTCACGGGATGAGAAATGCTGATCGGGGGATCGTCCGATGCGTTTGATGAGGTTTCTCGACCAACCGTTTCGATAAATTTCTTTAATTTTAGACAGTCACCAGTTCATCAAGAAACTGTAAATATGCTAAAAGCACAAACGAAGTGACAGACGGAGCGGCTCGAAAACTTTGGTGACTAAACTGCTATTGCAATTTTTCAGTGTACCACATGGGGTTGATGCATATATTATATCACGCTCTAATGGGGAAGGGGTGGTCTAATTTTGTGACTAGCAATTGATTAGGTATAGGAAAAACGTCACGATAGAGGGGGGCGGGAGGGGGTAATTTTTTGCTCGATTTAGCGTGACATAATTAATGCATGAGCCCATGGCAACACCACTACTACTGGATTGTACCACATGGCAACACTACTACCTGTAGTATATAAGATATGCAAGAGAAATAAAATTAAAAACATAAATAAATGTACTCACACCTTTTCATAATTATTTATTTAATTATGACTGCAATAAAAAAATATACATCCCTGTTGAAGATGACACTAATGAACGGAGCATAACAGTACGGAGGGGCATGCATTCACCAGCGCATACGTAAATGTGTGGCAATTGTGGAAACAGTAAGAGCCTTGGTAAACTAATCGAGAGAAAAGCAAGATTGAGTGGATGATTGTGTGAGTGGCAGCGGTGACAGTGTATCACGAATAGAGTTCTCCAGATGCACAAAAGTGGGGGCATGAAGTAGTTCGCCTCCTCGTGGTGTGCCCTGGAAACGTTAATTATCGAACCCAAGGGAGAGATATTGCGGCTAAACGAACTACCGCAGAGTAAGGACGCTGGAACCCCATCCAGCTCGTCCCAGGAGGTTGAGAAGCCCTGCACAAACCCTCGTTGTGCAAAGGCAGGAGTGACGCCGGGTTCTTAGAGTGCTTAGCACACGCAGCTGGTAAGCGGTCACATCTGTCCTAAGCTGCCCTGTTGGACAGTTGGCTGGCTATCACGTCTGCTCTAGAACTCGGGCGAACAACGAACAGTGAACAACAAGAGGAGGTTGAGAAGCCCTGCACAAACCCTCGTTGTGCAAAGGCAGGAGTGACGCCGGGTTCTTAGAGTGCTTAGCACACGCAGCTGGTAAGCGGTCACAACTGTCCTAAGCTGCCCTGTTGGACAGTTGGCTGGCTATCACGTCTGCTCTAGAACTCGGGCGAACAACGAACAGTGAACAACAAGAGGAGGTTGAGAAGCCCTGCACAAACCCTCGTTGTGCAAAGGCAGGAGTGACGCCGGGTTCTTAGAGTGCTTAGCACACGCAGCTGGTAAGCGGTCACAACTGTCCTAAGCTGCCCTGTTGGACAGTTGGCTGGCTATCACGTCTGCTCTACCCAACAAACAGTTCAAAGTCACAAACAGTGTTGGAAAAATCATTTTCAAAAAAAGTTCTATCACAGCTCATTGCAGAGATAAATCCCAAAGGAACTTCTCGCAAAAAGTTCGCGAGCGAGAGATGATAAAAAGTTCATGAAAGCGTAGAGCGAGAGAAAGTTTCATTTCGTATCGCGAAAGATCTTTCGTCTCTCCATCTCACATCATTTCACACGTACTCGTGATTCGAACCAACCAAATATCCCCTCAGCTTTGTTCTTTTCTTTCCAGCGAGTAAAGGTAGGCGATGATCACGCGAGAGTGTCTGTTTGTTTTCTTCTCGTTCTCCGATATTTTTCGCATCCTTCACATTAAATACCATTTCCAGAGAACTTTGAGATTTGGGCGTAATTGCTTTTGTAAACAAACACGTCATTCAGCGATTTCTCACGAATCAAAGCACAATCTAGCGAACTATACTATACCAAATGAATCATTCCTCTACCTGTCTGTGTTGTTAGTTTTTTAGATTGAACTTTAATTCACGAGAAATCGGCGAATTAAGTGTGTGTTTACAAAAGAAATTACGCCCTAATCTCAAAGTTTTCCGGATTTATTTATAGTTTTAGTTCTCAATGCAACCAGCTAATAGTAGATACTTGTAATTATTCACCAAGAGTCTAATCTTTGCTGACCAAATCATCATTTGCGGCTGTACTCTTCGACAAGAAGAACTATGCTATTAGTGCGAAGTACAGTTAGACCACTGATATTGGCGCTTAGACATGTTTAGTGTAAGCTAGCAAGCATTCTGTTGATTAGTCTTACTGCATTGAGAACATGCTTATTAGGGTGGTTCAAAATATCGGCTTTGCTTCACTAAGCTCAATCGATTTTTAATCAGGTCCAGATAATTCTCCCAAAATTTGAGCTTATTGGGTTGTGATCTCATTCTGCAATGACCATCTAAAATTTATAAGTGATTATTTTGTTCACCTCGTCTTTAAAATTCGCCATAATGATCTACCAATAAATTAGCCTTGTGTACTCATAGGAAATTTTCTCAGCTGCATTTTTTTTCTTCTTAAGACCACTTTTTAATTGAAAGTTGAGGAAATTAGTTATTAAGTGATTTCTAATCTGCTAACTTTCTGATTTGATCACTCGACTGCATTAGGTAGAGGACAGCAATGTAACCCAGTAGCTCGCCCGGTAGCTTGAATTTCCACACAACCTTGAATGAAAATATTAAATTTGCTGGTCACTGGTGCCATAAAGCTACTGTACCTTTTTTCATGGATCTCAAACTGCAAAAAAAAAATCTATTAAACATCGATTCTAAAAAAATAGTTTACTTGATAATTTTTATTCAGCAGGTGTATTCACTTGGGAATCTATCACTTCGCAAGTTGAAAGTATTTTGAGATTGTCTGTTAATTTCAAGTCTTGCAATACTTGTGGATGGAAAATTTAGATCGTTCTCAATCTGTCACTATATCAAAAGCTCAAGGTACATGGTACTTTGATTAATTTTGTGTTCATTTCCAGCCAACTGGTAATAATTTTTTGTTTTCTTTTTTTTTTGGCTATATTTTTTACAGTTTTAATGGACATTGAATAACCTGTTTAAATTTTTTATCATCCTAAATTGCACACTAAAAAGATGTTTTTGTCAGATCCTTGGTCAGCAAATAAAACGTTTTGAAGTTCAGCAGTGCACCACCCTAATAAAAATTGTATGGTTAATTTGCTTAACGACGTGTTCTGGGTATCATCCAAACCATTTGTGGAATAGTTCAATGATTTGGGTTATCGTTCGTTTATGGTTATTTTTTATTAGGGCAGTCCCGCATACCTTATGGTTTTACATAAGGAGGGTCTAGACCCTTTCTAGTTTTACATTGTTTTACAGGATTCCCAGTCATGGGAGAGGACAGTAATAGCCAATGCTGTAAATTTTCATATCATTCGATTGAAGATGAACCACTACAACCATTCAATCAATTCTGTGTAAACGAATTCTCACATGACCATAATTTGAAGAGCCCCTTTCTCATTCGAAGCTCATTGTCACTGTCAATTGAGTCACTCAGTATCATTTGATATACGACAGTGGAGTATGGAAGAAATCCAGGAAAATGGTCCCGAACAGACAAGTCGACCCGATGTCGGATCAATGTAAGGCTAATTTAAGGTCGATGTCGACCCAATGTCGTGTTAATGTCGGGTCAATTTTGGGTTTATGTCGGGTCAATGTCGGGTCAACATCGGGTTGGGGTTTGATAGAAGTCAGGTTGGTGTCGGGTTGGCTTAGCTTTTTCGCCGGAATGTCGACCAGAGCTCCGTTTGTGTGTAGGTTACACTCAATCGAATGATATATAGCGTTTCTCAAATGAGAATGATCCATGCCTTCGTCAAATGACTAAGCAACTGATATCACCCATTCGGAGGAGGTCCCCTTTGATAGCGAATAGCTACTTTTCTCATTTTCATCAAAAATGTTCAAATGATTTTGAGACTTTACAGCACTGGTAATAGCACAGTGAAAAAGTTCACCACCACCTATATTCCCAACCATCCCCCTGCTTATAATTATTGCATAAGAGCTTACAGGAACGATATTACGAACACTAGTGATAAGAGGAGCCATGCATTAACTGTATTTCGTGAAAATGAGGATACATTAGGCGCTCCTCCTTCCGCAACCCCCTATCCTGAGGAACAGTTTTAATATAAAAATTGCTAGTCACAAAATCTTACTACCCTCCTCGTTCCTCGTTAATGTCGCGTTGACACTTGTGCTGATTCATTCATTTTTTTGCCAGAAACCAATGCACCAATCCTTCAGTTGCACAAAACTGTTCACATCATCCTGATAACGGCTACTTTAAACAACAGGCGCCAGTAGACAGCCAGGTACCAGACTTACACACCAAATTCCTTAAATTATGTTCGGTACTTTTTCTGCTGAATTCGTTCCGTAAAACAGAATGTTTACCGAAGGTTTTGTATTTTTTTTTACCAATTTACAGCAATCCAAATTGCTGAACTTCCGTAAGCTACAGAAAATAACCAAATACTGTAGAAAAAAATACTGAACAAAACTGTAAATTGTTGGAATTCCGCAATACTGTAAAAAAGTATGACGAATGTTCTGTAAAAAATGTTTTACCGAAAACAAACGGTAGTGAAGTGCTGGATTTTTGCAAAAAATACCGAGCAGATTTGCGGATTCCCTACCGTTATACTCAACCTTTGGCTGCCATTTTGAAGTTGTTCTTTGAATCTCCGGTGTGAAAAAGTATTTATTCAAATGTCAATGTCCGAAAAATCATGGAAATACTTCAATATATGACAACTTTAAGTAAGGGGTTCGAGATCTCTTCGGTAAGTACAGCCCGCAAGTACCGATCGGTCTATGTTTAAATTAATTTGCATTTTTTTTTACATAGTGTACATCAACAGCTTTTACTATCGTCAGCCTTTTCCGGTCTACGTAGAGTCAAGTTTCTATGTTCCTCGAGGAATCACTAGCATAAAACCTTCTCAATCACCATCTCATGTCAACAAAGGAAAAAATAAAAGTTTTTTAACGTTCAATAAATTATTTGTTGTTATTTCCATCAAATACTGAAAAAAAAACTCATCAAAATGCTATAACAAAACGTTCGGTAAACTTTACCAATCATTCAGCAATATTTACAGTGCGGTTCAGTAAAGTTTGACAGCTCAAGAGTGAAGTTGAATTTACTGAACGTACTGTAAAACAAAAAAATTACCGAATCGATTACCGAATGTTCTGCTGTTCCATATTCGGTAAAAAATTACAGTATACTGTAAAAAAATCTTAGTGTGTATCAGTCTTTAGAGATTGTATTGATTTACTCGGGATAGCTTTCTGTCTATAATATTTCCCTTGTGAAATGTGCAGTGCAATTTTCAAGAACGAATGTGGTGTAAAGAGATAGAGAGAAAAAATGATCTGATATTTTTCGTATCCTCACGTTGGTGATTCGAGTTAAAAAAGTTCGCGATATCTCATTCTCTCATCCCAGAAAGTTCGCTCAGGAAATATTGGAGTGTGAAACTAGTGAGGGAAAGTTCCCAAGAGAAAACGTATCGCAAGCGAAAATGATATTTTGGTGAGAATTCCATCACTGGTCACAAATAAGCATACACATTGAATAAATGCTGTATAACAGTGTACAATGCTGAATAAAACAGGATGTCGAATTATGTGCTGAAAAAAGCTCATTGAGATCGATAGATGCGCTTTTATTCCGCCGTTTGCTCTGATATGATTAATTTCCTTATCAAAAGCTTTAGAAACGTTGACTGTCTTCCTTATTCAGAACCAGAATTTTGATCTAATAACAAAACTGAATAAGTGTAATTTGCACATACATTGTCGCTTTTATTCGACTGTTTTCAAATGATTGAATAAAATGCTTTATTAAACGTCTTATAAATGTTTTCTAGTTCCATTATTAGATTTCATTGCATTGCTTTACAATATTGCTGTATAAAGGTGAATACACTCAGCAAACTAGCTCTTATACCACCCAACAAACAATTCAAAGTCGCAAATAAGCATATATATTGAATAAATGCTGTATAACAGTGTACAATGCTGAATAAAAAGAGTTGTCGAATTTAGAGTCGGTGTATAATGAGTCACGCCAAGAGTGAAGCCAAGTCTACCTATTGAACTGTCAAACCGGCTACCTATCGTGCAAAGTAAACAAGCATTACGATGCTATGAAAGGTCCACGAAAGGTATTGCAATTAAATATTAAATATAACCAAAGAAATGATCATATACACGCAGTGAGCATTACATTTGTCATGCGATACGTATTGTAATGATCAGTAATGACAATTTCTACTATTTTTCCTTAAGATAATTCCACAAAATCACTGATATAATGATATACTACAGCCGTTATTTTTTTCCTCGCTAGAAGTCATTTGAAGTTGATGCAGAAGTCCTCTGTTGCCAAGTTAAAAGAAAGGGAATCTTTCGAAAACCGTGATGCGAGTTCAACTGTTTTTCTCTTGGCGTGACTCATTATACACCGACTCTAGTCGAATTATGTGCTGAAAAAGCTCATTGTTCCACTGTTTGCTCTGATCTGATTAATTTACTTATTAAAAGCTGTAAAAGTGTTAAATGTCTTCCCAATTCAACGCCAGAAGTTCGATCTAATAACTGAAGAAGTGTAATTTGTACATACATTAACACTTTAATTCGACTGTTTTCAATTGATTTAATAACATGCTTTATTATACGTCTAATAAATGTTCTCCAGCTCCTTTATTAGATTTCATTGCATTACTTTACAATATTGCTGAATAAAGGTGAATACAGTCAGCATAATAGCTCTTATACCACTATGCTTCCATGTTGTAATCACATGATTTGTAAATGAAGTATTAGATTCATTATTCGACAACACTGATTCAGTCTTACAACAAGGCGAAATCAGTAGAGTAGTGGTTACCGTTTCCGCTTTCGAATTAGAAGGTCGTGAGTTCAATCCCAAGCTCAACCCTTTGTTTTATTTGTGTAGAACATAATTAATTTAAATAGTAATCATCGATCACATGACTCACGATAATGAATGCATTGATCAAGTTTAAAATATAACCGAGCATCCTTTCTTTCGACTTGGAGATGTGAAGAGGCAACATTGGTCTCATTTAAAACAACGATGAATGAATTAATCATTCCCACAGGGCCTTGAAGGAGCTAGATTTGCGATCGGGAGTGCTGATAGGTATTTACTTGCATGCAAGCATTTATAGATTATTGAGTTGCCCATATGAGGAATTCTAGGATAGCTCAGATGACAAGGCAAGCGGCTGGTGATCGGAAGGTACATGGTTCGATTCCTATACAACGGCATGTATAAGTATTTAATAAATTTTCTAATATCTGTGTGGTGCGAGCCACGTCAGAAATATTGAAATACAATACACTTAAGAAACACATACACCCTTCCCTTGTCCCAGTCCCCCCTGTCCTCTTATTATCGGGTTTATTTTCCCACAGTTGAATAATCGTTTAATAAATGTATAATATTGTCTAATTAAACGTTACTTCACATGAGAATCAAGCGTATACAGAGCATTACCAACAATCAATACGAAACTAACGATTCTAAATTGGCTCACTACTTGACTAGCCTATTGGTCCCAAGCAAACGATTAACGTATCCCATTCTAGTCGAAATTCTAGTATTACGCAATGTTTGTTTTGGTTCGCTATGAAAGTTTGACAGATAAAATGAGGGGTTATTGGTTTTTCCTATGTTTCGAGGGGTGAATCGATTAGCTTGGGACCGAAGAGAGTACCAGAGCTGAGCCAAAAAGTTGAGCACGTTATTTCGGGACCTTATAGTCTTAGAGTTACTCTATGGAGGAACTGGGAGGGCTTATTAGAAACTTCTCACCAATAAAGTAATGATCTTCTAGTAAATTTTGCATATAATTTTATTAATATTTTATTTTATTTAAGCATATTATTTTTATAACAATCAATTAGCATTAGCACACGATACAAGAGATTAAATATTACTTCCTGATTTTTCGTAAAATAATCAATATTTTTTTACCTTTGAAAGTTGTTTTCAAGCTTTTTTTTTTGAGATCTGAAAATTTTCCCAGTTAGAAGTTTCGAAGCTAACGCATGTCCAGTGAAAAAGTATATCATGAAGAATGGTTGCATGCAGGGTTGCTTCCACTCACTTGCTATAGATGAGTGATTTTCGGAGTTTTATTCGTTAGATGTTGTAGTGGAGATTTGTGTTGTTGGATGCGGGAGGAGATTGGAGGGCGGGTGTTTGACGCATAGAACCTGTCAATTTCGCTTTCAGAGTGTCACAGTCAGCGGTTTTATGATTCGTGAGCGCTCGCGATTCGTAGAATCGTTGTTTGTGGCTGCAAGTGGATTTGGCGGGTTTTGTGTGTCGGACGCTTGCTTTTTGGCCTCTTCTTAGGTCTAGCATATGCAGAGTATCATTATAGCGTCTAATGGTTTTGAGATTCCTGGTTGCGTGAAATATATTTGTGAGAATATCTTTTTGAGATTTAGTCACGTTTTGTTTGTAGTTCATATTTTATTTCTTTCATGTAATTATCGTAAATAATGGTTATTCAATAATAGATTGTTCATCCATATATTCGTACTTTGACGCGAAGCGCTGTGGATTATGAGATTCTCGATGACCCTGGAGGGATCGATTTTGCTTACTGAGCAGAAAAGCAGTGTGCTCTTCCACAGCACAATCAATCGCCACCATCATTTGTATGTTCGATATTGAACATTAACCTCGGAAACTATTTGCATATCAAGCGAAAACGTACCCTAATAAAAATAATCATAACGAACGATAACCCAAATAATAGAACTATTCCACCAATGGTTTGGATGATACCCGGAATACGTCGTTAAGTAAAATAACCATAACAATTTTATTAGGGTAGTCCTGTATCGAAGCGTTATGGTTCTGAGATGCTCGATGACCATGGAGGGATCGTTTTTGCTTACTGAGCAGGAAATCATGGGTTTACATCAAGCTCTCCATCATGACTCTTAACATTCATGATCACTAAACAAAATGAATATGTTCTTTCGATAGCCGGCTATCGAGAGATTAAATAAACAACAAATAAACATTGCATACTATTGGTTGCATCGCCAACTTGAGGTGAATCCTAACCGAATACCCTACCCAACCCTCCAACTCCGTAGCACTTATGAGGGTGTCGCTAAGTCGGTGGCCTCTCGTTAAGTAAGTACTACACCAACATTTCCTTCCCTATCCCTAGTTATGGTGAAGATGGGCGTGGCCGGGAATAGCGACAGTCATGCTTCTGTAACTCTTGTTTAGATTGGAACCAATGTTTAATCCCCCGCATTATTCCTGAAAGTAGTCTAACTGAGAATTTCAGAAGAGACGTGAGTGTCGCTACTATCCAATCTAGGAATTATATCATAACAACGCTAACGCTAACCATAACCAAAGTATCAAGTTCCCTCATTCGGTTCAAAAAAAGCAAAATAAATTGCAGAACTGCTCGGCTGTTAGAAAAAAAATTAAGTGTGTATATAGAGGTACACAGGAGGAGGTACCATACATGTTTTGACCGCACTGCGCTCTGTTAACAATTAAAGGAACTAAGTGTATGCGGAATTTCTGATAGATGTCACCATTAAAAACAGTAGTGACATCTGAAGGAACATTGACGCAGAAGCATGGTGACATGATTAATGATAAATAATTTCTTCTTATTATTCATAGTTATAACATAGAGGTAACTCTAAGACCAGTAGCACAAACGAAGTGACAGACGACTAACTGGCGAAGAAATCCATTAAAATAATGTGGTTCCCTGTAATAGAATTTTCTTGGAAGCTTGTGCCATCATCCACCAGATGGGCTAGTTTTTTTTGTTTTGATTTGAACAAAGTTGATTTTGTGTACAATGATTCTTTGACAGTGTGCAAAGAGTGCGTATAATTTTGTCATTTTTTTATGCATTTCAGTTTTGAGTAGAGTGAAAGAGATAGAACCAAAACATTCTAATACATTTGGTGAAAATGCTAGTACAATCCAGTAGTAGCACAAACGAAGTGACAGACGACTAACTGGCGAAGAAATCCATTTAAATAAAGTGGTTCACTGTAATAGAATTTTCTTGGAAGCTTGTGCCATCATCCACCAGATGGGTTAGTTTTTTGTTTTGATTTGAACAAAGTTGATTTTGTGTACAATGATTCTTTGACAGTGTGCAAAGAGTGCGTATCATTTTGTCATTTTTTTTTATGCATTTCAGTTTTGAGTAGAGTGAAAAAGATAGTACCAAAACATTCTAGTACATTTGGTGAAAATTCTAGTTCAATCTAGTAGTAGTGTTGCCATGTGGTACAATCATACACGGAGAAAAAATACTACCCAAAATTTGAGTTCTTTTTACTTATTATTGACTTCAGCCTCTCACTTGCACTCGTTATTGTTGTCAAAAAAGAAACGAGAGATTTGACCCAACGATATAGTTCAGCCCAATAAGTTACTTTTGAGTAAATTGCATATTCTAAAATTTACGTGAATTAAACTTAATTTTGGGTAGAATATACTTAAGAGTAGGTAATTTTTTTGCTGGTGTTAAATGGAAACTACTATATGCGATTTACTCAAATTTGGGTTATTGGGTTGAACCCCGGAATTGAGGGAAAAGTACTTAATTTTGGGTAGTTTTTCATCTCCGTGTAGAGGTAACTCTAAGACCACTGGGTCCCGAAGAAAATCATTATTATTTTTGGCTCACTCAGTACCAGAACAACGGTCCCAAGCAGTCCCAAGCTATTTCACTCACCCCTGCATGTTCTGCATGAATCCACACACCCCTGATGTTATCTGTCAAACTTTCATAGCGAATCAAAACAAACATATTGTAGTAATAGAATTTCAACTAGAATAGGGTACGTTAATCGTTTGCTTGGGACCAATAGGCTACTAAAGTGGTGAGTCAATTTAAAATCGTTAGTTTCGTATTGATTGTTGGTACAATCCAGTAGTAGTGGTGTTGCCATGGGGTACACTGAAAAATTGCAATAGCAGCTTAGTCACCAAACTTTTCGAGCCGCTCCGTCTGTAACTTCGTTTGTGGTAGTAGCAACAATCAATACGAAACTAACGATTTTAAATTGGCTCACCACTTTAGTAGCCTATTGGTCCCAAGCAAACGATTAACGTACCCTATTCTAGTTGAAATTCTATTACTACACTATGTTTGTTTTGATTCGCTATGAAAGTTTGACAGATAACATCAGGGGTGTGTGGATTCATGCAGAACATGCAGGGGTGAGTGAAATAGCTTGGGACTGCTTGGGACCGTTGTTCTGGTACTGAGTGAGCCAAAAATAATAATGATTTTCTTCGGGACCCAGTGGTCTTAGAGTTACCTCTATGGTAGTAGTGTTGCCATGTGGTACAATCTAGTAGTAGTGGTGTTGCCATGTGGTACACTGAAAAATTGAAATAGCAGGTTAGTCACCAAAGTTTTCGAGCCGCTCCGTCTGTCACTTCGTTTGTGCCAGTAGGTTTCGATGAAACGTGCTCAATTTTTTGGCTCAGCTCTGGTACTATCTTCGGTCCCAAGCTAATCGATTCACCCCTCGAAAGATAGGAAAATCCACGAACCCCTCATTTTACCTGTCAAAATTTCATAGCGAATCAAAACAAACATAGTGTAGTACTAGAATTTTGACTAGAATGGGTTACGTAATCGATATGCTTGGGACCAATAGGCTAGTCAAGTAGTGAGCCAATTTAAAATCGTTAGTTTCGTATTGATTGTTGGTTATAACGTCCGAATTGGAACTATGCTCTTTGCCTTCTACTTTCATTTCATCTGCTAATTTGGGACTGCCGTCTTTACTTGTGAAATGAAGATTACACGAATGTAACGTATTGGCTGGTAACGTATTGATTTGTCAGTATACGATTAGCAATTTTCATAGCATATATCAGCGAAAGAAAGCCGGCAAAGACTTAACAAAATGGTACCATAATGTTTGCAAATTTAAATACAGCCCTATGCCTTGTGTAAACGAGGATAGATCGGTTCAAACTCACAAAATTGTGTTAATGTGAAACAATTTAATTGACGTTAAATTTATTGAATTACAGCGTTCGCTATTTGTTAGATTTTTGTTTGAACACAGATAAAGGACAAACTCCAACCTTAACCAACCGGTGGAAACAAACGATTTTTAATTGGTTCACTACTTGACTAACCTATTGGTCCCAAGCAAATCGATTAACATACCCCATTCTAGTCGAAATTCTAGTACTACACTATGTTTGTTTTGATTCGCTATGAAAGTTTGACAGATAAAATTAAGGGGTTCGTGGATTTTCCTATGTTTCGAGGGGTGCATCGATTAGCTTGGAACCGAAGAGAGTACCAGAGCTGAGTCAAAAAGTTGAGCACATTTATTCGGGACCTTCTGGTCTTAGAGTTACCTCTATGGTTTAACTGTCATAATTTTGCAACATTAAAATGTAATCTTTACTAATAACAAGTAGCCATACACGAAACGAAAATCAATTATTTTATTCATGTGTTTCACTTATACATTTTTGCCAAAGCATCAGCCTTATACATTCCATAAGACAAACCACATAGGTCCTACAAGAATGCATAAAAGGTATGTGTGACCGCTTATACATTTCATTTGACACATGAGCTTCATTAAATTTTTGCAAGGCGTCTGTTTATTAGTTGACTTATACATTTTATGAATAATCAGCAATAGAAATTTGCCAAAAGGTATAAGGAGATTTCTATCCGTGTAGCAAGCATCACCGCGGGCACACGCTTGGACCTAGTTTTGATTGCTTTATTTTCCCTTTTTTTATGCTGCCTACGAAAAGATGGCGGCGTGCCAGTTCCGTACTTATATGGATTTTAAACCGGTTTGTTAAATGAAATGCATTTTAAATAGCAAATTTTCACAAAGGTAACTTTAAATAAACATTATTCAGAAGGTACCTCGAAATTGGTTGTACATGTTTGGAACCTAATTTTGAAAATTGACTTCAATTAACGATATTGAATGTCCCCTTATTTCAAAACTTTGAATTTAATGTTTGTTTATTTTAGAATTTTTTTTTTGAAAATCAATAATTTTGAATTTAATAATTAAATTATTAAGCAAAAAAACAATCTCGTAGTCCTGAGGCGGTCGAATCAGCATTCCAAATTCCAAATGATCTTCAGCCAGATTCTGAAACATTTGAGGTTTTCTCCAACTTTGAGCTTTAACTTTTCACACACTCGACCAATTAAGTCCAATACAATACGGATAATCGATAAATATTGATATTTTTACTATTTGAATCTGCTTATATTTTGTACGTATTACAAAAAAAAAAAAACAGATACAATTCGTTTACGTTATCACTGAATATCAAATGACCACGCGCTTATCTTTTGGAATCACGCTATCTCTGGGCATACTAGTTCTAGTGCATCGTAGCCCGGTGAATTAGAGATTCACTCACAGTATACATCAATCAATTTTGAAAAATGGACATCTACGAGTCCCTGAAGCTTCCCATACTGGTTTTGAATTACAACTATTTCACAAGTTTTAGCGTCCGACAGAATGACATCCAAATCGAACTGTCTCCGGTAAAACTGTACACGAGCATTGTAATAACGTTGATCGTAACGTTGTTTTGCAACTGTTTTAATATCTATGCTAAACTGGTAATGACTGCAGCCGCGGTGAAAGGCAACAAATTCAGTTCGGTGATGATGATGAAAACTGCTGCAATGGTTGGTTCCTCGTTCGTACATTTGGCCGAATCCTATCGAAAGCGATACTTTCAAGCCGATTTGCTCAACCGACTGAGAATGTACGAGTTGAAGAGTCCTTGCAAATTGAACTATTCAAGGATCGCTCGAAGGACCAAGTGGAATACTGTATGGCTGATATTCCAGTATCTGTTCATGGGTCTGCCGCAAGTTTGGGCATACGGTCGGAAGGATCGCTTGCAGATTGGGGTACGTTTTTCGTACCTGTTGGAAGCACTCACGATGACCGTTTTTGCAGAGTATTTCCGTAGTTTGAGCAACTGTATTATAAGTCACATCAAGTGTCGGGAAGGTATGCTGTTTCACTCGCGAAACTTGCAATGCTACTTGGAGCAGTACTGCCGGATGGAGGAAATAGTGCAGTTAACTACGAAGGTGTACGAGAAACGCATTGGGCTTTTCATATTGAAGTTGTTCATTTCGCTGGCGGATGTGACAGTCGCTGCATATTTGATATTCGTTGACAATCGATACGTAATTACCCCTCGTGTTCATTATGGGTTTTTGCTACTGTGGTGGTTGCCACCGGTCGTCTATTTGGTGCTGGTATGCCGAAATTGTTGCGAGATTGGCGACTTGATGGTGAGTAATGAGTTAAGATTTATCTGAAAAGTAAAAACAGCTAGATATGAAAAAAGAGAGAACTAGATATAAAATCAATTTACTCTCATCAAAATAAACAACTAGCATTTACGTCAAATTCTCGTAGTATCATTAGACCGTGAAATTCAAGTATGTTTAATCGAAAATTCATTTTAATTTTAACTTCTACACCAGTTATAAAATTTACGTGATTCACGAAGCAATGATTGAAGTAAAAGTATTTGAAAATGCACATCTTTCAACTAAATCTAAATGAGTTAATTAGATAATTCCGAGCAATATATTAAAATTAGTTGCAACAGGCTTTCAAGGTTAATTGGAATAACGTTCAACACTTGAATAATTTCGCAGCAAAATGTTCTGGCAGAAGCTCAGTCATGAAGCTTCTTGCTGTACAGAAACATCTGATTCGCGTGTTAAGTCTTGGTGGACTCATTCCCTTTCCTGCTCTTCTCATAAACGCCGATCGTCGAGGAAAGTGCGTATCATTTTACGTTGCATATGCATCGACCATTCACTTGATCTTTCTGTTGGTCGGAGTAATACAATATCATTATCTGCCGTCAATACTACTGCCCAGGCTTATGGACAAAACCTCGGTTTTCGTACTTTTTACCGGCTATTTACAATGGAAAATTATCCTACCCACAATAGCTATTCACAGTGTGCTGAACATAAATAAACTGATCACCTTTTTCAAAATCATCAAACGCACGGAATGTATCACTTACAATGAACCAATAACATTTCGTGCAGTGATATTTAGCCTGGTCATTGTTTTAAGGATTACAGACATGCTCCTTCATCAGACTCATTCTTGGATAATGATGTTTTTGCGATTCGTCGATTTTGTCCAGGGATTGATGTTCGATTTTTACCATTTTCACTTGTACTTTCAAGTATTGACATTGCGGCTAGGATTCCGTCAAGTGCAGCAACAAATGCGTATAGTTCTGGCTGCAGGGAACTACGAACAAATCGTAAGCACGCTGCGAGGGTGCGACCTGCTTTTCAAGGCACTGCATGCATTTAATGATTATTATGGTCTAATTATGGCCGAAATGTGCATCATAGTGTTTCTTCGGTGTAGCTTGACATTGTACTTTGTTCTAATATTGTCAGATCAACCGTGGTTTAGTTTTGATGTGTCGTATACTCTCACTTATGTCGCTGGATGGAACACAGGCATTATCATCTACATATTTCACATGTTGCATAATACCAGCGCGGCGGTAAAGACTGTATATTTGCCAATATTCCACTTAAATCTATAATTACATTTTTTTGCATTTGATTTTCAGGCAAATGAAATTGTACTGCACACAAGATATTTTACAGGCTGCGATGATATTGCAAATAGTAGAACGCATAGACAGATCAACCAGTTTCTGCTGAATAATCTTCATCAAAAAAAGAGTTTTTCCGCATATGGATTCTTCGACATCAATAACAGTGTTATCTATATGATATTTACTTCAGTCATCACGTATCTTGTGATCTTGGTTCAATTCAAACAACTTGACATGGATTTCCAGAATTGAGGGGAAATGGTTTAAATTGAAAATAAATATTGAGTGATAATGTGTATAGGGGAAATGGATGTAATGTCGGCCTAATATTCATATTGTAGGTATTTGACAGATTTCTTTACCATAAATCGATGCACACTGTCTTGGAATCCAAAATGGCGGCGGAAATAGAATTTGGACAACTACTCGTCGTCCTCGTTTCGTAACTACTCATATTGTTCGGTATTCAACAGTTTATCCACAGACAAACAGACATAACACTGGCAATTTGTTCATCGAACACGCATTTAACGGTCAATTTAATTTTTTTTAGTTGGTAGTACCGCCACCTGTGGCGCACAACACAACACCCTTGCGTTTGACGTTTACACACTACCGCCATCTGTTCAGCGTACTACCCATCACAGTATACTCAACAGATGGCGGTAGTGTTTTAGTGACGATGTTTTATATTGAAAAATATTCAATGAGTTATGTCTGTTTGTCTGTGGTTTATCTAAAACCGATAGCCTTCATCTTGAATTTTAATATGGCGGCCAACATCGATTTTCGACTTCTACACGTCGTCCTCGTTCCAAAAATACCCATATTGTGAGTATTTGACATATTTTTAGAAAACCAATTGATGGATCCCAAAATGGCGGCAGGCTTAAAATTTTAACATTTACACGTCCCTCGTGTCGAAAATACCCATATTATTGGGAATTTGACAAGATTTCTAGAACCTATGTCCTACATCGGTATTCGACCTCTTGTAGCCGACACTGGTCGGTCTCGGTTAAGTATGCGGCTTAAGCGCCACTCCGGTAAAGGAGACCGCAAACCGTGTTGATTTTGCCCGGATGAGACTGCCCCAGGGCGAGTCCAAGAGTAATCTTCCTAAAAGGAAGAGATCGAGCCAGCTTCACTACCACCGAATTTGAACGGGTAGAAACCCTTATTGCAAAAACAGCCTAATCTCTCACACCTCGAAATATTTCCCCAAAGCTCACGGTAAGAGAGCACACAAACCTAAAACGACGTTACACGTCAAGCTTTCCTCATCGGTAGTTCCACCTATTTCCGCCAGAGGCGCAGTTGCAGCAAAAGAGGTACGCAACATAAAGTCAAACTCCGACCACGCGGAAGACAACAACAGAATTATACGGACCCGAAACAACGTGAAGACACTTTCTTCCTCTCATTCTAATTTTTAATAGGACAACATTACATCGAAATCAAATCAAACATTAAACTACCCATAACGGAAAACGGTAAGCTGAGATTTTATTATAACTAGAGCGGGCTTTTACAAAATTTCCATTGCTTGTATTTTCTACTCCTCTTTATTATCTTTCTCTACATAGTCCTATTCTTGTGTGCGTAGCTACCTTCTATCTTCCTGATAAATCCCACGACGATGCAGCAAGCGGGAACGGCAAAGCTTGGCATCCGGGTGTCTAACATTGATGGGTTGGGTGGGCATCCATATACGACGATACGTGCGCACGTTTGTCTTGCCGACACCCCAACATTACAATTATTGGACTAATCCAAATATTAGCAATTCATGCTGGTCGGCAAAAAAGGTCCTCCGTGGCGCCCTCGCCGGACGCCACACTCAACGAAAAAAACATAATGGACTCACCAGTGGATTTAGCTGCTGATGATACGCCTTTTTAATGCACCACCAACGTAGAGTGCGCCACGCGAGTTCGAGAAGAAACGTCAACCAAACCGTTTGTTTACATCAGAATAACAATTTTTCACAACGCAAATTAAAGGATTTTTCATTCAACATCTTGCCAATTTCTATCGGTAATTGTCTTATTGTATGATTTTCCGCAGATATGAACTGATTTGTACCTTAACTATCCACACACAAGAAATCCGGAAGATCATAACCACTAAGGCATTTTTCTAATTTTCCATTTTTCTCAACAACTGTAGATTAAGTTTTGGAGCATCTCAGATGAATCAATTTATCAGGAAAAGTAAAAAAGTGTTCCGCTTCCTATGTCTCAAGGCAAAAATTTCTGCTCACAACACTCTTTTTGACGTTCTCCTATTCACCACCAGAGGCTGAATCGATAGTTAAGTTCCTATTAAAAAGGCCTATTGCTGCGCTGCTGTTACTGGCGCGGCGACGTTGCTACCTTCAATCGATGCGCGTTCACCGTTGGTGTTGAACGGCCAATGATTTCCACGTGGGTGGACGAACCACAAAGCCTCGCTCAGCGATGTATTTGCGGATCGCTTTCCACCGGACAAGGTGACGGTTGGCGGGATTACTCAAGTAACAATTTCCAGTTGAAGAAACGCTTTCGTTTTGATTTTGTTCAGCTGCATGTTGAATAATAATTGCACAATGTGTTCACCACAACTTTTATAAAACCCTTGTTTACACTGGTTTGGAGAACCTATACAACTGCAACACAAAGGTGTTGTTTAACGTATTCAGTAAAACGTTTACCCAAAATCAATTTCTTGTTGAAGAAACGCTTCCATTGTGATTTTATTCAACTGCATGCTGAATAATAACTGTACAATTTGTTTATTACAACTTCTGTAAAACTCTTGTTTACACTGGTTTGGAGAACCTGTTCAACTACAGCATTATATGTATACCCGGTATAGGAGTAGAAGCAACTTTTATACAACGTTTATAGATACATATTTAAACTCAAGCTTTATTATTTTGGTGAAAGCTCTTATACAACGTTTGTAGACACTTCTTGACAGCTGCTTTGAAATTTAGTAGAGAGTAAACCTGAGAGGCGTTTGTTGCACTCTTTTATGACTCCTAAATAATCATTGTACAGCAAGCGGTTTTTTTTCCTTTGGTTTGTTTTTTCCGTCGATCTTGTTTTCCGTGCTGAGCACCAATGCTACCGACGTGCCAGGAAGGCAGCTCCCACACCTGGACCCTACCTATCGACCCATCAACTCATGAACCGGGGACCAACGGCTTTACTTCCCATCCAAAGGAAGGCGTGATCAGAGATGTTATGCTTCAGAACATCCCGGCGGCGCCGACTGGGATTGAACCCAGGCCTGCTGGGGTGAGAGGTAATCACGCTTACCACTACACCACCGGCGCCGTTCACAGCAAGCGGTGAAAAGCGTTTATAGCACTTTTCAATGACTCCTTAATAACCGGATAGACGCAACTTTTATACAACGTTTATAGATACATAGTTAAACTCAAGCTTTATTGTTTTGGTGAAAGCTCTAATACAACGTTTGTAGACACCTCCTAACAGCTGCTTCGAAATGTATTAGAGATTGAACCTGAGAGGCGTTTGTTACACTCTTTTATGACTCCTAAATAATCACTATACAGCAAGCGGTGAAAAGCGTTTATAGCACTTTTCAATGACCCCTTTAACCTTTGTGTAAGTACTCACAATATTCACAGATTAAAATTAGTTTAACAATTGTCGTGGTACGCCAAAATAATTGCTTGTACAGTTTTTATTAATTTAATTTATTTGTGCACATTGAAAAAATATGTAATTATGCCATAATTCACATTCTGTGATCTTGGAGGAAGTAGTAACAAGCATCTGTTTAATCTTTGATTGATATTCTTTCAATTAAACTCTCTAATCATTAATTGAGAGAATTTATCTAGAAATGTTATCGTTGATTATATGATATATGTCATAAATTAATGTTTGCATTTATTAATAACACCTACCTATATATAATTTACCTCTACTCCACTGAGGGTTTCTCGAAGCAAGATTCGAACTCATGATACCGGATTGCCAGACGCTTCTGTTTCCATCTGTTCTATTCTTGAATACATATTTTGATCATATGAGAGAAGTATATGAAGCTCATCTTGAGTGACTTCTCTTGCAGTCGAATAATCATTACCTTATGGTCATATAAACGTGCCTATCACTTGTGCTATTTTTAGCAACAAAATTGTGGTTGGTGGTTGGTCGAACGTAAACAATCATTTAAGAGTGCTCCAAGCAGCTTTTGAAGCTTCTAACCAAAAAGGCAATACAACTACATTCTTGTTCAACTCTGGAAGCTATTATTCAACGTTTGATCAACTCAGGTGTTTTATAAGAGCTCCCAATGGTTTGTTTTGATGCGTTTATTCCACATCCTATATGGCTCCTGTCAAACAGTTTAACCGAACGTAAACAATCATTTAAGAGTGCTCCAAGCAGTTTTTGAAGCTTTTAACCAAATGGCAATACAACTACATTCTTGTTCAACTTTGGAAGCTATTATTCAACGTTTGATCAACTCAGGTGTTTATAAGAGCTCCCAATGGTTTGTTTTGATGCGTTTATTCCACGTACTATATAGCTCTTGTCAATTGGTTTATCTAAGGTGCTATAAAAGTTATCGTAGGTCTTATAAAGCATATAGTTAAACCGAACGTAAACAATCATTTAAGAGTGCTCCAACAGCTTTTAAAACTTTTAATCAAATGGCAATACAACTACATTCTTGTTAAACTCTGAAAGCTATTATTCAACGTTTGATCAACTCAGGTGTTTTATAAGAGCTCTCAATTGTTTGTTGGGTATTCACCCCGGGGATGTAGATGATGACGTTGGAAACGTAAACGTAGCCGTCGGCTGGTGAAAAGAACATTAAGCACAATGCACAGATTTTCTTTAACGAGCACATTACCTGGTCTAGCTTGTTTTCCGCACACACAAAGTCTAGCCTAGGACGCACACTACGTATTGATTTATAACTATAGCTAAACAATCAACGAGGAGAAATTAGAATTTAAGTATAAAAGTACAACCACGGTGCTTTAACTCACTTTACAAAACGAAACTATCACGCGAACAAAATGAAACACTTCCACTGCAATCTGCGGTTCGGACGAAAGTGAAGCGAAACCGTGACCCTCAGATTAGGGAAGGTGACCTCGGCCGAACTTAACGGAAGTTCGATTTTCCCGCGAACTTCTTCGAACTAGATCGGCAATGCGAGAGATTATTCCGATCGCTGGTCCTTCGTTCAGTTGGGTGTAGCCACACTCTCTCTTTTCCCAACTTTCTCGAAGATTTCACTGGACTCGGCCTTGGGAGAAATTGTACAAGGTCGAGTGGCTTTACTCACGAGGCATTCTATTTTTATATTAAATCGACCAGTGTCGTTTTGCTACTGGCATAGTTTTTGGCGTATGGAGTCGATATATTTCATCACAATATGGAGTGACTGTTACACTCTACACATCATCCCCGATTCGTAAATACCCATATTTTAGCGTATTTGACAGTTTTTTAGAAAATCGATGGCCGCACTCTTGGATTTCAAAATTGCGACCAACATCAATTTTTGACCTCTACAAGTCGTTCCCGTTCGGAAAATATCGATATTATAAGGTATTGGAAAGTATTTCTTAAACAGATCGATGCCATTTTGGATTAAAAAATGGCGTCTTGGCATGTCCGGCCTCTCCACGGCCCCCTGTTCCTGAAATACTCACATAGCACAGCGACATGCTAAATTGACAGGCTTACGAGACATAGCATATTCAGGAAGTTCGCATGTACACTAGCGCCACGTAGTGAGAGAGTTCTGAACTAATATTAACCCCATCCGGAAGACCGCGCTCACCTGAACAACTTTGCTGAAGACAGTAACCTTCTAAATTACCATTATCTATACATATTGGTACACATACAGCTTATACAGAATGTTCATGTGCGCACTAGCGCCGCGTAGTTGAGAGTTCTGAACTAAAATGACCACCATCGGAAGGTATTTGGTCACCTGCACAATTTTCCTGAAGACAGCCACTTTTTATATGGCCAGGATCATGAGATATTCCATGTTAGACCCAAATTCCCTATATTATAGCAACCGGTGAACACTCGTGTTTATTTCAGTTACCGTGTGGACGTAATTTGTGATGAGCCCCGGTCCCTTTCAAATTGTATCATTATTTATGTACGATCCATAAATTTGACATGACGTTTCACATTCATCTAGTGATGGCCGATTTTTATTCAAATTATCGATTAATCGATTAACGAACCGAAAAGTAAAATATTTGTAAGCGGAAATATCATGCGGATATAAGCATTAACTTCTCCAGATGATCATCACCGATCGTTTCAAACATGTGCTGCACTCTCATTGGTGGAAAAATGGCAGCACAGCGAACAAAAAAAAAATCGATTAGTGATTAACATTAGTAATTTAAAAATGGGACACCTCTAATTTTGGTGTGTTTGTTTTGATAAAAATGAACGCAAAATTTAATCTCTACCGAGGGGGCAGCAAAACCACAAAATTACCTTGAATACGGGGGGTATTAATTGGATGAAAGGGACCGTGAAAGAGGACACTAAAATAGAAAGTTTTTCTTCCGACAGTTTCATCTTAGTATTCATCTTTGATTATAGTGCCCGTCATAAGTAATATGAAAGGGAAGCGTAGTTCCCAATTAAAACTGAATCAAATGGCACAGGCTTGTTGTGCTAACTCAGTACAACAACTTTGTCGAAGACAGTATAGCTTTATTATTTTAATTTTATTATAGTCACTTTAACGCTCTTGGGTCATTTGTGACTTGTCTGGGGTGAGATTTGAACTCGTAACTTTGGCGTGAGAGGTATGGATTCTTACCACTACGCCGGGGTCGCCCCCAGTCTAGCTTTATATATTGAAACAAATGAGATAATCCCTTTCAGTTCCAATTAGTGAAAATCCTGTAAGCTGTGGGTATCCTTATTCGCGATTCCTTATCCACGCCCCCTTTACCTCGACAATAAGGATTCCTGACTGTATGCTAAAAGCGCATAACAGCTACCTTGTATGTTAGCTATCCTACAACGCTACACCCAGGCATGGAAAATAATTTACAATCATTTCATACACGGCGAATGAGAACGACTCAAATTTGAGTTTAGTTCACTCATAATCGCCAAAAGTGCAGGAAATCAGCGATGAGTAAAATTTGTCCCATGGTTTCCTGTGGAAAACCTAAAAAATCTGCCGGAAAATGAGGATATTGACGAAAATTTTATTCAGTCTCGGAGTAGTACCAATAGACTGAGTGAATCCAATCTTTAATTTTCTCAAATTCAGGAATTTTTCCCTGGAAAATCCTGGAAAAACCTGGGAAAACATGAAGCAAATTAACTCATCGCTGAGTTCCTGCACTTTCGGCGATTATGAGTGAACTAAACTCAAATTTGAGTCGTTCGCATTCGCCGTGTACATTCATTTACATTCATTTGCCTCTAACTTTTTTCATCAACAGCATTCCGCAAAATGATGTATCATTTTACAATGCTGTTGATGAAAAAAGTTAGAGGCAAATGAATGCAAATGATTTTCCATGCCTGGCTACACCTATAGAAAAAGCACACTCTCGGAGAAGCAAAAGAGAGAGAAAGAGGCTTATACTAGAGTCGGTGTATAATGAGTCACGCCAAGAGAAAAACAGCTTAACTCGCATCACGGTTTTCGAAAGATTCCTTTTCTTTTCACTTGGCAACAGAGGACTTCTACATCAACTTCAAATGACTTCTAGCCATAAATAAAAATAGCGGCTGTAGTAAATCATTATATCAGTGATTTTGTCAAACTATCTTAACAAAAAATAGTAGAAATTCTCATTACTGGTCATTACTAAACGTATCCCATGACATGGTAATGCTTACTGCGTATTTATGATCATTTCTTCGATTATATTTTAAATTTTATTGCAATACCTTTCGTGGACCTTCCATAGCATCGTAATGTTTGTTTACTTTGCTCGATAGGTAGCCGGTTTGACAGTTCAATAGGTAGACTTGGCTTCACTCTTGGCGTGACTCATTATACACCGACTCTAGCTTATACCATAGAGGTAACTCTAAGACTAGAAGGTCCCGAAATAACGTGCTCAACTTTTTGGCTCAGCTCTGGTACTCTCTTCGGTCCCAAGCTAATCGATTCACCCCTCGAAACATAGGAAAAACCAATAACCCCTCATTTTATCTGTCAAACTTTCATAGCGAATCAAAACAAACATTGCGTAGTACTAGAATTTCGACTAGAATGGGGTGCGTTAATCGTTTGCTTGGGACCAATAGGCTAGTCAAGTAGTGAGCCAATTTAAAACCGTTAGTTTCGTATTGATTGTTGCTTATACCCCGTACATACTATGACTTATATCATATAATATACACACTTATGGTGGTAAGCTCCAACCGGTATTATCCTCGGATTAAATCCCGATCAAGAATGTCCGGCTGCTTTGATGTCGACATCAGAGTTAATCAACATAATTCTGAGCAAACATTTTTCAGATCATACAAACAGGGACGGTATTAAAAGTTAATCCGAGTTGGAGCTTACCGCCATTAGATTTTTTCGCCGATATGGGCACCACAGAGCAGCTCGGCATTTTATTTTGCTGGATCTCAGTGAAAAACTTGCCGAGATTCAGCTAACAAACGGGAATTTGGCCGAGATCTCAGTTAACAAACATATTTTTTTGCTGAATTTCCAGTAAAATAAAATGCCGAGCTGCTCGGTGGTGCCCATCTCGGCAAAAAAATTTAAGTGTGTAGGCTGTCTTGCAATGAGCACTCATACATCTAGTTTTCACTGGAAATCCTATGTATGAGTGCTCATTGCAAGACAGCCTATATTACATGATAGAAGCCATAGGCTGTAAGGGGTATTAACATTGTTGGAGCGCTGTAGTTGCGTTGCTACACACTTAATCTAGCTCGGTAAAATCTCCAACAGCCGATTTCCTCGGCATTTACTGTTGCTGATATATCTGCAAAATATCTATTTGTTAGCTGATATATCAGCAAATATTATTTGTTAGCTGAGTCAAAATAAATTACAGAACTACTCGGCTGTTGGAATCTCGGTGAAAAAATTTAAGTGTGTAGTCATTCGAGTATTATTACATCTGTATGTCCTTGGCAAGGACACAACAATATAATTCGTATTTGGTTTAATGACCCATCACCAACACAAGTGTACCTCCGTTGTCCCCATTTAGAAACCAGGCTACACCATTGATTCTCTGCAATAACGAATATTGCCCGTTAGACTTAAAATCCTATGCGATGTTTTGTCTGGCAGCACTTTTTCTCTTGCTTCGCAAGTGTAACTTCGCACCGCAGCTCATTCGCAACTTCGAATTGGTGGCATTTTAGAAGAATTGCATCGTTTGTCGGAATTGCAGTGATGATGCATAATTGAAAACGGTTTTGTAGCTATCGTCGCCCATTCATGCACACGATCAAAACGTGCTAGTGCTAACTCAGTCATGAAACTTCTCGCTTTAAAGAAACATCTGGTTCGCGTACTTAGCCTCGGAGGTGTCCTTCCTTTCCCTAACCTTCTCGAAACCGGTACTAACCGAAGCCATTCCTTCTACAGTGTATATGCAATGAGCTTTCACTTGCTTTTAATATTGGTTGGAATACTACAATTTCTATGTCCTCCACCATTGGTAATAGCCAAGTTTATGGATAAAACATCATTGTTCGTACTTCTGACCGGCTATCTCCATTGGAAAATTATCCTTCTAACGATGGCCATCCACAGTGTTATGAATATTGATAAACTGGCCGCCTTTTCCTATATCATTAAGCGGATGGAAAGTGCAATTTGCAATAAACTAGTACCATTACCAGTTATTGTTGTAATATGTTTGGGTGTTATTGCAAGAGCCACAATCATGTTTCTTTACCATTCCCATTCATTGTTGTTGATGCTATTACGATTTGCCGATGTTGTTGAAGGGTTGCTGTTTGATTTTTATAATTTTCACGTGTACTTCCAAATATTGACATTGCGGCTAGGATTCCGCCACGTGAAGCAGCGACTGCGCATGGTTTTGGTTGCAGGGAGCTACGAACAAATAGTTAGAACTCTGCAAGAATGTGACCTGCTTTTCAAGGCATTGCAGGCATTTAATGATTATTATGGTCTTTTTATGGTCAGTATGTGCATCGTAGCGTTCCTTCGGTGTAGTTTGCCAGTGTACTTTGTTCTGATGTCGTTTAATCAGCCGTGGTTCAGTTACAATGTGTCGCTTAGTTTGCTTATTTTCGCTGGATGGAATAGTTGCATCATTTTCTATGTATTTGGCAAGCTGGACGTTACCAGCGTGGAGGTAAGTTTTTGTTTTAAATAGTATAAGGCAAGTGAATCAAGACTTACGAATGCCTATAAAATCAATCTACATAAATCAATTCAATGCAAAAAGAACGGTTGATTACCGTTAACTTTCCATTAAGAGATATTGAGGCATCACATCATCGTTAATAATCTAACACTGCTTCTTGATTCCAATTCCGTCCAAATGTATTGCAATGTCATTGAATTCACTTCGGCATACGGATGAAAGAAGAAAAAAATGATTTGCTAGGAGCGCTTCTTTTGTTTTTGTAATGTAATGTAATGTAATATTTTCACATTATGCGTTCTTATAGACTTTGCATTGAGCTTTTCGAAATCATTTTTTTCCTCTGTTCGGGACCTAACACTACTGCAACCAGTAAATTGATCTATTGTAGTATATCCCGTGTCCTTAGTTTAGTGCATGTCGTATTACTCCATCACTATTGAGAAATGATGAAGTATTCGATTTTTTTACAGTTGCCACTCTTGCATTTATCGCAAGGATCCGACTCTAATTGAAAGGTCCCGCTATTTATACCCTTCGAAGTGTTGAAACATCCTCCAAAGGCGCGCCCCTTTGTCAGTCAAAATTGGATTCCTTAGCAACAAAATTAAGGTATGACACCGATAATGACCATGTATCAGAAACCTAGTCTTAACCACTTCAAACTAGGGAACAACGAATAGAAGATTAGGAATCACATAGATGAAGACAACTAACTCATTTTTTTCCTTGTTTCAAGATCATCCTCGGTAGACAAAGCCGAGTCTTGTCACTATCAACAAGGCATAAAAAGTAACAAGGACTAAGATGTTTTCCTTGGATTACTGAAAAATCCTGTTCCCCTAGTTTGAAGTAGTCAGGACTAGGAATCGGTAGTAGATCTTACATCCCGCAACGTACCACGAAAAGGTGATCTAAACACGGGGTTTTCGAAATCATAGATATATTTGATGTTTCTTCTCTATATGACGGAAATGGGCGCTTATGCCGAAGTAGTTTGCTACGTCATATTTTACCGAGAAAACCTTTTTGACGTAGACTACGTCTTACGAGAAGGTACTGGGGGTAAATCGAAAATCTAAAATTGCGACCGTCACGAAAAAGTGGAATTTTTTTTAACGCTATTAGCTTTGTCATTTATAGATGAAATTAAAATCCGAATACACCAATCGATAGGAAATACCTTTCGTAAGCTGTTGCAATAAACTTTTTTCAATTATTCATAAAAAAACTGTTTTAAAAATGGACAAATAAAAAGTGATAATTTTATCACTGTTTTCATGAAATAAACGTTCTCCCCAAACCCAGTTCTCATAATCAAGTACAATTTGGTTGCACATCATGCTGCTTGCTATTTCAATAATTTAGCACTTAAATATCTAATTCTACTTACCAGAGAGATTCTACTTATGCCAGAGAAGAAAGGGTTTCCGCTCGATTATATGGCTGGTGATCAGGCAAACTATCCAATGCCGTCTGCGACACAGGCACTTTTGATACTGCCTTTGTTGTCCCGCCTTCTGAATCTACCAAACCAGGCGTGATTACCTCCTAATGGTTTCGAAGCGGATTCAGCTATAAGAAAGATGATGTTCCTGCGGATGGAACAATATATTGTTTTGATTGCTTCAATATGTTAAATTGTTCTAACAACTCACCTCAAACAGCAAAATTAATTGATTTAATTAAATTTACGATGGGATGATCCTTCAGTATTGCATTCTCAGTTTGAATACTGTAAGAAATTTGTTAACATTATTTGTTGATGTTTTGCTGGGAGCAACCTATTTTTCATTTTGAAGAATCCTGAATCTTTCTTATAGCTGAAGGAATATATCCAAACGGAAACCCTTTCTTCTCTGGCATAAATAGAATCTCTCTGGTGAGTAGAATTAGATATGATAAAACCAATTAAATCCCTGCACGACGGGCACGCAATACAAAGAACCGTGCGTTGAAGTTAAAATGCAATCAAAAATACTTAAAGTAATTAATGCGTTTTCAAGTAGTACTGACGGTAATTAAAATTATCTATCCGTAATTAATGTAGTTAATGTACTTTAATTACGAAACTTCAACTGTAATGAATGGAGTTAAAAAGTAGTTAATGGTCTACAGTGTGTAATTAATGTAATTAAAGCATTAGTTAATTGAATTAATTTAATTACAGCCGTTGCCTGCGTTGGAGTTAAAGGTTATTGCGTGCCCCTAGTCCCTGCATGCATTAGTTTATGTTGGATTCGTCAATTGCCGAGTTAAATTTAACTCGTGGTTAAACGTGTCATTTCGTAAGTTATTTTCAATGTTCGAAAATGCCGGAAATTGATCAGTTTTCAAACAAAACTCAGCCACGGTTACCAAAATTTAACTTCTAGTCGATCCGAAATAACCACGCTATATAGCAGGGTTATTCGATAGCTCATCTGTCACTTTTAACCACGAGTTAAATTCAACTCGCCCATTGCGACACAGCCTTGGAAGTAAAATTAGGGTCATCCATAAATTACGTATATTTTTGACCAATTAATCCCCCTTCCCCCTCGGAGCGTGTTTTGCAATACACCTAATACATGGCCGGTCCCAACTTCTGAAACCCCTCTCCTCCCTCAACTACTACGTTATTTATGAAAGTTCCCTAATCATTGGGCAAAACTGAAAGACAGCAGCACACACCACACAAAATAGGTTGGACATTTATGCGAAATTTCGGTATTGATAGTCAATATTTGGCGATCAGAACATTTCTGCTTGCAATCGCTCCATTTAATTCTCGGTACATCATTAATCTATTGATTGAATTAAAAAAAAATCTTAATATGGTTTTTTAAGATTTCGTGCGTTTTGTGACCGCACATTCATTATTTTGCATAAGAAAACGGGAACGGGGTGTTTCTGTGGTGGTAAAAAGGATTTTCACAGACACAGATTACAGTTTTCTGTACCAAGCACTGAAATTATAAGACGGTACCTCTCTTTATGCTTTTAGATTAGCTATGAAAGTCCCTCCTGCTTGGAAAATTATGCTATAGAACGGTTTATACAACCCCAGTTTTTTTGCATAATTCTTCAAGTAGGAGGAACTTGCAATGCCTATCTCTTAGCATAAATAGAGGTACTGTCGAGTTTTTTTTTCAGTGCTAGGTTCTGAAATTCGACAGTGAGCGTTTAAAAGGGCCTACTTGTAATGTTCGATTCTCTTCATCGATTTACTGTTTATAGCTAAGCGAAACAATTAATCATTTTGTCAAGCTTCTGCATTCATGTTCCATCAGATGTCACTGCTGTTATTTGCAGTGAAATGTATCGGAAACTGCACACAATCTGTTCTCCGTTAATTGTTCACAAAGGACACTGCAGTACAAAACATGTCTGGTACCTTTATATATCCATTTAGATTAATATTTGAAGTCCCTCCTTTTTTACACATTCTGCACACAATCATAGGTTACTTCAACTGTATTTTAAATCAATATCTAGAAAAAATTAACGAGAATTTCACTACACACAGCTTAACGTAGTATACGTCAACTCTGCGGTCGTGTCTTGTACACAACCCCACCATTTTTTTTTATTGAAAATAATCGATTCACCGATTTAATCAATAATTTTGAATCGATCTTTTTGAATCGATTCATTTTTCATAACGATACAACATTGATTCATATATAACAGATCATAGGAAAGTTGGTGCAGGTTAACGCCAAGCTCAGTTTAAATTTGATATTACGTTACATAAGCTATCTTGTTATGACATTTTACTTATAATGGTCATTTAGTGTGATGATTGATATCATTTAGAAGAAACTTGTTTAGTACGTAGGCAGTTAAAGTTGTAAGTGTAACATACATACATGATGAGAATATAGTAAATGGCTATTTTGATTTCATTTGACATGTGGAAGGTTTTGCTCAGGATACTTGATTAGGTGGGTGATGTAACAGGCTATAATATTCGTTTTATTGATATCAAATGAACGATTTAAAAAAAAAACTTAAGATTAACATATGACACTAAACGATTAGACGGTTGTTTTGCAATTGTTTTTGAATAATTCATCTGGACATACGAAATCGATAAGATAAGAAACTCCGAAATTATTTTAGATTGGAATCTGACTTTCATTAGTACACCGGCAGTGTTGGTAGGAAAAGTGATTTTTAGCATTTACCGTATGCATGATAATGTTTGCCATATTGAGCAATGTCAAAATTAAAAAAATTCTCAAAAATTTCGTTTTCGAGTTTTTTTTTATTTATTCAAAGGGGGAATGTTTATCAGAGTCTTAAACTATGTTAATCATCGATCGAGTTTCCACTTGCTGCAATTACGGCCTCCACACGCTTCCGGAATGCACGGCAGGTTCTAATAATGTAGTCTGGATCCATTCCTCTCCAGGTACGGGTCAATGTTTGTCTGAGGCTTGCTGTACTCGGGTGGCGTTTAGAACAGGCCTTGGCCTTCATGACGCGACATATTGAGTGATCCAGCGGATTAAGATCGGGGCTGGATGGCGGCCACATATCCTTCGCCCAGAACCGAAGATGTTCCTGCAACCACTTCTGAGTGCGGTTCGAGGCGTGGCACGGAGCCCCATCTTGTTGAAATGCAACATTTGGCTTCGGACCGTACTGTTCTTTGATCCACGGAAGAACATACTTACTTAAAATCCCGATGTAGACCTCCGTGTTGACCTTGTCGCCTTCTGGAATGAACACCGGGTCCATTTTTTTTGCCATCGGAAGCCACCAATCCAAACACCATAACGCTAGCAGGATGCTTGGTCAGATACACGTTCTTGTGCTTGTCGGCCACGTCTTTTACCGGAAGAGAACTAATATACCGGTCGGTTCTGGAATTTGATACGGGATCGACGGTAAACATGCTCTCGTCGGTGAACAGGATTACCGGATTTTTTCGCTTAAGGAAGTTCAAGATTTTCTTGCATCGTTCGACTCGTAGCTCCCGGATGCGGTTGGTAATCATGTGAGTTTTTTTCCGTGCCCTCGACTTCGCTCCGCAATCTTCCTTTACGATCTTCCGTGCCGTAAAGTCACTGATCCCGTGTTCCTTTGCCATTTTCCTTATTGAACGCACTGGATTCACCCGAATCTTCCTTTTGATAGCAGCGATAACCCTCGGAACCCGAGCTGACCTCGGACGACTTGTGGCCACCTTCGCGGATAGTTGTCCTTTCTTTTCTCGGTCTAAAACCCTTTTGACGGTCCACAGGGACACTCCCACGGCGATTGAAATGTATTTTTGCGACATTTGCGCGTGGGACAAATATGCTGCCACTTCGTCATGGTGCAACTGTCAAACTAAGTAAATCATTTTCTACTACGGTATGAATTATAGGTTACGTGCATGCAAAGAAAACCAAGGCATTGTATGCACAGGTGAAACGGGAACCTTATTTGTACGATGGTGCAAACATTATCACGCATACGGTAATTCGAAACATCGATCTTTGAACATCTATAACATTTTTAAGAGACATTTTAGCGCCGTACTTCCTTCAGCAAATTTGTTACGTACTTCCTACGTTTGCATAGTTAGTTTTATGGTTGATGTTCCTTATACTTGTGTTCACAGTTTTACATAGTTAGTTATATGGTTGAGGTTCCTTGAAAGGAAAATGCATAAAGGTAGGTTTTCCCGCAAATGTTTGGGACCCTAAATGGAATTATCATGATGACCCACCCTAATGCGAGTATTGGTGATTTAGTTTGAGAGCCTAGTCCCTAGTCTGAAAGTGTCCATATTTCTCCCGGAATTTTTGATTGACTTTTCTGGAAATTGTTCTCGCAACTTTCATCCATGTTTCAGCGGTAACTCCCTCTAGAAGGTTCTTCTGAATTCTCCTGGAAGTTTTTGTTAACTTCACCGAAAGATTCCTGCAACGTCTCCTTGAAGTTTATTCCGGTTTTCCCAAGTGCTTCATTATTAGGAGTTTTATCCATACTTGATCTGAAAGTTCCTTCTGACTGACATCGGACAATTGTTACGATTTATCCTGGAAGCTTCTTATAAATTCCTCCCAGAAGTCCTGCAGTATTTGAATAGTGTGCTGATTTCGTCTGGAAGTTACGGACTTGTCCGGAAATTGCTTTCCGTGGATGTTTATCTCTCGACAGAGTCCTCTCGAAGTTTCTTCAAACTTTCCCAGGAAGTTTTTTTTTCTAACTTCTTTCCAACCTCTCCGAATAGTTTCCATTAGCTTCGACTGGAAATTTCTCTTATGTAATTTTTATTTTTTTTTCCCTTGATTTGTGTTCCGTCGATCTTGTTCTCCGTACTACCAATGCTACCGACGCCATGGAGGCAGCTCCCACACCTGGACCCTACCTGTCGACCCATCAACTCATGGACCGGAAACCAACTGCTTTACTTCCATTCCGAAGGAAGGCGTGATAAGAGATTTTATGCCTCAGAAAATCCCGGCGGCGCCGACTGGGATCGAACCCAGGCCCTTTGGGATGAGAGGCAATCACGCTTACTACTACACCTCCGCTATTGATAATTTCGAGACAGTTCCCTAGAATAGGAAAACGTCAGTTTTGGTGACATTTGCAAGAATTGATTCGCAAAGTAGCAATAGCATTTCAATAAAAAATTGATTTGATATAATCAGGTAATTTCCATAAAATCACCCCCAGACAGAAATCCTTGCTGCACCACTGCATATAAAAGTTGAATTAATCTCTGGGAGTGTCCCAGGTCGCTTCACTAACATGAGCTAATTTGAATCATTGAAAACGCTCTTGATATGCTATGCCAGAAGATTGCATATTTCCAGCTTATTAAGAAGATTATTATAGAAGATTCTTTAATAGACTAAAGAAGCTTATTAAGAAGATCAGAGATGAACCAGCCGATGGCACAGGACTCAACCAGAATCGAGATGACAAAGCTTGTTGAAAGTGAAAGTAACCTCGGAATGGACGTGAGTAACCAGGCATTCTGCAATGGGTTTCTGAATCTCAACAGAGCTATCACCTTTCAACTTCCGGGCTAAAATTGTTTGCAATGGGATCAGTATAAGATAATAATAGATTAGGTTGCAAACATTTTTCTTCCATAAAAACACTGCCGGACAGTGGAAGTTGGATTGTATATATACATACATACATACATACAGAGATGAACCAGCCGATGGCAGAAAGTCTCTTTAATAAAGAAAGAAAGAAAGAAGAAAAAGTAGGGTTAAATACCCCATTTACAGCCTATTAAGCACAACCCGTACTTAGTCTTTCTTAGTCTTGCGTAGTTAAGCACCAAACGGAATGTTATAATTACTGATGGCTTTCAAATTTATTTACCTCTCCGTACGTACCGTAATATTTGATAAAGAGAAACCAATTGTTGAGATTTTGTTAAAAGTCCAACACTGCTTCTTGACACCAAACTCGGCCTAACGCATTGAAACGCCAATGAATTCACTTCGGCCTATCGGATGAAGCTAAAGATTGATTCGGTCGGCCGCGCTTCATTTGTTTTAGATAATATTGGGTGCAAACATTCATATCACGCGTCCGCATTGGCTTCGTCCGGTAGCATTTGAACTAAAGTATCGTACCAAACGCCGAAATCAGGATTTATTTGATGTTTTCTGCTTGACAGACCCAAAATGGGCGCGAAGTAGTTCTCTAACCTATTAAGAAGATTATTATAAAAACCTTTTTTTAAAATCTTATTCTAGATGGTTGCTCGTCGCTCCGCTCCCTTTTTTTAGGAACTTTCACTGGGGATTTGGGTCATTTGGGTGTTTATTAAGGTGCGTTTTTAAATTATGTATGGATCATTTATTAGTTTCATTATGCAAAGGTATGTTTGCCGTTTTCACCTTTACATTGAACCGATCGTGTCTCACAGTTTGCGAATATTCAATGGAGACGCATGGTGTTCCAAGTAACTAGATGACACCTATTATATAGTAGTAATTAACGATACACGTGGACAAGTAACGAATGTTACTGTGACCTTCGTAGAGTTCATCGACTACTAGAGTGCAATGCAATAAATCAAATAGCGTAGTGCATTCGCTGCATAATTGATTAAGTGATGGTACTGGACTGTTATATCCAACTACATTTCCATTGCAAACAAAATAAAACAACATACCTACACACTAAGTTTTACAATCAAATTAAACTCCACGGATCACTTTCAGCTCGGACCGCCACGAATATGGTCTTGTGCCAAGTGTCTAATAGAAACCTTGTTAGAATTCAGCCAATGCTGTACGGGTGGTTGAAGTTGTTTGGATTTTGTTACATCTACTACGATCGCAAAAAGCGCACAGTTAGAACCTTCAAGTACTTGAGGCTGTATCTAGTTCGGGCAATCTTTCTGACCATAATTGGCATTGTGTTCATAACAGCTCAAATTGCCAGCAAATATGGAAGCTTCGAAACACTTGTCAATCCTTCCAACAGTGCAACGATATTTGGTGCGGAATTGATTGTTAACATTTTAGTTACGATATATTTTATCAGCTTTCGAGCGTACGCTTACTGTAATATAAGGCAACATGTGAAAATGATAATTTTGCTGGAGAAGCTAAGGATTGAGTTCAGGGAAGATTACACCAGACTGCACCTGTTTAGTAATGGAGGCTTTGCAGCCTTCATATTGGTACACAACTTACTGCGTATCCCGTTTTACTTGGAACTGTACAACAGTATTTCATCGATTTTACTTTTGATCTACTTCACTGTGCAATCGATTTCGATCATTGCGATAGAACTTGAAATGTTAGCTGTGTTACATATCCTATGCAATGCCGTTAACAAACTTGAAAACCCAGGAAATATTGAGAAATTCGATCAATTTTTAAAAACAGTAACCCAAACGGAACATTGCTATACCATAGTCAACAAATATTACGGCTTCCCGTTCGTGTTGGCCTTAGTACATCAGCTAGTTTGGACCGTTATTTACCTTTACAAAGCACTGATAGAGCACAACGGCTTGTCGTTGGGGATTGTGATGCTGACCACGGTAGATCCTTTTTGGTGCATTGCTACTTTCAACATGATTCTCATTGTTATTCACTTTGATGGGATCGCAAAGAAGGTAGATCTGCAAAACAATTAGTACATGTCTTCATTTTGTTTTACTTAAGGTGAAAAATTAGAAGTTTTATCGACACCCAAAACGTTCGCAATTAGTACATATCTTTATTTTTTAAACTTATGTGATTAAATTAAAAGCTTTTATACGGCTATAAAAGAATAGATCTAATAAAACATCCCACTTTACTGTTTTCTTATTTCAGGCCAACGAAATCGTACTTTGCACCAGACACCTCACCGACGACGACCACATTGCGGACAGCAAAACAGTCAAGCAGATTAATAAATTTTTGCTCAAGAACCTCCACCAGAAGAAAAAATTCTCCGCCTATGGATTCTTCGACATCGATAACAGTGTTATTTACATGATATTCACTTCAGTCATCACGTATCTCGTGATATTGGTGCAATTCAAACAACTCGAGATAGATCTTCAGAAGCCCTAAGCAAAGGACGCATTGTTTGTAAACTCACTTCACTACAGAAAAATGTGATTCGGAATCATTGGATGCTATTTCATACTTTGCACTTGTATGTTACAAGTATAACATATCACTTTATTTATTTATTTAGAAGCAACCTTGTTTGCTTGTTGTAGAAAACATTAGTCAGTAAATTATAAAGAATTATTTTGTAAAGCTGCCTGTTTTTTTGGATGGTAACAAGATTCACAGTCTGATGATGTAAATGCACATAATTCAAAATCATGGTTTAAAATAAATCGTTTGATTGTGGATATAATTCAAATTTTATTTATCTACAGGCTCAGATAGAGTTAACTGTCAGTGATTTTCAAACGTTTGTAATTTCCAATGAGTAAAATTATGATGAAAATTAATACACGCTTAAGTCCTGATCATGCGGGCGTCTTAGTGGAACACCTGTATAAAGAAAGATATAAGAATTAGTAATTCCCATTTAATTCCACTATCTTATTTGTTTATGAAACAAATTCGTGCCTATTAATTGATGACGAGCTTAATAATTTACTTTATAATTAAACCACAGAGTAATAATTTTCCAGTAAAGTATAGTGTCAACTGTAGATTCACGAGTTAAACTTTAATTAGTAAGCATCACTGATGTTATTGATTTCCTTCATTTATATCACTGAAATTTTTCAGAAAAACGATTGGAAAATCAAGGAATTTCCTTAATAGAGAGTGGTATAGATTTGTCTCCTTTACTTTACTGAAATCTTTGGTTATTATTAGTTAGGTAAGTTCCGATTCTACACGTTGTAGTTTTATTTTTTATGCCTCACATTTTTATAGATCACTCTTGACATTTTTACTCAGGGGATGAGTACTTAAGAGGATTAGATTTTGATAAGTCTTTAGTGGCAATTACACTGATGAGTCTTCATCAGTCTTGCACATTGTAGTCGAAATACGTATATCTGGATGCCATGGACCATGGATACCAAAACTAATTAAGTCGAATTAAATGCAAGATAATCTTTTCGATCTTCCGTGCCGTAAAGTCACTGATCCCGTGTTCCTTTGCCATTTTCCTTATTGAACGCACTGGATTTACCCGAATCTTCCTTTTGATAGCAGCGATAACCATCGGAACCCGAGCTGGTCATCTTCGCGGATAGTTGTCCTTTCTTTTCTCGGTCTAAAACCCTTTTGACTGTTCACCGGGACACTCCCACGGCGATTGAAATGTCTTTTTGCGACATCATGGTGCAACTGTCCAACTAAGTAAATCATTTTCTTTTATACATAGCCTACTACGGTATGAGCTATAGGTTACGTGCATGCAAAGAAAACCAAGGCATTAATAGGAACAGGTGAAACGGGAACCTTATTCGTACGATGGTGCAAATATTATCACGCATACGGTATGTACTTCAATAAAAAAAAATTCTCAAAAACTTGCTTGGCAGAGTAATTTCTAAAATTCTCTGAATAATGACGAAATTCCCTGAAGATTCCTGTATTTTCATGTTCTGGTCAAGCAGTAGACATCCTGTTCAAAGCAATTTGAAATATTTTAGACCGTTTAGCGATTTAAAACCATTTTGTAAATTTTAATGAAAATTTAACCTTGCGAATTTGAAAATCATTTTAACGTCTTATCTCTCAAACGCAAACGTAAAAAAATACTACCCCATTTCAATTCAAATTGTTTTAAGATTAAACAGATTTATTCAAACTCCTTGAAAGCTCATCAAAACATGAGGTATTTGCAGTTTTTTAGATGGATAGATAACAAATCTGTTCATTAATGACGGAGTTATGATAATTTTAGCATAGAATAGAATTTTAGAATTTTAAGAACAGTTTTGCTTTTGGTCTTCATTTTGGCGTATTCAGGCAGTTTTGGGCACCTAAAACTATGTTGGTATTTACAATGTCATTATACTGTTTGTACCATCAAATGGTAGGGCAAGGTTAGGCGAGAGGGATCCTCTACTTGATTTTTTATATTGTCAACATCCACAGGCTCAATAGCTCCAATGCTGATTAGAAAAAGCAAACCATCATTATAATTACATTGAACCTGTTGATTTTGAGATCAGATATGTTTACCTCCTTTTCGTATAAACGAGAGAAGAAAATTACCTTCTTTAAAATTTCCCCTTCTTTTCCGAGCAGGAATCTCTCGATACCTTAAATTGGGATAAGCAAATGTTCCCACAATATCATTTCAATACCAAATTATCCAAAAGTAATTTACCAAAACAATACCACACAGGTATTGATTTGGTAACCTAATATCAATTTTTGATATTTACAAACTATTTTGAATGCAAGTTTTTGGTATTCTATTTATTATCCCGAGCAGAAGAAGATAACTAATGAATACTTAATTCTGACCTGATACCAAAATTTGGTATTCACCAGCATGATAATAATAATACCGAAGAAAAATACCACAAAATTACATGCCAAATACTTTGTAAATACCAAAAATTGGTATTTGGATACCAAAGTAGAATTGCTTAGGTATTGCTTATCATAATTTGGTATTGGAATGGTATTGTGGGAACATGTTTTTGGTATTATTTTTTGGTACTTTACCTCTTATGCCCTGGATACCAATTTAAGGTATCAAGATATTCGTTCCTGCTCGGGATGTCAGGCTGATCAACACCAAATTTTAGTATCAGGTCAGAATTAGGTAGTCATAAGTTATTTTCTCCTGCTTGGGATACCTGAGTTATTTGCTTCAGAGTAAGGGTAACGGCGTCCGGGTCGTGATATTCTGGGTAAAAGATGCGACTTTTCAACCCAACCGAGGGGGTTACGAATTCACTATCTCTTCCTTGGATCTCCCATGAAAACACCTTCACATTCAATTTAATCTTTAACTATTCTAAAATGTTTTGCTCGCTATTCCATAATAAATTGAATAGCAATATGTAAATAAGAATCGATTTAAAATGTATGATTCCAAAGAGAGCTCTTTTCCTGTGCAAATCAATCATTAATATTGAATAGTTACTTTAGTGTAATTGTCATTTGCACAAGCACTTACTACTGCGACACCATGCAGCAACAACGGATGAACTTCGTTCAATCGCAGAAATTACTAACAAATATACTAACTTTGTTGGGCTATTCCATGTTGGACGATTCCAAAGAGCCAAATTTTTGGAAACTATATTTCGGAAAGCCATACTATTCTATTTACGCAATTATAATTAAAGTTCTATCATTCAGTGTCGTGTGTTATTATTACCTGGACGCGGGGCTGCTTCCTTCTCATCAGCAAGAATTAACGTCCCTTTTCGTTCGGTTCGGTGAAAGTTTGTACAACCAGCTGTGTTTAGCAATACTGGTGTTAAACAATATTATAAAAGAGCACTCCCTGAGAAAGATATCAATCATACTGGAAAATCTACAAACCCAAATCCAAGTGGACTGCATCGGGTTGCATCGAGTTTCCGTACGAACTACTGCTGCCATGGGGATGTTATATTTCGTAGTGAATCTACCTTTGGTGTTTGTCTCCGCAGGAACTATCAATACCGTTTCATTTTTGGTAATGGTTCTGTACATCATCGACGATTTGGGATTCGTGTTATACCAGGTTTATGTACTGATGTTAATATGGTTGTTGGAAAAACTGTTGATTGCAGTGAACTTAAGGTTACGGTTTACATTAAGAACGATAAATCCTCAAGTTCTAGTTTCGTTGCTGCAGCAGCACAGTCGTATTTTGAGATGTGTCCAATTAATTAATCATTGCTTTGGAGTGTTTATGCTCGTCATGATGTTCGAGTTGTTATTTACCGTCACCAGTCATCTTTATTTCCACGTTTTCGTGATATGGCCAGTAGAGAGGACATTTCGAAGCTGTTTGCTGGTTTCACATGCCGTCATTTGGATCGGACCCCAGCTTGTGCTGTGGTTGGTCGTGGTGGCAAAGTGCAATAGTTTTGCCCGTGAGGTAAGTCGTAAGCGTGCAAGTGTTGTGTGATGTAATGAAATTGTAATAATACTAATAACCATTTGATAACAGTGATGCATACATGCGTCGCTTATTGTAAGTTAAAGTGACCTCAGAACGGTTTTCATCTTAGTGTTACAGATGCAACTGTGTGGCACGCACAATGATACTATATACCCAGGGAAGTCTTAACATTTCCAACCTGAAATATTTCCTCGATCACACTGGGAATCGAACCAGCTGCCTCCAGCTTGGATATTCCGTGCCTTTACTGACTACCTGTAAATATTGCAATGCATACTTTGATCAAATTTACACAACCATAAATTTTAAGGATCTTCCGGGTCTATTGGCGGGTCATTTGGTTTCCACTCAGAACCAATTACCAACATTTATATAACAAAAATCATAATTACAATACATTCTATATAGTTGCAGAGAAAAGCCTAGGCCTACATTGATTAAATTTACGTAGCAATCAATTTTGCTTATGTTCTGGAACTTCTAGTGGACCATCTGGTGGCCACTCGGGCCAACGAAAAGCTAATAATAATATATCAAAAATCACATCTTACATTCCATATAGTTGCAGAGAAAAATAAAGGTATGCTTTGATATGAAATACATAATACTTAATCAAGTTTACGAATGTTAAGACTCACCCGATAGACTATCTGGTGGCCACTCGGATACAGTTACAGAAAATATGTCCTACTTTGATCAAATTTGCGGAGCAATCAATGCATTGTGAGGGTTTTAAATAATATAATCATAAATCCCACTTACCCCTCATAACTAGAGACCGTGGGGTACGTGGGACCACGAGAGAGATGAATCTTTAAAGATTTATTATTAATAAATGTAACTTGGGTGCGTGGTAGGATGTACATGGATGAACACTTATAGCGCTATGAACTCATTAAAAAGTAACATTGTCAAATTTAGTGACGCTGAATGTAATAAAACGCCTGAATGTATACTATCTCCTACTTTGTATAGAAATGATTGTGTACATTATCTCTTTAAAAGTTAATTCAAAATATTTTTTATTTTGCTCAACAGGAATAATACACGATAAAATTTATATTTACTGGGATGTAATGTGATTGAAATTAACACCTTTTTCAGTTTAGTTTAGTTTTCTTTCGCCTCTGGGTACGCATTTTCCAGAGACTTTAAACGTTTTTTTGTTTTTTTGTGAAAATCCAATGCAAGAGTACAGTGATTTTGTGCCTGCTAGGTGGAGTTCATCTCATCTGCTTCAAAGAGGGTTTGACTACCTTCTTTAATGTGTAACTAAATTTGAAAACGATAACATTACTTTAACCAATCATGTTTTCATTATTTCATGCGTAAAGTTAACGAATTACATATTTGGAGATGCTTAACGTCAAATATCAGGCTTATAGTGGACATTTTATACGATAGATAATTACATAGATGAAATTTTATAGTTGATGTCATTTGCTCGCTTTCGACTTTTTATACACAATTCTTACACTGTCATACTATAACGGAACTATTAACTCTATACTTTCATCTCCTCATCTACCGTATGCGTGATAATGTTTGCACCATTAAACTATGTCAAAATTAAACTATGTCAAAAATTTCGTTTTCGAGTTTTTTTATTTATTCAAGGGGGGATATTTCTCAGAGTCTTAAACTATGTCAATCATCGATCGAGTTTCCACTTGCTGCAATTACGGCCTCCACACGCTTCCGTAATGCACGGCAGGTTCTAATAATGTAGTCTGGATCCATTTCTCTCCAGGTACGGGTCAATGTTTGTCTGAGGCTTGCTGTACTCGGGTGGCGTTTAGAACAGGCCTTGGCTTTCATGACGCGCCATATTGAGTAATCCAGCGGATTAAGATCGGGGCTGGATGGCCCCATATCCTTCGCCCAAAACGGAAGATGCCCGCATAAGCGCGAACCGTAAATTGACCTTACCGATAATGGTTATAAATTGTTTATAATCCCTGCTACACTTCAACTGAAATGGTTATGGAACTTTACATGAACGTTTGTGTGATAAAATTTTAACCTTATGTATTATGGTTTTTTGGAAGTGGACCTTACAAATAATGGGTTGTTAAGAACCATTACCATTCAAAATTCTTGTTTTCTCCATACATTTTCGGAAAGAAAACTATACTAAAACCTTTTAACTTATGATTTGAGAACATTAATGGTAATGGTTATGGTAACCAGTAAGGTCCATGAATGGTTTTGTAACATCGATCAACTTTATGTGGAATATATCGCGAATTGGTTGCCTGTAAATTACTGATTACCAATTCACGATATATTTCACTTAAAGTTGAGTGATAATACAAAACCATTAATGGACCTTACTGACTACCATAACCATAACCATTAATGTTCTCAAACCATAAGTAAAAACGTTCTAATATAGTTCTCTTTCCGAAAATGTATGGAGAAAACAAGAATTTGGAATGGTAATGGTTCTTAACAACCCACCTTCGCGGATAGTTGTCCTTTCTTATCTCGGTCTAAAACCCTTTTGACGGTCCACCGGGACACTCCCACGGCGATTGAAATGTCTTTTTACGACATTTGCGCGTGGGACAAATCACGAATACACTGTCACTTCGTCATGGTGCAACTGTCAAACTAAGTCAATCCTTTTTTTATACACAGCCTACTACGGTATGAGCTATGGAGATTGCTAAAGTATGACTGTGTCAGTGATTTGTTTTCATCGGGAAAATTTTCCGCTATGAAGCTTTTTTTCCCGATGAAAACATTTTGCGTATACGTATACGTGGTATGCGTGACGTAGTGTGCGTACGATAAACGTCAGCAATCTCTATAGGTTACGTGCATGCAAAAAAAAACCAAGGCATTGTATGCACAGGTGAAACGGGAACCTTATTTGTACGATGGTGCAAACATTATCACGCATACGGTATCGTATACAATGTCCACTTTAGGCCTGATATTTGAAATTAAGCATCTCCAACTATTAAAACCATAAAATTGTTAATCCAGAGCTCACGGCAAGTAATCAAAACATGTGGTCCCACTTACCCCATTTCTCGTCTAATATTTCAAGATTTTCTCATCTTCAATGAACCGCCATTGTTTTTGGGACTGACATACGAGTTAAATCATACCACAAGATTTAAATTGGATGTACACAATATTGGTCCAGCGAGCTTTTAATGTAACTGTCGATTTTTTCAGACCTACTTCCCCCAGTGTACCTTCTCATATTTTCGATCAGGGTGTCGACTTAAAGTCGAAAAAAAAAAATTCCCTGACTTTCCAGTCAGTTTTCAGAAAAAATTCTAGTCAACAAAACTCCGTTATTTTAACCTAAGAAGCTACAACGTGATGTGCTTTATTATACCGCAGTGCAAATTAAGGTTAGTTTAAAATGAGCAGCAGGACAAGCTTTCGAAAATATCAAGAATAGCATACCCGCATAAACAAAAACCATAAGATGCGCCTAACCACTAATTCGAGATATCATCCCAATTTTATGTGGTATGGTCACACCATCTAAGATATCGTCAGTATATGGTACCCGTTTATTAGGGTACTCATCATCATAGATCTGACGTCGCGCTACGACTGAAACGTAATGTGGGCGGAAGCGGAACGGAAACGGCAAGTTTGACAATTCAAGACCAACAATTGAAATGGCCTTAACTCCATTTTGTAAAAAAAAACCTTGTAAGGCCATTTTCTCGCGAACCGAAGTCCACAAAGGCACACCAACATAATGAACAGGTAGGGAAAATTCTCCTCTACCCGATTGTGGTAAAGGTTTGCGAATGAAGGTTTCGGTTCGTGAGAAAATGACCTTACAAGGTTTGTTTACAAAATGGAGTTAAGGCCATTTCAATTGTTGGTCTTGAATTGTCAGAAATGACATCAAGATGCCTAACCGCACTCGATTTGATTCTACTAGTTTTCAATCCGCCAAGTAGGCTACTCAGATCGGGCTTTTCCGCTACCACAGCCGTTCCGTGTCATTACGAATGGGCCTTGACTCTTTTTTTTTTTGGGTACAGTACGCAGCTCCAGCTTGCGTGACAGCTTAATTTTCAAGACTTGACCCATTTGAATAAATTTTGCTTCTATCTTTGACAATACAGCAGAAGGACTAGCCTATGTTGGCCGCTTGAACACTGGATTCCGTATGTATTGTTTCAAGATAGTTATAGAAAAAATGCTGTGACGTGTGCGCGTAGATACATCCGCGTAGTAAACCGGTTGAATAAGTAAATCCGTTTCGAACGAAATATCTAAATTATGTGAGTTACGAAAACCGCGCGAATTCCGAAAGCCGTGCGAAACAACTGAAGCGAGAAAAAAGGCTTATTATCAAGAGTGTTACCAAAATAAATGTGATAGCCTTTGTTGGCAAGTTGATTTATTTTGGTTTCCTCCCTAGATATTCTATTTATTTACTACTGAGCTTTGTATTAAATTAGTTTATTTAAAGAACGTATCAATCATTTCAAGATTTCGCGACCGCACCGAACAAATTCTATACTACAGAAGTGGTGAGCTCTACCGCATTGCGAATCACTTCTGCGTAAGCTCCGTAGACGTAGGCGCGTTGATTCCGACAGCCGCGAAAAGTTAAACATGCATCAATACCACATAAGGAAAGATCGATTTTACGTATGGTTTAGTTCATAGATTAACATTGACTGCTGTTTACAAATGTAAGTACTTGAACACTAAGAAATAAGTTAACTCAAATGCTTTAACCGCATATACCAGAGATTTCGCGTATTGAGAGAATTATATAGTAATCGAGTACAACAAACTCAGGGGAATACAATACCTCCAAAAGTTTAAAAGCTATTAATTTGTCACATACCTCTACTTTTACTTATTTCCTAAACTATTCCCCTCCTTGTTAATCTGCTAAATGCTATTGGACTGCCTGCGTTTTTTTTTTAAAGTTCAAGACTAAAGTATGCCTCCCTATGTTAATGTCATTAGACTTTCTAAAGTTTCTTATTTAAGTTCATTTGATGATTATGATATCTCATTAGTCTAATTTAATAAATTATTAAAAGCTCTAATTCACCTAATCAAGCATAACCCATGCTTTATTAATTACCTGCACTTGTGCTTGTAATCTAAAATTAAACGTATTTCAAGTACTTTTGATTTTGACCTATACCTATTTATTATATCTTAGTTCGACCCAGGTAACACCTTCATGTGACTAAAATGCTTCATTTTGAAGTTAGTTTCCTAGCTGATTTTTAAATTATATAGGGTATATGCTCCAATTACGCTCTCACGTTTCCACTATGTCGCATCACAAAAATACATATGGGTATGCCACAATAGAAGCACACCACAGCGGAAATCTCGAGCCATAGTTAAATCTATCTGCGTAAAAATAAATAAAATAAGAGTGATTTGCGGCAAAACCCGCCAGTATCACACCCAAAGTCAGTGCCTATACGTAAGCGTACTACGACGCGGCTCTCAATCAAAGGAGTAACAAGTGTGATGCTATCACTGCTAGACTAGATCTTTGGTTCTCTCATGCAGTGGTTTATCAGAGAGGGGAGGCTTAGTAATCCCCATTGCCTGTCCATGACGCCATTCTATCGCGGCATGAGCCAGCAACTCCGCCCATAAACCTACCGTCTCCAACACTCCACTATAAAGCATGAAATTAAGCCCGCCCACCAACAGCAAGGTGCAAATACTAGCCAAGGGGAGGGACTCTTCCCTCATGTTTTCAAAAAGATATTAGTCTGCATTTACCGAAAAACCTCTCTCTGCATTGGCGTTGCCATGCGATAAGCAGCAAATCAATTTCACAACCAACAATAGTTCTGAATACGCTGACCAATAACCTGTGCTAAAAAAAAACTTCCAGTCGTTCCTCTTTGCGATCAATTGATCAAATGTGTATTTACCTGTGCAATATTGTTCAGATGATCAATATTAATAAACCTTTCCATAATGCCTCTAACCATTATAGACATCGCGATGCACAAAAAAGGCACCATAGGGTTGTCCGTCTGAAATTCGCATAGAAATGGCTAAACTTCGACAGCAACTGATTTGAAGAAAGCTAGCTTAATACCACGTTCAGAGTACAGAGTTATAACATGTTATAACGGTTATCAAATAAGTGCAACACAGTAACCACCATCAAGATAGTGCTATAACATGTTATAAATCTGTAGTCTGAACGTACTATTAGCCATCAGCAGCGAGTCATTCAAACAGTTTTTAACATCTTGGTAGGAAGCTGACGTTGATTCGATTGTCTTTCTGGATGCCTTGAATAAATTTTCGTATTTGCGAACAGCAGCCCTATTTTCCAACCATCGGTGGCCGCAAAACTTCAACGGGAATATGAGATCCAGAATACATCGTGATAAACGCTCGTCTTGCTGGTACATCTTTGAAGATATGGTAGATACCACGCAAATATTTGACAACATCCCAACTGATACTACGAACACTATCCTTGAAAGCATTATGCAAAATATACAGCCCACAGCTTCCCAGATCTATCAGCTTCTCACCACCTTTTTGTACCTCTAGCTTCAATTCACATTGGGCCCATCCATGGACACTTGAAGCAACTTGTTCGAAGAGATACCGGCAAGGGCGTCCATAAACGCAGCGAGTAGATCTGATGCCCGGGATCTTCCCAAAAACTTTGACGTCATGCACTGATAAAATTTCAAAGATTGTTTTTATGTGTTCCACACATGATTTTTTGCAAAGTGATCAGATCAACATTATTTTTTCCCTGATCTACACTAAAATTCCCTGACATTCCCTGACTTTCCAGATCATAAATAGAATTCCCTGACATTCCCTGACTTTCCAGGTTTTACAGGTAGTCGACACCCTGTCGATGTTTCCTGCAAACATGGAATTGTATTCAGCTGAAAAAAGGGATAGTTCGGATGGATTGAATCGATTTCTGTTAAATTTTCACAAAAATATATTTTATCTGATTTTTTACTCTTTCAATCTTTTATGTATCTTAGTTTTAATCTATATTTTGAATATGAATCATTACTTTTGAACAGAAAACAAAACATAACAGACGTAAAATTTAATTTGGGCAACACACATTGTGACTTGTCTACCCAACCGAGTGGGTACTAAATTCGCTCTACCTTTCTCGTATCTCCCACAAACACATTCAAATTCAATTCAATCTTCAACGAGGGCAAAGTGAACCCCTGCCAAACCTTTTTCGAGCTAAATTACGCTTAAATGTAAGTGTTTTCAACTAAAATTTAGAATTTAATTCTCTAAAACGCAAATCTATAGTAAAAGTTAAAGTGAAGCAACAGTAAGGCACCTACAACAAAAAACTTGCCTCAGGCGAAGATATTCGACGGATTGAACTTATTTCGGACATCCAAAGCAAATGCTATCTGTGGAAAAGCAAGCAAAATCCTGCATCTGCACTCTTAGATGGAAACGAGTAGTCAATAGAACTGCTAGCTGGTGGCGCAGTGCATATAGTGGTAAATTATGGTCACATTTAATCTCAGGTAACAACAACCGGTCACTTAAAACGCTTCCTGTGGGGGTTTTAAACAGTTGTCTACAATGAAGAATTTATTCTCCCAAGGCACTCAATGATCCCTTCCACTCTGTGAGCTCTGGTATTCGCTTTTATAATCTCAACCTCTCTCACTCTCTCTTGTCTGTTATTTCGATCGATAGAATGCTTTGCTAATTTTGTAAAAATAAAGAATATTCAGACTTACTAAAATCCACTGGAAGTTGGGTTGGGACTGTTGGCACTGCTGCCACCATGACTACTACAACTTGCAGTAGGTCCGCTACTTGAACTGGGTAACGGTAACGACGTGGAAATGGCCTTCATCACCTCTTCCTGTAGTGATGTGGGCGGATCAGACAGGATATCAGTTGTCGTCGATAGTTGGCGTAGTTTATTGGAGACCGCTGATTGAGAGGGATGGTTGTTAAATTGTTAATCATTCATAATAAAGTAATTGATTGCTATTAATCAACCTACCTGGCCTGAGTTCCACGAGTGAGCAGTGCTGGTCGACCCACAGTCCACAGGATCGACACATTTCATCCAGGCTGGCAACGGACACGGTTTGGTTGAAGGAGGTCATCAGTGGTTCGAAAATTAAACCAAACTAGAAAGAAAGAGCACATTGTTGATACAGCTCTGTTTAATTCCACGTAAGAGGAAACGTACGATCCAGAACTTCCAGTTATCAAGTGTTCGCTGTCGGACGTATTGTTGATACAACTCCTTGACGCGACCCGTCCGTTGGCGAGATACTGGTGCACCGCTTGCCGGTAGCGCCGTTTGTAGATTGCTGGAAGGATATGAATTAAATATTCACTGAACATTATGATAATTGATTACCAAGCGTATGATGAGCTTCGACACGCCAGTTAGTTTTACAGCAGAAAAGGAACTCCGCTACGGGTTTGGATGCCGAAATTCCATTAGTTTATATTAACTTTCAGTGAAGCATTTCAACGACCAACATCGGAGGTTTAAGTATTGGTTCTGCCTCTGTTGGATTTAAATGTTCTGCTTGCACGTCATAACCGTTTCTAAAATATTTATTGTGTAAGGCAGTGGCAGTGTTTCTCAATTTATGAGTCACGTGCTGTCCTTAGATGGGTCACAAAATCACAGATGTTCCGACAGGCTGGTCATTAGTAGAAATAAGGAAGAGATGAGCGCTATCTGCTATTTTTGGGTCAAACGAACGTTCTTACTAGAAATATTTAGAGGATTTCTAATTCTTATTATGTCAAATTGAGGAGTATTGTAATCGAACTGACATTCAAGTACCTTTATTTTGTTAGCGGTTTTCAAATTCAACTAGTTTTTGGAATCAATGATAATACCCGAGCAGAGAATGAGAACAGCATGAAAACTAAATTTGAAATTTAGATATAAGCGTTCGTGATAACATATTTTGCCTACCGTGTGGGTCGAGTTAACAGTAATCATAACAAAAATGAGATCTTAATGGTATTTGAAGGATATTAAAACAGATAACAAATCATGTATTCTTGATAACAAATCCATGTATACGTTTTGATTTTAGTAATTTCGTTAATAATAAACAAAATAAGTCATCAATATATTATTATATATATAAATTACTTATTATTTTGATATCATGATATCAAATTTAGAAATCTGAATTTCAGATCTATTGGTTGATATCAAGATTCTAAATATAAAAAAATATCAATAAGTTTTCATCTATTCAAAAAAAAAAAAAAAAAACTACAGTTTAATCAGTTCTATCGATATCTATCAGTTATATCGATTTGTAAATTCAATTCGCAGGTAGATTAATATCAATAAATGTTGTAAAATATAACTATAAAAATCATAATTGTCTAAGTGATGTTCATAAAGAAAACAGCAAGCCTGACTCGTAAAAAATTAAAGGGTTGTGCCCTAGACACGACCGCAGTATGACGTAGAACTACGCAAAATTGAATTTTTGATTATTATACTTGATCTTATTTTTTTTTAAAGTATTTCAATGTTTCGGTTATGGTTCAAAACTCGCGACAATTCATGTTAGCATAATCAGACCACGGTTCATATTACGCATGAGATAATGTATTTACATTTAATTTAATGGTTAAGAATTGACAGAATTTCCCCTACATAACTACCTTGGGTTGATGAATGTTGAGTTATTTTGCTGTGATCAATGCACACAAAATTTTACATCGACTACAATAGGAACTGACACTATTTCGTCACACATTTTTTTGTTGATTTGCACCTCAGTATAGTACACAAAAACGCCATGCATGTTGTGGGATAAAACAATTGCCAAAAAATACATTATTTTTTTTCAGTAGCTCCATCATTAGTTTTAAGTTAGGTTTCTGAAGCAGAGAAGAAAGTGAAGATTGCATTTTATTATAACGCAACAGGAAGTTGCTAAAATGGTGATATTTGCTAATGTAATCGCACTTATTTAAAATAGTTCCAGTGCTCCAATGTTGATCAAATTTCGGATTTCGGTTCCATGTTTAATGTAGATTACGTATATGCCTTTAGCTCAATACCCTTAAAGAACCCAATTGTAAACTGTAGATAGAGCTTCTTTCTCTATGATACACGGTATATGCATTTGGGTTAACATCCGACGCCCCTCCTTCTTTACATATTCTGACAGGCCCCTGACAGGATTTCCAGTTTTTTTTTTATGAATGGGGCGGGGCAGAAAGTATCTTTTGTGCAGAGTATGTAAAAAAGGATGGACTTCGGATGTTTATCTAATTGCATATACAGAGGTACCAGATTTTCCAGTCAGTTGGTGAATAACCACCCACAGAATAACATCAAAATATTGTGAGCGATTTTTTTTTCTAAAATTCGAAGCTCTCTGGGCAGTAGTTGGGTAAACAAAATTAACGTAATTAAACTTTTTTTTATCACATTGTAGTTTGCTTAAACAATTATTTGCCGGAAAAAAAGGGATCGTTAAAGTCCATGTTTTTTTTCAGGTTGTCATTATAGGTGAGGGGGGGGGGGGTTTGCATAAAAAACTTTTCCACGTTTCGTATTAGGGGCTGTTCATTCACTACGTAGACAATTTGTTGGGATTCTTGCCCCCTCCCCCCCGTAGTTAATGAACAGCCCCTTAGTTGAACGGGACCCAATTCACCTTTAACCACTGACTTGCTCCTGCCTACTGCAGGACCAAGCGCCACGCCGTCTGAAGCGGTAATGAGCAGAAGCGCGACAGCAATGCTGTTTTATATCTTTACAGAAAGATGTGCAACCAAGTGGTGCTCGATTATGATGACTGTGTTTGGGAAAAATGCTAATTTCATGAAAACAGTGATAAAATTATCATTTGTACATTTTTCAAAAGATTTATTACAGAAAAATTGGAAAATGTTTATTTCAGCAGGTTTGTAATATAATAACCTATCGATTGGCGTATTTGGATTTTAATTTCATCTATAAATGACAAAGTTACAAGCGTTCAAAACCTAACACTACTTCACCACACATATTTTTTGATTTGCACCCCAGTATAGTCGACAAAGACGTAGTTCTACGTCAAAAAAAGATTTCAGTGATAAATGTGGATGCTCATTTTATAAAAAAAAATCAAATTTTGTTTTAAATTATATTTTTTAGAAACATAAAACTAATATCAAAATATGAATTCAACCGAACTTAAAAAATAGCATGTCAAAATATGTTATCAACATGATTTCAAAAACATAATTTGATATCATTTTGATAGTATTTTGATATCCGACTTTGCTCGGGGAATCTAATCCCTATTGATTTGATACAAAACATTGCAAAGCATTCAATTATTAATTTGCACGTACCAACATCGAATCGAAACGAAAAGTCATGTTAAACGCTACCTTGTGGCGAGGGTTGCAAGATAATTGACATACAAAACACTGCTGATAAATTGAATTTTGTTTTCTCCGCCCATCTCTCCATCTCAGGATTTCGCGGATTTCTAGTCATTAGTAGAAATATTGCGCGTCTTTTAATAAATTCGATTATGGTGGCCCCCATAACGCGCAGGTGAAGATAGCTGCGAGATAGCCGCCACGTCAAATGCATAGGAAAAATTTCGCGCGAATAATAAACAAGCATATTTCTAGACTAACATTTGAAAGGGGCGGAAGAGCCAAAATGTAAACAAACCATATTTTGCCTTAAATAAAGAGAACAGTTCACAAACTACTCGATAAACACGAAAAAGTAGAAGAAAATATCATTTCAAATCATTGAAAACGTTTTCCTTTAATTGGCGTATTTCCAATTTTCAACTCTATGATGCATCTGGTTGTTACACCTTGCACTAGAACTACGAATTATATTGTTTTAATATGCCAAACGTACTGATTCTATAGTATCTAGTCACGCCAGATTCATATGAAATGCATCCGATTGAAGACAAAAAAAATTTTTTTTTTTTTTGTTAATTACTTTATTTGTACAGGCTCATTCGAATAAACTTTACAGAGCCAAGTTATCATTTTCTTTATACATTATAAATGTCTTAAATCTAAAATTAAAGGATTGGAACCGATTACTCGCGGTCTTCTCGAGGTTAGTGGATGACAATTATTTGGATCGGGAGAGGGAAAAGGAGATTTGGAATATGATTTATGATTCAAAAATTTCACTATTTCTAAAACAAATACTTAATCCTATCGACGTTATATCAACTCTGTAATTATACAATTATTACAGAAACAAATCTACAAAAAAAAAAATACACACACACATACAAAACACAAACTAAACACAAGGTTAATCAAACTTACAATCTATGGTTAATATTCTTCAAGAAAACATATATGAGTTGCATAAACTCCAGATCGCGTCTAGCCAAAATATCCCGAACTGGAACATTAGGTTGTCTACCTCGAGCCCGAAGGGAATCGTACAACTCGGATCTGACTCCACGGTGCTCAGCACATGACCAAATAACGTGATCTGCGTCCTGGTAACCTTGTCCACATTCACAGAGATTACTGTCCCCCAGCCCAACACGGAACAAGTGAGCGTTTAACGAGTAGTGATTGGACATGAGGCGAGACATCATACGAATGAAGTCTCGACCCACATCCAACCCCTTGAACCAAGGACACTTCGACACCTTAGGGATGATTGAATATAACCATCGTCCCAAACTCCCTTCACTCCATTTATTTTGCCAGCTGGCGAGTGACTGTTGACGATAAATGAAGAAAAATTCGTCGTAGGCGATTTGTCGATCGTAAATATCGCCTTCCATAGCGCCCACCTTTGCAAGCGAGTCCGCCTTCTCATTGCCCGCAATCGAGCAATGAGATGGGACCCATGCAAAGGTGATGACAAAAGATCTTACAGATAAAGCACTTAGAAGCTCTCGTATTTTCATGAGAAAATACGAGGAGTGCTTTACCGGCCTCATGGAGCGAATAGCCTCGACAGAACTGAGACTATCCGTAAAAATAAAATAATGATCTGGTGCAAGTGAGGCGATCGTTTCTAGCGTATAATGTATTGCCGCCAGTTCCGCAACATATACGGAACAAGGAGCATGCAGCATTCGAGAGGCGCTATGAAATTCGTTATAAATACCAAAACCAGCGGACGCCTCTATTAGTGATCCATCTGTGAAGAACGATCTTGCGGAATCAACTTGGCCAAACTTTGCAGCGAAAATTGACGGAGCAATCATGGAACGATGATGCTCTGGGATTCCGCGAATCTCTTGCGTCATTGATAAATCAAAATGAACAGAACTGTCGAAGTCGGAGAAGCAAACACGATAGGGATTATGCTGCGAAGGGCTGACATCCTGTGTTATGTACACGTAGTACAATGACATAAAACGAGTTTGAGGGTTTAGCTCAAGAAGCTTCTCAAAGTTTGCAATCACCAGTGGGTTCATAATTTCACAACGGGTGAGGAGCCTGAGGGATAATTCCGAAAACCGATCAGAGAGTGGCAACATGCCCGCTAACACTTCGAGACTCATCGTATGAGTCGAGTGCATGCATCCTAACGCGATACGAAGACAGCGATACTGGATCCGTTCCAGTTTGATGATGTGAGTTTTAGCCGCCGACTGGAAACAAAAACTACCGTATTCTAAAACCGATAAAATCGTTGTCCGGTACAACGTTAGAAGATCTTGCGGATGGGCTCCCCACCACGTTCCGGTAATTGTTCGGAGAAAATTGATCCTTTGTTGGCATTTCCGCTTCAGATACTCAATGTGGGATCTCCAGGTGCATTTGGAATCGAACCAGACCCCAAGATATTTGAAAGACATGGAATGAGTGATCGGCTTACCCAAAAGATGAAGCTTCGGTTGTGCTGGGCTATGCTTCCTAGAAAAAACGACCAACTCAGTTTTCTCCGTGGAGAATTCGATACCTAGCTGGATAGCCCAAGTAGACAAATTGTCTAAGGTATCCTGTAAGGGTCCTTGCAGGTCGGCCTCTCTGGGTCCTGTCATAGACACTACTCCGTCATCTGCAAGTTGTTTCAACGTGCAGTTGTCCCTTAGACAATTGTCAATTTCTCTGACGTAGAAATTATACAGAAGGGGGCTTAAACATGAGCCCTGGGGGAGACCCATGTAGCTAAATCGTGAAGCTGTAGAGTTTCCATGAGAAAAGCTCATATGTTTCTCTGACAGCAAATTGTACAAAAAGTTATTAATTAATGGAGAAAGGCCACAAGCGTGGAGTTTGTCTGAAAGGACTTCAACCGATACTGAATCAAAAGCCCCCTTAATATCCAAGAAGACAGAAGCCATTTGCTCTTTATTAGCAAAAGCCAACTGAATTTCAGTGGAAAGCAACGCGAGACAGTCGTTCGTTCCCTTGCCCCTACGGAAACCAAATTGAGTATCTGAGAGTAGGTGGTTCAACTCAACCCATTTGTCCAGGCGAAAAAGGATCATTTTCTCCAACAATTTTCGAATACACGATAGCATCGCAATGGGACGATACGAGTTGTGATCTGACGCGGGTTTTCCAGGCTTTTTAATGGCTATAACTCTCACCCGCCTCCAATCATCCGGAACAATATTAAGCTCCAGGAACTGACCAAACAAGTTCAACATGCGCCTCTTAGCGACGTCTGGGAGGTTCTTCAACAAGTTGAACTTGATTCTATCAGCCCCCGGAGCCGAATTGCCACACGAAAGGAGCGCGAGTGAGAGCTCCAGCATTGAAAAAGGCTGGCTGATCTCGTCTACCGAATTCGTCGTTTCGCGAGGAATCATCTGTGCCGGCACAGAATCAGGACATACTTTTCGCGCGAACTTGAGAATCCAACTATCCGAGTACTCCTCACTCTCGTTGTGTGAAGACCGGTTACGCATCCTTCGCGCCGCATTCCAAAGCGTATTCATCGACGTTTCGCGCGATAATCCGTCCACGAATTGCCGCCAGTATCCGCGTTTCTTGGCTTTGATGAGGCTCTTGAGTTCGCGTTCAAGAGCCGAGTACGCTTCGAAATGTACGGGTGTTCCACGTTTCCGGAAAAGCTTAAACGCGTCGGACTTTTTACGATAAACCTCAGTGCATTGCTGGTCCCACCAAGGGGAAGGAGGTTTCCTACGGAAAGACGTTCCTGGAACCGGCCGAGTTTGAGCTTGAAGCGCGCTGTCCAAGATCAGATTGGAGAGGAAGTTATATTCCTCCAACGGTTGAAGCCCTTCTACCGACGTTAGGGCATCTTCTATCACATTCTTGAACTTTGTCCAATCGATATTACGGGTAAGATCGTACGCGACGTTAACGGGTTCCGACGGATTGAACCCACTGGCAACTGAAACTTTGATCGGCAAGTGATCACTACCGTGGGGATCTTGGATCACATTCCATGTGCAATCCAACGATAATGAGTTAGAGCAAAGTGTGAGGTCTAATCTACTTCCATTCGAGGATGGGCCAGCCAAACGTGTTACTTCTCCATTGTTAAGAATTGTCATATTAAAGCTGTCGCAGAGGTCATATATCAAAGTAGAACGGTTGTCATCATGCAGTTCCCCCCAGCCTGTACCGTGGGAATTCAAATCTCCCATAATCAACCGTGGAGCAGGAAGTACCGAACAGATATCTGAAAGTTGTTTGCGATTAACAACGGCTCTAGGAGGAATATAAACAGAAGCAATACAAAGGCTCTTACCTTTAATAATAGCCTGACATGCAACAACTTCAATACCTGGAAATTGTGGAAGATTCACTCTATAGAAGGAATGGCACTTTTTGATCCCCAAAAGTACCCCTCCTCCACGCGAATCCTCCCGATCCAGTCGAATAATGTTAAAATCATAAAAAGGAAGATCGATTTCTGAAGAGAGCCAAGTTTCACAAACAGCAAATGCATCACAATCATTATTGTGAATTAAAAACTTAAAAGAATCTAATTTAGGAATGAGACTTCGACAATTCCACTGTAGAACAGTGATCAAATCCCCGACCTCGTTTGGAAAATTATCCATCGAAGGAAATGATTGCTGCAATGAGGGGCCACTTCAATGTCAATTGCTTCAAGAGGGTCTTCACAGAAGGAAGCATTGCCAGAACAATGCTTTTGAGAGGATCAGAAATATTGAGGTACTTGAGAATATCGTCCACAATTTTATCAAATGAGAACAACCCGGATGAAGAAGGGGCTTCTGTTCTTAAAAATGGGCCATCAGGGGTTTTTGATGTCCCCGGGAGAGATGGAAAGTTCTGGTTATAGTCAGTTCTGCGGAAACCAGGAGGAGTTGAAACTTCCTTTTTTCCATCACTCCTTGATTTGGGCAAGCTGATTTGGGGTTCCTTATCTGCAACTTTCCGCGAACGGATGCGTTTTCGTTTCCGTGCAGAACCTTCCGGAAAACTGAAAGAAACTCCCTCCTCAGCCAAGTCAGAGTCAGACTCGTCATCAGACAAAACAGCAAAGGGATTTTTGTCGTTGGTTGATGGTGTGGCTGTTTTTAGCATTGCTGCAAAAGACTGCCTGGAACGCTCCTTAAGAGAGCGTTCTAGTTTCTCCCCGCGTTGTTTGTACGCCGGGCACGATGAGAGACCATGAGGAGTTCCCTTACAGTACACGCATTTTGGTGCAGTGACTGTGCAGGCGCCATCCTCGTGCTTCTCCCCGCATTTAGAACAGCGTGCCTTGCTGCCACAGTGAGAGGCCGTATGTCCCAACTGTTTGCAGTTTTGGCAGTTCATGACCCGAGGAACAAACAAACGCGCAGGTAGCCGAAGTTTTCCCAACTCGATGTAGTGAGGAAGGGCTGAACCAGAAAAGGTCACTCGAAACGAGTCTGTGGGGGTAAAGCTCTTTTTACCCTCGCTGAAAGATACTGAGTTCAGCTTCTGGACTTCCAGTATCTCAACCGTGGGAAGCAAGGGGTTTTTGAAACGGCCAACCGCTTGCTTCGCCAAGATCTCGGGGGTCAGACTCGCTTCGGTGACCACACCTTCGATCTCCACATTACGAGCTGGGATGTACACTCTATACTCGAGTGTAAAGAGCTGGGAGGCAGCAATCTCGTTAGCTTGTTTCAGGTTAGAGACGACAACGCGAAGTTTATTGTACCTCACCTTCGAGATTTCGGTCACGGCCGAGAACCGCTTCGTCAGATCATTAGTAATTTGCATTACATTCAAAGGTTTCTTTTTGGGCTGAAAGTAAACAACCCATGGGCCAGTCGAGTCTTCTGGGTAGGCTCGCGATCGGGGGCTTATCTGTCCCTGCCCATTACCAGACTGAGATGACGAACCAGGGATGACATCATCTGATTTCTGGGATGACAGACGTTTTCGACCCTTCTTGCTATCGCGTGGCAAAGTGGTGTCATCTTCCGACAAAACGTCCATTTCGTCTTCCGACAAAATGTCCATTTTGCCGTACTAGTGGGAGCGAAAAACGCTCTACCACTGCAACGATAATCAAAATTACTCGGACACAATACACGAGAAAAAAAAATACAAACACAGAAACACAAACTTAAAATTTAACTGATGGGAGAAAGAAAGAAACAAGAAACAAAAACTTATCTGATAATCCTATACTACTATCACCGAGCGTTTACACAGCAGCAGCGGAGCGACGCGCAGCTTTGATGATCTTCGATCCGCGTGTGCGCGGTCTTCGTTGGTGTGTGCTTGTATGAAGCTCGGCACTCAGCTGAACACACGAGATGGATGAGCGGTTTGAATGTGGAGGCAGATGCTGACACTCGATGACGATGATCCGTGTACACAGGTATGCGTGACCACGCACCGATGGTGCGCAAAATGGTTGGCGAATTGGCAATCGCAAAAACAATTTTCCTTCCGATGATGCCGAAAACACACTTTCTTCTCAGAAAAAAACTCACTTTTTGATAAATTTATCGGGAATTATGCCAGGAATCACTAAGCGAGAAAAAACTGATTATTTACGTCAGATAATAGCGAGAAAACTTCCAAATTAACGGAGCGCGAAACAAGTCGACTGTTCTTCTTGCTAGGACGCAGTGAAGACAAAAAAAAAATGTTCGGGCGTAATTCCACCCTCACAAAGTTTGCGAACGAAGAACCAAGGCGGAACAACAAACCAAAAATCCCGAGGGTGTGTATTCACGGTGTATCACCAGTGTTGGCAGTTCAAAGGGTGGAAGATCCGGGGGGTAACAACACGTAAGAAATTATCAAGGCGTATGATATTTTCTTCTCAATTTCACGGCAAAAAAATAACCTTTTCGGTGTTTTATGTGATGCACTAATATAGATAAAACTATTAACTATATGTCAAGTTGATAAAATCATTCAGAAGATGGAAATTCGTGACATAGGATTTATTTTTAGGTCATCAAAATTCGGAAGCGATTTTCTCGATATGATTATTTTGGAATTCCGCCTTTTTCAAATGTTAGTCCAGAAGGGCATGTTTCAGGTAAAAGCTAAAAAAAGTGCATAAAGATGCAGTTTAATCAAGTTGGTGTCTTCAGACAAATTTCGATTTGAAAAAAGGCACTTCTGATGAAGGGGTTGTCCATAAATAAAAACGCTAAGGAAAAAAAAAACATAGAATTTCTAATTTTTTTCTATGTGGTTTAGGAAAATAAAATATTCCACAAAGTTATAGATCTCATAATTTCCATAAACTTTGTTGAAGACACTAATAGTCTTAATCGTCGTTTACATTGGGATAAGAGGACTTTTGTAAGGAAAGTCCCTTAAAGGCCAATAAAGTCAAAGCCACTCAATATGGCCACCATTGCACTGGAGTCACTCAAAAGTAACAGTATGTTAACTGTCAAATATATGGTTTGCACAAGTGTTGGTGAATTTGTATTATAAATAAAGTGACCGAAAAATTTGCTGTGCTGGAATTTGTGATGACTGTCAACTAGCCACTAATATTGGATTTACGGCTATTTGAAAATTCACTCTTGATATTAAAAACCCTGCTGCCAAATTACATTTTGTTTTCTCCACCCATCTCAGACTCTGAATATTATATATATCTAAAGTTCACTGTAGTTTATAACTATTTGCACAGAAGTCGGACCAATTTGCGGTCTTTAACAAAGTTGTTCTGTATGGTTTGCCAATCGAAGTCTCAGGTATGGGCAAAATTGAAAAAAAGTGTGAATTTAAGACAGGTAAAAGTAAGTGATTGAAAAGTTGTTCTATTTCGTCGTATAACCGGGCACCCAGAGGTGGCAACAGCACATTTTTTGAAAAACCATCGTCCAGAGCGAAACAAAACAGCCAGCACACGGGCGGCCGTTTATAACTACATTCCAAGCGAACAGCGGAGATAGAGAATAAATAAAATCTCGCAGCCTGATTTTTCCAAACAGTTTATTGTAATGAAATTTTAGCTGCAGGCTTGCGTGTGACAGTAAATTACCAACTTCCTTATTTACGCATAATTTTAACATCAATGCTTATGAGTGGTCAGTCTTCATTCTTATCTTTTAATTCCATGCAATAAACATCAAATAAATGCAGTAATTAGCCAGAAATCAGCAAATTCTACACGACATAAATTTATGTCGCGCGCGCCGCCGGTCTTGTCTGCTTCTTTGTGCGAAAATGTTCTGTCGCTGGCAGAAAACAGTTTAGAAATGTCATGACATTTTTACTGCTTGCCAGTTTGTTTTTGTGTGTCGTCAAAATGGTTACCGCAAAAAGTATCAAATGTTAAGGAAAAATGTTAAACTCCAGGACTCGTGCCACCACTGCGGGCACCTCTATATGTACTGATTCATCTTTTAACATAACTATACTTGTTTAATAAATCTACGCCTACGACAGGGTCTAAATGTTCCGGAAAGCCCAAACTCATTAATTTAAAAACTAATGCCTGATACCCGCTAGGTATTTACCGAAATCTATTACATTGAATATATTACATTTGAATGGTGTGGCAAATTGGGAACATTTTGCGGCAAATTAGGAACATACACTCCTGATCATAAGCTTGAGGTCATCCCATAGAAAACATGCAAAGGTTTTTTGTTGAGATTTCTACCATTTTCCGTCTGATTTTATTTATCTTTAGGTCTTTTGAAAGGTATTGGGCGGAACTCACTTCGTAGGTGTTTGGCTCAGGATATTTTTCAAGTTAATAAATCAAATGGCTAGTTAACTCATCAATCAAAGGTTTGGGGTCCCTCCATAGCATGGTGTTTCACTGTTGTAAATTTAGTGAAATTTTAGTATAAAAATGATGAGCCACGTACCAGACATCTATTGAAAGGCAAATGTAAGAGAAATGAACGAAACCTTTACAGGTTTTGTTTTTAGGATGCATTCAAACTTTTGAGCGATACATACATCGTACCCCAAACTTTTGATCGATGACTTGAATTTGAATAACTATTTTATTTATTTAAGATGAATTCTACATTATTCTACCAAACTTTCACGAACGTTCCTTATTGTGTATAGAATAAGGGTCCTACTACCACTCTCATTTCAAAATTTGTCCAACTCACTTATGAGAAAATCAGTCATAAATATTCAGTGTGAATTTTGGAAAATGTTGTGACTTTAGTGGAAGTTTTAGTATACAACATTTGCAAAATATACTGAGTCGTTCGATACCTTTCAAAAGGCCTAAAAGAACTAAAATTTGACATAGTTGAAGATGCTAATTTCAAATAACAGACTAAAGTGGTAATTTTTATACGATAGATGAGGATAGATGATCACCGATACATATCGTCGGTACTTGAGCGGTCGGTGATCATCTTTCAAAAGCCAGTGGCGTGGGGGGGGGGACACACCCCTCACCATCCCTCTCCAAAGGGGGAGTTTGGTAAAGAGAGATGATAAAACCGATTTGTAGCTTTCTAAAGTTGTCCTAGCTCGCTTTCTACTCTCTGCATGCAATTTTCACACTGCCGTACTCTAAACGGAACTATCAATTCTATACTTTCATCTCCTAATGTATCGTATAAAAATTACCACTTTAGTCTGTTGGCTTCACGCAGAAGTAATACTAAACATATAGTCAAAGTAAAATTTGACGGAAAATAAAAGAGAAGTCAACAAAAAACATACGCATTTTTTATGGGGTTATCCCAAACTTATGATCGGGAGTGTAGGAAAATCAATGCGTCATTACGACGTACGGTGTTAAAAATATGTTTTCCCAGCAGTTTTTAAAAATATTTCACCCAGTTTTATATTTTACCCTATTTTTAGATATTTCAGATAGTGACATGAAAAATTTCAAAGAAATTCATCAACTGTTGATTCATTTAATGAACATTTAATTTTATATTTCCCTAACTGCGTCAAATGTGGTGCCTCCACGGTATTATGTGCTGCGCGGAATTAGGGCAGGTCACGGTATAATTAAAAAATGGCAGGACTGTTACAAGATTTTCTAAATTTGTTCCGCGAAATCCGCGATTTCTCAAAATAAATCCGCGACTTCAAATACTAATCCGCGACAAATAAAAAAACAGTTAGCGGCGCCGATGGTGTAGTGGTGGATTGCCTCTCACCCCAGCTGAGCTGGGTTCAATCCCGGCCGGCGCCGCCGGGATGTTCTGAGGCATAACATCTCTGATAACGCCTTCCTTCGCGTCGGTAGCACTGGTGCTCAGCACGGAAAACAAGATCGACGGAAAACAAATCAAAAAAAAAAAAAAAAAAAAAAAAAAAAAAAAAAAAAAAAAAAAAAAACAGTTGCTTAAAAATACCAAATGTATTACTAATACATGGCATTTCAAGCTTATTGCTTATAGCATATTAGATTTTTGCTTGATCTTAACTTAGTGTTCTTTGAAGCACTTCCACATTTTAATTGAGAGCTTTCTATGCCTGCCCAAGGAAGTTGAGAAATAGTATGACTGAGCTAAGGAAATATCATTTGCACCCTTAAAAAAAATAACAACCATGTATCATCTTCTTGTATGTTCTTGGTAGTATACATTCTGAGTAAGTAGTGAACATAATAAAACACCCTTCCATTATAAAATTATATTAAATAAAACCGGCCTAAATTTTCGGAAACAATTTTTTACAAATTTACTGCATTTTCATTTGAAATGCATATTTTCTTGAAAATAAACCTTTACGTCCCTGACAAATTTTGCTGCCCTAAATTTTGTCATTAATTTGGCTCTAGTTTTCTTAATTTTTAACAAATTTAAACCAAACACCCTACAAATAGTCGAAAAATTATCATATTTTCATTAGTCACACTTGTTGGTCAAGTCAGACTAACGGTTCTGGATTTACACGGTTATTCCTGGGGTCTGTCCAATGGTTAGTGAGACCTTTCATGATATTTTTTTTATTTCTAATATGAACATAGCTTTTTTCGTTGTGACTTTCTCGATCATGCACGTCTTATTACCATGTATACCAGAAATTCTAGGTTCTCCAGATCGTCCAGGATGGATATCAGTTGATTTGTTCTACCGGTTCAACCAAGACTGCAATAATGTCTGTAGTATTGAAATATGTCCAATCAGATTCAAAGTGTCTATTTCGATGATGCATGACCTATTTACGAGTATTCCAAATGTTCTAGGTTCTCCAAATAATCCTGGAGTTCAGATAATTTGTTCTACTAGAACAACCATGCCTGGGACGATGTTTGTAGTATTAAACTATATCAAAACAGATTCACAGTGCCATGCACGAACTATTGCCATGTTCTAGGTACTCCAAATCGTCCTGGAGTTCAGATGATTTATTTTACTAGATCAACCATCACGGATAATGTATGTAGTATTGAAATAGATCCAAAGAGATTCATAGATCGATTCGGAAATCCTATAACATCTGGCATACACGGAAATAGGTTGGCAAGATCCACATAGACACTGCAAATCTTTTTGGACATATTTCGATACTACAGATATTAAATTAGTCTCGGGTGTTCTAGTAGAACAAATAATCTGATTTACATAATGATTTCAGAACCTATAACATTTGGACATATTTCGATACTACAGACATTATTGCAGTTGGGAATAAAACAAAATTCATGAAAATGTCTAACATTGGACAAGACCCCAAAGAATTTCCGTGTGAATCCGGTGTGACTTATGTAACGGTGATAATTTCTCGATTATTTGCAGGGTGTTTGGATTGAAAAAATTGAGAAAACTAGAGCCAAATGAAGAACGAAATTGATGACAGCAAAATAATACGGGACGCAAAGGTTAAAATGAATTCCGCAATTTTTATGATAGCACATCAGTCTCTTCGGGATTTTCGTGACATCATTTAAAGTTTCCACGATTATTGTAACAGCCCTGCAATAGTGAAAGCACCATAAGTTAAACAGTTTTTTTTTTTTTTTTTTTTTTTTTTTTTTTTTTCGGCCATAACTGGCCGTTTGGATTACCCTAGACTAAGAAAGCCATAAAAATAAACCTCCCTACATACCAGCCGAACAACCTATTAAAATAGTGTCGAATTATGGGCAGTTTGATGATTTATCTCTATATTCTCCTTATAGCCTTTTATAGCAGAACCATGTTCCTAACCGTTGATACAAAGAATAAATATGCTAATACAACGGTGATTTCGCGATATTATCGTAATCTTAATTTTCTTCGTCATTAAAAAAACCAGATTCAGACTTAAAAAATGCCATGAGAACGCAACAAAACTGGTACTGTTGCTTGGGTGTGAAATTGAAAAGGATAATACACCAACCTTTTTTTACGCGGGTACATATTTTTCATTATTTGTAGTGATGTTAGAAATTTTTTTGCAGGTACCATATTATACACCAGTTGGTATAAATGTATAAATCTCATTGCTTCATCCCGTTTGACAGAGGAAAAAAAAAGAAGTCACACACTACTGTACACAGGGATCATATATGTATAAGTTCCAACTTACCTCAACGAATTATTCAGCGCATCAATCTCCCGACGGAGGGCATCCATCTTCTCGTTGGTGGCGGACCGTTCCGAGCGCAACTGTTTGATGTACTCTGCACCCTTCTGCAGCATTGCGGCCTTGCTCAGCTGTAACAAAGATAACAAAAGCAAAAAACTTGGGTTGAAACCAGTTCTACCTTAGGCACACAAGCATCTGTGCCCTTAGCCGGTTTGATTTCGAGCCCCCACCTTGGCGTTTGGATTCTGTTGCAGCTGAGGAATGAGCGAATGCAGCATGTCGAAGCCGTTCTTGATGTTGTAGCGCCGTTTCTGTTCGGCATGAATGTGTCCCGTCCGTCGCTGGCTGTCGGATCGACCTTGTTGTTGCTGGTGGAATTTATTGCCAACTCCGCCAGAACTTGAACCGCATCCGCCGCCACTGGATTCGCCTAGGCCGGAAGCATTGCCAACGGGCGACATAGGTGTGTCACTGTCAAGCATTGAATCGGGAGATAGACTCTGTAGCGGTATGGAAATACCACTGTAGGAAGCAGATGAGGCGAACGATAGCACGGAACTTTGAGCTGGTGTGTTACTCCGGGGTTGTTGCAGCTGAGCGTTCGGTTGAGATTGGTTCAGCTGCAACTGAGAGGAAGTTGGTGATATTGGACTACCTAGCGGGGGTTGTTGGTAGTGCGAATGTTGCTGCTGCTGCTGTTGCTGTTGAGCAATTTGTTGGTGAGATTGTTGCTGGGACGTTTGTAAGTTACTTATGGCACTGGACGTTGTAGTCTGTTGCTTAACGTTAAATAAGGTACTCGTATCTGTAATAGATGGTATGATTTACTTGAAAAAGATAATTATAAATGCAAACACTTACTGTTAGTAGTTAGTAACTGCGCCAACAGCGCGCTATTTCCCATGTTCAACACTGGTTCACTAGAAGCTGCATGAAGCCCAGGATTCATGCTTGCTCCACCTATAGCTACCGCCAAACTGCTACTATTTCCAAGCTGCTTCATGACCATTGAGTTACTACGAGTTCTTAACTTTGGATTTGGTTTGGCTTGGTACCGAGGAACAGCAAAGTTTTCAACCTCCTTCGGTGGCAGCGGGAAGGTAGCATTGATAGGTAGACTGTTTGAGCGGAACATTTCTTTGGTTGGGTGTGGTGGTAGTCGTTTATGTTGCGATTGAGATGAAGATTGATGTTGCTGCTGCAGCTGGAGATCTTGTAACTGCTGTTGGGATTGCTCTATGGAAGGTTGCTGATTCGAACCTACATTTTGCTGTTGATGGCCATGGGGAGGAGACGAATGTCGCATACTACGGCCTGTATTTCCATACGGTAATGTATTCTGTGAGGGAATTTTGTATGGTTGCGGTTGATGACTGTGGTAGGATTTGTAGCTTGAGGTTTGAGTATGAAAGGATCCCTTGAATGCATCCTGATGGTGCTGTTGAAGAAGGGCTCCCTGTGGGGAGTTTTGTGATTGCATCATCGGAGGATAGTTTTGTGCTGTTGGCATCGAAATTGAGCGTGGTTGAGGTTTCTGATTAGTCCCTTGGTTGTGTACCGGAAGTGACTGGCTATGTGTGAGGAGCTTCGAGCTCATACTCTGCATTAGCAGGTTCGGATTGCTGCCCCCCGAAACGGCACTGTTGGTTAGATTCATTGGGTTTCCAGTGGAGCTCGTGGTTTGCGGTTGTAAGTTGTAGTTCAATAAATTCTGGTTGGGAGGCGTTCCGGACATTTGGATGATTCCGCTTGGTTGGATATGATAGGCAGAAGACTGGTAGGAATTGTTGAGAATATTTTGATTCAAGTGCGGCTGTGAGACAAGATTATACGCCATTGTTTGATGTGTTGTCGGTGGGCATTTATCGTAATTGTGAGGCTCACGTCTAGGAGGAGCAAGGGGAAAGAACGACCGTTACTAACTGTATAGCGATAGAAATAACGTGACAAAACTTACCCTAATATTCTGGGGAAGGAACGGGAAAACCTTGGTTTACTGTCTTTGTTGACCTCGTCACTGGATGCTGTATTTTCACTATTATCAGATGCTATAGGAACGTTTGCAGTTACAATTGCTGGCTGCTGTCCGAGCTGTGCAGATAGGTACGACCCTATCACGTTACTCAATTGCTGTTGCTGTTGTTGAGCGGATGTAACTGTCGCTGATGATGAAGCGGATGATGTGTCGGCGAGACTTTGAGCAAAAATCTTTGCAGAGTATTGAATTGTGCTTGGTGCTAAAGATGACTGCTGCTGCTGCTGCTGCTGCTGTTGGTTGATGCTTAAGGAAGTCCCAGGGCCAGTGATCACAGAATTACTGCTATTACCCGTCCTAGCGGATATCAGCTGCGACGAAGTTTGCTGAGTGGTGCTTTCGGTTGAATCGTTAATCTCTTGAATGTTGCTACCACTATTCATTTGATTGAAACCTAAATTTAGTTTTGAACGTATAAAACAGGTACCACGATAAAAATGTAAACCGCTTCCATACCTCCGGGGTAGTTATAGTCGATCGCTTTCAGGATATCCTCGGATCCTTCTTCAGGTACAGGTGCCAACCGTGGAAAATTTAGGAAGTCCAAATCCAGGTCCATTAAATCCTCAAAGTTAGGCTGCAGCGGTCCGAGGCTTGGCTGAATGAAATCCGATCTACCCGCTCCACGCGCTGAAACGGACACACACGGAATAGGAAATCATAACTTTTATGGAACATTCATGTAGGCACTTACCTATTTCTCTAGAATCTGGAAACGGATACTTTGACAGTGTGGAAAGTAGGGTATCAGTAGACATACTATCGGCAATCATAAACAGTGGTTCACTGCTGTGGGGTGACCATTCGAAAAAGTCTAGCTCGCTAGTCTGCAATAAATTGAATAGCAATGAATTAGTTTGGAACCATTTTAAATTTACGATTAAAGAGAGTGTCCTTTTTCTGTGCAAATATCCATCGAGTAAAATTATTGAATAGCCGTCGCTGTGTAGTGTGATTGCCACTTGCACAATCCGTGGTAAGGGGTGATGGATATATTATGTAACGCTATAAGGGGGGAGGAGGGTTTATGATTTTGTGACAGGCAATGCATTAGGTATAGGAAAAGCGTGACGAAAGGGGGGAGGGAGTTTGTTTTTCCTCAATTTAGCGTGAGATAATAAATGGATCACCCCTAACAAAGTGCAACACCGTCACCCAAAAGGTAATTCGTAAGCATTTGGAAATAACCCTTGGTGTAATCGTAATGCAATTTCGGTTGCTTGAGTACATAAGTGTCTATATTTGTTTTGTTTACGAGAATACGAAGAAGCACCGGTGAGTAACAATAGCATAATTTGGCCGTTATGTATCAACTGTAACGTTACTGTGAGCTCTGTTAATTATCCGTAATGAGTCCATGAACGAATAACGCACGTATTTTACGGTGAATGTTTTCCAACCAACCTTCCATTCGACATCCGTCTATTGTGCTATTAGTGTAAACTGGAAATGTGCACCTCGCTACCCGAGCAAAGCTGGAGATCAAATTGAAATTGAAATTTGCTGTTATGATGTAACTTATTTTGAATATTCCAATTGATCTCATTTTGATTGAATTGACGCTTAACACAATAAAAATAGGAGCAAAATTTTATACTGTTGAAGTAAACGGAAAACTAATCCTGCTTTAAATTAAATCAATTTGATTACTGATTTTGCATTGCAACTGTTTAACTGAATACGGGTCTGGAGTAAGTGATAAGTGTTCATGTTTTTTTACGCCGAAAGACTTGTTAACCGACTTTGCTCGGGTACTTGCATAACTAAATTTCTGAAAATTGTCTTTTCATTGTAACGTACTTAGCTGAATGCGCATTTTTGCTGGATGAAACCTGGATTGCATTGGCACTCCAAGTACCGGTGGACTTCATTGCCCTGCTACTTTATGCGATGTGTTCGTTAGCGTCGAGACGGTCAACGAAATGTGTCGGTTAGATGTGGACATGAGTGGAAAAGTCAATTTTTCGTTTACGAAAGTACACCTTGAATAAAAATCATGGAATCGTGGCAAAATAAAAGTAATGTTTGCACTACGTTGCACCGGGCACCAGCAAAGGCAACAAAAGTCATAGAAACGTGAACTCTGTTCTGAAAATCATGATCTTGTTCTGGTAAACGTGATTAAAGTTCATGAGTTGTGCTTAATATCGTGAACCTGCTCTCGAAAACGGGAACATGGTTCATGGACGGTAAAACGTCAACATTAAAATAATTTTCAATGTTTTGATTGGATTGTACAGCATGAGAGTGGAAGGCAACTAAAAGGACAGAAGACTTGGCTGGAATAACCGAACAATGCAGGTTTCATCCATACCCCAAATTGGAAGCAGGTATCTGTCCAGCAGATGGAGTGGACGCACTTTCAGCTCATCAATTCAACGGATCTGGTTCGTGGTATCACGAAGTCATGATTTAATTTTGTATTTTGCTTATCGTTACGAAATCGCTAGTCGAGCTGAACAGGCGTGAACTAAGATTTATTCGATCATGAAAAGCGAATATTCATTGATCATAAAATTATGACTTTCTGATAGCGAAATTGACAGATTTCATGTGTCAAACACAAACTTTACAAAATCTTCTTGTAACTTGCAAGTGCATAATATCACCATAACATCTAATGATTTCATGGGGTCTCCCTTAGCTCAGTCGGTAAAGGCGCAGCTATAAATCAAGATCATGCTGGAGGTGGTTGGGTTCGATTCCCGGTCCGGTCATGGAATTTTTCCGGTTGGAAAATTTCTCGACTACCCTGGGCATATATGATTGTACTTGGCACACAATTATGGTACAGGCATCGAAAGCTCTCAACCAATAACTGTGGAAGTGCATCAAGAACATTAAGTTGAGAGCACGCAATAAGCTAATATGCGATAAACAATTAGCTTGAAAGACGAAGCAGAAGAAGAAGAAAATTTCAAAATTCCGAAACACATTTTTTACAGTAAACGAATGGTCGCAACCCTGCTTTAAACTGATCGTCAATCATTTGTATAAAGTAACAGGTTCTATGAGATAGTCATCAGTTTTAAGCGTACCATGTAATCACTTAAGAGAAAAAATGTAATCTAGTTGTGAACACTTTACCATTCTACACGGGACGATGGACTTGCCACAGCTGCTTACCAACCTAGTTGGCAAAACTAACATTTTCGGCTACACTGCATTAAGTTATGATGCCAAAAGTGTTCAATTTTGTTTAGTAAGCGAAGTCAGAAAACTTTGCTATGCCGTGACAAGCCATCAACAGATTTGGAATGTCATATTATTCTGATCAGAACAGCAAAACAGCCGTCATCAGCTTCATGTTGGTCAGCTACGTGTACTTTCTCCATGATATTTTCATAGTGATGAACAATTTGTATCAATCTCATGAGTACTTAAAGTTATTTAATCGTATACTCGTAGTGAACAAAACTATGCATACGCACTTGTTCTATCGGCCGAGTATCGCGCATATCCTCTTCGAAGTTAAAACGAGACAACTGCTTGTGGTAGTACTATACGTTGGTTTAAACACTTTGACGGTCGTGATTAGAGGAATTCTATTCAACACATGGGATCTGTTAAAATTCTCTATCGCATACAGTATTGTCATGGTAACTTGCAATATGTACTATATACTGTCTTTAACAGTTGCAACAGTGATTGGGAATAAGTTCAGTTTTCTTAATCAGCTGATTGCGAACAGTACTTCAAGTGCTTGTAGCCACTGTTCGGAAGTTGAATTATGTGAAATTCTTACAACTAGCTTCCGTTGTCTGGATCAGCTGTACGACATTTTAACACTCTACTACAATAGTTTTGGAATCTGTTATATGGTTTCAACGCTAACGGTTTTCTGTGAGACTACTCTTCAAGCTTTTTTCCTGTGCGACAGACTGATGATGCCGGAAATTGTTAACAATAGTAACATGAATAATACATTGTACCATGCATTCGATGCTGTATGGACAATCTGTCAATGGATTACCTTCGTCTACATGGTAGCTGAATTCAACAATTTAAAGAAAAAGGTTTGTATATAGGGTAGGTGTACCAGTTATGACTATACGTTTATATTATGGTGCGTTCCAATTATGGTCTATGGGAATTCTATAGACCATAATTAGAACACACCAGTGGCGTCACGTAACCTCACTTTTTACCTGTGCACCAACTTTTCAAATCCAGATTTAATGCTATGTTAATACTCGAATTCGTCGTAAAATGCACATAAACTTCTAGTTTGCTTGATATCCATCCATTTCAAGCAACATATTGATAATTGATTATATTTTGAGAATTGGTTTACATGTAGATTGAGGTTAAGGCGCGTCACTGGAACACACCATAATAGAAGGGCTGGTAGTGGGTATGTGATGTAATAGTAGTGACTTTAGTGACTAAAATAACGAGAATAGTGACCAAATAGTGACTTTTAAACAATAAAAAAAGTGACCAATATTGACATTTATTTATTGGAAAGATTGATTCCAATCTTCGGTTGACTTCGATTGCCACTTCGAGAAACTATAATTTTACAAACCATCCCATAAATGTGCTATCGAAGGCAAGAGCACGGTCCAATTCTAATCTCCTTTTCCTACTTCGATTTTTTTTTTAAACACACAATTTACTAAGTTGATATTAGATGCACACCATGAATTGGTGATTATACCCCGTTCATATTACAGACTGTATAACGTAATATAGGCTGCCTTGCAATGAGCACTCATACATAGGATTTCCAATGAAAACTAGATGTATGAGTTCTCATTGCAAGACAGCGTATATCACGTGATATACGCTGTAATGTGAACGGGGTATTAGATCGCAAAATTAAGGCACATTTCAAAGCCACGGATTTAGATAATTTTTTACAATTTTAGGACATTTTTAAAGATTTAGGATATATATGAAGCGATGCGTCGGGAAGAACAGCAGTCTAGAATTAAATTTACATAAATCTAAGTTAGCCATGAGTATTTTAATAAAAATATCCTTCTCTTCTTTGTAGTCTATAGCTATAACGGACTGGTTGTCTTTTTACTTTGCCCCATTCCTGTTAAGAAAATAGTCTTCTGTACCACCTCATAGTAACAAAGAAAAAAAATTAAACGTTTAAGTGATGCCAATTTGAGGATCATCGAAAAGTCCGATAAAATTTAAGTGAAAATCATTTGATTTCTATGTGAATCACTTAAATGTAATCTCTCCCCCAAAACACGTAATATCTACGTGCCTTTTCAGGTGAATTTTACGTTACTTTTTGTTGCAGTGTAGACTAGGTAAATGTAGAATAGCCAGAATATTGGGTTTGGGTTTTTTCGTCTATGAAAATTTTGAGATTTAAAAAAAAAAATCAAAATATTAGTGATTACGTCAACGTTTCCATCTGTTCGCAACTCTTCTTGTCAGACATAACACACTGAATTAAATCTTTTACAAATTTATTACAAAATCAAGCTGTGATTTGATGTGAGTTTTAAAGCCAAATTCTTTACTCTCAAGTTGAGAGTCTCAACATCGATCGAAAAGAGGGACTTTAATGACTAAATTTTAAAGAATAGAGACTGCGCCGAACGGAGTGCACCGCTCATTGTGTGGATCGCTTTCTCACAGATTAGTTGGAAAACAGTGTGCCAAGTAAATGGGAAGTAAATGGGAGAACCACATACTCTTTGTCGAGTTTTGTGAGATGCATGCATAAAGTTGCTCTGAGGTGTTTTCCACCCCTGGTTTTGGCTCTGACTAGGGGGTATATTATTTAATAAGGTAAATGCACGATAACCTTTGTTCAGAAAATTTCAAAAACTCAAATTTTACGCTTGACTATTCGCCTATGAGTTTTCTGGTTCAACAATTCGTTGCTTTATATTTTAGTGTTATTCATTGTCATTAGTGTCGTTTTTGTATCAGTGGATGGATTACTAACAAAACAAGCACAAGAATGCTATCAATTCACGTTAGAGTGGTTTTTAAGAGTTTTAGGCTGAAATGAATTGTTGGCGTTGCGAGTGTGAGTGCGTGAAAATGCATGAGAAACTCAAGCGTGAGATTTGTTTGCCAGATTCACATGCGAGTTTATTCTTTCCGGAGGGCTCAATGAATGCGACTTGAGAATGATTTTTCGAACACTGACGATACCATTCTTATGTTAACCACAATCCACATGACATATGTATATTATTCGTTTATTTGTTGTGTGTGTGTGTGTGTGTGTGTGTGTGTGTGTGTGTGTGTGTGTGTGTGTGTGTGTGTGTGTGTGTGTGTGTGTGTGTGTGTGTGTGTGTGTGTATGAATAACCCTCGTTTTTTGTATTCATCATTGTATTCCAATGTCCCAAATTCCTCATGTTCCAACAAACAACCACTTCGTTAGATTAGTGCTTGAGTACAAAGAGTCAACTTGACAGTCCAGCTATCATGTCTATTGTAGAAACGTTAGTCTTGCTCTATGCAATGCATTCAGGCGAATTATATTTACGCTACGATCACATGGTAGCAGTGTGTTCTCAAGTGTACTTATTGAAACACGTCAATCGCTAAAAAAAACATTGGTTTTTATGAAGAGAAAAAAAATGGTGGATTTAGAAGATCTGCTTTCCATGCTCAGCAAATTGAGCAATTTTTTTGGAATAACATCACTGCAGTACGAAGTTACTTGTAAAAAGTTTGTGTTTTCTAACAGCCGAATCAGAAGAATTATTTTCCTAGTGAATTTGTTAGTGTGTGTGGTTGGAGCATTTAGGTGGATTCTTCAAATATACTTAAATGGGCATTCTTTATTGTCGAAGTCAAGCACTACACTTGTTGCGTTTTACTTTCTGAATAGTTTAATGTATTATATTAACCATTTGCAAATCATCATCGTAGGACAAATACAGGGAAACATTATTTTGGAAATTTTCAACCAATTGTTAACTATTGAGCGGGATTTCAAAAGTAATTTTAATTATAGAGAAAATTACAGCAAATTTATAAACAAGCTCAGCCTACAAATTGTTGCCATCTTAGCGTTCTTCTTGCTGCTACTCAATGGTATGTACCTTCTGGTGGATATATATAGCACCACAAGTTATCGTTTTGCTTGGCTTCAATTATTCAACTTGATGATAGTAGCATATTCTGTTTACAACATTGAAATGGCATTTGTTCTACAATTGACGATTAATTTTTACAAATTTATAAATCACACAATGACCGAATGCCTAGCAAATGAGTGTTGTGAAATGCTTTGTGAGTGTTTCATAGTTCATGGTAAGCTTCGGTGTTTGATCGAACGTGTAAATCGATGGTTCGGGTTGGTCTGCATTACAATGATTCTCACGATATCGTGTGAGTTCATCATGCAAGGATTCTACGTGTACGAGAATTTCGAACAAGAAAGCATATTAAAAAACGAGATTGCTATGTCGCTGTACAGTGCCACAAACTTTCTATGGTTAACTGCAATGGTTTACGAACTATACGTTGTCATTGCAATGTTCATGGCGGTGCATCAAGAGGTAAGAATCAAAACCCCGTAGGGGACAATTTTATTAAGGATCCAGAATAAAAGCAACCGGTAGTAGGGTATCCGGAAAAAAATAACCATACAATTACCATAACATAAAATACAATTACCAGCAAATCTATTGCCAACAATCGATCTTATTGTGTGTATATAGTACACAAAATTTTAACATATTGCTATTACAATAGATACAATAGATGTACAATACGTCCTATATAGTGCTCTCTATTGTATGGTAACAATACATTTCATTATGCCTTTATGTTTTTTTACGGGTTGAGCGTTACATCATCGTAATCTCCAATTTCCGTTCTATCGAGCAGAAAATATCGATATTATTGATTTCACCGTGCACAAATCAATAATACGCTTGTTTCGATGCTTTAGCTCATAAGATAAAAAAAAACCTATACGAGTGCGTTGTATGAATAGTTACACTCATTGACACTCAAAACAAAAGAAGCGCTCCAAGCAAATCTATTTGTTCTGGCTTCATTCGTAATACGAAGAAAAACCTAGAAAATCCAGTGATGTTTCAATGCGTTAGGACCGGTTATTTCCATGGTTTCCCGGTTCGCTGACTACCCTGATTCGTATTTAAGCCACAAGTATTGTACCAATAATTCCAGCCTTACTCTGAAAAGCTGGATCTTTTCACGATGCCCTTGGCTGACTCCAGCCATTCTACCCCCTGAAATAAAACTAGAGTGGAAGCGTCCCGAGACTGATACCAGTGTTTAGCACACCGCTGAAAGAAGCAAGTTCGTATACGTGAGTCCACCTCGATAAACTTCCCGTTACTAGGTTAAACATCACCCGGCGACTCGAACGAAGCTATCCTTCTTCATGCCTCAAGGGAGCATCCATTAAGTACCGTAAAACGAAGTAACATTGATAGTTTTTTTTAAAGTATATTCTAAATAATATTTACAGCACTGAATGTTTTTCAAATTTTATATTTTACAAAAAAGGACTGAGGATCCAAGTGTCAGTTCGTCAGTAATATGTATAAAGGAAATTAAAGCATCTGTACTATTTTTTTTTAGTTTTGTGACCGAACTTAAGTTTTTTTGATTTGGGGTTACTTTGATAATGCTCGATGAATATAGAAAAATATGGTTGAAACTCAAACAAATTTGGTTCTTTGAATATGAAACTTTGAATGAGTATATAATCAGAAAACATCATAAGCAATAAGAATACCACATTGAATTTGTGATGGCTATATCGGAAATACATTTCATAAGTGATGGTTTGAGTGCTTTTTTAAACAGGCGAAAAACACGAAAATGGTTTTTTAATATGTTTGTCAAATATGTAACACATACTACTTAAAAACTATATACAATATCAACGGAAATACCCTAAGCTACAATATGGAACCAATGTTTCTAATTTGGAAAAAAAAGCGCAACGAGTAAATTTAATCTTTACATTTTTTATATTTTACAAATACAAGTACATACAAAGTTACCCGCATTATCAAAGATACCCCGTTTTACGGTATTTAACGCTCAGGCAGGGACAGGGTGGGTTTACAAATGAGTGACAAGCAATGCATTAGGTATATGAAAAACGGGGGGGGGGGGGGTAATTTTCCCTAAATTTTACGTGACGTACTTAATGCATGCTGCCCAAGATACCGCAGACTGACAGAGTTACGGAAGCTAATGCGTCGTTGGAATGCCTCGGAAGTTCGATTACCAAGATGAACAAAGGAATCATACAACAATACAACAATCCTAGAATAACTCATGTTATTATATTTGGTAGAAGTATTTTGCTCTCCCTTCAATAAATTCCGCTGTATGGGGAACGTGGGTTAATACATGCCCTCTAAGGAAATGAACGATTTGAACTACTTATTGGTCCAAAATGTATTCTTCTTCTTCTTCTTCTTCTTCTTCTTATTCTTGCTTATTGCATATCGCTCTCAACTTAGTGTTCTAGATGCACTCCACAGTTGGTAATTGAGAGCTGTCGATGCCTGTGTAATTCTGTATAATATGTATATATAGTATAATTGTGTGGCAAGTACAATCATACCCTAATGCCCAGGGAAGTCGAGAAAGTTTCCAACTCGAAAAAATCCTAGACCGGACCGGGAATCGAACCCAACCACGTTCAGCATGGCCTTGCTTTGTAGCAAAAATATATATCCAATTTTAGTGTATCATTTAGTCTAATGAATCTTCTTGATGTTACCGGAAACATCTTATGAAGATATGCCTTTATCACCGGGAAAATCATTAAAAAAAAATCTGCTCATACTTTCATTTTTATATTACGCGCCTACCCACTTGGATGTCACTCAATGTTAAAAAGCTGGCATGCATGTTCACTGAGGCAAAAGAACGAAAGCATTCCATAAGAAACACTTATGAATTTTAGCCACAATAAATCGGTATTAGCTTCAACAATAATATGAATAATAATGTCGACAAAAAAATAAATAGGAGCAGACGGGAACCGAATCATGGACGTTGAGATTACGGGGCCCGTGTTTTGACCACTCGTCTTTCAACGCTTGGGAAAATGATATTGTTAAAGGCATGTTACCCGAAAATCATTAATAAGTCACGAGCCTAATGAAATTTTTAAGTCTATTTGCTTCAGTTTGGAGTGGTCCGAGCATTCTTTATGGTGGTAGTATACATTTAGGTAGTAGTTAATACGCATTTAGAAGGTCCCACTTTTAATAACTCCTGTTTTACGTGACTCCTAAAAGCCATTCAAAATCCAACAGCTGTTGAGGTGCTACCAAACGACGCGGCACATAATACCCCACGCTCAGCTCAGAATTGTATTCATCAAAAACGCTAATTTGTGATCGAAAATCATTCTGTTTTCCTCACCGATCATGAAGCTGGCAACGCAGCAAGTTGATTTGTATATAATTTATAGTGAATTTTCTTATTTTAACCTATGAAAACTGAACGAATAAACCTTACATTGAAATGCTCTAAAATAGATTTTTTTAGAGCAAAACTGGTAAATTTTAAACTTGGAATCGCACCACAACCTTCTATACTACCTACACAACAAAAATAAATTTTAATATTCCATCCAAAAGGATGCACATCAATCATGTCGAAAATCTCATGTTATTTTTATGGCCACATCAATAAATAAATGCAGTAAAAGCAGTGTAATGTCAGTATAACTGTATTAATGATAATGTTGTCCTTTTTGGCAAATAATATTAAACCATATTTTCGACACGATTGAAGTGCATCAACTTTGAAGTGATCTTAAAATCATTTTTTTGCTGTGCTTGATGCAGTAAAAAGTTGATCAAAATGTCTTTACGCGAAATTTCATAGTGGCGCGATTTACACCATTTCCCCCTATACTATTTTCTTCCCTTTCGTACGATGATTGACGTGGCTTCCACTGGAAGATTTTGGGATATGACGTACTAATTCATAGTTGAAACGATTCCAGCAGCATATTCCAAGAAACCATGGATCTATGCGGAACGACGAATTACATTTTCCGTTACACAAATTTGTTTTGTCAAACATCAATAACGTACGATAGCCGTAGAGACATGTACGTTCCGAGAAAGTTTCCCTACGTGAGGATTTTAATCTTCTGGGCATGCATAATATTCGTTGCATCGAGTTACGTGATAATCGGAGGACATTTTCTCCGACAGTTTACCATAATGGAATTTGTGATTCGCGTGCTGGGTGCCTTGGCTTTTGTGACTGTGAATATTTTCTCGATTTTGAACGGAATAGATAACAATACTACAATGCTGGAAGTGATTAATCACGTGCTGAAGATTGAGAAGGATCTGAGCTCACGGTTTAACCATCAGTTCGGCTATGACAATCTGAACAGGTGTATTCATAGTGCTATTGGTTTTGCAATATTTTTCTATTGTGTAGTAGTAACTGGACTGTTTGTAATGAACAATATACTGGTAAACGATTACTCCATGACTGTACCATATGTGTTCTTTTCGATACTGACGGTCCCAGTAATCGGGCAAAGTGTTCCATTTATTACAATACTGTGGTTGATTCGGCGCCAGTTGATGTTTTTGAGAAGAACTATTGAGTGCAGTCTGGAAAACCAATGTTGTTATGAAAATGTTTTAATATGCCTAGATTTTCTGAGCCGGTTCAATCCATTGGTATCGCTTGTTTCTAAATGCTTCGGACGATCACTCATAATGATTGCACTGTTTAGCCTAGTGATGGGTAGTTTACACTTCTATAGCTTGCTTGCTTACGTGAGTAATGATGTTGGAAGATCTCTGGCGGATCACTTATACATCATTTCTACAATGATGTGGTTGCTGTCGATACAAATGCAGTTCGTGTTGGAGGTCATTGCCGTTCAATGCACTACCGATCAGGTAAACAATTGTGAATCAGGGGGTTTAAAGGAGTAAATAAAACAATGGCGTAATAACTAATTAGCGGTCAACTAATGTACGAAGAGATGAACCAGCCTTTGACTGAAAGTCTCGCTAATAAAGATAACCTAACCTCACTTATATACAAAACTAGTAGGGTAGGTGCACCAGTTATGGCTATAGGTTCCTATTATTGTGTTTTCCAATTATGCCCTATGGAATTCCCATATGTAATAGAAGCGTATTGCCATAACTGGTATACCTACCCTACGTTTTTAGTGACATTGATTAATAATATATAGCAGACATGCAATCAGGGTTACTTCAATTTATTTTGCATAAAAAATGTATGTTATGGTGTTATGGAATCATAAGGTTGTAAGGAATGTGTTGTACACATAAAATCTGTAAATTTTGCTTGCAAAGAGTCACAATCATCTTCATAAAACCGCTCATTGCGTTAGTCGTGTCTGGCAGGTTTTATGTGTCAAACACAAACTTTACAACTTCTTCTTTTACCTTACAAATACAAAATAAAATCATAATACATATCTTATGGTTCCATCATCCCATAACACCTTTTGTTGTTGCATTCCGTCTCGCACGCTGAGCCGGTCAATTCGCATCGGTCTCGTTGTAGTGTATTTGAGTTTTTGAGTTTTTCCCCACGCGAGGGTTTTTTCTCGCCAAAGTTAGTTGGCATAGTGTTAAGACAACTAGTGCGCGAGTGAGGAAGCCGTTAGTCATATTCCGAGCGCATTGATTACGGTCCAGCTTTATCTCATCATCATCGCACCATCACATCATCCCATTGATAGCAACAACGAAAGCACGTTAAATTGCCTACCGAGGCGACCGAGGCATACCAGCTGCAAGGTTAGCGCCCCAACAGCCGTTTGGGCAAACAATAGCATCGCACCAGTCATCTGCCGCCTCAGTGCAATAGGTATATCGTGTCGTTTTGTTTTCACCAGTATCGCATCTCCCCACATGGTCCAATATTAGATTAGGTTGGGTCATAATTAGGGTGATCCAAAATTTTGTAAATAGTATATATCTATAATTTTTTCTCGTACTATTTATAAGTAGAGTATAGTTAGGGTGATCCATTTTTTTTAGCATATATATATATATATTTTTTTTCTTGGTTTTTTTTCTTTCCTTCGTATTACTCTTTAGTAGAGTAAAACTATATCATTTTTTTTTGTTTTTTTTTTAGCTTTTTTTCTATTTTTGATATTATTTGAAATTACTGTAATTATTTGTAAAATATTTATCAAAAACGCCATTGCGGCGATATTTGACCGCAATGGATGAAAATGATAAAGGCGGGGGATGGTCGCTTTCCATCTCAGACGACAAACTCTTAATTCTACCTCACACGAAAGTCTCGAGGAAGTTGTGGACATGGAAACCCTTGACGTTCCAGTTGACTCGCTCTCCAGCAAAAATACTGGAGCATATCCCAAGAAAAGGTATCGCCCACAACCCTCTCCCCCACCATCTCCTCCTCGTCCACCTGCACCCCCCACACCATTGCCCCCGAAAACCTCTGCGCTCCCCCGCCTAAAGGCTTACCCAGAAGCCTCGAAAGGCCCATGGCTTGTTTTTTTTTCCGGCCCAAACAAAAAGCTTTGAACATTCCGAGGATCTCTAAGGATCTAACAACACATTTTTCGGCCGTTACCGATATTTTCAAGGTAACACCAATAAAACTGCGCGTTACCGTTGATGACCGGAAGCAGGCTAACCAAATTGTTGCATGCGAGCTTTTTTCATTGGAATACCGAGTCTACATACCCAGTAGTGAGGTAGAAATTGAAGGAGTGATCACCGAGGCGAGTTTGACTAGTGATGATTTCTTGGGTCCCGATTCCTTCGGAATCTTTAAAAACCGTGCTCTGCCGAAAGTGAAGATATTGGACTGCCTTCAAATGCAGTCAGTATCCGTAGTAGGCTCCAAAAAAACTTATTCCTTGTCAAACTCGTTTCGTGTGACCTTTTCGGGTTCAGCGTTACCTCACTACGTCGCTATTGGCAAGGTTCGGCTGCCTGTACGTCTGTTTGTACCTCGGGTAATGAACTGCTCGAAATGTAAACAACTTGATCATACATCGGACTACTGCTCGAACAAACCACGCTGCGATCAGTGTGGAGAGCAACATCAAGAAGGCCCTTGCGGTGCTCCTCCAAAATGCGTGTACTGCAAGGAAAGCCTGCATACCCTGACTGACTGCCCGAGGTATAAACAACAGGGAGACAAAATTAAGCGGTCTCTGCAAGCTCGCTCCAAGAGAACGATAGCAGAACTCTTGAAGAATACCGCTTCATCTTCTCAGACCACACCAAAAAACAGTAACACGTTTTCCATTTTGACAGTTGATGATCTAGACTCTGACTCAGAGGGCGGTGAGGGTAGTCCGTAGCCATACGAGAAAACGAGCAAAAAAACATACCACCGAAAAGCCTCGTAAGGCCACTCGTACGGACCACCCTTCCACCTTGGAAAAATCAAGAGGTAACGGAAAAGCACCGAAGCCCATTCCACCGGGTTTTCAACCTTGTAATTATGACAAGAACTTTCCGTCACTTCCAGGATCATCTAAAACCCCAGATGTCCCAGTTTTTCGGCCAGAAAAGCAGCCGAATAATCAGCAAGAACATGCCCCCATGTTCACGTTTTCTGATATTGTGGATAGCTTCTTCAGTATATTCAATATCTCTGACTCAACGAGGAGCATTATTAATTTAGTGCTGCCAATGGTGAAAACTCTTTTGAAGCAACTAGCTTCTAGGTGGTCCTTCCTTGCATCGATCATATCCTTTGATGGATAACTCTCCGAATGAGGTCGGGGATATGATCTCTGTTCTTCAGTGGAACTGTAGAAGTCTTATGTCAAAACTTGACACATTTAAATTTTTAGCTAACAATTCACTTTCTGATGCATTTGCCCTTTGTGAAACATGGTTCTCTTCAGACAACGATCTTGCTTTCCACGATTTCAACATTATTCGCCTTGACCGCGCAGATTCGTATGGAGGGGTGCTCCATTCCTTCTATAGAATCGATCTGCCTTCGGTGACAGGCATTGAAGTAGTTGCATGTCAGGTTAATATTTGAGGTTACCTCTCACCCGAGCAGGCCTGGGTTCAATCCCAGTCGGCGCCGACGGGATGTTCTGAGGCATAACATCTCTGATCACGCCTTCCTTCGGATGGGAAGTAAAGCCGTTGGTCCCCGGTTCATGAGTTGATAGGTCGATAGGTAGGGTCCAGGTGTGGGAGCTGCCTTCCTGGCACGTCGGTAGCATTGGTGCTCAGCACGGAAAACAAGATCGACGAAAAAAACAAACCAAAGGAAAAAAAAAGAGCTTATTCAATCAATTTCTGGAGCACAACATTGTTCCGGATGACTGGAGGCAAGTAAGAGTTATCGCCATTCGAAAACCGGTAAGCCCGCATCGGATTATAACTCGTACCGTCCCATCGCGATGCTGTCCTGTATACGGAAATTGTTGGAGAAAATGATTCTTTTTCGTATAGACAAATGGGTCGAGTCGAATGGTTTACTTTCAGATACGCAATTTGGATTTCGGAGAGGCAAGGGAACGAGCGACTGTCTTGCTTTGCTTTCAACTGAAATTCAACTGGCTTATGCGCAAAAATAGCAAATGGGTTCAGTTTTCTTGGACATTAAGGGGGCTTTTGATTCTGTTTGTATCGACGTCATTTCGGATAAACTCCACGATAGTGGGCTTTCACCAATTATGAACAACTATTTGAGCAACTTGATGTCTGAGAAATATATGAGCTTCTCTCATGGAAACTCGACAACTTCACGAATTAGTTACATGGGTCTCCCCCAGGCAGGGCTGGTAGTGCTGATGCGATATAATAGTAGTGACTTTAGTGACTAAAATTTCGGAAATAGTGACCAAATAGTGACTTGTAAATACTAAGCAAACCATTTATATGGTAACTTAGAAATACGGTTTGATATTGAAATAAACTTTTCATGTCATGGAACTTAAAATCAAATTTCATAAATTTCTATCTAATCGAATCTCACAACGGAATCTCCTGTGAAGAGCATTTGAAGTGGTTTGAATAATTTAATTTTACTTACGTTATCGATGATGACTGGCAAAAAGTAATTGCCATTTTTTATGATCTTGAATTTGATTCTGCATTCGAAATCTTTAAATATTTGATATATCTAGGTAGATAACTTTGATAATTTGCTATGAACTTTTCACAGAATTTCTTCAGAATGCTCTCAAGAACTTTTTTAGAATAATTTCCCTTCTCGTAAACTTAGAGGCAAATGCATAGCTTTTACAAAAATATGCATTCTTGAAATTTTATGCAGAACAATCAACAAATTTTTGGGAAATAGATTATTTTCGTAGTTGGAAATGCTTAAGCATCTCCGACTTTGTTAATCGATAAATTCACGCATGAAGTAATAACGCATGATTAGTTAAAGTAGATTATTTTCGTATTAATTATTCTAGGAATTCCCTTAAAATTTCCCCACCCCAAAATTCTTTTAGAACCATCCGCAGAGACCATCTTTGGAGTTCCCGGGATTTTCATGCAATTTCCATCAGGAGGGCTCAGCAAAATTTCAGAACTAAATTTGAATTCTTATTGGAATTGGAGCTAGAACCCTCAATTGGACATGAACCGTGACTTTATACGTGTCATGTCAAGGCTCATGTCTAATCACTACTCGTTAGACTCGCATTTCTTCCGAGTCGGGCTCGCAGGCAGCAATTTGTGCGCTTGTGGTAGTGGCTATCACGATATCGACCACGTGCTTTGGTCATGCACCCTACATTGTGTTGCTGGATCCGAGTTATCCGCATCCCTCAGGGCCCGAGGAAAACAACCTATGCGGCCCGTTAGAGACATCTTGGCGAGCCGAGATCTCGAATATTTTAATTTAATTTATGTGTTTTTAAAACGGATCGATCTGAGGATTTAGTAGTTAGTTTCATCTTGTGTTCTCTCAAGTTGCTAGGTCTCCATCGGTGTACCCCCATGTTTGTCTTTTTCTCCAGTATGTCGCTTACTTCAAGATCAAGAGCACATTGCTCTTAAAAACCTTGTGTACTCAATCTCTACCCTGCCACCCGTTTGTTACAATTTGTTACCCCCAATCTCGAGATAGCCGCGAGTAATCGGTCCCCGCTTTACTAACGTTAGTTTTAAGTAATTTTGTAACCCAAACGATGAATATCGGTTCCGCAAAGCTACGGCAAATGAGCCTGGAAAAATAAACGCATTAAAAAAACATTTTGTTGTATGTTGAATGGAAGTAACCCTGCACGCAATTGTTTGCAATTACATTGATCCCAACGCATTTCCAAACGCCTGAAAGATGTGAATTTTACTTGAAAATGAGGTCTTTTTAATAAGCGTTTACCGCTGATAGAGTGTGTGTTTGAGAGAGAGAGAGAGCTTATTCTAGCTTAGTAAAAAATGGGGAAAGGACGGGCGGACTGTGTAACTGAATGATTTCTGTGCTGTTATTTGTTTTTTCTTTTTAAAAAAAATCAGTATGTACGGTGGAAGCGAATATGAAGGCAGGTGGCATTAAAATAATTCATTTAAAATGCAGTCGGTGAAATTGAATGTTTTCCTCGCTAGTTACGGATGCTCTTGCCAATCTTAAGTTAGGCATTTAAAATGCAGTTAGACTTTTTCTTCGGTGATCTAAAATGGCTGCAATGGCCGCATCGGTTCTGTGACGGATTGTCTTTATGTCTATTGATAAATGTGCCTATGCTTAATTATTATGACTAGATGTTTTATACGCTAACGATTTTTTTACAATTATGTCGCTGTTAACCTGTTGGTGGAATTTTATATCTGTAGAAGGAATCTGTCCGTCTTTTAACAAACCATGTTTTCATTAAAATATCTAATATATAAATCGTTTAGCTAAGGCCTTTGTAAGAGAAATAGGTTATCATCATCAATCATCAAATGACATCAATTCTATTTCCATAATATAGTCTATACATTTTTTATAACGTTAATTGTTTCCACATAACTTGCCTCACTACGATTCAACTGTTGTATGACTTCTATGACTTCTATCTAGGGGCCTCATAGCCTAGTCAGTAAAGGCACGGTATTACCAAGCCGAAGGCGGCGGGTTCGATTCCCGGTCCGGTCGAGGAAATCTTTCGGGTTGGAAATTTTCTCGACTTCCCTGGGCATAGAGTATCATTGTGTGGCAACAATATACAATTCATGCATTGGTATTGGCATCGAAAGCTCTCAATTAATACCTGTGGAAGTGCATTTAGAACACTAAGGTGAGAGCATGCAATAAGCTAATATGGGTTAGCAATAAGCTTGAAATGCGAATAAGAAGAATAAGAAGAATGACTTCTATGTAGAATATAAATTCAAGTGATAGACACATGAAGGATATATTTCAGTGTACTCAACCAAATTCAACAGTCGTACCTACATTCATCCAACATAACATCGGAAATATAATCAGTAGAAGCAATAGCTGTGTTAGTGGTTACAGACATGGCGGAGAACGATCCACTAGGTTCTACACTTTTACTGACAACCCTTTTTGCCCAAAACTCGGTTACATACGATAGATCAGCGCAAATGTACCGAAGTTCAACAAAACGATGGCTGAGTTTACTAGTAAACAGTGTTTTCTACTTATTTATGAATGCATTTTACCTCTGGTATGTAAACTTAACGTTAGACCAAAGGTTTGACGTTTACGGACACATTTATGCGCTACTTATAATCCTAGATAGCCAGTTGTGTTTTCTCTGGGTTTATACAACGATTGTGAATGGGGTTTTAAAGACACGCATCTTTCTACAATTGTTAAATCTGCACCTACGAGTGAAACAAAAGATTAGAACTAATCTCGGAGAGCCCCAATATGGAAAGATCTGACAACTGTTACTTGTTTGTATAACTGTTAATATATTGTACAATTTCGTGTTTCAAAGTATTTTCCAAATCATGATTTTTATCGAAGAATTTTCCTGGATCTATACGATCGTAATTGTCATTTTTGAGATAAATGCCTTTGTAGGTTTCAATTACCTCATACAGTTCAACATTTTCCTTACAGTGTTGCGGACTGAACTTAAATTCACTGCAGAATGCACCGAAAGAGTAATATTACGGGCCGGTGATATCCGCATTCATATTCAAATATACTTTGAATTGTTGTCAATTATGGATCTTCTGATGAAAGTATATTCGATACCAATTATGTATTTCATAATGCTGACGTTTTTCGAAGGAACTGCGCAATTGTATCAACTATTTTATATAGTTTGTATTATGAAAGACGAAACTGTTGAAACCATAGTGAAGAGTGTAATAGGTTACGCCATATGGCTATGTCCAGTGGCAGTAATGTTGGTGATGACGATGAGGCTTGCTGATAGCACCAGCCGTACGGTAAGTTTCGTTTGTTAAATTATGTAAATAGGGTTAACTACCTCATTTCCGGCATATTAAGCACAACCCGCAATTAGTCTTTCTTAATGTAGCTCAGTTTAGCACGAAACATAATGTTATTATTACTGATGGCTTCCAAACTTATTTACCTTTCTGCACGTACCGTAAGATTCGATAAACAGAAATCAATCGATATTGTCAAAAGTTTAACACTGCTTCTTGACGCCAAACTCGGATTCTAAACTCGGCGTCGCCAATGAATTCACTTCGGCCTATCGGATGAAGATAAAAATTGTTTTTGTGAATTATGGGTGCAAACCTTCATATCACGCGTTCTCATTGACTTCGTTCGGTAGCTTATTAACTAAAGTATCGTACCAAACCCATAATTGACTTGACAACTCTGAAATCATGGATTTATTTGATGTTTTATGCTCGATAGGCCCAAAATGGGCGATTAGGCCGAAGTAGTTCTCTACCCTACGTATCATCAAATGGGGCAAATTTGATAAACAGATATTCCTTTATTGCTGTAGGGTAGAGCGGGGCTAATTGCTTATTCGGTTTAAAATGTAGAGCTCATTCGGTTTACACTATGTTTATCCAGCATCTAATTAACTAAATGTTTGTCGGGGGGTCAGTAATGAGAACATAGCGCTGTAACCTTCAATTTATGTTCTTTTCGTGGAAAATGTCGTGAGATGTAAAAAATGCCTAGCAGAATTAGTGGACCACCTGTTAATATTTTCGGAAACGTCTGAGATACAGAGTGTACCTATTAAAATTCGCACACACAAAATTCATTCTCAAAATTCGAGTTTTTATTTGATTATCACCAAATGTTAAGGTAGTAAAAAGAAACAATCAAAGCTAGTTTTGACATAATTAATTTTATTTTTATTTCGCCATAACCCCAGCCATAAGGTTCTGCATGACCTCAGAATTGACAGTTTTTTTTGCATATTAACCCATGCTTTCTTCATTTCTTCTACATTCTTCACCACTTAAGGTCGTTTTAGAAGGTGCTCTTTCATAATGGCGCAGTATTTTTTTTTCTATTGGGCGCAATTCCGGAATGTTTGGGGGGTTCAGATCTTTCGGCACGATATCGACATCATTCGCTTTATACCACTCTAGCACGTCCTTCGTGTAGTGGCATGATCCGGCCAGAAGATCGTCGGACCGTCGTGAGCCTTCAGGAGTGGGAGAAGCCTCTTTTGGAGACTCTGTTCCAAATACACCAGCCCATTCATGGTGCTTGCGGTAACTAAAGGTGTACTCCGCTTTCCGCAGGTACAAATCGCTTGCCAAATTAAGAACTTCTTGGCGAACTTCGTCATCTTCTGTGTCTGGAGTGTCTCGGGAACATCACACTTATCCTTGGCAGTCACATAAGGTTTCCTGAAATCTGGTTGAAGCCCGCCTTCACATATGTCTCGTCATCCATTACGCAGCAGTGTGGTATCGGTAACTTCTAGTGCAGTCAGTATAAGCTAAGCTAAGCTAATTACTGAGTTTCCGGTTTAACGGAATACGGGTCTGGCGTAAGTGATTAGTATTCATGTTTTTTTTTTACGCTGAAAGACTTGTTTACCGACTTTGCTCGGGTACTTGCATAACTAAATTTCTGAAAATTGTCTTTTCATTGTAACGTACTTAGCTGGATTGCATTGGCACTCCAAGTACCGGTGAACTTCATTGTCCTGCTACTTTATGCGATGTGTTCGTTGGCATTGCATTATCTACTGATCATCAACAGATTTATCAACAATGTCAGAATGGACCGTTAAAACTATGAAGTCTGAGTTTTAATTTAGTAGTCATAAAACAGTTTTATAGACGACTTGACGGCCTGATTTTATGACAAGCACACAAAACCGTAATACAACCACAGGCTGGAAGGGATGCTATGATAAAACAATGATAAAATAAGAATAAATCTTCCAAGCATTTAGATTGTTACTTGGGATGTCTCTTCATCCATTACGCAGCAGTGTGGTATCGTTAACTTCTAGTGCAGTCAGTCTAAGCTAAGCTAATTACCGATTTTCCATTGCAACTGTTTAACTGAATACGGGTCTGGCGCAAGTGATTAGTATTCATGTTTTTTTTACGCTGAAAGACTTGTTAACCGACTTTGCTCGGGTACTTGCATAACTAAATTTCTGAAAATTGTCTTTTCATTGTAACGTACTTAGCTGAATGCGCATTTTTGCTGGATGAAACCTGGATTGCATTGGCACTCCAAGTACCGGTGGACTTCATTGCCCTGCTACTTTATGCGATGTGTTCGTTAGCGTCGAGACGGTCAACGAAATGTGTCGGTTAGATGCGGACATGAGTGGAAAAGTCAATTTTTCGTTTACGAAAGTACACCATGAATAAAAATCATGGAATCGTGCAGGCAACAAAAGTCATAGAAACGTGAACTCTGTTCTGAAAATCATGATCTTGTTCTGGTAAACGTGATTAAAGTACATGAGTTGTGCTTAATATCTTGAACCTGTTCTCGAAAACGGACTGTAAAACGTCAACATTATAACAATTTTCAATGTTTTGATTGGATTGTACAGCATGAGAAAGGAAGGAAACTGAAAACGACAGAAGACTTGGCTGGAACAACCGAACAATGCAGGTTTCACCCATACCCCAAATTGGCAGCAGGCATTTGTCCAGCAGATAGAGTGGACGCACTTTTAGCTCATCAATTCAACGGATCTGGTTCGTGGTATCACGAAATCATGATTTAATTTTGTATTTTGCTTATCGTTACAAAATTGGTAGTCGAGCTGAGGCTACGTGAGGCTACAAGTTCACGGATTCACGAATATTCATTGATCATAAAATTATGACTTTCTGATAGCGAAATTGACAGATTTCATGTGTCAAACACATACTTTACAAAATCTTCGTGTAACTTGCAAGTGCATAATATCACCATTACATCTAATGATTTCATGGGGTCTCCCTTAGCTCAGTCGGAAAGGCGCAGCTATAAAGCAAGATCATGCTGGAGGTGGTTGGGTTCGATTCCCGGTCCGGTCATGGAATTTTTCGGGTTGGAAAATTTCTCGACTTCCCTGGGCATATATGATTGTACTTGGCACACAATTATGGTACAGGCATCGAAAGCTCTCAACCAATAACTGTGGAAGTGCATCTAGAACACTAAGTTGAGAGCACGCAATAAGCTAATATGCGATAAACAATTAGCTTGAAAGACTAAGCAGAAAAAGAAGAAAATTTCAAAATTCCGAACGACACTTTTTTACAGTAAACGAATGGTTGCAACCCTGCTTTAAACTGATCGTCAATCATTTGTATAAAGTGACAGGTTCTATGAGATAGTCATCAGTTTTAAGCGTACCATGTAATCACTTAAATGGAAAAAATGTAATCCAGTTGTGAAAACTTTACCATTCTACACGGAACGATGGACTTGCCACAGCTGCTTACCAACCTAGTTGGCAAAACTAACATTTTCGGCTACACTGCATTAAGTTATGATGCCAAAAGTGATCAATTTTGTTTAGTAAGCGAAGTCAGAAAACTTTGCTATGCCGCGATTAATAGTGGACTGCTAGTGTCTTACGGTTTATGGATGTGACAAGCCATCAGCAGATTTGGAATGTCATATTATTCTGATCAGAACAGCAAAACAGCCGTCATCAGCTTCATGTTGGTCAGCTACGTGTATTTCCTCCATGATATTTTCATAGTGATGAACAATTTGTATCAATCTCATGAGTACTTAAAGTTATTTAATCGTATACTCGTAGTGAACAAAACTATGCATACGCACTTGTTCTATCGGCCGAGTATCGCGCATATCCTCTTCGAAGTTAAAACGAGACAACTGCTTGTGGTAGTACTATACGTTGGTTTAAACACTTTGACGGTCGTGATTAGAGGAAATCTATTCAACACGTGGGATCTGTTAAAATTCTCTATCGCATACAGTATTGTCATGGTAACTTGCAATATGTACTATATACTGTCTTTAACAGTTGCAACAGTGATTGGGAATAAGTTCAGTTTTCTAAATCAGCTGATTGCAAACAGTACTTCAAGTGCTTGTAGCCACTGTTCGGAAGTTGAATTATGTGAAATTCTCACAACTAGCTTCCGTTGTCTGGATCAGCTGTACGACATTTTAACACTCTACTACAATAGTTTTGGAATCTGTTATATGGTTTCAACGCTAACGGTTTTCTGTGAGACTACTCTTCAAGCTTTTTTCTTGTGCGACAGATTGATGATGCCGAAAATTGTTAACAATAGTAACACGAATAATACATTGTACCATGCATTCGATGCTGTATGGACAATCTGTCAGTGGATTACCTTCGTCTACATGGTAGCTGAATTCAACAATTTAAAGAAAAAGGTTTGTATATAGGGTATGTGATGTAATAGTAGTGACTTTAGTGACTAAAATAACGAGAATAGTGACCAAATAGTGACTTTTAAACAATAAAAAAGTGACCAATATTGACATTTATTTATTGGAAAGATTGATTCCAATCTTCGGTTGACTTCGATTGCCACTTCGAGAAACTATAATTTTACAAACCATCCCATAAATGTGCTATCGAAGGCAAGAGCACGGTCCAATTCTAATCTCCTTTTCCTACTTCGATTTTTTTTTTAAACACACAATTTACTAAGTTGATATTAGATGCACACCATGAATTGGTGATTATACCCCGTTCATATTACAGACTGTATAACGTTATATAGGCTGTCTTGCAATGATCACTCATACATAGGATTTTCAGTGAAAACTAGATGTATGAGTGCTCATTGCAAGAAAGCGTATATCACGTGATATACGCTGTAATGCGAACGGGGTATTAGATCGCAAAATTGAGGCACATTTCAAAGCCACGGATTTAGATTATTTTTTACAATTTTAGGACAGTAATTTTTAAAGATCTAGGATATAAATATATGAAGCGATGCGTTTAGCATCGTGAAAAACTGCAGTCTAGAATTAAATTTACATAAATAGATTTAAGTTAGCCATGAGTATTTTAATAAAAAAATATCCTTCTCTTCTTTGTAGTCGCTATTACGGACTGGTTGTCTTTTTACTTTGCCCCATTTCTCTTAAGAAAATAGTGGTACACCTCATAGTAACAAAGAAAAAAAGTGATGCCAATTTGAAGATCATCGGAAAGTCCGATAAAATTTAAGTGAAAATCATTTGATTTCTATGTGATTCACTTAAATTTAATCTCTCCCCCATAACACGTTATATCTACGTGCTTTTCAGGTGAATTTTACGTTACTTTTTGTTGCAGTGTCGACTAGGTAAATGTAGAATAACCAGAACTTTTTTCGTCTCCGAAAATTTTGTGATTTAAAAAAAAATCAAAATATTAGTTATCCCGTCAACGTTTCTATCTGTTCGCAACTCTTCTTGTCAGACATAACACACTGATTTAAATCTTTTACAAATTTATTACAAAATCAAGCTGTGATTTGATGTGAGTTTTAAAGCCAAATTCTTTACTCTCAAGTTGAGAGTCTCAACATTGATTGAAAAAAAGAGACTTTAGTGACAAAATTTTAAAGAATAGAGACTGCGCCGCACGGAGTGCACCGCTCATTGTGTGGATTGCTTTCTCAGAGATTAGTTCGAAAACAGTGTGCCAAGTAAATGGGAGAACCACATTTTTTTTCCTTTGTTGGGGACCTAACACTACTGCGACCAGTAAATTGATCTATTGTAGTATATCCCGTGTCCTTAGTTTAGTGCATGTCGTATTACTCCATCACTATTGAGAAATGATGAAGTATTCGATTTTTTTACAGTTGCCACTCTTGCATTTATCGCAAGGATCCGACTCTAATTGAAAGGTCCCGTTATTTATACCCTTCGGAGTGTTGAAACACCCTCCAAAGGCGCGCCCCTTTGTCACTCAAAATTGGATTCCTTAGCAACAAAATTAAGGAATGACACCGATAATGACCATGCATCAGAATCCTAGTCTTAACCACTTCAAACTAGGGAACAACGAATAGAAGATTAGGAATCACATAGATGAAGACAACTAACTAGTTTTTTTTCCTTGTGTCAAGATCATCCTCGGTAGACAAAGCCGAGTCTTGTCAATATCAAACAAGGCATAAAAAGTAACAAGGACTAAGATGTGTTCCTTGGATTACTGAAAAATCCTGTTCCCCTAGTTTGAAGTAGTCAGGACTAGAAATCGGTGGTAGATCTTACATCCCGTAACGTACCACGAAAAGGTGATCTACCCACGTTACGGGGCATACTCTTTGTCGAGTTTTGTGAGATGCATGCATAAAGTTGCTCTGAGGTGTTTTCCACCCCTGGTTTTGGCTCTGACTAGGGGGTATATTATTTAATAAGGTAAATGCACGATAACCTGTGTTCTGAAAATTTCAAAAACTCAAATTTAACGCTTGACTATTCGCCTACGAGTTTTCTGGTTCAAAAATTCGTTGCTTTATAAAGGGTGTCCACGATGAAATTGCCACACACAAAATTGATTCGAAAAATTCGAGTTTTCATCCGATTGCCATCAAATTTTCAGGGATTGAGAAATAACTATTAAACTTCATTTTACCATTTTACTCGTATTTTATTTACAGTCCATACGCAAATGCCCGCACCTTGGCCTTAACCCCGGCCATAAGATTCTGCACAACCTGTGAATCAACCGTTTTTTGCATGTAAACCCATACTTTCTTCAGTTCCTCGACTGTCTTCACTACCTTAGGTCGTTTAAGAAGGTGCTGCTTCATAATCGCCCAGTACTTCTCGATGGGGCGGAGCTCCGGAGTGTTGGGAGGGTTGAACATTTTCGGCACGAAATTGACCTTATTGTCCGCATACCACTTCAGCACGTCCTTGGAGTAGTGGCATGAGGCCAAATCCGGCCAGAAGATTGTTGGGACGTTGTGGGCCTTCAGGAGAGGAAGCAGCCGCTTCTGGAGGCACTCTTTTATGTACACCTGTCCGTTCATCGTGTCCTGGGTCACGAAAGGTGCACTCCGCTTCCCGCACGTGCAGATGGCTTGCCAAACCAGGAATTTCTTCGCAAATTTGGACATCTTCTGAGTGCGGACATGCTCCGGAACGCTGAACTTATCCTTGGCCGTGAAAAACAGGTTGCCGGAGATCTGTTTGAAGTCGGCCTTCACATATGTTTAGTCGTCCATGATGCAGCATTCAACTTTCGTCAGCATGTTGAGGTACAACTTCCTGGCACGGGTTTTGGCGGACTTGTTCTGCTTCTCGTCGCGATTAGGGGCCTTTTGTACCTTGAACGTTCGAAGCCCAGCCTTAGTTTTGGCCTTCTGGACAAAACTTCGGCTTAGGTGCAGCTTCTTAGCCACATCCCTAACGGAGGCGTTCGGATTTCGGTTGAAGGCCCCAACTACGCGGTTGTGATTTTTGGTGTTGTACGGAATACTTTTTCCTTCACTTCTGGGCTTCCGATCGGTGGTCAACCGTTCCTCGAACCGCTGAATCACTCGCGACACCGTGGAATTCGCGATTCCCAACGTTTTAGCGATGGAACGATGCGAGAGATCCTTGTTCTCGTGATGAATGCGCAAGATTTTATCACGCACGAGCTGTTCTTTCGACTCCATTTCCGCGAGTTTTGATCACAGGACTTTAAAATGTAAATAATGCACTATGAACTAAATCCACCCAAATTTTCATTAAATTCTACCCAACGGTTAAAAAGTTAGAGCAATTTCATAGTGTGGCAATTTCATCGTGGACACCCTTTATATGAAGCGATGCGTTTAGCATCGTGAAGAACAGCAGTCTAGAATTAAATTTACATAAATCTAAGTTAGCCATGAGTATTTTAATAAAAATATCCTTCTCTTCTTTGTAGTCTCTGTAACGGACGGTTGTCTTTTTACTTTGCCCCATTCCTCTTAAGAAAATAGTCTTCTGTACCACCTCATAGTAACAAAGAAAAAAAATAAAACGTTTAAGTGATGCCAATTTGAGGATCATCGAAAAGTTCGATAAAATTTAAGTGAAAATCATTTGATTTCTATGTGAATCACTTAAATGTAATCTCTCCCCCAAAACACGTAATATCTACGTGCCTTTTCAGGTGAATTTTACGTTACTTTTTGTTGCAGTGTAGACTAGGTAAATGTAGAATAGCCAGAATATTGGGTCTAGAACTTTTTCGTCTATGACAATTTTGAGATTTAAAAAAAATTAAAATATTAGTGATCCCGTCAACGTTTCCATCTGTTCGCAACTCTTCTTGTCAGACATAACACACGGATTTAAATCTTTCACAAATTTATTATCAAATCAAGCTGTGATTTGATGTGAGTTTTAAAGCCAAATTCTTTACTCTCAAGTTGAGAGTCTCAACATTGATCGAAAAAAAGAGACTTTAATGACTAAATTTTAAAGAATAGAGACTGCGCCGCACGGAGTGCACCGCTCATTGTGTGGATCGCTTTCTCACAGATTAGTTGGAAAACAGTGTGCCAAGTAAATGGGAAGTAAATGGGAGAACCACACACTCTTTGTCGAGTGTTGTGAGATGCATGCATAAAGTTGCTCTGAGGTGTTTTCCACCCCTGGTTTTGGCTCTGACTAGGGGGTATATTATTTAATAAGGTAAATGCACGATAACCTTTGTTCAGAAAATTTCAAAAACTCAAATTTTACGCTTGACTATTCGCCTATGAGTTTTCTGGTTCAACAATTCGTTGCTTTATATTTTAGTGTTATTCATTGTCATTAGTGTCGTTTTTGTATCAGTGGATGGATTACTAACAAAACAAGCACAAGCATGCTATCAATTGACGTTAGAGCGGTTTTTAAGAGTTTTAGGCTGAACTGAATTGTTAGCGTTGCGAGTGTGAGTGCGTGATTGCCAGATTCACATGCGAGTTTATTCTCTCCGGAGGGCTCAATGAATGCGACTTGAGAATGATTTTTCGAACACTGACGATACCATCCTTATGTTAACTACAATCCACATGACATCTGTATATTATTTCGTTAATTTGTTGTGTGTGTGTGTATGTGTGTGTGTGTGTGTGTGTGTGTGTGTGTGTGTGTGTGTGTGTGTGTGTGTGTGTGTGTGTGTGTGTGTGTGTGTGTGTGTGTGTGTGTGTGTGTGTGTGTGTGTGTGTGTGTGTGTGTGTGTGTGTGTGTGTGTGTGTGTGTGTGTGTGTGTGTGTGTGTGTGTGTGTGTGTGTGTGTGTGTGTGTGTGTGTGTGTGTGTGTGTGTGTGTGTGTGTGTGTGTGTGTGTGTGTGTGTGTGTGTGTGTGTGTGTGTGTGTGTGTGTGTGTGTGTGTGTGTGTGTGTGTGTGTGTGTGTGTGTGTGTGTGTGTGTGTGTGTGTGTGTGTGTGTGTGTGTGTGCGTGTGTGTGTGTGTGTGTGTGTGTGTGTGTGTGTGTGTGTGTGTGTGTGTGTGTGTGTGTGTGTGTGTGTGTGTGTGTGCGTGTGTGTGTGTGTGTGTGTGTGTGTGTGTGTGTGTGTGTGTGTGTGTGTGTGTCTGTGTGTGTGTGTGTGTGTGTGTGTGTGTGTGTGTGTGTGTGTGTGTGTGTGTGTGTGTGTGTGTGTGTGTGTGTGTGTGTGTGTGTGTGTGTGTGTGTGTGTGTGTGTGTGTGTGTGTGTGTGTGTGTGTGTGTGTGTGTGTGTGTGTGTGTGTGTGTGTGTGTGTGTGTGTGTGTGTGTGTGTGTGTGTGTGTGTGTGTGTGTGTGTGTGTGTGTGTGTGTGTGTGTGTGTGTGTGTGTGTGTGTGTGTGTGAATAACCCTCAGTTTTTGTATTCATCATTATATTCCAATGCCTAAAATTCCTCATGGTCCAACAAACAAGCACTTCGTTAGATTAGTGCTTGAGTACACAGAGTCAAATTGACAGTCCAACAATCATGTCTATCGAAGAAATGTTATTCTTGCTCTATGCAATGCATTCAGGTGAATTATATTTACTCTACGATCACATGGTACCAGTGTGCTCTCAAGTGTACTTATTGAAACACGTCAATCGCAAAAAAAATATTGGCTTTCATGAAGAGAAAAAAAATGGTGGATTTAGAAGATCTGCTTTCCATGCTCAGCAAATTGAGCAATTTTTTTGGAATAACATCACTGCAGTACGAAATTACTTGTAAAAAGTTTGTGTTTTCTGACAGCCGAATCAGAAGAATTATTTTCCTAGTGAATTTGTTGGTGTGTTTGGTTGGAGCATTTAGGTGGATTCTTCAAATATACTTAAATGGGCATTCTTTATTGTCGAAGTCAAGCACTACACTTGTTGCGTTTTACCTTCTGGATTGTGTAATGTATTATATTAACCATTTGCAAATCATCATCGTAGGACGAATACAGGGAAACATTATTTTGGAAATTTTCAACCAATTGTTAACTATTGAGCGTGATTTGAAGACTAATTTTAACTATAGAGAAAATTACAGCAAATTTATAAACAAGCTCAGGCTACAAATCGTTGCTATCTTAGCGTTCTTCTTCCTGCTACTCAATGGTATGTACCTTTTGGTGGATATATATAGCACCACAAGTAATCGTTTTCCTTGGCTTCAATTATTCATCTTGATGATAGTAGCACATTCTGTTTACAACATTGAAATGGCATTTGTTCTACAATTGACGATTAATTTTTACAAATTTATAAATCACACAATGACCGAATGCCTAGCAAATGAGTGTTGTGAAATGCTTTGTGGGTGTTTCATAGTCCATGGTAAACTTCGGTGTTTGATCGAACGTGTAAATCGATGGTTCGGGTTGGTCTGCATTACAATGATTCTCACGATATCGTGTGAGTTCATCATGCAAGGATTCTACGTGTACGAGAATTTCGAACAAGAAAGCACATTTAAAAACGAGATTGCTATGTCGCTGTACAGTGCCACAAACTTTCTATGGTTAACTGCAATGGTTTACGAACTATACGTTGTCATTGCAATGTTCGTGGCGGTGCATCAAGAGGTAAGAATCAAAACCCAGTAGGGGACAATTTTATTAAGGGTCCAGAATAAAAGCAACCGGTAGTAGGGTATCCGGAAAAAAATAACCATACAATTACCATAAAATAAAATACAATTACCAGCAATTCTATTGCCAACAATCGATCTTATTGTGTGTATATAGTACACGAAATTTTAACATATTGCTATTACAATAGATGTTCAATACGTCCCATATAGTAAGAGTTTTCAACAATAAAATAACAATACAATTAATGGTAAATGGCTCAAGTTTGTTCGGGAAAAAGTGTTTTTTTGAATGGTTAAGATACATAACGACCCCCTTATTCTATTGTATTTTCCCCATTTACCATAGAATCTATTGTGGAAACAATACATTCTATTATTATTTTATCGTTGTGGAGAATACAATTTATTATAAATACAATAAACTCTATTGTATGGTTACAATACATTTCATTGTGCCTCTATGGTTATTTTTTTACGGGTAGAGCGTTACATCATCGTAATCGCCAATTTCCGTTGTATCGAGAAGAAAATATCCATATTAATGATTTCACCGTGCACAAATCAATAATACGTTTGTTTCGATGCGTTAGCTCATAAGCTAAAAAAAAGCCTATACGAGTGCGTTGTATGAATAGTAGACTGATACAAAATTTGAAATTTTTGCTCCACAGTGCTCAAACTGTTCCAAATTGGGCCCTGATTAGCCTCCCAAAATTTGAGCTCATTTAGTGAGAAACTTACTTGGCACAAACCATTTGAAGTTTATATGGGAATTACTATGGAGAAACAATAATTTCGGTTCATATCTATCTCAATATTCCGCAGTTCACTCTACTTTAGAAAATGATAGCTGAGCTTGTTGAAAATTTTCTCAGCTACAACTTTGTTAAAGACTACTTTTAGATCAAATATTAGAAACAAAAATTATTAATCATTCAAGTCACTGATGTCTTATGATTATGCTCAATCAACTGTTCAGGGCGTAGAATAGAGGACAAAAATCATGGCTACTATGTCACACTGCAGAATAAAGTGTTGCCCACAATACAGTTGCTTAATCTTGCCATAAGATTATCAATCTCTTAAACAATTAATAACTATTTAATTTGACGTTTGACTGAAAAACGATTTTGTGCAAAGTTCTAGCTGATAAAAATTCCCATAAGAATAGTAATATATTTTGTTAACAGTACAATATGTAAAAAGGCTAGAAGACAATGAACAAAAAGTTTTGTTTTTCCATAGTAATTTCCATATAAACTTCAAATGCTTTGTGCCAAGTCAGTTTCTTATCAAATGAGTGTAAGCTTTCGGAGGCTAATCAGGACCCGATTTGAAACCGTTTTTACACTGTGGAGCGAAAATTTCAAATTTTGCATCAGTCTAATGAATAGTTACACTCATTGACACTCAAAACAAAAGAAGCGCTCCAAGCAAATCCATTTGTTCTGGCTTCATTCGTAATACGAAGAAAAACCTAGAAAATCCAGTGATGTTTCAATGCTTTAGGACCGGTTATTTCCAGGGCTTCCCGGTTCGCAGACCACCCTGATTCGTATTTAAGCCACAATTTTTGTACCAATAAATCCAGCCTTACTCTAAAAAGCTGGATCTTTTCACGATGCCCTTGGCTGACTCCAGCCATTCTAACCCCTGAAATAAAACTAGAGCGGAAGCGCCCCGAGACTGATACCAGTGTTTAGAACACCGCTGAAAGAAGCAAGTTCGTATACGTGATTCCACCTCGATAAACTTCGCATCACTAGGTTAAACCTCACCGGCGACTCGAACGAAACCATCCTTTTTCATGCCTCAAGGGAGCATCCATCAAGTACTTAACGCTCAGGCAGGGGTAGGGTGGGTTTACAAATGAGTGACAAGCAATGCATTAGGTATATGAAAAACAGGGGGGGGGGGGGGTTAATTTTCCCAAAATTTTACGTGACGTACTTAATGCATGCTGCCCAAGATACCGCAGGCTGACAGGGTCACGGAATGCCTCGGAAGTTCGATTACCAAGATGAACAAAGGAATCATACAACAATACAACAATCCTAGAATAACTCATGTTATTATATTTGGTAGGAGTATTTTGCTCTCCCTTCAATAAATTCCGCTGTATGGGGAACGTGGGTTAATACGTACCCTCTAAGGAAATGAACGATTTGAACTACTTATTGATCAAAAAAGTATTTTTTTTACTTCTTCTTACTTATCGCATATTGCTCTCAACTTAGTGTTCTAGATGCACTCCACAGTTGGTAATTGAGAGCTTTTGATGCCTGTACCATTTTTGCATTAGTATAATTGTGTGGCAAGTACAATCATACCCTAATACCCAGGGAAGTCGAGAAAGTTTCCAACCCGAAAAAATCCTAGACCGGACCGGGAATCGAACCCAGCCACCTTCAGCATGGCCTTGCTTTGTAGCTGCACCTTAACCGAGTGAGTTATGGGAGGTCCAAATTATAAATATACATCCCATTTTAGTGTATCAATTAGTCTAATGAATCTTCTTGATGTTACCGGAAACATCATATGAAGATATGTTTTTATCACCGGGAAAATCATTTAAAAAAAGAAATCTGCTAAAACTATCATTTTTATATTATGCGCCTACCCACTTAGATGTGCTCAATGTTATAAAGCTGGCATACATGTTCACTGAGGCAAATGAACGTAAGAATTCTATATGAAACACTTATGAATTCTAGCCAAAATAAATCGGTATGAACTTCAATGATTTGGCTTATGAATAATAATGTCGACAAAAAAAAATCGGAGCTTACGGGAACCGAACCATGGACGATGAGGTTACGGGGCTCGTGTTTTGACCACTTGTCTTTCAACGATTGGGAAGATAATATTGTTAAAGGCGTATAAGAGCTACCTCATGTTACCCGAAAATCATCAATAAGTTACGCTTATGAAATTCATATGTGTTGTTCATAACTCGAGCCTTATGAAGTTTTTAAGTCTATTTGCCTCAGTCTTGGAGTGGTCCGAGCATTATGTATGGTGGTAGTATACATTTAGGATGTATTTATTACTCATTTATAAGGTTCCACTTTTAATAACTCCTGTTTTACGTAACTCCTAACAGCCATTCAAAATCCAACAGCTGTGTAACCAAACGACGCGGAGCATAATACCCCACCCAAGTAAAAAATCTAGAGCTGCTTGGCTATATTCCAAATTTATAAAGGTTTTATTGCAGCTGCAACCATTACCTACAGCTTTATGACGGTCATATACAATACAAGTCATTAAACATTCTTATAGCTATCTACAAAACCCCTATAAAGCTAATTAAAAAACCAACTGATGCTTATGCTATTTTCACTTATGAAAGGTTTTATGATTGCTTTGAAGTATACAAAAAAGTAATATAAATTGCCCTTATAAAACCAAAAAATTAATCCTTTCGTTGCTTTATAAATAAGCGCAATAAAACTAGTTGGCCATGAAACAGTTATTTTAAAACAATTATAAGCATTCAGTTGCGATTTGTCAGAAATGTAAATAGGTGGTTTATTTTTACAACATAGAAAAGAATCAAAACTTTCCGGTACTTCCAAGCGAAGCGCAAAGAAAATCAACAAAATTGTTAGCATGAGCATGAAAACATTTCGTGTATACGTCTCGCTCGCATATACATGGGGTGACACCGTCGAATCATGGTCGAAATGGTGACAGTCCTAGGCCAAAAAGGTTGAAACCACGCATAACTTTTCATAAAGGTTAATGTACCATTCAAAACTTTTCTAAATGTTTGTAAAATTCATCGGTTGCACCCGTAGAATAGGAATATACATTTGCCCTCAAATAAAAAAATGAATTCAAGCTGAACATTGCATTAGGTTCTAAGTAATATTGACAGATTCGCTTCGTCAACTTTCTCTTTGCATCCCCACGGTCATGTAAAGACATTCCCAGGTATTTTCAGCACATAAATCGATAAATGAAGCTTTTATCTAGCATCCAATACGACAAACACATCAAGAAACGGTTCTGTGAATAAGTTATCAACGAAAGAGAAAGTTGCGATTTTTTGCGCTTTGGGAGATATTAAAGTTCAAAAATTGTGTTTTTTTTTCTCGTTTTTTCAACAATATCTTTGAAATTTGAAGCTTAATCCAGTATGTTTCTTCACAAAAGCTATTTATTTAATGTATTTGCATAAGAGAATAATAAAACATTATAAAGCTGTAAGCAAAAAAAACCGAAACAGAAAAAAACCATATTTTCGACATTTTTTTCTTTAACTCCATATAACTTGGAACCAGTAGACAGTGGAAATTTAACGTCTTTGAAATAGCTGTTTATTTTGTCAAGATAAACAACTTTGCCCAAAACATCAAGTCTCCAAAATGTCAGAGAAAGAAGTTAGATTGTGGCACCATCTTTGCGGAAGAGTTTTGAACTATTTGTTTATGTCAATAGGTGGTCCTTATTATGACGAGAAATTTTGCCGAAGACACCAAGTCGCGGAAATGCTTCGTTTCGGAGTTATTAATTTTGATCCGCTAGGTTGCATTCCTGACGCAGTGTGCAATGTAAGCATTAGACATTTTAAGACATTGCGCTTGGTGTTTTTCTTGCCTGCTGTCCTCTGTCGCCATATTGTCAATATGAAAATGCCATTAGCCTTGGAATAAAATCCAAGAAATTTCAATAAAATAATGGCTGAATAAGAGATCCGAAATGATTTCCAGTGTGCATTGGTATGAATTTATGTATTGAGATCTATTTTCTGTAAAATTAAGGTGATTCCATCACATTCATTTGATTTCTGAAACAATCTTTTTTGTTAACTTGAATTATTTTGGAGGCGCATTTATTTAACGCTCATATTATCTCAATATACACGATAACATTTCAAGCGCATATGTTTTGGAACTTCTAAAAAGTCATATATTTTCTTTAAAATTTTCACTAATGTCGCCATGAAACAAAATTGATGACATGGTGATCTTGACACCAACACTCAAACATATTTTTACCGCTAAAGATTTCCATTTGGAAAAAAAGTTTCAGCAGAACAGAACAACAACAAGCTAATTTATGGCGGTTGCTTTGAAGCCAATAAAAATTAAATTGGCTTTATAGCTGATTTTCACCAAAGCGTAATAAAACTGCTTGGATACAATATTACTCTTATAGAGGCAATGAGAACCTTTTGTAGAGTATGAGGCTTCCTGACAAAAGGTTTTAAGACAGCTTTATTGTGATTCTCAAACATGCTTTATAAACCTTATCAAGAGTGGTCCACTAAGCTGTATGACGATCTTATAGCGGTTATCCAAAGGTTGTGCTGGAGCTATTAATTTTATTGGCGGTTTTATGAAATTGATCTTAATAACCACTAATAGAGTGCAATAAAACAAGAAATGCTACTTGGGCATGCTCAGTTCAGAATTTTATTCATCAAAAACGCTAATTTGTGATCGAAAATCATTCTGTTTTTTCACCGATCATGATTTGTATATCCATCGAATAAACCATACATCGAAATGGCCTGGCATAAAATATTTTTTATTTATTTTTTTGAGAGCAAATCTGGTAATTTTTTAAGTTTGAATCGCACCACAACCTTAAATACTACCTGTTGATGCAGTAAAAAGTTGATCAAAATGTCATTTTATGCGAAATTTCATAGTGGTGCGATTTACACCATTTCCCCCTATACTATTTCTTCTCTTTCGTATGATGATTGACGTGGCTTTCACAGGAAGATTTTTGGATATGACGTATTAATTCATAGTCGAACCGATTCCAGCAGCATATTCCAAAAAACCATGGATCTATGCGGAACGACGAATTACATTTTTCGTTACACAAATTTCTTTTGTCAAACATCAATAACGTACGATAGCCGTAGAGACATGTACGTTCCGAGAAAGTTTCCCTACGTGAGGATTTTAATCATCTGGGCATGCATGATATTCGTTGCAACGAGTTACGTGATAATCGGAGGACATATTCTTCGACAGTTTACCATAATGGCATTTGTGATTCGCGTGCTGGGTGCCTTGGCTTTTGTGACTGTGAATATTTTCTCGATTTTCAACGGAATAGATAGCAATACTACAATGGTGGAACTGATTAATCACGTGCTGAAGATTGAGAAGGATCTGAGCTCACGGTTTGACCATCAGTTCGACTATGACAATCTTAACAGGTGTATTCATAGTGCTATTTGTTTTGCGATATTTTACTATTGTGTAGTAGTAAGTGGACTGTTTGTTATGAACAATGTACTGGTAAACGATTACTCCATGACTGTACCATACGTGATCATGTCGATACTGACGGTCCCAGTAATCGGGCAAAGTGTTCCATTTATTACAATACTGTGGTTGATTCGGCGCCAGTTGGTGTTTTTGAGAAGAACTGTTGAGTGCAGTCTGAAAAACCAATGCTGTTATGAAAATGTTTTAATATGCCTAGATTTTCTGAGCCGGTTCAATCCATTGGTGTCGCTTGTTTCGAAATGCTTCGGGCGATCACTCATAATGATTGCACTGTTTAGCCTAGTGATGGGTAGTTTACACTTCTATAGCTTGCTTGCTTACGTGAGTAATGATGTTGAAAGATCTCTAGCGGATCACTTATACATCATTTCTATAATGATGTGGATGCTGTCGATACAATTGCAGTTCGTGCTGGAAGTCATTGCCGTTCAATGCACAACCGATCAGGTAAATAATTGTGATTCTTATAGAGTTCAGTTTAAAAAGGAAGGAATTGAGGGGTTTAAAAGAGTAAATAAAACAATGGCGTAATAACTAATTAGTGATCAACTAATGTACAAAACTAGTAGGGTAGGTGCACCAGTTATGGCTATACGTTCCTATTATGTGTGTTCCAATTATGGTCTATAGAATTCCCATATACCGTAATAGAAGCGTACAGCCATAACTTGTACACCTACCCTACGTTTTTAGTGACATTGATTAATTATATATAGCAGACATGCAATCAGGGTTACTTCAATTAATTTTGCATCAAAAATTTGTTACGGCATTATTATTTTTTTTTTCATGATTTGTTTTCCGTCGATCTTGTTTTCCGTGCTGAGCACCAATGCTACCGACGCCAGGGAGGCAGCTCCCACACCTGGACCCTACCTGTCGACCCATCAACTCATGAACCGGGGACCAACGGCTTTACTTCCCGTGATGAGAGATGCTATGCCTCAGAACATCCCGGCGGCGTCGACTGGGATTGAACTCAGACCTGCTGGGGGAGAGGTAATCACGCTTACCACTACACCACCGGCGTGCTGTTACGGTATTATGGAATCATAAGGGTGTAAGGAATGTGTTGAACACATAAAATCTGTCAATTTTGCTTGCAAAGAGTTACAATCAGCTTCATAAAACTGCTCATTGTGTAAGTCGCGATCGTGAAGTGCTGTGAATTAGCGGTATGTCAAATGGGGCGAAACGCGGTAATGGTCTCGGTGAAGGTTCCGGATCGGAATTAGCTCATGGGCGAGATGAGGCATCAGCGATGTTGACTGATGTCTGTAATGTTTGTAACTCCCCGGAAAATAGTCGGATGGTGTGTTGTGATACATGTGGAAATTGGTTTAATTTCGAGTGTGTAGGCGTTGATGGGAGCATAGAAAATGTGGACTGGCACTGCAAGGATTGCGAAGCAAAACGTGCAGCTCGGGGCACAACTAGTTCTTCGACGTCAGTGGCACCAGCGAATCAAAATCCCACATCACTGGGTGCCATCCCGAGGCAGTCAGAGGAGTCGCAGGTATTGCAGGATCGGATGCTGCAAATGCACGCGCTGATGGGGGAACAGAAGGAATCGTACGAGCGTTTGCTGAAAATCCGAGAACAGGAGCAGAAGAGAGTATTGAAGCAACAGCAAGATCAGTTCGACAAGCAGCTAAAAGCAATGGAGCAGCAGTTTACATCCCGTCTTCAAGCACCAAACATGAACATCCCACCGAATGCTAATTCAACGACCATCAATGGTGCTGATGGTGCAGCCGGGAACCGTCGAGATACTACAGGAACTAGGACGAATATAGAACTGCAGCTTTCACTGTTGGCTGCGAAACAAGCGCTTGAGATGAACACCTTGAAGAGCGATTAACAGTCTTGCAGATGAATAATGGTGAACCGAGCGGACCTAGAGGTCTGGATCCCAGTGCGCCAGAGTTCCCTCCAGGGATTGATCCACTTCAATCTTCGTATTCGTATTCATCACACGATCTAAGTAGGAGTCAGCTTGCGGCACGTCAAGCAGTAGTAAAGGAGCTTCCGATTTTCACGGGCGCACCCAAGGAGTGGCCACTGTTCATCGCCACCTACGAGAACACCACTCGCATGTGCGAGTACAGCGATGAAGAGAACTTACTTCGCTTGCAGCGCAGCTTGAAAGGAACATCTTTGGAAGCCGTTCGAAGCCGGTTGCTGTATCCGGCAGGATTAGCAGGAGTAATTCAAACGTTGCGTATACTATTTGGACGGCCGGAGGTAATAATCCATTCTTTGGTGTGTCGGATCCGGAGTATGCCATCGCCGAAGACCGAAAAACTGGCGACGCTCATTGACTTCGGTGTCGCGGTTCATAATATGTGTGCGACGATTAAGGCTTGCGGATTGGAAGAGCAATTGTACAACGTAGCGCTCCTTCAAGAGTTGGTTGATCGGTTGCCATCGACGATTAAACTCAATTGGGCTCTGCATCGGCAGACGTTACGATTCGTAACGCTCTCAGACTTCGAGATCTGGTTGGAAAAGCTGGTGGAAGCAGCGTGCGTGGTTACTATACCCAGTAACACGCCGTTCTATGCAACGAAGACGGAGAAACGCCACAGGAAAGAGGATGTGAACGTTCATCTAGAGTCCGACATTGAATCATCGTCGAAGTCAACGCAGAAGGTAATCAACAAAGTCTGCCTCGTTTGTAGTGGTGTCTGCAGCACTGTAGCGGTTTGCAAGATGTTCCAGAATCTCGACGTTAGCGGTCGCTCTAAAACAACACAAGCTGTGCCGTAAGTGTCTGAAGAAGCATTTTGGAGCCTGTGAAGTGAAGAATTCGTGTGGAAGAAACGGGTGCTGTTATATGCACCACGAGCTGTTACATGATGACACCAGATACCGATCAGCTACTCAGACAAGTGCAGGAGAATCGTCGCAGAACTGCAATACGCACGTTAGCCAGACCGGGACAATTCTTTTCCGATATATTCCCGTTAAAATCTATTGACGTGGCGTGTCTGTTAAGACGTACGCCTTTCTGGACGATGGTTCGTCAGCGACGTTGATGGAGCATAGTCTGCTTAAGGAGCTAAAGCGAGAGCAGAAAGAGTCAGTGAAGCTATACGTGGAGATTTCCGGAGTTGGAGATAAACCCAGTAAGCGGTATCGTATTCCGAAAGTACACACAGTTCGACGTCTCGCGCTACCGCATCAAACAATGAAGATTGATGATTTAACATCGGAGTACAAGTATCTCGAGGGCCTACCAATCGATTCATACCGCAACGTATCTCCAAGGATACTCATCGGGATTGACAAAACTGTCGGCTAGGCCACGCACTAAACAGTCGTGAAGGACGAGAGAACGAGCCTGTTGCTAGTCGAACACGTCTTGGGTGGTTAGTCTACGGGCCGTACTCTACGGCAGGAGGGCCGGCGAACAAGAGTTATTCGGCGTATCATAGCTTCCACATCTGTCCGTGCAGCGAGCAGCTGCGACGCGGATCTGCATAAAGCAGTAAAAGACTTCTTTTCGTTGGAGAACGTAGGCGTGGCGAAGCCTGAGAAGCCTTTATTGTCGAGGGATGACGACCGTGCGATCCAACTACTGAAGTCTCAAACCAGGCTTAAAGGAAAGCGTTATGAAACGGGATTACTGTGGAGGTATGGAGACGTGCAGCTGCCGAATAACAAGCAAATGGCTATGAGAAGACTGGTGTGTCTGAAGAAGAAGCTGATGAAGGATCCCGATCTAGCTTTGGGAAGCTTCACGAGTACGAGCAGAAAGGATACATCAGAAAACTGTGCTCGGTGGCTTGATTGCAGCTACCCTAGGTCGTGGTATCTACCAATATTTCCCGTTCGAAACCCGAATAAACCAGGCAACCTGCGCATTGTCTGGGATGCAGCAGCTTCAGTTAACGGAATATCGCTGAATTCCATGCTGTAAAGGGTCCTGATCTGCTAGCATCAATCGTGTCGGTGCTTTACAAGTTTCGAGAATTCCGTGTTGCTGTGGCTGGCGACATCGTAGAGATGTTCCACCAAGTGCTGATGAATGCGATCGACCAGCAGTCACTGAGGTTCTTCTGGAGATGCTGCGATCAGAGCCGAGATCCGGACGTCTACGTCATGATATTTGGAGCAATCTGCTCACCGAGCTGCGCGCAGTTTATTAAAAACGTCAATGCGCAACGTTTCGCAGACCAATATCCAAGAGCGGTGGAAGCGATAGTTCACGAGCATTATGTGGACGACATGCTCATCAGCGTAGAGACAGAGGCTGAAGCAGAAAAGTTGGCGAAGGAGGTGGAATACATCCATGGTCAGGCAGGTTTCCTGATTCACAACTGGCTATCTAGCTCCAATAGTGTGCTTGAAGCTCTGGGCGTAGAAGGCGGGAACGAGCGAAGCCTGAACACCACAGCTGAGCTTGCATCCGACAAAGTGTTAGGAATGTGGTGGTGCACTTCAACGGACATGTTGACATTCAAGATCTCCCCCCGAAATGATTCCGAACTGCTGTCAGGTAGAATCGTTCCGACGAAGAGGCAGGTATTGAGCACACTAATGACGATCTACGATCCGTTGGGGCTCATCGTCAACTTTCTTATGTTCCTTAAGATCCTGCTCCAAGAAATTTGGCGTTCTGGAATAGCGTGAGATGAACCGATAGCGACTATGGAATGGAATAAATGGCAGTGTATGGCTGAAATTACTGCCCAGCATCGAATCCGTTCAGATCCCTAGATGCTACCGCAATAAAACTACAGCAACGGAAACGAACAACGTCCAACTCCAAGTTTTAATTGATGCGTCCGAGAATGGCTATGCAGCTGTGGCTTACCAGCGTTTTGAGGAAGAAGGGACCATGGAATGTGCTCTTGTTGGCTCAAAGGCTCGAGTTGCTCCATTACGTTTCGTATCGATTCCTCGTCTGGAACTACAAGCCGATTCGCATAAGTTGAAGCCATCGCAGAGGTTCTTCTGGTCTGATTCACGGGACGTGATCTGCAGGCTGAACTCGGACCACCGCCGATACAGTCAATTCGTCGGATGTAGAATTGGGGAGATATTTGAGCTCACCGAGGCCTCAGAATCGAACTGGTTATCGACGAAGATCAACGTTGCCGATGATGCCACCAAGTGGCAGCGATTGCCGAATTTGTCGTCGAACGGCCGTTGGTTTCGTGGTCCTTCATTTATCTGGGAACCAAAAGATAAATGGCCTATCATCAAGTCTGATCCCGGATCTACAGTCATAGAGTTGCGATCGCATGCTCTGCACCACACGTGTCTGGAACCTGTCATCAACGTGAACCAATTCTCTCGTTGGAAACGTCTGGTGCGACATGTAGCGTTCGTCAGGCGATTCCTAACGAACATTCGTCGGAAGCTCGCCAAGGAAACACTTGTCAATGGCCCGCTCACACACGAGGAACTAGCTGGAGCTGAGAGCTACCTCTTCAAAATAGTTCAAGCCGATGCCTTTCCGGAAGAGATTCAAATACTCCAGGAAGCGGATCGGGAGCCATGGAGGAGCAAACGAAAACTGCCAAAGCAAAGTGCTCTCTATAAGCTCAGCCCCAACATCGATAGTGACGGTGTATTACGCATGCATGGTCGCATAGATGCATGCGAATTCGTAGGAGACGATACGAAGCACCCCATCTTGCTGCCTAAATGTCACGACGTAACCGATCTGATCCTGCTGGATATCCATTCCCAGTACTGCCACCTTAATCACCAAACTGCCATGAACGAGGTACGGCAGAAATATTATGTGCCATGTCTATGGACAACATATCGTCGTATTCGAGCTCACTGCCAACTATGCAAGATCAGAAATTCAACGCCTCAACCACCAATGATGGGAGATCTACCACCGATGCGACTGAAAGGCTTCACGAGACCATTCTCTTACGTCGGCATCGATTATTTTGGGCCAATGCAGGTCATGGTTGGTCGCAGAGTAGAGAAACGATGGCGTGTACTGATAACATGTATGACCATCAGAGCAGTACACATTGAGATTGCCCACTCATTATCGACAAGCTCCTGCATCCTTGCCATTTGAAATTTCATTGCTCGCCGAGGAATGCCACTGGAGATAATTAGCGACCGCGGAATCAACTTCGTCGGTGCCAGCCGGGAACTGAAGGAAGCATTGCAGCCGATGGACCAGAACAAGTTAATCGAGAGCTTCGCAAGTGCCCAAACTATGTGGTCTTTTAATCCGCCTGCCTCGCCACATTTTGGAGGATGCTGGGAGAGGCTGATCCAGAAAACCCTAAACCAAGTAAAACTCAACCGAACTCCCACCGACGAACTGCTTCGTAACATGCTCACTGAAGTCGAGTCAATCATCAACGCAAGGCCGCTGACTGAAATACCGCTCGAACATGAAGAAATCTCACCGCTAACCCCGAACCACATTCTCATCGGATCCTCTAACGGTTCCAAGCCCCCGATCGCGTTTAACGACAGTGCTGCCGTAGTGACTAGTTCCTGGAAGATGTCGCAGGTGTATGCGAACGAGTTCTGGCGACGCTGGGTCGCTGAATACCTTCCAACACTGACCAAAAGGACGAAGTGGTATCAACCGGTAAAACCTTTGGCAGAAGGAGACATCGTAGTTGTCGTTGATCATACCCAACCCAGGAATTCGTGGCCAAAGGGACGAGTCATTGAGGTCATCCAATCTATAGATGGCCAGGTTCGTCGAGCATCGGTGCTGACAACTATTGGATTCTTGAGTGACCTGCAGTCAAGCTAGCAATCCAAGATGTCGGTTGGACCGTGAGTAAGTCGGATCAATGATCGCGAGGTACTGGAGGGGAGTGTTGCGACCGTAGGTGCAACGAACCGCCATCATACACTTTCCGTGTTGGTATAACTCGATACATCCCTCCCGCTTAATAGGCTTTGTGCTACCACTACCCGAGTAGCACATTTCCGTCACAATAAGTTGCAGCAACTTGTTTATGACTGATATAAGTTGTATAGAAGTTGCCACAACCGATTTGTGACAAGCGTGCTACTAGGGTACTAAGGTACTATACAAACATATCTTACTTAAAACTACTTGCATTGCTACTAAATGTAATTATTCCTTAAACCTAAAAAACAATATAAAATCATTACTCTGCAAAATTGAAAGGAGAAAGCTAAAATATTATCGCTACATACTCTTAAGTTAGTTGATCCAGGAACTAATAGTAATTTGAAGCCAACGGCAGCACACACGTGTAAACATAAATTACCCTAATACTTGATGAAACATAAAAGACACTAAACGAAATTTTTAACCCTCACTGGTCTACACAACACAAGATCAAATAAAGGTTACCAATTTGGAACTAGCCTTTTCTTGTTGCATTCGCAACAGCCTTTGTAAGAGAAAGTGGTTATCATCATCAATCATCAAATGACATCAATTCTATTTCCATAATATAGTCTATACATTTCAAATAACGTTAATTGTTTCCACATAACTTGCCTCACTACGTTTCAACTGTTGTATGACTTCTATGTAGAAGATAAATCCAATTGATAGACACATGAAGAATATATTTTAGTGCACTCAACCAAATTCAACAGTCGTACCTACATTCATCCAACATAACATCGGAAATATAATCAGTAGAAGCAATAGCTGTGTTAGTGGTCACAGACATGGCGGAGAACGATCCACTAAGTTCTATACTTTTACTGACAACCCTTTTTGCTCAAAACTCAGTTACATACGACAGATCAGCGCAAATGTACCGAAGTTCAACAAAACGATGGCTGAGTTTACTAGTAAACAGTGTTTTCCACTTATTTATGAATGCATTTTACCTCTGGCATGTAAACTTTACGTTAGACCAAAGGTTTGACGTTTACGGACACATTTATGCGCTACTTATGATCCTAGATAGCCAGTTGTGTTTTCTTTGGGTTTATACAACGATAGTAAATGGGGTTTAAAGGCGAACATCTTTCTACAATTGTTAAATCTGCACCTACGAGTGAGACAAAAGATTAGAACTAATCTCGGAGAGCCCCAATATGGAAAGATCTGACAACTGTTGCTTGTTTGTATAACTGTTAATATATTGTACAATTTTGTGTTGCAAATTATTTTCCAAATCCTGATTTTTATCGAAGAATTTTCCTGGATCTATACGTCCGTTATTGCCATTTTTGTGATAAATGCCTTTGTAGGTTTCATTTACCTCATACAGTTCAACATTTTTCTTACAGTGTTGCGTACTGAACTTAAATTCACTGCAGAATGCACCGAAAGAGTAATATTACGGGCCGGTGATATCCGCATTCATATTCAAATATACTTTGAATTGTTGTCAATTATGGATCTTCTGATGAAAGTATACTCGATACCAATTATGTATTTCGTAATGTTGACGTTTTTCGAAGGAACTGCGCAATTGTATCAACTATTTCATATAGTTTGTATTATGAAAGACGAAACTGTTGAAACCATAGTGAAGAGTGTAATAGGTTACGCCATATGGCTATGTCCAGTGGCAGTAATGTTGGTGATGACGATGAGGCTTGCTGATAGCACCAGCCGTACGGTAAGTTTCGTTTGTTAAATTATGTAAATAGGGTTAATGAGGTACATTTCCGGCATATTAAGCACAACCCGCACTTAGTCTTTCTTAATCTAGCGCAGTTTAGCACGAAACATAATGTTTATTTACCTTTCTGTACGTACCGTAAGATTTGATAAACAGAAATCAATCGATATTGTCAAAAGTTTAACACTGCTTCTTGACGCCAAACTCGGATTCTAAACTCGGCGTCGCCAATGAATTCACTTCGGCCTATCGGATGAAGATAAAAATTGATTCGGTCGGAGCGCTTCTTTTGTTTTTGTGAATTATGGGTGCAAACCTTCATATCACGCGTTCTCATTGACTTCGTTCGGTAGCTTATTAACTAAAGTATCGTACCAAGCCCATAATTGAAATCATGGATTTATTTGATGTTTTCTGCTCGATAAGCCCAAAATGGGCGATTAGGCCGAAGTAGTTCTCTACCCTACGTATCATCAAATGAGGCAACTTTGATAAACAGATATTCCTTCATTGCTGTAGGGTAGAGCGGGGCTAATTGCTTATTCGGTTTACACTATGTTTATCCAGTATCTAATCAACTAAAATGTTTGTCGGGGGGTCAGTATTGAGAAAATGTCGTGAGATGTAAAAAATGCCTAGCAGAATTAGTGGACCACCTGTTAATATTTTCGGAAACGTCTGAGATAAAGAGTGTGCCTATTAAAATCCGCACACACAAAATTCATTCTCAAAATTAGTTTTGCCCACCTCTAATGTAGATCAAACTCATGTCAATATTTTTTATCACATTCAGTACGTTCATAATAATAGGGAAAGGGATTTTATGTTCAGCGTTAAAGTGATAGTTTACTATGCCTTTGGCCATTAATGAAAACGACACCCCTTTGCTAGATTATTTAGTCAAGCGCCATGATTCGAAAAAGAGCGATTGAAGTGCATCCTCTTGTATGTAATATTAAAATTTATTTTTTGCTGTTTAGTACATCAATCTTTATCCATTTCTGGCCAGCGCAAAAACAACTCTGCGGAATCACCCCTGGCGCAGCAATCTATTTTGGTCTACTTTAGGATCAGAAAGTATTGCGACTTTCACTTACTTTAAACTTTTATTGGGTGCTAAAAGATAGCTAATTGAATGTTAAAAAATAACTGAACGAGTGTTGATTCTTCCAAGCAGATTACTGCTAATAGATTAGGAACTGACAGCAGCTGTAGCACACAACAGGCGAGTAACTGAAGGAATATGAAAAACGTTCTCACCGACTGTTTAATTTTATTTACTTAAATATAACAATTATCTATATTTATATAATAGTATCACAATTATTTTTAAAGTTTATGTTGATTTAGTCTATTTACCTAAAAATATATTTGAAAGTGACTCAGCAATTAGCCACAGCATATTCAATCGATTTGCGATCAACGAAGCACGTCGCTAACGTCAATCAACCTTTTTTTTTTAAAGGAAAAAATCTTGAAAAGAACAATAAATACGCATTACATTTACTACCTTACACCTAAGCGGCGCCGATGGTGTAGTGGTAAGCGTGAATGCCTCTCATCCCAAAAAGCCTGGGTTCAATCCCAGTCGGCGCCACCGGGAATTTCTGAGACATAAAGCCGTTGGTCCCCGGTCAATGAGTTGATGGGTCGATACGTAGGGTCCAGGTGTTGGAGCTACCTCCCTGGCGTCGGAACCATTAGTAGTACTCAGTACGGAAAAGAAGATCGACGGAAAACAAATCAAAGAAATAAAAATACCTTATACTTGAAGAAAGGTTACTTCTGTTCAACTTGCAGCACATTTTTAGTTGCGTAGAAATTTTTGTTTGAACCAAAATATTAGTTTTGAATAATTTTAGTTTCGAAACATATGCCAATATATTTCATATGAAATTCAGAAACTGTTGAAATCATTGAAACAGTATTGTTTTCCTGGTGCGTTATTAAAATTGCTGACTTGCCACCCTGATAGTTATATCACGAAGAGAACTAGCAAGTTAAGTAAAAGATGTTCAATTTTACATAATCACCCGAATTTAAGCAGTTTGTCATTAAAATTGTGAACAACTATGAAGGACACAACTCCTGAAAATTAAATAGAAACTGATTGGGAAACAAAAGTGATACAACGGTTTTAGTGACGATATGATTTTAGCTGGATCAATTGTTCTATTGAGAATATCAATCATGTTGTCCTTACTTTTTTAATAACGGTAATTACTTCTGACACTGCAGTAATTCAAGTGATAGACACTTGATGGATTAACTTGATTGATTGACTTAATTGATTGACTGTCATCAACCTAATTCGGCAGTTGCACTATTCTAAAATATATATACACTGGAGTCGCTTCTTATGCGGTTTCTTTTACGTGGTTTTTTTACGCGGATTTCGGACTTTACACAGTTTTTTTTACGCGGATTACGGAATTTACGCGTTTTTTTACGCGACACGTATCCCTCGCGTAGAAAGCGACTACAGTGTATATATAACACTAGTTTACAGCATACTTGAACTTTGTACGCTGATGGTTATTTCCCATGTAAAATCATGCCCTGAATCCAAAAATGTAGTCCAGTAGTTTAATTTTCGAGATATAGCTAAAAACGAAATTTCACTAAAAAAAAAAACTGTTTACTAAAATACAAATATCTCCGATTGTAATGAAATTATATTAATTATTTAAACGCCAAATAAAAGGTGATAAAATTTGCTTTCTATTCCTGATGAATGTGGGCGTCTTAGTGTAATACCTGTATAATAAGAGAGAGAAGGATTAGTATTTTCCATTTAATTCCACTACTTTATTTGCTTATCCTTGACAGATACGCGTATTTTGTCTACAATGTGCAGACTTCTTCAGTGTCTTGTACTAATACTCGACTATTAGTACAAGACACTGAAGAAGTCTGCACATTGTAGACGAAATACGCGTATCTGTCAAGGATAAGCAAATAAAGTAGTGGAATTAAATGGAAAATACTAATCCTTCTCTCTCTCTCATTATATGCTTTCTATTGTTTGAACACACATTTTCAGTGAGATTAGTGGTACAACCACTACAAAAAAATATTTACACTAAGCTGAAATTCAATTTTTCTGGGGAAAATGCAAAATAAAAATATAAATAAAAAAAACTATTAATTAACAACAATACCCTTGGCGGCACCGGTGGTGTAGTGGTAAGCGTAATTACCTCTCACCCCAGCAGGCCTGTGTTCAATCCCAGTCAGCGCCGCCGGGCTGGTCTGAGGCATGACATCTCTGATCACGCTTTCCTTCGGAAGGGAAGTAAAGCCGTTGGCCCCCGATTCATGAGTTGATGGATCGATAGGTAGCGTCCAGGTGTGGGAGTTGCCTCCCTGGTGTCGGTAGCATTGGTGCTCAGCACGGAAAACAAATCAAGGAAAAAAAAACAATACCCTTATCTCACTGACAATCGATAATGAGTTGATCGAAAGAAAAATTTATTACCTTTAATTTAGTGTTAAAATAATTGATATGTTCTCATTACATCCGGAAATATTTGTATTTTAGTAAACACACTTTTATAAAGGTAATTTTCATTTTTAAGCTGTATCTCGAAAACTATCCTACTGTTATTTTCGACTAAATTTTTGGATTCAGCGCACGATTTTACATAAGCATCATTGGTCAAAGATTCAAGTTCAGTTTTTTAACTTTTATTTGTAGACTAGTGTAATTAGAAGAAGTAATAACCTGCATTTTAAGCTTAACCAACAGTTTGTGGTCACACTCCTTAATTAATGACGGAAAAATATTCACTGATTTTTACACTGTTATTAACAAATTTTGTAGCTCACAACGGCCCATTGTGTTTTAACGTTATTATGGAGGGAAAAATGTAACGAATTACAACTAAACGCGGGTTGAGTTTACTAGCAAACAATTTGATCTAATAAGTTATGAATATTGTTTTCTTGGGATACACAGGAAAAATCTGAATTTTAACTATCGCGCAAAATCTCCCTTTGTTTAATTTTGAGCTATACTTGGCATAAACAGCGAAATCGTTTACAAGCTTGTATACAATATTGCTCATTTATGCGATATTGCGCTTAAATTTACACGAAATCTCGTGTAAATTTATGCCAAATCTAGCGTTAATTTTATGTGCGCTATATTTCGCAGATAACGGCACCGGTGGTGTAGTGGTAAGCGTAATTACCTCTCACCCCAGCAGGCCTGGGTTCAATCCCAGTCAGCGCCGCCGGGATGGTCTGAGGCATGACATCTCTGATCACGCTTTCCTTCGGAAGGGAAGTAAAGCCGTTGGCCCCCGATTCATGAGTTGATGGGTCGATAGGTAGCGTCCAGGTGTGGGAACTGCCTCCCTGGTTTTGGTAGCATTGGTGCTCAGCACGGAAAACAAGATCGACGGAAAAAAACAAAACAAAGGAAAAAAAAAAATATTTCGCAGAAATTTACATGAATTTTTCGAACGGTGTAGGTAGCCATAATATTTGATGCAAACATGAAATTAATTTCATACTCCAATTTTTACCTTCGATGACCAGCTGAGCTTTTTCTGAATTTATATATGATGGTGAATGGGTTGTTCAAATCGACAAACATACTACAATTACTAAATACACACCTACGAGTCAGGCAGAAAATTAAAAGCAAACTCGAAAGCCACAGTACGGAAAATAAAGACGATTTTGTAAACTTTGAATAGCTATAAATCATGTCCATGTATTTTTAATAGCCAACAAATCATTCGAGAGACACTAGAAGCTAAAATGTAGATATGATTAATGGTAATCACCAGAATTCGGCAGTTGAACGTTCATCCATTGGAAGGTGAACGGTAAATATAATTAGTAGACGCAATAAGTTCAAACTTGAAGCTCAACATCAACAGGCGTTCGTGGTCACGGGTATGGCGGAAAAAGATCCACTGAGTTCTATACTTTTATTGACAAATATTTTGGGTCACTGCTCGGCTGCATACGACAGTTCAGTGCAACAGTACCGAATTTCAACGAACCGATGGATAAGTTTACTAGTAAACGGAGTTTTCCATTTATTTACTAATGCATTTTACTTGTGGTACGTAACCAGAACGTTGGATGCAAAAATTAAATTGTATGGACAAATGTATGAGCTAATTGAAATCCTTGACAGCCAACTGTGCTTTTTGTGGATTTATATAATGATGGCGAATGGGCTTGTGACGTCGGAATCCTTTCTACAATTGTTAAATGAACGCCAACGTGTAAGGCACAAAATTAGAAACACGATCGGAAAACTACAGTATGGAAAAATGAGACGATTTTTGCATGTTTGGATAGCTATGAATGTATTGTACAGTGTCATATTTTCAATTACGTACCAAGCGGTGGTGTGTGTTCATGAAGGTGCCTGGATTAATATGAGCGTTGTTGTCATATTAGAAATAGTCGCCGTTGTAAGCCTTATCTACGTTATTCAATTCAACGCTTTCATTTTAATATTGCGAACTGAACTGAAATTCGTTGCAGTTTGTATCGAAAGAACATTATCGCAGAAAGGTGACATTCGCATTCAAATGGAAATGTACTTCGAATTATTATCAGTCATGCAACTTCTGATGAAAGTGTACGCTCTACCAATCATTTACTGTATAATGCTGACATTATTTGAAGGAACTTTTCAATTGTATCATCTATTTAATCTAATTTCTATTGTGAAAGACGAAGAGAAAAGTGTAACGATCGTAATGAACAATGTAATAGCATACGCCATACGGCTTTGTCCAGTGACAGCAATGTTGGTAATGACGATGAATCTCGCGAGTAGCACCATTCATACGGTAAGTTTTTTTTTAGTATAACTCCTCAACTTAGTGTTCTTTGAAGCACATCCACAATTATTCATTGAGAGCTTTCTGGTAGATTATATTTTCGTGGTGCGTTACTGGCATTAACATCTACCACCGAAGCCTAGTCCGAACTACTTCAAAGTACGAGAACAGGATTGTTTTTGTAATCGAATGAACACATCTTAGTCCATTTTACTTGTTATGCCTTGTTGATAGTGACAAGACTCGGCTTTGTCCACCGATGATGACCTTGAAACAAGGAAACAATTATAGAGGTAGTTAGTTTTTATCTACGTGATTCCTAATTTTTTATTCGCTGTTCTCTAGTTTGATGTGGTTAAGACTAGGATTCTGATGCATGGTCATTATCGGTTCTATTGCTTGATTTTGTTGCGAAGGAATCCGTTTTTGATTTTCAAAGGGACGCGCCTTCCGAGGGTGTTCGGTGGGACCTTTTAATTAGATTCCGATCCTTGCGATAAAGGCAAGAATGACAACTGTATCAAAACCGAATCCTGCATCATTTCTCACAATAGTGATGGAGTAACACGACATGCACTATACTAAGGACACGGGGTATACCACTATGGATCAAATAACTTTAATATATATTGCGTGGCATACATAATGATACTCTATGGTCAGGAAAGAAGAGAAAATCTCCAAACCGAAAATTTTCTAAGACTGACCAAATTTCTGCAATATATGTTATTGCGAATTCATCGTAGTAATACAATCTAAAGACGAGAAAAGCCAAGATCTTGACTTGGAAAGTTAACGTTTGTATTTATAAGCTGACTTATATCCTTAAGGTGAAAGTGACCTAGTGAGTTAATACAAATTTCAAAAATGGTTTTCGCTGAGACATCACTCCAGATATTTTTCCGCAATCAATTACAATTACCAGCCCCAAAAGAGCCAAAAAAAAAAAAATAATTCTCTCACGAGCTCAATCTCTCAACATGTCATGTATATTGATGCCACACGACATGTGATTTCCCTTTCACAGACTACAAAATGTAATACCTACCCCAGAAAATAATGTTGGAACCCTAATTTATATAGTTAGATTTCCCATGCGGGGGGGGGGGGGGGTTGGGGGGCGGCTTGGCAAGTATTTTTGTCGTAGAATATGTAAGCAGGAGGAATGTTAATCTAACTGCATATATAGAGGTACCATACACGTTTTCACTGCACTGCTCTCTGTTAACAATTAACGGAACTAAGTGTATGCGTAATTTCCGATAGATGTCTTCATTGAGAACAGCAGTGACATTTCTTCTTTCGGCACTATATTGTCCCTACTGGGAATTTACGCCAGCCCTCAACTTAGTCTTATTTGAGCATTTCCATAGTTATTAATTGAGAGCTTTCTAAGCCTGTACTAATTTTGCATAACATTAGTATTATTGTGTGGCAAGTACAATCATACTCTATGGTCAGGGAAGTCGAGAAATGTTTCAACCCGGAAAATTCCTAAACCAGGCCGGACAATCGAACCATAGCAGCACCTTAGCCAACTGAGCTAAGGGAACCAGGTCAGTGAACTGAAGATTAAATCAAAGCTGTTTGAACATGGAAAGATTTTGAACAAGCACTATGCAGTTGCACAAACGTGTAACTAGGCAAAGCAGATGCCAATTGTCATGGCGTCATTATAATTCTGTAAGTGTTCACCTTTTTCTCTTTACCAGTTGGGAATTTCACGAATTTTCTTCAATCTAAACAGCGTCCAAACTCTAACTTTATAATACCCATTAGTGGGTACAACTTCACCTATTGTTAACTATTAAATGGGGACAGATACGCATTAATAAATAAGTCTAATGAAAAAAAAACTGAGGATTTATAGGTAACAGTTACTCATTGATGGGTAAATTGTTATTCAAGAAATGGGTTAAATTAATTAACTTGAAAATGGGTGAAATTGTACCCATTAATGGGTTTTATCCAGTATTAGTGCACACACTCATAACAGGATTATCTCTTCGTAGTACCCAAATACGATTTTTTTTAGCATTTGTTTGTTGCTACTAGCTACTCTATCCATTTCAAGCGATGGAATCGTCAACACTTCAAAGTTTCCAGGTGAGTGTGACTACTGTAGGTAATCTGATTCTATTCAGCAGCCTTCCCATTCCGACTGCGTGTTACGCTGCTATTTTATTATAAGCCTCTCGAAATCAGTAGAAATTTCAGGTACGTATGTTTCATTTCCAAAAAAAAAAAAATAATTATAGGGCAGATCGCTACTTAAAATTAATAAAATTAAATCTGATAAATGGAAAAATTCAAAAGTTCAGAAGCCGGATAAAAATTCAGCTTAAGCTTCTAGCTGCCGTCCAATAAGTTTGCTTTCTTCAATAAGTAAACTTTTTGAAAAGATAATGTTGAATAGAATGATGCTTCACATCAATATGAACTCAATTGTTGCAGTTTGGATTTCGTCATGGGCATTCAACTACTCATCAACTCTTAAGAGTTACCAATTTAATTCGTTCAAACAAATCTGAATGCTGCTCAACTGGATTTGCTCTTCTAGACATAGAAAATGCTTTCGACAGTGTTTGGCATGATGGGTTCGATTGCCAAATTGAAGAAAATTAATTGTCCACTCTATATTATGAAATAAGTTCAAAATTATTTAACTTACAGATAAACAGATGAATTATCAAAATTCCGAATCTGAACGACTAACTGTTAGAACTAGAGTTCTTCAGGGTAGCATTCTTGGGCCTATTTTGTATAACATTTTCACTTCGGACCTCCCTGGTTTGCTTCAGGGTTGCCACAAATATTTGTTCGCCGATGACATAATTAGGCATTTCCGCTAAAGGACGAAGTCTGCGTGCAGACTGCAGGAAAGTTAAGATATTTTCTCTTCTTATTTCACACTCAGCTACTTTTTCCATGTTCGGTAATTTTTTGCCGAAAAAAATCGGTAAATTATGAATTTTACAGATTTTTCGGTAAACAAAATTTATTTTACCAACATTCGGTAATGTTTTACCGATGAAACGGTAATCTGGATATTAAATTGACGAAGTCCGTAAAAAATATTACAGTACGGTCTGTAAAAATAGGCAATCGCCGAATTCGGTAAAAAAAAACGCCGAACAAACTGCAAATTGGTAAAACGATTACCGAACTTCTGTAAATGATTCCAGACTGTCAAATCGATAGACGTTTATGTTTGTATTTCAAGTATTAAAGTTAACCTGTGAAAAGTGATATCCAGATGAAACAAAGATAACCAAGCAGGTATTATATTATATACAGAAAAATATATGTGCATGATGAATGTATTTTCTAAATATTTCGTAAGAAAATGATTATTATATTTCTAATATTTTCATGATTGCTTTTCAGGTTGTGCTTTTTGCCAAGGTCAGGATTTTGTTTCTGTACTGCATCGCCACGAAAACAGCCACCTGCCATAAGGACACTTCAGTGAGCAATATATGTACCATTACTATTATAATTATATAATTTATCTACTAAATAACAAATAGTTAAGAAAATTGCAAAAAATGTATGAAATTCTTGCATCACGGAAGAGGTCGGTAAAAAATAACCGAATCGTTCGGTACATAAATACCGAATTGTTCGGTAGTTTTGACAGTTCATCGAAAAATCCGTTCACCGATCGTTAGGTAGTCTTTTCGTTTAGCGAACTGATTACCGAACGGTCAGCTGTTGAAAGTTCGGTAAAAAATTACCGAATACGGTAATAATTTCTAAGTGTGTTTCAAAAGTGGAAGATTTCTCCCAACGCTTCCAAAACTCAACTTATAATATTTTCACATAAGCATAGAACTTCCTTTTTGAATCCTAGTAGTAGTATACAGGTCAGTGCTGAGATAAGTCATTGTCATTGAGAGACCTTCGGCGATATTGACAAAATTGTTTTTCACATATTCACTGATATACTTGATCCTCAAAAAACCTTTGTCAAACTCTCATTCATTTTTTTGTCAATGACCAAGATTCCCCTGGTAACAAAAAGTGTAATTTTGTGCATTCTGTGTCACATTATTGTTATCCAAGCAGTTCAGAACATAGATGTTTGTTCACTTCAACGGCTACATGTATTTGTTTTGCTCAAGTAATTTCGTAACAAATTTAGCAAATAAAATAATCTGCACATGTTCGTCACTGACAGCATTATCACTGAAAATTGACATGGTTTGCCTTGACCAGGCATGGAAAATCATTTGCATTCATTTCGTGCATTCATTTACATTCATTTGTCCGTACCTTTTTTCAACAACAGAATTCCGCCAAAATAATGTATGGAGTTTTTGTAGGTTTTGTTATTAACTACAACTTTTGTTAACAACTCAAATCCGTATATCTTATGCATGACGAACCAGAGCGAACAGAAGCCACTACTGTTTTTCAGTGAATGTATTTTACATTCACTGAAAAACAGTAACAAGTTCTGCCCGCTGTAGTTAGTGATGCATAAGAGATACAGATTTGAGTTATGGGCAAAAGTTGTAGCTACAAAACCTACAAAAGCTCTATACATCATTTTGTGGAATGCTGTTGATGAAAAAAGTTAGACGCAAATGAATGTAAATGAATGCATGAAATGAATTTAAATGATTTTCCATACCTGGCCTTGACAACGACTCAAATGAGTGACCAAAGCAGAATTTTGAATATCACCGAGTATTGTCGAGATTTTGCCGCACTGATTCAGGGTGGCCAGTGAATGTTCAATATGAAATACCCGTTTTTTTCTGGGTTGTTAATATTCAATAAAAAAAAAACGAAATTGTACGCATTTTTAAAAACGTGTACAGCTGTAAATTTTCGAAGTTTATTTGTGGGAAAAATAAAAGCAAAATTACAGAAAGTACTTTTTAAAGCTGAAAGTCTAAATTCAACAAACAGTCACATAGTGCATTCAAAACAAATCATTGGTCTTTCGAGATACTTTGAAAAATCAGTTTCTATTTCTATAACTAGCCCTAGAATTTATTGAGTAACAGAGATTAAGGTCACTAGGTCAAATGCAATGTATGTATGACAGAACTGTGAAAAATAAGAGATTAAAATAAAAAATGTTTTAGTAAAAATGAACTTGATACAAATAAGAAATAGAGCAAATTGTTAGGGGTATCGCATAAAGAAAATGTGTCTTAACTCCGTTGTCTATACTAACATAAATATTAGGCCGCAGCAAGAGCAGACGCGACACGACTCACGCAAGAAATAATAATAAATAATAAGATTCTTTTGAATTGGTTGCGTCGCGTCTACTCTGGCCGCGGCCTTAGCCTTTCAGTACTCGCACTGATGTACAAAGTTAAACACGAAAGAAAAAATGTAAATCCTGCTGACGTTGGAACTCGCTCAACGTGAAACTAAACATAGTTCATGAAATTTAATACCCACGTCCAATAGACCAAAACATGAACAATATTACTGAAAGGTTATTTACTGAAAAGATAAAATATTTTAAAAGATTCTCAAGATTCTGGGCTTTGAAATAAACTTACTGTTATAACAAATTACAGAACAATCAATATAATCTTGCGGACAAATCCTGGAATTTTTGATAAATTTTAAAAGTATTCAAAATGTTGATTTCAAACAAATATTGAGGAGGCATCCAACATTAGAGAAGTTCTGAGCAGAATTCCAGAATTATTCTGATATGAAGTCCTTAGAAATTGTTAGATGAATTTGTAGCGATTTCTGTGGAGAAGAATACAAGTTCTAAATTAAGTTCTTATGTAATTTTGGAAGATTTCAAAAGGAGTTATAAAAAAAATTTAAGAAAAAAAATCCTACGAGATTTTAAGGAGATTTGCATGAGGATCGTGAAGAAAATGACAGATGAATTTAAAGAAGAATTCCAAGAGAATTATGATGAATGATTTATGCTGTTTTGAATCGAGTTAAATAAAAAAAAATTAAAAAGAATTTCAATGAAATCAAAGTCTCCCAATAGGTTCAAGGGAAATCCAAGAAGGATTTCTTAGAACAAGCAGCGCCTGGGGTGTAGTGGTAAGCGTGATTACCTCTCACCCCAGCAGGCCTGGCTTCAATCCCAGTCGGGGCCACCGGGATGTTCTGAGGCATAACATCTCTGATCACGTCTTCCTTCGGAAGGGAAGTAAAGCCGTTGGTCCCCGGTTCATGAGTTGATGGGTCGATATGTACGGTCCAGGTGCCACGCTGGCGTAGGTAGCATTGGTGCTCAGCACGGAAAACAATATCGATGGAAAACAAATCAAAGAATAAAATTTCTTAGAACAGGTTTCAAGGAAATTCCTAAAAGAATTCAACGGTAATTATTACGCGGAGTACTTTGTAGTTAATTTCAGAAGAATTCCATGATAGTTAAGAGTTGAATTCCAAGTTTATCCTCATGAGAATTTTGAATAACGAACAATTAAAACCCTGGAAAAGAATAGTTCAGTTACGGTTTTTACAAATATTTGTTTCCATAGTCCAGCATCTTTAATAATTTCTTTTAAGGCCCATGCACTTTACATCTGAAGTTGACACGACAAAAATAATTTGAAATATTGCTGAGTGCTTAAATTCTAAAAACAATAAGACGGAAGACTGATGAAAATTATGCAGCAAATAGAGCAAGAAATTCATTTGGTAAAGAATCACTTAGTTGAAGATGCTAATTTCAAATAACAGACTACAGTGGTAATTTTTATACGATAGATGGAGGAGATGAAAGCACAGAGTTGATAGTTCCGTTAGAGTACGGCAGTGTGAAAATTGCATATAGATATTATAGATAGTAGATAGCGAGCTAGGACAACTTTTAATGAAGGTACAAATCGGTTTTTTCATTTCTCTTTACCAAACTCCCCCTTTGGAGAGGGATGGTGAGGGGTGCCCACCACCCCCGCCACCACTGGCGGGGGGGGGGCACCCCTCGTCGTCGACTTGACGATCTCGAGGGGACACGGAGCACGGGTAGGTGCTGCTACTGTACCTTTCGACCAATGACAGTAATTGATGGTATGCTCCCATCCAGAGTTATGTACCTTGACTATATGTTTAGTATTACTTCTGCGTGAAGTCAACGATTTACATAGTTTAAGAAGTTGAAGAATCACTATTAATAGTTTATTCTGAAATTCTGGTGTAACAATTTGTTCCTATGGTATGGTTAATTAATTTTTCTCGGTTTTCTCATCGAATTCCGGGTTTATCTCGGTTTTCCCGGTGACTTTGCAAACTCCCGGATATTTCCCTGTATTCCAGGTTTTCTCGGTTCGCTGACCACTCTGAGTATCAAAGTGACGCGTTTGCACCGAATTGAAACTTGTAGTACGAATTTGGAATCAAAAAGCATTGTTATTTTCGTGATTCTTTATCCAATTCAACGGGAAATGGGAATGGAAAGGGAAATTAATTTAGAAGACATCTTTAGCAGAAACATTCAATTTTTGTGTTGAAATACGTTCGAAAATGAGAGGTGAAGTGCCGGTTGTGCTTAGTAGGATGGAAACTAGATTAAAAATACTAAAATACGTTTGCTCCATCGTAAAAGGTTAATCAGCTAAAACACCAACAAAACGTCCATAAATCACTATTTATATCTTTTATTTTGATTATTTAACAAGAGTGAAATGTATAACATGTTTCTGGTGGTCAAAACAGTGCTATTTAGCCACACCTAAACATGTTTTTTTTAGTAATTTGAGTAAAAATTCCAACTCAAATATTTCAAAGAGTATATCTTTTTTTTTAAAGCATATAAAAAATCTTTTGGAATATTCAAAGCCATTGACACTTGAAAATTGACAAAAATCGTTGAACAAGAACTTTGCGCTAAATATTGAAAATGTTTTGCTAGCACGCTTTTTCCTGAAATTTCTACACAGGAAAAACAATATTTGAGGCATTACACACAAAAACTAGTCAAGAAGTTTAAAATACGACCATAAATTGATGTTCTACGATTTTTGTCAATTTTCAAGTGTCCATGGTTTTAAAATACTCCTAAACTTTGCATTTTTTATGAGCATAATTAAAAAAAAAATAAATATTGAAGATATACTTTTTGAAGCGGCACCGATCGTGTAGTGGTAAGTGTGACTGCCTTCACTCTATAGGACCTGGGTTCGATCCCAGTCGACACCGTCGGGATTTTCTGAGGCATAAAATCTCTGATCACGGGAAGTTAAGCCGTTGCTCCCCGAACGGAAAACAAATCATATAAAAAGACTTTTGAATGTTTACTCAAAATTACTATAAAAAACTATCTTGTATATTTTTCCCAGAAAGACTTTACTTTTCTGAACAACTTTGTCGGTCACAAGTGATATTTTAGTGCTACAATTTATTGAAAAATGTCATAAACGCAATTCGAAAAAAAAACATTACAAGATCCAAAATGGCCAAAAACACATAATTATGCAAAGTTTCATGTAAATCGGAGAAGGTTGAAGAAATTTTTATTGTTTATCCTCTTTGACCTGGAACTGGTCTCATGTCACCTTTCAATCTCCTCTGTCACCTTTATCAATGTCATATAAATTGTCTCTCTACGGGACAGCCAATGTATGTCACATCTATGTTGAAGACAATCCAATTGATAGGCACTCGAAGGATATGATTGTTTGCAATCAATCCATCACATCAATATGACAGCAATTCCCAAAATATTTACAAGTAGAAGTAAGTACTTATATAAAGATTAACCAACAGACCGTGAACACAGTCATGATGGAAAAAGATCCACTCAGTTTTGTGTTCAAATTGACAAATGTATTGGTTCAAAACACGGTTGCATACGACAGGTCAGCGCAATTATACCGAATTTCATCGAAACGATGGCGAAGCTTACTACTAAATGGTGTGCTCTATCTCAGTATGAATGCATTTTACTTGTGGTGTGTGGTAACGACGCTAGACACAAGATTTGAAATGTACGGACAAATTTATGCACTAATTGTGATTTGCGACAGCCAGATGTGCTTTCTGTGGATATATATAATCATGGTGAACGGGGTTATGAAATCAAAAACCATGCAACAATTACTAAATTTACACCTTCAAGTAAGACAGACAATTAGAAACGAGCTCGGAGATCCACAGTATGAACAAAATAGTCGGTTGGTCAATGTTTGGATAACTATTAATATTATCTACAATGTTGTGTTTGTAATGATGTACCAAATTATGATATCGGTATCTTGGACTTATAATATCATCACTGTTATATTTGTAATACTTGCCATTGTAAACTTCAATTACATGATTCAATTCAACGCTTTTCTAATAACCTTGCATACGGAATTTACATACGTTTCTAAGCGGACTGAAAGAGCATTATTGCACAATGGTGATATTCGAATTCAAATGAAAATATACTTCGAACTGCTGACAGTAATGCAGCTTCTGATGAAAGTATACTCGTTACCAATTATGTACTGTATAATGCTGACATTCTTTGAAGGAACTACTCAACTATTCCAAATATTTCATCATATCTCTTATACAAACGGTGAAGTGAAAAGTGCAACGTATATAGGAAATGATATAATGAGTTACACCGTGTGGCTTTGTCCATTGGCAATGTTGTTGGTAATGACGATGAAACACGCGGGCAGCACCAGCCAGATGGTAAGTCTTTGGTGATGAATGTAGTTGTTTTTTTTTTATATAAAAAAAATCTTGTAACTACAGAGCACTTATTCCTATCTGTTTACGCACTTTACTCTTTATTTTCATTAAACGAGAATAAGCTCCCTCCCTTTCATATCAGCCAACAGTGGCGAACGCTTAAAAGGAATATCTTAAATTCAAGGAAAATCCACATCTTTCAGACTTTTCAGAAATATGCAGTCATTAATTTGATTGTTAACCATTTTTTTTTTTTTTTTTTTTTTTTGTAAAATGTTGTTTATTTAGGTCTTAAATAACATATTCAAGATATTTAAAAAATATATCAATCTTCTAGAGTCAAAATGAAATCTAGCTCGCCCACATCTATTCTATTATTAATATTCACATTGACAAAGTTGATGTACTTAATGAACGTTTTTAAAATTTGATTTCTTCTCACTGTTGTCATGTTACCCAAGATTGACCGTACAAGATCGTCGAAGCTCAGCCTCTGCCAGCCGCCGAGCGTCGTCGTCAATTTTCGCTGGATGTGTGCCCAAGCTGCAGCAACAATGATATACGACATCTATAATCAATAATTTTTACGTACTATGTTTGAGTATTGGTTGTTATGTTGGATGTTGGAGTAATGTTATAAACTGACAGTTTTTGAAGAGCTATTTTGTTGATTTATTTCCTTTTAATTCCGTTATAATTGCTTATATTTTGACAGATACGTATATTTTATCTACTACTTGCAGACTTTATCAGTGCCAAGTAATCAACACTAGTTGGCACTGATGAAGTCTGCATGTAGTAGACGAAATACGTGTATATGTCAAAAGATAAGCAATTATAGCGCAATTAAAAGGGCATAAATCAACACACTCAAAAAGCTTTTCATAAACGGATTTCGTTAAGAGGTTCGATAAAAATAAAATATTGACAACTTTTGATTTTTGAAATGAGAATCATCGTCTACTAAACGCATTCAAATCAGTCCGTAGTGAATTTTTTAACTAAGTCACTGTTGGTTTACGAGAAAGTGAGCAAAGGTGTAAGCACACTTCCCCCCTCCCCACCAATGAGCGACCGAATGTTTATGTTTGCCATTTATATGTCGCCTACCGTGCTTAACAATGCACACTTAAAAAAATGTGATGGACACATGCTGTGTGAGACATATGAGACATATAGACATATTACCAGCTCCACGCCAAATAGCAAAACATATTAAAATAAACGACTCGACCTTCTTCGATTTGCATACAACATTGTATAACTATTTGTTATGGACAATCATTCATATTTTTGCAAGAAATCGGCCATTTTGGATCATGTAATTTTTTTTTCCAAAATGTCGTCTTTGATATTTTTCTATAAATTGTAGCACGAAAACGTCACTTTTTATCGAAATAACGTCTGAGACATAGTTGTTGGGAAAAGTAAAGCCTTTTTGGGAAAAAATATACACGGTAAAAACCGGACTTCTTGTAAGCGAAACTTTGCCTTTGCACAGAAAACGATTTTTTTCCTTTGGTTTGTTTTTTCCTTCGATCTTGTTTTCCGTGCTGAGCACCAATGCTACCGACGTGCCAGGAAGGCAGCTCCCACACCTGGACCCTACCTATCGAGCCATCAACTCATGAACCGGGGACCAACGGCTTTACTTCCCATCCGAAGGAAGGCGTGATCAGAGATGTTATGCTTCAGAACATCTCGGCGGCGCCGACAGGGATTGAACCCAGGCCTGCTGGGGTGAGAGGCAATCACGCTTACCACTACACCACCGGCGCCGTTCAGAAAACGATTTGAAACGCCTCAAATATTGTTTCCTGTGTAGAAATTGAATAAAAAATCGTGTTAGCAACAAGTTAAAAAAAAATTGACCAAAACTACTTGATCTACAATTTTTGTCAATTTTTAATTGTCCGTGGTTTTTGAGATATTTGAGTTTTAAAAACATTGTTGGAAGTTTCACTCAAAATTAAAAAAAAAACCGTGTCTAATTTTCACATAAAGGCTCTATATTTCTCTACAATTTTCGATGAGAATTGACGTTTTTGTGCTATTTTTTTTAAATGACAAAGATGCCATTCTGGAAAAAAAATACAATGTTCAAAATGGCCGAAGTTCCGCAAAAATGGTGCAAAGTGTTATGCAAATGATGAGTCATTTGGTGTGGAACTGCTCATATGCGAGCGCCAATTGTCTCAAAACACGCAATTTAGCTCAATCAACCGTACTTTTCATCCAGTAACATACTGTTTAGATTTCGGAGAGGAACCAGCCAAGGGCTGAAAGTCTCCTTAATAACAGGGTGGCCAGTGACTTTTTTTTTTCCCGGTTCAAATCATAGAAAATTCTCGGTTGTTAATATTCAACAAAAAACGAAATTGTACGCATTTTTTAAAAACTGGCCAACTGTAAAATTTCGGAGGTTATTAGTATTTTCTAAAGCTAGAGGAAAAATTCAACTCTATGAGTCACCTAATGTATTCAAAAAAATGTATTGATCTTTTGAAATATTTTAAAAATCAAATTCCATCTCTTTTTATGCTTGATACATTTTATGATTTCAAAGCCCAATAATTCATTGAGTAATGGAGGCGAACCAGCCCAAGGCTGAAAGCCTCCTTAATAAAGCTAAATAATAATAATTCATTGAGTAACAGAGATTAAGGTCACTAGGCCAAATGGATGAATAGATTATAAGATAGTATTTTGAATAACAATAGATAAATTAATTTAAAAAATGTTTCTGAAAAATGTACATGATACAAATGAGAGTTAGAGCAAATTGATAAGGATATCGGATAAAGAAAATGTGGAGAATACAAATCCTAATGATCAAAGTAAAGCAGGACTATAAGTTAATTGAGTTCCATGAAGAGTAGCTAGTCAACTAAAAATTTTAATTCCTGTAGGAACTGCAATAATTATTGTAGCAGATGTAAAATATGCCCGAGTATCTACGTCTATTCCTACTGTAAATATATGATGAGCTCAAACAATAAATCCTAATAATCCAATTGTTGTCTATACTAACATAAAAATTAGCTTTTCAGCACTCGCGCTGATGTACAAAGTTAAACACGAAAAAAATATGTAAAACCTACTGACGTTGGAACTAGCTCAACGTAAAAACTAAACATGGTTCATGAAATTTAATTCCCACGTTCAATAAACCAATACTTGAAAAAAATTACTGAAAGGTTATTTACTAAAAGGATAAAACAAATGATTTAAGTTGCTTCCCAAGATTCTGGGGCTTTGAAATTTGTGTAGAGTCTGAAACTCAGTGGCGTCGCGTAACCTCACTTTTTACCTGTGCACCAACTTTCAAAACCAGACTTAAGGGGGTATTCCCAATCTTTTGCCTTTTTTCGGCCTGTTTTTCAATTATTTTTTTTTTCAAGGAAATTGAATAGTAATGCGCCTAACTCTTTGGGATTCTTGTTTATTGAACATTAAAGTTTACAAATAAATTTTTTCCGACATAAAAAAAGACATTATTGACGTCACAAAATGGCGGCAAACAGACCCCTGTTCGCCGCAAACGCCTGGACGGGCGAAGACTTTTCTCTGGAACGGCTTCATCTGAAAAAGATTTCGCGATGAAATTAATAATCTGCATAAGATTCTCTGGAGCTTCTCCCGTTGGCAGCAAAAAATCTTGCAAATTAACAAAATGGCGGCCATATGAAAAAACAGGCGATTTTTAGCCCGCTTTTTTGCAGCTTTAAGGTGCTTCAAACAATGTTAAATGTTAATATTTTTGGCTGAAAAGCTCCAAAGAATTTAATAAGGAACAAAATGCGCAAAGATTCAAGTCAATATCTCTTATAGTTTCTGAGAAAAATCTTCGCCCGATAAAAAAAATGTGGTTTCGAGAAAAACGCGTTTAAAGTTTTGACTTTAGTTAAAACCATTTGGGGGTTCTTACCATTAGTCAGCTATGCCTGGACACCGAATTCGCTGATCAGAAAACGGCTTGGGGGGATGAAAGTATATAGTCTAAAGTACAAAAAAAACGTGAAAAAAAAAATTTGATTTTTTGAAAAAAAAAAGATCGGGAATACCCCTTAATGCCATATTCATACTCGAATCGGTTGAAAAACACACTTAATTTGCTAGTTAACTCGATATCTATCCATTGCAAGCAATATTTTGATAATTGTTTATGTTTTGAGAGTTGGTGCACAGGTACATTGCAACTGCTGAAACTAGAACTTTTTTTTTCAAAATTTGGAATTAATAACAATCTTGTTATTTGTCGATGCAAGATTTGGAGAAAAATAGTTAAAATGTGAAGTTTTGAAAATTTTACAAGATCAAAGATTTGAAAAAATATCATATCTATTTAATAGTCGTGTAGTCATAATTGTCAAAGCTGTGAGACTTGAAAGCATTTTACAGGTTATAACAAATTACAGAACAATCGATAGAATCTTGCGGAATCCTGGATTCTTTAGTAAAATTTAAAGTACTCAATGTGTTGATTTCAAACAAATATTGAGGAGGATTCCCACATAGTTTTCGAACGAGAAGTTCTGAGCAGAATTCCAGAAAGTTCTTAGAAATTGTTAGAAGAATTTGGAGGGGTTTCTGTGGAAACGATTGCAAGTTCTAAATTAAATTCTTAAATATTTTTTGAAGATTTCAAAAGGAGCTGTGAAAAAAATTCATATGTGATACTGAGGATATTTGTATGAGGATCGTGAAAAAAAAAAACAAATGAAGTTTAAGAAGAATTCCAAGAGAATTATGATGAGAATTCAACAAGACACAGAGCTCTAAGAGTGTTCTGGCGATAATTTCAACCCTAGTGTTCTGGCGATAAATTCAATCCCAGAGCTCCAACAAAATGTATTGCTGATAATTAGAAAGAAATTCTTTAAAATTCTGCAAGGGGTTTCGAAATAAATTTTCTGAAGATTTATGCTGTTTTAATTAATACGCGAAGGTTTTTCTTATTAATTTCAGAAGAAATCCATGCCAGTGAATTTTCATTTTAAAAATCCCGGTTTTCCCGGTACAAATTTAAAAATTTCTCGGTTATTATTATTCAACAAGAAACGAAATTGAATGCATTTTAAAAAAGGCGACCAACTGTAAATTTTTGGTAGTTATTTGTGGAAAAGAAAAATAAAAACAAAATTTCAGAAAGTATTTTTAAAGCTGAAAGTAAAAATTTAACTCTATGAGTCACTTAATGAATTCCAAACAAATCATTAATCTTTCGAGTTTTTTTGAAAACTCACACTTTTTTAAGCTTGATACATGTTATGATTTCAAAGCCCTAGAATTAATTGGTAACAGAGATTGAAGTCACTAGACCAAATGCTATCTGGATGAATAGGTTATAGGACAGAATTGTGAAAAATAAAATATTTAATTAAAAAATGTTCAAGAAAAAAAAAATGAACTTGATGCAAATGATAATTAGAAAAAAGTAAGAGGTTGTATCCAATACACGACCGTCGATTTGACGTAGGATTACGTGCTCGGTATCAGTATTCGTCGACTGTGTTACAGAAATCACAAATCACAAAAGCAATCGGTGAAAATTTTGATCACCATTGCAACAGTTGGACATTTGTGTAATTTTCAATAGTGACCTTTTGAAAATTGACAAAATGTTAATTTTGAAGATTCGTAGAAAAATTTCCAATCGATTGGCTTGATTTGAATTAAAATCCATCCGCTATTAATAGAGTTCTAAGTGGTCAAAACCTGACCACTTTTCGTAACGCGGTCGATTGTGGTTTTTTTTTTAAATTGCACCCCTAATATGCTGCCGAAAGACGTAATCCTACGTCAAAATTGTTAGCAAATCGGATAAAGAAAATGTGTCTTCACTTCGTTGTCTATACTAACATAAATATTAACCTTTCAGTACTCGGGCTTATGTACAAAGTTAAACACGAAAAAAATAATGTGTAAAACCTACTGACGTTTAATACCCACATCCAATAGACCAATACTTGAAGAATATTACTGAAGAATAAAAAATTGATTTACGAAGATTCCCAAGATTCTGGGGCTTTGACATTTGTGTAGAGTCTGAAACTAGAACTTTTCTTCAAAATTTTCGTGATGCAATATTAGAAGAAAAAATAATTAACGATTTTGTGAAATTTTCAAGATCACAGATTTGAATAAAAAACAATGATACTGGAGTCATAATTGTCAAGGTTCTGAGACTAGAAAGCATTTGAAAGGTTATAACAAATAAAAGAACAATATATAGAATCTTGCGGCCATGCTCTGGAATTTTTAGTAAAATTTAAAAGTTATCAATGTGTTGATTTCAAAGAAATATTGAGGAGGAATCCCATATAATTTTCGAAGGAGAAGTTCTGAGCAGAATTCCAGGATTATTCTGACATGAAGTCCTTGGAAATTTTTAGACGAATTTGAAGAGATTTCTGTGGAGAAGGATGCTCTAAAAAGTTCTAAATTGAATTTTTAGATAATTTTGAAAGATTTCAAAAGGAGTTGTGAAAAGTAAACTTTAAGGAAAATTCCTACGTACTTCTGAGGAGGGTTTATGGGAATCGCGAGAAAAATGGCAGATGAATTTTAAGAAGAATTTCAATAGAATTATGATGAGAATTCAACAAAAAACAGAGTTCTAAGAGTGTTCTGGTGATAATTTCAACCCTAGTGCGAAAGATTCATCACAGAGCTCCAACAAAATTGATTGCAAAAAAATGCTGATAATTAGAAAGAAATTCTTTACAATACTCCAAGGGGTTTCTAAATTAAATTTCCAAAGATTTATGCTATTTTGAATAGAGTTAAAAAAAATCAATCTAGGTCTCCGAATAGGTTCAAGGGAATTCTAAGAAGAATTACAATCAAATTCTTACAAGGGGTTCAAGAAAATTCAAAAAATAATTCAACGGTAATTATTAAGCGGAGTGTTTTCCAGTAGATTTCAGGAAATTTTTATTATATTTCAGAACAGAATTGCAAGTTAATCATGCAAGTAATCATGAGAATTTTCAATAAAATTGCATGATTATTTTGATTTCGAATTGAAAACGAAAAATGAAAACCTTGGAAAATAATAGTTCAGATTCAGTTTTCACAAATATTTGTTTCTAAAGTCGAGCATCTTCAATATTTTCTTGTAATGCCCAAATGAAATTTTGCTGAGTGATTAAATTCTAAAAACAATAAGGCGGGAAACTGAAGAAAATTATGCAGCAAATAGAGCTACACACTTAGAAATACCTAATTTTACACGTGACGGAATCCATCTTTGACATAAAGGAAGAGACGTAAACAAACATGTCATGTAAAATTAAGTGCTTCGAGATTGACAAGTTCGTTACTCGACGAAAAGTACGTTTGATTGAGCTGAATTTCGCGTCTATTATGACTCAATTTTATGTCAAAACTGACGCTCGTATATGTCAGTCTCAGAGCACCTAAATTTACATGATTTTTTCTAAGTGTGTAGACATTCATTTGGTAAAGATTAGATTAAGTTTATTCTGAAATTCTGGTGTAAAAATTTATTCCTATGGTGTGATTTATTCATTTTTCCCGGTTCTCTCATCGACTTCCCGGGTTTATCCCGGTTTTTCCGGTTACTTTTCATATTCCCGGATATTTCCCGGCTTTGCCAGTTTGCTGGCCACCCTGTTCATAAAGATAAAAACAATCTTGAGGCACTTAATTTAACATCTTATCTTTCTTTATTAAAGAGACTTTCAGCCATCGGATGGTTCATCTGTTAATTTAACATGACATAAAACAGCGAAAAAGGTTATCTTCCATTCAATTAACTTTGGTATCTATTACAGATACGTTTTTCTACTACAATATGCAGTCTTCATCAGTGTCATTCTCACTAAAGACTTATCAAATTCTAACCTCCGATAGGTAAAAATGTCAAGATCACAGGTATAAAAATGAAACTACAATGTGTTGAATAGGAGCCTACCTAACAAAAAAAAAAGGCAAGGATTTCGGGAAAGTAAAGGCTGTTTTATTTAAGCATTCCGCTAACAGCCCAATTTCATTACTTCATTTACACGACATGTTTGTTTACGTTCTATCCTTTCTGTTGAAGGTGAATTTCTAAGTGCTTGTAATCGAATGTATACGGGAATTACGCTTTGCATAATGCCACCATTCTTTGTTGAATGTTGATTGCCTCATTGTTGGAAATCTAGAAAGTGACGTCCACTGATGGAAGCTATCTGCCACACTTAGAAATTATCGCGGACTCAACAGCTGAATTTTTCGGTAAATTTTAGGCAGTTCAGCTACAACAACATGAAAACGTCACTACAATGACAATGAGCGTGTGTGTTGTCATGACAACGGTGAACGATCAACACAGGAAAGATGGGTTTAATAATAGTAATACGTAAAATTACATGGCCTGTATGCCGATCCTTTGAAAATGTTATGCTGACACAAATTAGGTGCTGTCATTTCGAAAAAAAAACCCCCAATGATATGTTGTTCTGATATGTTACACCAACATATAAACCACAGAAGCAATAACAAGCTCTTAAAGTTTAGTCAGTTTAGTCTTTGACTGCAGTCATGGCGGAAAAAGATCCGTTGAGTTCAATTCTTTTTATAACTAACTATTTGGCTCAGAATTCGGTTAAATATGACAGTTCCCTAAATAATTACCAAATTCCCAGAAAGCGTTGGCTGAGTGTACTGGCAAATGGTGTGTTCTTTCTAGCTATGAATGCTTTTTACTTGTGGTACGCATCTCTTACGTTGGACAAGAGATTTAAAACGTACGGACAAATTTTTGGATTGCTGCTGATTCTCGACAGTCAGTTGTGCTTTTGCTGGATCTATACAATCTTGGCCAATGGACTCTTGAAGTCGAAAGCTTTTCTGAAACTGATAAATACGCACCTGCAAGTAAGACAACAAATAAGAAGCAAGTTCGGAGGACCACAATATTCAAAAAATGAACGTCTGTTCGATATTTGGATAACTATCAACCTGTTGTATAATTTTATCTTTTCACTGTTGTATCAAGTGATATCGTCAATTGATGAGAGCACCTGGATAGAAGTAACCGTTACTGTTATATTTGTAATACTCGCCGTAGTAAGTTTCACGTACATCATACAGTTCAACGCTTTTCTTATCATATTGCGTACCGATTTGACTTTCATCGCTGACTGCACAAAAGGAGCATTAGTTCAGAACGGTGATATTCGCAGTCAAACGCAACTTTACTTCGAATTGCTGTCAGTTATGCATCTTATAACGAAACTATACTCTTTACCGATAATGTTCTGCATTACTCTGACATTCTACGAGGGAACCGTGCAATTGTTTCAAATATTTTATCTACTCTCACACTTGACCGTCGAAAAGCAGAGCTTAGTGTTTATTGTGAACGATGTAATAAGTTACGCCGTATGGCTTTTGCCCCTAATAATAATGCTGTGGATCACGATGAGTAACGCAGCCTCCACGAGTCGTAAGGTGAGTTTTGTGTGTTTAATTTATAGTAAACCGTAAGTGAGGGTGACATTGTGCCAAAAAACAAACTAAAAATGTTCGTTCCCTACCTTACAACATTCACATTTTAGAAAGGAAAACAATTTTAAGCTAGCGAATATATTCATCAATTATATATTTATTAGCGGCGCCGTTGGGGTAGTGGTAAGTGTGATTACTTCTCACCCCAGCAGGTCTGGGTTCAATCCCAGTCGGCGCCACCGGGATGTTCTGAGGCATAACATCTCTGATCACGCCTTCCTTCGGAAGGGAAGTAAAGCCGTTGGTCCCCGGTTCATGAGTTGATGGGTCAATAGGTAGGGTTCAGGTGTGGGAGCTGCCTCCCTGGTGTCGGTAGCATTGGTGCTCAGCACGGAAAACAGGATCGACGGAAAACAAACCAAAGATGAAAATGAGAAGAAAATAATTCCTAGATTATTTCCAGAAGAAGTCCATAGCAATTGTTAGGAGAACTTCAAGCAGAATTGTTAGCTGCTTCTGAAATTAATTTTATGATTGTGATGAGAATAGCAGAGTTCCGAGAGATCTGATGAGAATTCAAAAAGAGAATTTCCAACATAATTTAAAGAGTATTAAATAAATTAATAAACTAAAAGAAAAGTTTCAAGATAATTCAGAAGTGAGTTCGAATGATTTATGAGGAAAATACCATGGAGCATTTTGAAGGCTTTCTAAGAAGACCACAGTTCAAAGAAAATAAAAAAATCCAATCTATCGAGTTTTCAGGATAGTTTCAAAGGATTTCAAGAAACTTTTTAGGGGAGTTTCAATAGAATTTCAAGAAGAATTGCGAGGAGATTTTGTAGGTAATTTTGATAATTATGAACAGATTCGAAGCTGACAAAAATAATTTGATTTCGAGTCGTATTCAAGGATAATGTTAAAGTTAAGTTTCAGAAAAAGAAAGTTTTTCTTTTGGTAGAAACTCGCTCTTTTTCACACGTTGAATCTGAAACTCTGGCGTTAATAAAAAATATATACAAATACTTCGATGCCTGTTTGATCAATGCACCTTTTTTGCAAACAGACTCAATAATCCCATCAGCAAGCTGAGGCAAGAAAACTACATCGATGTCTTCAAGTGATTTTGCACGATGAAACAACTCAATTTGAATTGATAGGGAAAATGGATGTAATGTCGGCCTAAATGCCCCTAATTTGGGCTCATACATAAATTCAGCAATCGACTAAATTTACAATAGCGACCAAAAATGTCCATTAGTACCGTCCCAATGACGCATTCAAACTAGATAAAATTAATAAATAGCAGATTTTTAGCGATATGCCCAATCTTAGATCCATAGGTCTACATTAGAGCCATTTCCCCTACAACGACGTTGTGAGCTGTGAATATGTAATACAAAGTATAGAGCATTGTTCTCCTATTCATTGAATATACAATGCAACAGTTTAGAATCAATTTTGGTTAAATTCAAATGCCAGGTTTTGACGGCGCCGGTGAATGAATGGTAAGCGTGACTGCTTTCTTACCCCAGTGGATCTGAAGTAAATTCCAGTTAGGGGTTTAATCCAGTAATTTCACTACTGTTCGTATTTTTATCTTAAAACCAAATCTTAAACGCCCAAAGAAACCAAATATTTTTCGATTTTCCAGGGAGTTTCTTTGCGCCAATGGTAAGCTTCGAACGCACCTAATTAATAACAGTGGAAGTGTCCAAATGAACCATTTAGTCGAGAGCAGGACCTTCAGTCAAATCAAACAAACAGGCCCGTGTCAATCACATTTCGTCAAGAGAAGTTGAGTGTATGATTGTCTCGATGACATCTAAGCTTAGTAGATTGTAAGATATAGAGGTTGCTGCATAAATGCTTCAAACATCCTTCTAAGGCAATACAGTTCCTCCCGTCGACATGTCGGAAAAGGATCCCATAGAAGCAATTTTGGTTTTTACAAACTTTTTCGCTCACAACTCGGCAAAGTTTGATAATGGATCCCAGTCCTATCGAGTTTCCAAAACGCGACTCTGTGTGTCTTTGGCAAATGTCGCGCTAATACTGCTTATGAACGTGTTTTACATCTGGTATATGCATTTATCGTGGAATTAAAGCAAGAACTATACGCACACTTAGATTTTTCTACCGAGATCGGCTGTGCAAATCTCGGCAAAATAAGTTTCACTGAGATCTCAGCAAAAGTGACATTTGATTGCTGAGTCTCGGATAATGCTTAGCTGAATCTCAGCAAACAAATGAAATGTTTGCTGATATCTCAGTAAAACTTTTTTTGCCGAGATTTGCACAGCCGATCTCGGTAGAAAAATCTAAGTGTGCGGGCCGTTTCATGCCATTCTTCAAGCCATGGATAGTCAGATGTGTTTCTGTTGGACCTATATCATGATTATTAACGGACTATTCAAAACGAAAAGTATTATAAAGTTCCTGAATTCACTACACAAAGTGCGACAACGGATCAGAGTACAGTTAAGAATGCCACAAAACAATGGAACGTGGCAGTTTGTGTACCTTGGAATGACTCTTAATGTGGCTTATAATATTGTCTATAAAATACTGTACTATGTGGTCCCAGCAGATCTGGAAAACGAAAGGATAGAAGTGTGCGTTGAAATAATATTCTCCATTCTTCCCATGATTTGCTTCACGAACATTCTGCAATTCAACGTATTTTTGATGGTGCTACGAAACGAGTTCAAATTTGTGAGAGATTGTGGAACCCAAATGTTCAACCGAGGCCAAGGAATTCACAGCATAGCGAGAATGTACTTCAAATTACATTCGATTCAACAGAAAATGAGCAAGGTTTATGGCTTGCCGATTATTTGTATGCCACTGTTGATATTCTACGAAGGAACCGTACAAATGTTTCAAATAATCAGCCTAGCTCCAGCTATCGGAAACAAGCACAGTGTGGCATTATTGATATCCAATGTTGTCAGCTATGCGGTGTGGCTCCTACCATTAATGGCAGTGTTCTATTTCACCGTACAGCTGGCGTCCGATACGAAGCGAGAGGTATTTGTACTAATCACTGGAATACACCGAGGTCACTTTTTACGCGGAAGATATGTACCGCATTTAAAAGGAACAACTATTTAAATATAACGCCAATCATAATTCAAAGCTTGTTATACATTATGATAGTACATTTAAAAAACAATGAATGAATTAAAGTGAGAGCAGCCATTCTAGAAGGTCTTCCAGGAGAAACTTCGTAAGCTAAGAAGAGTAATAGTAATCCGCGTTTCCTTACCACTTCGAATTTTTGGATGGCACGAATCTCAGAAAGTATAAAGATTTCGTGTGCCAAACCATAGTCACTCTTTCGCTACACATTTTCCAGGATCCTTTATAAACAAGGCAATACAATCTACCAAAATTTGGAATGGAATTTTATTTATACTCAAAATCACGATAGTTCCAGAATCCATGTCTGATGTAATCGTTACTATTTAGTCTAGACCGAAGTAACTGATTCCTGATAATGTGTGTAGTCAATTGCATCAAATATCGAGTAAAAGTTTAACTCTGTTTTGAGTTATTGAAGCTTTTACGAAATTGATTGAAATCCTACTCAATTTGGAGTTCTTTAAAAAGAGTCGTTTAAATTTCTTGGTTTGCGTGTAGGGCCGTAGAAAAGAACTTACTATTGATTCAGATTTCCCCTAGCCTTATTTGTAAGAACTTAAACGAGACTTAACCTTATATGATTCTTCTTCTTCTTCTTCTTCTTCTACTCATTTAAGCTTATTACTTATCGCATATTGGGTTATTGTGTGCTCTCAACTTAGTGTTCTAGATGCACTTCCCCCGTTATTAATTGAGAGCTTTCGATGCCTGCACCATTTTTGCATTGTATGGCAAGTACAATCACACTCTGAGCCCAAGGAAGTCGAGAAATGGTCCATCCCCGAAAAATTCCTAGACCGGACGGACCTGGAATGAAACCCAGCCACCACCAGCATGGTCTTGCTTTGTAGCTGCGCCTTCACCGACTGAGCTAAGGGAGGCCACATAACCTTATAGCCATTGCAAAATTTCCCGAATTTTATCGACCGACAAAAAGTGCACCCGAACCATAGCATACCCAACGTTAAATGGAACTAGATGTAATCTTTTAAATTTGTCGAACCTCTTAGCGGAAATCCCTTTATGATAAGCTTTGAGTGTGTTGGTTTATTTTCTTTTAATTCCGTTATAATGGCTTATCTTTTGACAGATACAAGTATTTCGTCTACTACTTGCAGACTTCATCAGTGCCAAGTACTAAGTAGTGGTGTTGAGTACTTGGCACTGATGAAGTTTGCAAGTAGTAGACGAAATACGTGTATCTCAACATTGACAATCGAGTCAATCAATCACATGGCAGTTCCTCGCTGACATAGAATCGATATTCACAAACTAAATTTTCGTCGAGGAGTCATCAGTCTCAAGCTCATTCCTCGCATTATGGCAAACAGAACAGGTCTTTTGTCCATACTTTTCTACACCAATCTACTGGCCCTAACTTCGGTAGATTTCGACGATCGTTTGAACCGTTTCAAGAGTTCCGAACGAAGAAATATGTTGCTGGTGATAAACGTGACCTTATGTGCTTTGATTAACGGATCTTATTTATATTACTATTACACCTACATTGACGGTTTCGTAAGGTTCTATGGATATATACTTGCTTTAACAGTAATGCTGGACTCACAACTTTGTTTGAGTATTTTATACGCGGCGTACGTCAGTAACTATTTATACTCAGAAAAATTGGTGGAAATATTGAACTCACTCCATTCTACACAACGTTTAACCGTCGCGACTTTGAATCAGGATGTTCAGAACAAACGCACTGTACGACGGATGCAGCTTACTTTAGCCGTTAATGTGATTTTCCATGTACTAGGCTTCATTATTCTGTATTTTCTTAATTATTGGATCGATTTTTTGGTAGCCGCTGCATTTGCAGTCGTGGATATCATCAATACTGTCCATTTTATTTTGATTACCGAGATTGCTCTACAAATGCAAAGCATCATAACAGACGTGAAATTGACAATGAACAAACTCAACTTTTCCGAGTGGGCTAGATTGGCGTACAAATATCTGGAAGTAGTTTCGTGGAATAAGCAGTTGATCCAGTTCATTGGTTTACCGATTTTGATGGTGATCCTGTATTCGTGGAGGCAACGAGCACTTTTTTTGAGATATATTCGCTCATAGATGATGGCACGGAAACGGATATTGGCGAAGAGCAGGTGTGTGACGTTTCATTCTACGTGTTGAAAATATTTCCTCTGATGGTGAAGTTCTCGGTAACCATGTGGTGTTTTGGCAACGGATTTGATGAGGTAATTGATGACTAATCGTGGCTTAACAATAAGATAACAAGTTAAGTTTTAAGCAGGGCAGTGGAGTCGGATTAAAATTGACTGACTTCAACTCCTGTGATTTGAAAAAAACCGACTCCGACTCCTCGACTCTGACTCCGATTCAATAAAAATACAATACAAATTAGCATTAATGAACTCCATTATATTAAAATATAGATACAGAAAATTCGCATATACTAATTTTATGAGCTGGAACCGATCCCGTACTATACCATTCAGCATGCATTTGAAAATTTGGCATTCACAAAACCTACATCGCTTGAAATATACTTTTAATTTTGTTATGCTAAAATACACTTTTCAATCGGAGGCACTTTATCACACAAAATATGAATTAATGTGGGCATTTGTTGATCTGGATTACTTTTTTCTTAGTCAAGCAATATTGAAAGAAAAATGCATGCTAAAGATCTCCGCTGGGAAAAAATCAGCACTAGTCACGAAATTACGATAAAACTGGTTTTTATTCAGCTGTTATTTTATCATTTCAGTAATGCATTAAACATATTTTAGAATTAGTAGACATTTCAGTAAATATATTGCATGACTTATGCTTTCAAAATCAATTGACTTGCTTTTCTTGAAAACGCCAATCATAATTCAAAGCTTGTTATACATTATGATTGTACATTCAGAAACAATCAATGAATTAAAGTGAGAGCAGGCATTCTAGAAGGTCTTCCAGGAGAAATTTCGTAAGCTAAGAAGAGTAAGAGTAAACCGCGGTTTCTTACCACTTCGAATTTTTGGATGTCAGGTGCACACGAACCATAGCATATCCAAAGCTAAATGGAACTCGATGTAGTTGAATCCAGCATGTTTTGTGAAATTCTTTGTTGTAGTATATTTGACAATCGAGTCAATCAATCACATGGCAGTTCATCGCTGACATAGAATCGATATTCACAAATTAATTTTCGTCGAGGAGTCGTCAGTCTCAAGCTCATTCCTCGCATTATGGCAAACAGAACAGGTCTATTGTCCATACTTTTCTACACCAATTTACTGGCCCTAACTTCGGTAGATTTCGACGATCGTTTGAACCGTTTCAAGAGTTCCGAACGAAGAAATATGTTGCTGGTGATAAACGTGACCTTATGTGCTTTTATTAACGGATCTTATTTATACTACTATTACGCTTACATGTACCGTTTCGTAAAGTTCTTCGGATATATACTTGCTTTAACCGTAATGCTGGACTCACAGCTTTGTTTGAGTATTTTATACGCGGCGTACGTCAGTAACTATTTATACTCAGAAAAATTGGTGGAAATATTGAACTCACTCCATTCTACACAACGTTTAACCATCGCGACTTTGAATCAGGATGTTCAGAACAAACGCACTGTTCGACGGATGCAGCTTACTTTAGCCGTTAATGTGATTTTCCATGTACTAGGCATCATTATTCTGTATTTTCTTAACTATTGGATCGATTGTTTCATAGCCGCTGTATTTGCAGTCGTGGATATCATCAATACTGCCCATTTTCTTTTGATTACCGAGATTGCTCTACAAATGCAAAGCATTATAACAGACGTGAAATTGACAATGAACAAACTCAACTTTTCCGAGTGGTCTAGATTGGCGTACAAATATCTGGAAGTGGTTTCGTGGAATAAGCAATTGATCCAGTGCATTGGTTTACCGATTTTGATGGTGATGCTGGTTGTGTTCGTGGAGGCAACGAGCAGTTTTTTTGAGATATATTGGATCATAGATGATGGCACGGAAACGGATATTCGCGAAGAGCATGTGTGGGACGTTTCATTCTACATGTTGAAAATATTTCCTCTGATGGTGAAGTTCTCGGTAACCATGTGGTGTTTTGGCAGCGCATTTCATGAGGTAATTGATGACTACACGTGGCTTAACAATAAGATAACAAGTTAACTTTTAAGCAGGGCTTTGGAGTCGGATCAAAATTAACTGACTTTAACTCCTGTGATTTATAAATAACCAACTCCGACTCCTCGACTCTGACTCCGATGAATACATTCCAGTTATTCTTCAAAGAGATCGTTGTGAAATGATTCAAATGCTTATTAAAAAAATCAAAATCTTTTATTTTATCATTTCAGTTATGTATTAAACGTATTTTAGAATGAGTAGACACAAATCAGTATTAATTGAATAATCAAGAGCATGGTTCACTTCTAATATCCATTTCCTCTCACAATACTCGTTTTTACAAAGTTGAATTTAGATTCATATCGCGAATAAGATATTAGAATGAATTTCGGCTTGTAAAAGACTGAACATAGACATTTATAAGGAAATCATGGACCTGAGAAAAATTGAGGTGCATAAAAAATGTTCAAAGTCTTCGACTTGTACAAACTTTGACAATTTTAAGACAATCAATTTTAAAAATCTCGAATATAGTAACTGGAAAGAACACGGCCATAGAAAAGTTTAAACGCGTTTTGGAAGAGCAGTTCCACAACAAATTCCGAATCGGAAAAACTCGACCTTCTCCGATTTTCGTAAAACTTTGCATAATTATGTGTTGACATTTTGGTTGTATAAAAAAAGGCGTCTTTGTAATTGTTTAATAAATTGCAGCACGAAAACTTCACTTCTGACCGAAATGACGTCAACAATTTATTCAAAAATGGAAAAGACACCATTGTGAAAAAATACAAGATTCAAAATGACCGGATTTTTGCAAGAATGTGAATGATTGTCCATAACACATAATTATGTAAATTTTCATGCAAATCGGGGAATGTCAAGTCATTTATTTTTTTAATCCTATTTTGTTGTAAGTTGTAAGATTTTGGTTTATATTTTAAAGATATTGGATTGTATTTTAATGCTGAGACTTCGAAGTCTGGAATACCCAAGTAGTCATTTACTCCGCTAATAGCCCAATAAGGTCCCTTTTGGCAATATGAGGTTAATTTAGGCCTTACATGTTATATATCAGCTGTTTATTGTAAATAGGGCCCTTATCGGGCATTTTACCCAAGTAATAATATTCGATATATATGAATGTAAATTCACAGTCCTAGAAAAATGTTAATGCTTCTGAAACATAGAAAAGATTTCACGATCTTGGGCTTCCTTTATGATGAACTTAGAAAAGATCTCAAGATTCTGCTACTTGATTTTTTGAAGGTTGGACGCATACTAAAGCTACCGGACTTCAAAGATTTTTTTTTTAAATTCAGTTCTTTGAATAAAGCTTGAAAAACTTTCTGGACTAATTTCCAACACCTTAGGCTTGGAAAACTTTCAAGATGAAAAATTAAAGGGTTGTGTCCTAGACACGACCGCAGTATGACGTAGAACTACGCAAAATTGATGTATGTCATGCATTTTTGATTATTATACTTTATCTTAAAGTATTTGAATGTTTCGGTTATGGTTCAAAACTCGTGACAATTCATTAGCATAATCAGACCACGACTCATCTTACGCATGAGATAATGTATTTAAATTTAATGTAATGGTTAAGAATTGACAGAATTTTCCCTACATAACTACCTTGGGTTGATCAATGTTGAGTTATTTTGCTGTGATAAATGTACACTAAATTTGACTTCGACATCGACTACAATAGAAACTGATACTATTTCGTCAAACATTTTTTGTTGAAGATTGCATTTTATGATAACGCAACAGGCAGTTGTTTTACCTGTCAGTAGACGGTACTTTAAACATTGAACAAAATGTTGGTTCATATGTCAACGAAGTAGGGGAGGAAGGGGTAAAACGATCATACGGGGTTTAAACACCTCTTTGTTCTCCAATTTGGAGGGCAACCCTAACATAAAATTACCATGCATCATCAGCGTATTCGTATAATGATTGCATACTGTGACTTTTCTCAAATTAAACGTTTGGTTTCCAATAAGTAGGTGCTTAGTACAACATTAATTGAAAATTAGGGGATTCAGCTATTGGTTCTGCACCTGTTTAATGCTTGATAGTAAACATCATAGTTAAGGTACACCGGTGCAACCTGAAACAGTACGTATCTCTCTTAGTGGAAGTGAATATTCACTGTAATTATTTTTGAGAGGCATTGTCCGCAAACTATATGAGAAATAATCTCAATGATTATTCACTTCCGCTAAGAGCTACATCTACCGTTTCAACTTCGCCACGCGTTTCTTCTTGCCCCGTTGTAGGGTAATGGATTTTGGTTGGACCTATTCATGTCATTTTCGCACTGCGTCTAAATGTATGCCGTGCTTTTTTCTATGAATATTACATATGAACATGAAAAGGTGTGTTTGGTGAAAAAGTCTAACTTTCTAGTTTCTAATAATACTAAAGAATGAACAATGTTCTCAAAATAGGATTTTATTGAAACGCGGGTTCGTAATCACACAAGCATTCCTGAGTAATTGCGATAGTTGGAAACAGTAGATAGAGCTTCTTTCTCTATGATGCACGGTATATGCATTTGGGTTAACATCCGACGTCCCTCCTTTTTTTACATATTCTGCACAAAAATACTTTCTAAGTCCCGCCCTGGGCAGGATTTCCGCCGTTTTTTTATGAATGGGGCGAGATAGTATCTTTTGTGCAAAATAGGTAAAAAAGGATGGACTTCGGATGTTTATCTAATTGCATATATAGAGGTTCCAGATATGTTGTATTTCACCCACAGAATAACATCAAAATATTGTGAGCGATTTTTTGTATCAAATTCGAAGCTCGCTGGGCAGTAGTTGGGTAAAAAAGTTAACGGAATTAAACCTTTTTTACTACATTGTAGTTCAGGTTCAGGTTGTCGTTCTAGAGGGGGGGGGGGGGGTGTTTTGCATGAATTAATTTTCCACGTTTCGTATTAGGGGCTGTTAATTAACTAAGTAGACAATTTTTGGGACTCTTGCTCCCTTGCCCCCTCCTCCCCTCGTAGTTCATGAACAGCCCCTTAGTTGAACCGAACCCAAATCACCTTGAACCACTGACTTGCTCCTACTTACTGCAGGACCAAGCGCCACGCCGTCCGAAGCGGTAATGAGCAGAAGCGCGACAGAAGCGCTGTTTTATATCTTTTCAGAACGATGTGCAACCAAGTGGTATTCGATTATGATGACTGGGTTTGGGAAAAAACGCTTATTTCATGAAAACAGTGATAAAATTATCATTTGCACATTTTTCAAAAGTTTTATTGGGGAAAATTGGAAAATATTTATTTCACCAGGTTTGTAATGTAATATCCTATCGATTGGCGTATTTGGATTTAAATTTCATCTATAAATGACAAAGTTACAAGCGTTCAAAACCTAACACTATTTCACCAAACATATTTTTTGTTTTGCACCCCAGTAAAGTCGACAAAGACGTAGTTCTACGTGAAAAGTAAAAAAGCCAGGATATTGGAACCAATGGATTATTAAAATTTCGGACTTGAAAAAAATTTACCCTCGTCAATCTGTTTAAGAATTGAAATATCTCGTTTTTCCCGGTTGTCTAACATAGTTTTCCCGGATTAATTGAAACAGTTCAATATGCTAGAATACCCCATGTAACATCACAAGTTTTATCGCATGTAAAACCAAAATTCTTACTTGAAGCATAGATTAGGTCAAAATACGTTATCCTCAATGGAATTAATAAGTGAAATGAAAAGAAATAACAATGAGGATTTTTAACAAATTCCAGTAAGATGATTTGAGTATGCAAAGCAAAATTTTAAGAGAAGTTCTTGAAAAAAAAAAATGCTGAGAATTTCTAGATATTTCTGTTTAGATTTTGAAGACAATTCTGAGATGAACTCCAAGGAATTTCTAAGCAATAATCGAATAATAAATTTCCAAACGGGTAACTTTTAAAGATAATTAGGGTAGAGCACTACTTCGTCATAATCGCCCATTTCAGTTCTTTCGATCAGAACAGATCAATAATATCAATGGTTTCACCATGCACAAATCAATGATAGGTTTGTTCCGATGCGTTAGTTCATTAGCTACAACATAAAACCTATTAGAACGCATTGTATGAATATTTACGCTCATTGTTCTGAAAAAAAAGAAGCGCTCCTAGCAAACCCCCTTTTTCAACGTTTATCCGTAGGACGAAGAAAATCTAATGGCGTTTCAATACGTTAGGACGGAATTGAAACTCGTAGAACGAATTTAGCATCAAGATGCTGTATTAGATTTTAAACAATCCCCCTTATTCTGCGAGTCACGTGACTCTCTGTCACCGGTGAGGTGACAATTGTCACCTCGTGTGAGGTGACTCTCCATGTAAATCAAATGGAGAGTCACCTCACACGAGGTGACTATTGTCGCCTCACCGGTGAGAGAGAGTCACGTGACTCGCAGAATAGGGGGGAATCTCTCAACAATTCGTGACTATTTATCAAATCCAACGGTACATATGGAAAGATGAATAAATTTAGAAGTCATTTGTAATAGAAATATTCCATTTTTTGTAGAAACTTGCTCAGAAAAGAGAGGTAAAGCGCGGGTTGTGCTTAGTAGCATGCAGTTTTGGTTACGCAATTCTCATTTGCCAATAACTTTGCACACAGTTGACGAAACATAGTTCTTTTTAAAGCATTAGATAGAAAAGAGTTTAAGCTTGTTATAGATACGTTAAAAAGTAGAGATTTTAATTCTAGTAATAAACTGTATTTGTTTTTGCGTTGTAAAAATGAAGTGAGAAATCCTCGCTGCACATCTCGGACTTTAAGTGTAAAAATTAATTGGTTCAAATGTTAAGATTCACCCACTTTTTGCATATCTATAGTAAAATATGGTCCTAATTTAACAATTACTTTAAAGAAAACAAAATTTCAACAACTGAGTGAAATGTTATTAACAAATGAGCAGTTGGTGTGTACAACTGTGCATGCCAAGCATGCTTAGTAGGACGTAAATTAGATCAAAAACCATATTTATTAATAATAATTAGATAATTATAGATTGAAATCAAAGAATTTCCTAGTTGGGATTCTAAAAATGGTATACAGAGAATTTTATTTATTTATTTCGTCAAGCAAAATTAGACCTGATCTTCTTTAAAGGCTCTTAGGTAAAAACATTGCAATGGAATGCCAGAGACAATACAGTAACCAATTACGCTGATTGTGTGTGTGTGTCATTAGTGTCAACCCTAAACTAGTTATCTACAGCTCTATTTGTTGAAGGACAGCCGAGAAATAGCGGTGGGTTTACGGTAACACCTATCGCATGTACGGAAGGGTTACTGTAATTAAATCAAGGGGAAAGCAAATCTGAAGACAAATTGGGATGACTCTGATGAAATTCTCCAAAAATTTCAATGATATCCAATGAAGCGTTATCTTCCAGCTATATATGTAATATAGACATTGAAAATTTATTAAGGGATTCCGTCATGGAAATTCCAAAATCAGAATAGGGCCTAGGTTTTACAATTCTGAGACTTCGAATAGTTGTCAAATAAAAAATGAAACGAAAAGCGTTCAAAGCAATTATAAAAAGGGCAGTCAAATAAGAAGCGTTTTACTAGCATTGCTTAAACTTTTTTATAGACTCATCCTATGAAGCCCAAAACTATACTGATGAACCTTGAATAATTGATCAACTAACAGCCAAATTTTGATGCACTTTCAAAAAAGTTACAGCTTTTTGAACTTTTTTTTTTACTTTTAAATTTTAAAGATTCTTTTGCATTTGAAAAAATGTCTTTAACCTTAAGATGATTCCTTGCAGAAAACATCGCAATTTACCAAATGAACATATTAAGGATTTTGTGAATGCACGTAGTTGCAACTGCTGCTAGTTGTTTGCTGCGGAGAAGCAAGCAATGTCTTAAATTTACAGATTTATAAAACTTTGCGAAGTGTGATAAGAAAAAGGACTCTACAATACAAGGTAGTTAGCACTATTGGCATTGGACATTTTTCCATCATTTTTATAATTTGCCAAAGGCTAGCTTTGTGCTGTGTGCCGGCATTTATAAAAAACTTTTTTTTTCCTAAAGTAAACTGAATCATATTTACAGAAATGTTGCTCATTTATGTTTCTCATTTTTTACCTCAAATTTAGCCAAAATTGATTCATCATTAACATAGATCAGTAGGTATCCAAAATTGGATCCACCCTTATAAAGAAATCCACCGAACGACCTATTGCGGCTCAAGTTAATGAGAACACTTTTAATATCCTCCAATAATATTTATACAAGGAAGCCTTCAATTTGACTAGCAGTAACAGAATGACGCCACTTCTACTGCAACCATCCAGTGGAATGGATTCATTTCTGTTTCTTGTCCGCGCTGGGAAATATTTTCTTGCAACACCATTCCAGTACAACCGAAACGCAAAACGCTTCGTGATCTGCCCAATTGTTGAACGATATTCTGCGCTGTTGTGGATCTTCTATATGCTTACTGTTATCGTTACCAGCTACAGTAATCTTTTCGAGGCACGAGCCAACTTTCAAACCGTGTCAAACGCCAATACTCTGATTATAGCGATTGTTGCCACCTATTTGGCATACCTGAATGTCTATTGGCACATGGTGAACTACTGGAAACGCCACCAGGCCGTGAAAGTTTTGAACGATGTGGTTGAATTGGCAAAACAGTGCGGCCTTTCAGCAATCGATCCGGCAAAAAAAAAGAGCATCTACTTTATATTAATTTTTATTTTTGATTACTTGATACTGCTCATAACCTATGCAGCTGTATTCATTAGTAGACGATACTGGTTCGGAATAGTACCAACCCTTCTGTATGTGTACTATATGTGTTCCATGTGTGTAGCGTGCTTATATTTGAGTTTGCTGCTCCTACTCATGATTAAAGTTTTCAAACATTGGAGGAAGCAAACGGGGACTGCAATTAGCAATGGTATTCCTTCTGCTTGTTTGATAAGGCTTATAAAACAAGAAGGCCAAATCAGATTAGTTGTTAAGAAACTAATTTCGGTACACACAAACACGATTATCTGTGTACTCAATGTCACGGTGGTCTTCACGTCGAGCAATGGCTTTTACATATACTCGGTATGGCAAGATAAAAATGAATTTAATGGAATTGTACAAATTATCTTTCTGATTGGGTTGGTAATGTGGATGGCAGCATTTTGTTCTTGCTCGTGGCAAATATGCAACGCGTGTCATAAACTTAGCGAACAGGTTAATTCCCTTCCTACACTTTGCTATAACAAAAGACTAAAGTAAACCTTATTTTTCTGTCTATTATTATCTTGCAGGCAAACGAGACGGCTCTATGCACCAGGCACTTCGACGACTACAGTATGAAGAATACAAAGGTAGCCAAGCAGATAAATAAGTTTCTACTGAAAAACTTGCACCAGAAGAAAAAATTTTCCGCATACGGATTTTTCGACATCGATAACAGTGTGATTTATACGGTAAAACTGTCTGATCTTCCCCAAGCTCACGGCGAACAATAGTCCCAGATAACCATGCACTCATTCTCTAATCTTTTGGCAGGTATTTAGCTCCATCATCACCTATCTCGTGATACTGATACAGTTCAAACAACTGGAGAACGATCTGACGCAAGGCAACACAAACGGGTCGGTGACAGCGGGTACCTAAATTACACGAAAACCTTATCGCAACATTGTATGAAATGTACGCAAAAATCTCTGTAGTAAAAAAAAAAATTGTTTCACGTTGTGTACGAATGGCGTTCAATTAGGCAACTTGAGGTCGCAAAAAGAAAAACGTGCCCCATTTGTCACATGAGCCACTCCTCCTAAAATAAATGTGTCTGCCAAGTCCGGACATAGCACAATGGTGATAAGACCGCTTTGATTAGACTAACAGTTAGTATTTTCCAAAGCACTGAAAACCAAGGTCAAATCCGCATAATAAAAAAAAAATGCGCAGGAAAAGACGACTCATCGTGATTCCTTGAAGCACGTGTCTTATCAGCTCCAAGAAGGGATGAGTGAGCGCCAAAGGAGACTCTCTATGAATTACAGTGCAAACAGTATTTTACCACTTACCGTATCTACAATGTTATTAGCACCGAGCGCTTTGTTCACGTAGAACCGACGCCATTTTTTGTACTCAGCCTTTATAACGTTGCACTTTCGCTTCCAATATTTTCCTTCGAGTAAAATTGCCTGGAAATGGAAATGGGAAGAACAACAGTTATTGACGGGGTGACCAGAAAGGTGTGACCAGTCGCTCATTACCTGAGGCGTGTTGTGTACGTCTACGTCTAATGGAGATGCAAACTGGCAGACTAGAGTTTTCCGTTTCATAATAACTGTAAAGGAGAAAGAAGTTTAAAGTTGAAAATGTGTGTAAATGTTGAAATTAATTTTGTGTTGCGTATAAATGTTTAAGTATCATGATCGTGCAAGTAAACTATGGGAATGTTTGTTACACTTATTCCGAAAATCCGGTAAAATTTTATCCAAATCCGAAAGTTGACCGAAAACCCGAAAAAAAATATTTTATATTCAGAAACCCCGAAAGTTGAACCAAATAGAACGTATAAAGAAAACATTTAATTTTCATGCTTTCTCATACACAGCCGAAGAGATCGACTCAAAATTAAGTGGTTTTTCACTCAAAATTGGAAAAACGTAAGTCACTCATAGACTGCGTAAAATCTTCCTAGCTTTTCCTCAAAAATCTACTCGAATATGAGGGAAATTTACGAACATCTTACTTAGTATAGGAGTATACTAAGAGATTGAGTGATACCTCTCTCTTTTTTCCTCATATTAAAAAATGTTTCCTAGAAAATCGGTGAAAATTTTACTCAATTGTGATTTTGTGTGAAACCCCGCTCAATTTTGAGTCGATCTCATCGGCCGCGTACACACGATAAGAGACAGACGCAATGTGATAGCGAATATGATAACTTAAGATTAACAGGCGTATAATGCTACTGGTTTTGTCCTAAGATTCCGGCATAGTTTGTAGTCTTCTTGATATGTTGCTCTTTAACTCTTTAGCAATTCCCTACGAATTCGCAAATCGGTTTATTTTTGTATTTTTTGATTTGATAGAAATTTTTCAGAAACGTTCCTTTTGACCGACTATGATATTTTGCATCTTTATATCGCCAATTTGAATCCAGCCTTATTTTTGAAAAGGGCCTATAGAAAAAGTATCAAGCTTATCTTCATAAATTTTTTACTCAAAAACTGTTTACCCGATCGGTTTGAGGTCTGGAGAAATGTTGCAGATAATGCACGAGATTATTTGAAAAAAAAGCATTCTAAAAAAATTACCCAATTTTTTTTTACTTCAAATAAAATTTTAAAAACATTTAAGGATTTTTTGTATTTTTTTATTTGTTGATATGTTTTAGGGGGCAAAAAATACCATCTATTGCACTATAGGTCAAGATAGAGAAATGTTGGACAAAAAAGTTATAGTTTAAAAAAAAAACAAGTTTCTGGAAAAAAAAACTTGATTTTTTTTCTGGAAAAGGGGGGCGACCCCGGCGTAGTGGTTAACATCCATACCTCTCACGCCAAAGTCACGAGTTCAAATCTCACCCCCGGACAAGTCACAAATGACCCAAGAGTGTTTAAGTGACTATAATAATAAAAAAAAAAGTTTCTGGAAAAATATCCAAAACTTGGTCCAATTACTTTTTTGACTTTATATACTGAAAGTACAACAAATTTACAATTAAAAAAAACACTCACGTATTTTTTTTATGTCGCACCGTTTTCGAGATGTAACGGTTGAAAGTAGATATTTTTAAAATGTTGGTAGTTTCTGGCCATTTCCAAATGTATTTCGCGGTTCTCCAGTTCCAAAAAAAAAATGTTCCAAAAGATCAGAAAATGTTGCAATGAAAATGCTCTTAGTGGCTCGTCAATATATTAAATGTCTTCTCAAATATAAAAATAAAGCAATGCAACCTTGTTTAAGGTATTAACTTGTTGCTAAAATGCTAACCTGCTACATATTGCTAAGCAATTCATGGTAACAAGTGGGTTGGTTTTGAATTACCTACGTCCATATATAAGCCAAATCTGACACTTAATCAACATTAGAATATAATTCGCTGTGCATCTATGAAAGTGACCTGCTTAAGTTCAGTAATTCAGAAGACGAAGTGGTAGTTAAAATGAATACTTTTCAACGAAAACGAACGAGAACGTGAACATCCGATAAAAAATGCAAGGGAACTATACGTTTGGGCTTAGAAGCGAAAAGAGGATCAGTTGACTCAAATTTTCTTTTGTTATGCAACTAATTAAAAATATGAAATTCATAAGCACGAGCTCAACGAACAATATTCAAGGGCTGTAACCATTCAAGGAACTCAAAATTATCACTAATTTATTCCTATTTCTGAAAGACAAATAGAAGTCAGACACTTTTCAAACTGTAATAGACGCATTTCGCGCCAAATCGTATTCGGAGCTGGCAGCACCCTCTCAGATTTCAATGAAACTTTCTGGATGTGTGGACCTTGACTAAATATGCCACTTTGCATACTTAGTTTTCCAAAAATTTATCTAGACTAACATTTGAGAAGGGCCAAACTTTTTCTGCCGATTTTTTTCAAAAAAATATTTTGGAAAAATGACAACTCCTACAAAAATGTGTTGTATGGATGACTTTTAGGAAATTATCCAAGTTATCGAAAAAAAAACTGGAAAAAATTTCATTTTCAGACAAAATTGAATCGCAAATTGAGCTCCATTGGATTCTGAGATGATTTTGAGCTTCACTGGTTTAGTTTTGTGTGAAAAAAGCAAATAAAAAAAAAATCAGTTCAGACATGAAAAAGTTTTTGTAAGAAAAGCTTTTTTTTTCCTTAAAAGTGCTCATCTCGCGATGTATGAACGGTTGGTAGTAAACATAATTACCTATCTTGAGGCAAAGTTTCATCCAAATCAAACATGGCCATTTTTTTTTAAATCGACCTCAAATTTTAAAAATCGATTTTTTTCAGTGTAGGTCTCAAATGAAATTTTTTCCAGTTTTTTTTTTCGATAACATGGACAATTTCCTAAAAGTCATCCATACAACACATATTTGTAGGAGTTGTAATTTTTCCATAATATTTTTTTGAAAAAAATCGGCAGAAAAAGTTTGGCCCTTCTCAAATGTTAGTCTAGATAAATTTTGGAAAAACTGAGTATGCAAAAGTGCTTATTTAGTCAAAGTCTACACATCCAGAAAATTTTATTGAAATCTGAGAGGGTGCTGCCAGCTTCGATTCGATTTGGCGCGAAATGCGTCATAATGAAAAGAAAATTGTTGATATTACTAAGAATTAAAGTATGGATTTCTATTACTACTATACCAATCCAACAATGTAAAAATAAATGAAATCATTCTCGAAAAATCGCAATTATATGTTCTTTGCATATGCTAACGAGCGAAATAGGGGAATTTACGTATTCTCGGCAACCTAAGCAGCGACCTTCTTTCTATAGCCTTTTTCTCTAAGGAACGGACACATATGCAGTATTGGTTTGTTTACAATCTTTTGCTGCCAGCTGCTCTAACAATTTCAGTCGAAAGAATTGTCAAAAACTGTTTTGAAACGCTTTTACAAAGCTCCAATCTTCTCTAGTGAGAGCGAGTATTGTCGGCAATCAGTTTTTCTTCGGCAACCGTTCCATTTGAACTGCATGTAAATCTGCTGTTCTATTATCGGCAACTCGAAATCAGCTACAATTTGTAGTGCGTGTGTTGCATTTCAAGAAAACCTTGCTAGATTGCTTTTTCTCAGTGGTAAAAATATAGTCAAATTGAAGCTGAAAGTATAAAGAATCGTTTGCATGCATTTACCGAAGTGTTTTCGTAAGAAAATCCAGTGAAAATAGTGTTTCAATTTGTGTTGCCGAAAATAGTCTGTCATGCCGAAGCCGTCATTTCCCCTATGTATTTTCAAGAAAATAAATTGTTTTAAAATACACATTTACACATTCCGGATAATTTAGATCATATCAATGAGCCACCAAGAGCATTTTAATTGTAAAATTTTCTGATCCTTCGGAAAAAAATATTTTCAGAACTGGAGAACCAAAATCAAAATAACCAAAAATTACCAACATTTTAAAAATATCTACTTTCAAACCGCTACATCAAACTTTATCTTTTTCTATATGCACTTTTCAAAAATAAGGCTGTATTCTAAATGGCGATATGAAGATGCAAAATGGCATTGCCGGTCGTAAGGAACGTTTCCGCAAATTTTCAACCAAATAAAAAAATACAAAATTAACGCATTTGCGAATTCGTGGGGTATTGCTCTCTTGTCTCTTTGCATACGAATCTTGCTCCTCTATTTTTTTTTTTCTTGATTTGTTTTCCGTCGATCTTTTTTTTCCGTACTGAGTACCAATGTTACCAACGCCAGGGAGGCAGCTCCCACACCTGGACCCTACCTATCGACCTATCAACCCATAGACCGGGGACCAACGACCTTACTTCTACTCCGAAGGAAGGCGTGATCAGAGATTTTATGCTTCAGAAAATCCCGACGGCGCACAGTGGCACGAATATGAATAAAGACGGTCAAAAATATTTTCTACCCTTTTTCGACGTTTTAGAGACTGGGTGTCTTGCGAGAAGTTGCTCAAAATTATATCTCGCATCTTTTGAAATACACACCTGAATAATCTTTAAGCTAGTATTACACATCAAAATTCTAACTTCTTCCAGTTAAGAGATAATGGTTCCATGTCTTGGACAAAGTTGTAGAGCAGTTGATTTTATGAACATTTGCTAAAGACACCAAATTTCTACATCATAACTCTGTAGAGCTATAATAGATTTTCTTTTAAGACTACCTTAATATTGGTTTTTTGAGTTAATTAGTGTTTTTTTCAAATTTGATCAATTTATCATGTTCTAAGAAATTGTTGGCATCATTAAAATATACAACTTTGCTGAATACACTAATGCTTTTCATTGACATCAATGTGATATACAGCCCATCAAGCGTTTTAGTGACGTCATATTCAACGGCTCAAAAAGAGAGTGGGCGGGCCTTGGCGGGGTCTTAAACTGGTTGTATTTTGAAGATTACCTTATAAAATAGTACTTCTGAAAATTTCAGCGGTGGGTACTGAGGGGTACCTAGCCAAATCTCGATTCGAAAATGTCACCATCAACATATGAGTATCAATATTGTCCCAACGCTAAAATTTTCAGAAGTACTATTTTATAAGGTAATCTTCAAAATACAACCAGTTTCAGACCCCGCCAGGGCCCACCCACCCTCTTTTCGAGCCGTTGAATATGACGTCACAAAAACGCTTGATGGACTGTATATCACATTGACGGTGTGTGATTTTGGTGGTTTTCTCGCTTTGTGGGAAGTTTTCCGAATCGAGAAGGAAACGTGATTCATCGTGTTTGCAAGCATCAGAAGAGATGTCACTATCTGCGTACTTGTTTTATTTTCTTCGCGTGTGTTCCCGGACCAGAAATTTGTGGCATAGTGAAGCGATCGATGCCTGCGTCGGAGGTGTTGGGTTTTTAATCGTTCTTTGATGGTATTGGAGATCAGATGCACTGAAGAGTCTGCGCATTCTGCTGTGAATCCTGCGGTTTGCTTCCAATACAGGAACGCAGGCGAAAGAGTGGTAAATGGGTTCAATGCTTCAGTGTGAAAAGAAAATGCGCGCTGGAAAGTACTGGCAAGGATTATGCATGAAACAGCTTCGAAAACATGGAACGACAGGATTATTGCAGATAGTCTTGGTGCGATCTTTCCTTTTGGATTTATTTAATTTTGTTTACATTTTCACATAGTCTTTACTTTATATTGCCGAAAAGAGATTCCTAAATATATTCCATTTCCTACTAACACAAATGTTCCCTCCCGTGGCATCTATGAAGGTAGTATGGGTTCCCTGCACCTTCTTAAGTAGATGTTGGACTGATTTTCCTTCCTAACCCCTGCGATTGTAAGGATTAGGATTGGGCGATCTTGGATCGATCTTTGGAAGATCGATCTTTTTCATCCCGATTTCCAATTTTTTAGATCGATCCTTTGTCCATGAAAAGATTGAAAAAATCCATCTCTTCTCCCGATCTTTTCGATCTGCAAAAAACAAAAAGGTTAATTTTTTAAGTGTATTTAGATCGAAAAAAGAATTTACTCTCACTCCAGACTGCGTAGTAAATTTAACGATCATAACGTCAACATCAAGATCGCTCCCTACAAAGACGGCACTATTTGCGTTTCCGATATTTACGAATACAGCAACACAGCACTCCCTCCTGTGCTCATTGCTCCTTACCGTCACGACAACATTTAATTGAATATTATAAAGGAAAGAACTTCTTAGGGTACGAAATCAAAAGATCGACCTACCAAAGATCGATTATTTGGTACCGATTTAATCAGTGGATCGATTCTAGAGCCAAATATAAGATCGATCCGTCAAGATCGATCTTTCTTTGAAGATCGCCCAATCCTAGTAAGGATTTGGTCAGGTGTATAATGCGATGCTTGATTTGCTGATTTTGATGTGTGGGAAAAACCACTAGTTCCAAGTGTTTTTTCACGGCAATACACGATATTTCCTGCAAAATGTATTGGTTGACCATTATATAGCCCCTCACGATTTGTGCAATCGCTTATGCTATGCTATGCTATTTTTAAATTGTACAGGAATGTCCCGGCAAAACATGCATCAGAAATTCATCAGATATTATTGAAAGAAGATTCATCACACCTTGAGATAACAAATGTAATGATAATTTAAAAAAACGGATGAAGCGGAAACGGATACATTAACGATATAGGAATAACGTCATCATCGCTTGCAATAAAAGAGCAATTTGATACTATTTCATGTCGAGCAAATACAGAATTATTCCGTCTACTCGCTTCAATTTCTCGGCTCCTGCATCCAAATGCAATCAATTTTAAAAATTATCCAATTTCGTAGCTTGTGAAATAAGAAACTTTTTTCACTTTTTTTCACTTTTTTAGTCATGAACAAATTTGAGTTCAATATAAAGCGTTAATTCGGACTATTATGCTTCAAGCAATAACAGTTTAAAAAGTGGAAGTCAAATGGGAAGCGTTAGATTAAAATTGCTCGAACTTTTTACAGACTCCGATAAATCTTGAATAGATGATGCACTAATAGCCAAAATTTCAGAAAATTTGATGCTCATTCTTAAAAGTAACAGCTCATTGATTTTTTAAATTAGATTACAAAATTATCATGATATACTGTGGCCGATACTGTTGAATGGAATTTGAAATACCAGAAGCAGGGCGTCACAATATCAGCTTCAATCGACCAAATCTATGCGACGAAGAGACTGCTGGCTTTCTTTTTCTGTTAAAGTCGAACAGCTTCGCAGCATTCTAGAACCTCAGTCGGCGTGTCCACACAAATGTTCAATCGCTTGTCTCTCTTTCTCCCGTCGCTCCATTGGTCTTCCTTTCAAGCTTCGGTGAAACGGATGAGCGAAAGAGCGCTCCACTTTGATAGTTTTCTCTTTCATGAAACACATCAACAGAGGTTTCATGACGTATAGACGGAAAATGAAATAACACATTTAAAACATTTCTCACGTGAAAACACTGGAAGATTACACGTAATATTTTTAATTTATCTTCCATCCATATATTTATCTAAAAAAAATTATCGAAAACGGGACATAACGCATTTTAAACAAATTGAAAGAGCGGTGATAGAGACTTCGTGAAAGGGGATTGAAAGCCATAATGAGGTTTCGTTTAACTAGAAAATCGACGTTAGTTACATTGAAAGCGATGAGCAAAGCAACGACGAGAAGTTCCACAGCCAGCCTTTCCTTCTAAGCGTCCTGCTTTTTTATTTTCGTTTCTTGCTGATAGTCTAGCTAGGCGTTATAGAATTAATAGACTCATATACATTTAAATATTTCTGAACAACATGGTATATATCTAGAAGTAAGTTTAGATTTTAAAGTTTTTTTTTCAATATATTTGACAATTGGGTTGTTTAACTTCGAAAAATATACCGATTTTTATACATCATCTGATAGTGTTTCGTTTTCTGAGCACAACGATATTTTTATCGATTCCGTAGAAATTTATCTCGATTTTTAATCAAGATTTAATTTTTTAATCGTTGACACTAAATCTATTCGATGACAGCTCGCTCCCATACATAGTCCCACCAAGGGGCGCTAAGATGGTGATTTTTGCTAGTGTAATCGTACTTATTTAAAATAGTTCCAGTGTACCAAAAATGATAAAATTTTGGATTTCGGTTCCATTTTTAATGCAGATAACAAATATGTATTTATCTCAATACCCCTAAACAACCCAGTTCATCTTCAGGATCTTAAAAGGTTTGGAATCTTGGTGGGTTTGAATTTTTTTTAACATTTTAATGCTTACGAATATTGGAAATTTGCACAAATCCCGGATCGATTTTCAAGTCCTACAGGTAAAATTTTGGTTTGGGTTTTGAAGCTGATCATTTTTCATTTTTCTATGAACGGATTTTTTTTACGAACTCCGGATCTCGATTTATTATATTTTAAGTAATTTTTCAGAACCCCAAGATATCAAAAGTCACATTATGCATTTATTCCTTTAAAATCTTAAAACGACTGTTATCATAACAACACTTAATTCAAAATTATAAAAAAATAATTAGTGCGAAACCTTGCAAATCTTTCTAGTTCAGAATATTAAAAATATTAATAAATCCGGAATTCGTCAAAACTCAAATGATCCAAAAGCATATTTTTTAAACCTTGGAATTTAATAAAAAAAAAACTAAGTTTGCGATCTTCAAAATTCTCCTAAGTACAAAACCTGATGAGATGGATCAAACCGCATTTAACCGTCTGTGAAGACAGTTGCAAAGGAGAAAAAGTAAGAAGCCTTGAAACTGAAATATGTCCCAGAACCTTGAAGAAATGGTTCATGTTCATGTCCAAAGAATTTTCCCCGACATTAAACTTTTATTTGGAAATAAAAGATGCCAAAGACATCATCACATTCAAAGAGGAAACACAGATATTCCATACTTGGTGTCAAAAAAGCCTGCTACAATTATATATAAAAAATGTAACTCAATTACCATTAGTAGAAAACGAATCCTATCCGATATAACAATCATTCATTACCGAATTACCGGTTTTATAAAAACCACCCGGTAATGAAAACCCTATCTACAATGTACAAAATTCTTGTACTAACAGTCGAGTATTAATACAAGACACAACAATCGCAATATGACTGGTGCTGTAAACATTCTTGTGTTCCATTTCACTACGGTGTCTTTGGTTGAAAAACATTACATATTATACAGACATATGCGTCACTGAAACACCCACCGAACGAAACCTTACATGCTCCTCTTTCGTTTGAGGCTAGTTTTCAAATATTGTATCGGGGTCATTTTTCCATACTTATTTTGGTCTTAAATGGGCCCGGTGACATTTTCTTACTAGTCTTTTACGAAAGGGGTGAGTCTAAACTTTCATTTGGTAAGTAATTTTTTTTTATAACATATTCATCCATATTGGTAAGTAATTTTTTTTTATAACATATTCATCCATATTTTGCTTTCAAAGAATAAACACACTAAGATTATTTTACAGATTGCTGTGAAATTTTGTCGAAATCTCAACAGTTGAACTTTCGGCAAACAGTCAGTGATTTTTCACAGTTTTCCTGTAATATTTCACGGAAATTTCGTGAAAAATTAAAGGAAAACTGTGAAAAATCACCGAACTGTTTTCCGAACGTTCAGCTGTTGAGATTTTGGTAAAATTTCACAGAAATCTGTGAAATAATCTTAGTGTGAATGAAATATTTACAGCAGTGTGCACTCGGGTGTCGACAGAAGCAGACCACTCTCAATGTGTGTCGCGCAATTGTCTGTTTACTCGTCAGCAACAATTGTGTGGTCCTCCCCATTGTTCTTCACCAGCAGTTCTTTCAGTCGATGCGTCGTCGACTTCGGAAAGCAACCGTATAATGATGAATGTGTGAGTACTAACCACGTTTTGCGTCCATTGCTGCAATGAAAGTGCTCTGACCCCCGTTGGCGATGCTGCCATACAATAAAACCACTGGAAGCGGCTCCCGTTCTGGTGGAGGAGGCTTATTGGATAGTGGAAGATAAAATGTTTATTGTGTTGTGCCTTTTGACTATAGTTTTAAGATGTATTGTATAGTGATCTAGAATCCTCGGCTCTGTAAAGTTAATTCGGTTGAGCCTTATCAAATACATTAATAAGCAAAAAATAAATCTTTACAGCCAGTCTCATATCTTTACACGATCTAACATGTAAACTTGTATATTTAACGTTCCATTTATGTGCATCAAATTTAACAGATGTTAATCTAAGCAAGGGTACCAACAGTTTTTTTTCAGTCCTAAGTACTCTATTATGAAGTATGTGAGAGGGAAATCACAAATCGTGTGTCATCAAAATACCAGGAATGTTGAGAGATTGAGCTCGTGAGAGAGATAATATTGTATTCATGGTCACTTATTGTCTGTAGCATAGACATATATCTATAATGTGACCCGCATAATTTTATATCATTTGCACATGTTCGCTAATCACCACAACCGTGCATAGTTGCTATCTAACATCGACTGTTAGGTCATCATTAATGCCAGTGACGTCAAGGTAAAACCGCAAGCTTTATCGCGTGTCTTGGCATACGTCAACCACCGGAAGCATAACGCCGTGGAACCAAATCAATTATCTTCAATTATAAGCTACTAATTGTACACTCCACGGCGTTGATAGAGAACATTTGATGAATTATCATGCTAATCATACTAACTTACACAGATAAAAATTCTGAATTTTAATTGTGATGTAAACATTCATTCACGTAACCTTGTATTTCATTTCATGCAACCGAGCAACTTGTAAACAATGTTGTTTACAAAGATGGGCTTTTGTATACAATATTTGCTACATTGCATGAAATGTCTCAGAACTTTACATGATTTATAATGTAAACTTATATGATATGTGACGCTCCATTTATGTGCATCAAATTGAACAGAAATTTACACTACTTTTTCGAACTGTGTACTTCTCACTTTTTATTTACTCACCTATCAATCGGTCCCTCACTCACTCTCTCTTTCTCACCCTATCCTTTGATCACCCCATTTTTGTTCGATCCAAAATAAAAATGAGCATAACGGACAAATGTTTATATACACACCAAAAAATTATGAATTTTAATGGTGATGTAAATATCCATGCATGCTCAAATTGAAGCATGTAAACTTCCTTTTCACGTAAACTAGCAACTCGCAAGAAATATTGCTTACAAAGATGCATACAATATTTAGAATATTTCATTAAAAGACTCATAAATTTACACGATCTGCAATGTGAATTTGTATGATATGTGACGCTCCATTTATGTGCATCATAGTGACAGAAATTTACACTACTTTTTCGAACTGTGTAGGGTAGAGCGCTACTTCGTCGTAATCGCCCATTTCCGTTCTATCGATCAGAAAAGATCAATAATATCAAAACAAAAGAAGCGCTCCTAGCGAATCCCCTTTTTCTACGTTTATCCGTAGGACGAAGAAAATCTAATGGCGTTTCAATGCGTTAGGACGGAATTGAAAATCGTAGAACGAATTTAGAATCAAGAAGCAGTGTAAACCATATCTCGACAATTTGCGACTCTTTATCATATACAACGGTACGTATTTCCTTTATTTAACGTCGGTCTCTGTTCCACAATCTAGTGCCAATCACCGACGGACATCGATTGCCATCCATTGACGGCAATCGAATGTGCAAGAAGGCAGCTTCCACACCTGCGTAGACAACGGTACGTATGGAAAGGTAAATAAATTCAGAACCCGTTCAAAAAAGAGAGGTAAAGCGCGGGTTGTGCTTAGTAGGACGGAAATTAGATCAAAAACCCTATCAGGGCAGGGTTGCTTCTACACTTGCTATAAAAAAAAATGATTTTCTAAATTATAAAATCATGAAACGTTTTAATGCTAATTATTAGACTCGTAAGTTGCAAGAAGAGGCTGTAAAGTATATGTTGGACACATCAAACTTGTCAATATTTCATTCAGAGTGTCACAATCAGCTGTTTTACGATTCACGAATCATAAAATCGCTGATTTTGACGCTCTGAAAAAGAAAATGACAGTCAAACACATACTTTAAAAACTCTGCTTGTATTTTAAAAGTACAACATATAATGAACTCATAATTCCGAAAAACAGTCTTTTAAAGCAAGCGAGCGGAAGCAACCCTGATCAGGGTACATGGGGATTCACCCAAGGGAGAATTGACTTTTTGTCAATTGAATACATTTCCAATAAATTTTCGTGGATTTATCTAGCAGCATTGCTGTTTGAGGCATAGAACTAGCAATGCTGATCAACAGATCCTCGAAAAATAAGTTACAAACATATTGTCAATGCCAGAAAGAAATTTACAAGATGAATACCCCCGGCGTTGCTAGGGAAAATTTAATCCATCAATATGCTAACTCACTCCTCGCTACTCACTCAATCACTTATCATTTGCTTACTTCTCACGCCCTGGAGTATACCCAAGCAGCACACTTGTCACTGAACAATTGTAGTAACTTAAGTGCAACGTATTCCAGTCACAATCAAGTTACAGCAACTTATTTGCTTATTTGGAAGCAGTGTTGGCAAAATCATCAATCAAATTATATTTTTCCGCTCACACACGATCTCAATATCACGCGTGATATTGGAACAAAATATCATGCTTGATATTGATTTTACAAGCTACTTTATAATTGCGAGACTATTCACAACGTGCAAAAATCAAGCGGAGAGTTGACTAGATACAAAAATGATTTCGTTGCACATCGTTTTCTTAGAAAGAGAAAGTATAGTTTGCTATCTCTTTTTACTGTTCACCAATGGCAGACACGAAGTGACTGCTGCCAGTCGTTATGGAAGTTTCGGTTGCGTTCGGGTGTAAAGCAAAAATCATTAAACTCAATCTCACCACAGTTTGTTGAGATTTGCAGCTGGTGAGTTTTGTTAGTTTGATATTCCGAGGTGCGATATCACAGCTTGCAAAATCAACCGCAACTGTATGCTTGTTGATATTTGTCTACGAAAATCAAGCGTGATCTTAGGCATTGGTGATATTTGATTTTTTAATATTTTCCCAACACTGTTTGGAAGTGTGCTGCTGGTATAATTCACTTACCACACTCATAGTCTTCTTCTCTCAGTTTCCTTTTTTTATTAGAGAGACCTTTAGCCTTGGGTTGGTTCGTCTCTAATCTCTCACTTTCCTTTCGCCCTTATATTCTCAGTCAATCAAAAAGAAAGAGAAGAAGATAGGCGTTACGGACTAGCTTTCGTATTTATACACTGAAAACGGATCATACTCAGAGTGTGAGTCACTTTTACTCATCAAAATGGATAAATTTCCAAAAGCTTAGGTCACTCAGCACTTAGTGACCTACGCTGTTAGAAATTTATCCATTTGAGTAAGCAAAAATGACTCACTCGCTGAGTAAGATTCATTTTCAATGTATATTAGATAATTTATTAAGAAGAAGATAAGAAAAAAACAGACGAATTGAACCCGCCAAGGATCTATGAGCTCTGTTCCTTAATCCAAATTATAACAATGATCAAAAGAGTTATGTCAGATCAGTGCCGGATGTAACGATTGCTTTTCATCAGGGTGGCCACAGATTTTAATTTTAAAAATCCCGGTTTCGGTTCGGTTTTAAAAATTTTCCCGGTTATTTTTAACAACTATATATTCAAATTAGCTTTAGCATGGAACCGTAATAAAATGTGTACCAACTAACCAACACCAAATATTTCAAAGAAACATAAAAAAGTAAAACGAAGTTGTGTTTAATAGAAAATGTTCGGATTAGTTTATTAAAAACGTAAGGAGAAATAACACACTTTACTTCCTCAGCTCACTCAGTTTTGCGTCCAAAGTAGCAGCCTTTTTCTCTGCGTCCGACAAAAGATTAGCTTTCTTCATTTGTAGCTCCTTGATTGATCCCTCTTCCGGTTGGCTTCTTTATCTTTGGCGGAATTCCATCCAAATATTCCTGGTAACGACTTCGTGCACATCTGCAATATTGAATGAGCTGCTTGTCAACCTCAATGTTAGATACACCACCAGCAGCAATGATCCCATGATGTACTATTCGTTGTGCTACCAGACCATCTTCGGACTGGCTAACCACTAGGCACTCCTTATTAACGGAGAATCCTCGCTCCTGAGCTGCATTTCCGTGGGATAGAATAAGGATTTTCTTGATAAACGATTGCAAATTATTAAGCTGTTTTCCGGAATCGGCTATTGTCTTCAACCAAAAGCTGTCAACTCGTGTCTCCTGCCTGAGGGTAACTTTAACAAGTTGTTTTGAAGAATGCCATTGCAGAAAGCTGCGAATATTCATTCTTCAACATGTCCACAACAGGCCCTGCCAAATGATGACGATCGACCAAGTGCTCCAACAAAACTCAAGCCGCTTTCTTGCTGCCGGAGAGTTTGCGATCACACTTGGGTTCAAACAAGAAACATACCTTGTTAAGGTATACCGAAGTGGCGATCGGTCAAAACATTTATTCTAAAACGCAACGTAATAGTTTTTGTAGTCATTGCGAAACACCAAGAGTTTTTATTCAGAGATTTTTTTTTCGCATTGCTTCCGCTTTCACAGCAAACCCGATATCCACATCAGTTGCAGCAAGAAGCTTGTTTTGATCCAACTCGATCTCAGTTAGCGCCTTAGGTTTTACATTAAGACGATCTGGTTTTACCACTCGGTGCACCACATTCTTAACACCGTTCGTGAGTTCGTCACATAGAAATGGAACAAGAGGGGCCTCTAGTTGGAATTCTTTCAAAAATGGCTCCACACTTGCTGCTGAAGTACCGTTGAAAAGGCTTTAGAATTGAAAACTGCCTTGAAACTCCTTTTAAAATCAGGATGCGCTTCGTTTCGTGCCGATACTTCATGCCTTTAACGTATTTTCTCAAATGGGGTAGCATGTCTAAATCTCGTCCTGCCACCCGTTGGTTTTCCACCCATCTAACCCCACAAAACTTTAATGGCAACAGCGTGCTACCAGTGACTGCAATGAATTCTGCCCGTCGTATGGGGAATACCTTTAAGCAGGTAGTATAAAGACATCAGAAATTGGTGAATGCCTCAATCCATCTTCTGCATTCCACTTTTGAAGGAATCGTGAACTACATGAAAGCCGCAGCTGCTAATGTTAAGTAAACTGAAAGAACTACTCTCGCGCATCGCTTGCAAATCAGAGCACAAATCGCTTTGTAGTCGCCAATTAACGTTAGGTCCGTCCATAGATACCTGAACGATCTTTTTCAACAACCCGGGGTAAGCTTCAAAACAATGCTTAATTCCTTGCATCAGATCCACTGCACGTGTCGATGACAGAAAAGCTGATCCTACATATCTGATCTGCACTTCTTGTTTACCTTCACCCCAAAATCGAATACCAATATCAAGCTGCTGACGTTACACAATTTTGTTCAGGGTTTCATTGAATGAAAGAACGATCTCGGTGCAACTTTCAACCTTGGACAATAACATCTTCTTAAAGTAAAAGGCTCATCTCCATCTTTGAAGCGATTTGGCTGTCTGGAAACATCTTTAGAAACAGCCCGGTACTGGTACCTGCACTACGGTATGAACGATGCGTGGCCACAATTTCAAGCGCCCACAAAATTTCAGCAGTTGTTACCACGTCGTTTAGAAAATACTTTCGCATGACAGGTTGCATCCCTCGTACCTCAGAAGATGAAGTTGAAGCAACTGGTTGATTTGGCTCACCAGGTAAATCTGAAGCCACAGATGCAATTTTATCATTTTTTTTGACCACCTGGAAGTAAACCCATAATCCATAGTTGGTATAAAATTCAAAGAATACTTCCGTTTTCAGTTTATGTGGTATAAAATAAATTAACCTGACTTAGACATAACAAAAAAATATCAAACATTAAAAAATAACTACCTGCCAGTACCTTTACTTACTATCGCGGAGGTAAACGATATCTTCGAATAATAAATAGCTCAGGTCAGTTTTTGTGCCAAAAAATTTAGCTTTAAAGAACATGGTTTTTTTCGGTGGTGTAGTGGTAAGCGTAATTACCTCTCACCCCAGCAGACCTGGGTTCAATCCCAGTCGGCGCCGCCGGGATGTTCTGAGGCATAACATTTCTGATCACGCCTTCCATCGGAAGGGAAGAAAAACCGTTGGTCCCCGGTTCATGAGTTGATGGGTCGATAGGTAGGGTCCAGGTGTGGGAACTGCCTCCCTGCCGTTGGTAGCATTGGTGCTCAGCACGGAAAACAAGATCGACGGAAAACAAATCGAAGAGTTTACATTGACACATTGTTTGAGTTTGCACTGTATTGGAGGAACTAGTTCAAAAAAAAAAACAACTCTTGTGCAGACTTAAAAATCCACAGCCAACCGTTTTCGGATTATATGGAATTAAAGAAAAATATGGCCTTAAAATGTTATTTTTTTACACTCTTCCCCTTTACTTCCCCACAGATCCCCTGTGATGAATATTGAGAATTATGTACAATGATGCAAATTTCAATATTTGACAGTTTGCAAATTTTAAACGCAATTTTTAGCGCCTAGCGGTGCCGGTGGTGTAGTGGTAAGCGTGATTATCTCGCACCCTAGCTAGCCTGGGTTCAATCCCAGTCGGAGCCACCGGGATGTTCTGAGACATAACATCTCTGATCACGCCTTCCTTCGGGAAGTAAGGGAAGTAAAGCCGTTAGTCCTCGGTTCATGATATGATGGGTCGATAGGTAGCATTGGTGCTCACCACGGAAAACAAGATCAACGGAAAACAAATCAAGGAAAAATAATAATTTAGCGCTTGGGAAATTTTAATGTTTGAAAACCGCTGAATTTTTATGCCTATCAACATTATCTCCGAAATTCGTATCCAAAGCCAACGTTTTCTCACAAATAATCTCTGTTTGATGCATCGACATCAGGAAAAAAAAATACAACCCTACACCCTAGAAAAAATCTATTCAGAACGGTAAAAACGACTTTTCAACTATATTTCTTCAAGTCCATATAACTCGCAAACAGTAGGCTGTGGAACCTTGACGTTCACTGAGGCAAAAGAACGTAAGAATTCCATAAGAACCACTTATGAATTTTAGCCACAATAAATCTGTATGAATTTCATTGATTTGCCTTATGAAAAATAATATCGACAAAAAATAATAAAACTGAGCAGACTGGAACCGAACCATGGACGTTGAGATTAAGAGTCCTGTGTCTGGACCACTCGTCTGTCAACGCTTGGGTAAATGGATTGACTAATGGCGTAGAAGAGCTACCTCATGTAAGACGAAAATTTTTCATAAGTCGTGCTTATGAAATTAATATGTGCCGTTCATAATTCGAGCCTTATGAAATTCTTAAGTCTATTTGCCTAAGTGTTCATTAAGGTCAATCATGGCAATAATTTCAAGATGAACAACCCTGCCCAAGACGTCAAGTCCCTTAAACGTCAGAGGAAAGAGCCAGATTTTGGCGCCACCCATGCGTAAGAGCTCCGAACTATTTCTTAGCGTTAGCGTTGTTATGGTATACTTCGTAGATTGGATACTAGCGACACTCACGTCTCTTCTGAAATTCTCAGTTAGACTACTTTCAGGAATAATGCTTGGTTCCATTGGTTCCAATCTAAACATTGTAACATTGGTTCCAATCTAAACAAGAGTAACAGAAGCATGACTGTCGCTATTCCCGGCCACGCCCATCTTTACCATAACTAGGGATAGGGAAGGAAATGTTGATGTAGTACTTACTTAACGAGAGGCCACCGACTTAGCGACACCCTCATAAGTGCTACGGAGTTGGAGGGTTGGGTAGGGTATTCGGTTAGGATTCACCTCAAGTTGGCGATGCAACCAAAAGTATGTATTGTTTATTTGTTGTTTATTTAATCTCTCGATAGCCGGCTATCGAAAGAACATATTAATTTTGTTTAGTGATAATGAATTTTAAGAGTCATGACGGAGAGCTTGGGATTAAACCCATAATTTTCTGCTCAGTAAGCAAAAACGATCCCTCCAGGGTCATCGAGCATCTCAGAACCATAACGCTTTGCGACAATACAGGACTACGTTTTCGCTTGATATGCAAATAGTTTCCGAGGTTAATGTTCAATATCAAATATACAAATGACGGTGGCGATTTATTGTGCGCTGGAAGAGCTTGGGGTTAAATCTATGATTTTCTGCTCAGTAAGCAAAATCGATCCCTCCAGGGTCATCGAGCATCTCATAATCCACAGCGCTTCGCGTCAAAGTACGAATACATGGATGAACTATCTATTATTGAATAACTATTATTTACGATAATTACATGAATAAATAAAATATAAACTACAAACAAAACGTGACTGTTAAAATCTCAAAAAGATATTCTCACAAATATATTTCACGCCACCAGGAATCTCAAAACCATTAGACGTTATAATGGTACTCTGCACATGTTAGACACAAGAAGAGGTCAAAAACAAGCGTCCGAAACACAAAACCCGTCAAATCCACTTGCAGTCACAATCAACGATTCTACGAATCGCGGGCGCTCACGAATCATAAAACCGCTGACTGCGACACTCTGAAAGCGAAATTGACAGGCTCTATGCGTCAAACACCCGCCCTCCAATCTCCTTCCGCATCCAACAGCACAAATCTCCATTACAACATCTAACGAATTCAAAACTCCGAAAATCACTCATCTATAGCAAGTGAGTGGAAGCAACCCTGCATGCAACCATTCTTCATGATACACTTTTTCTGCCTATCTTTCTATTAGGCCTGTGGACATGCGTTAGCTTCGAAACTTCTAACCAAACTGGGTAAATTTTCAGATCACAAAAAAAACTTGAAGAAAACTTTCAAAGGTAATTACAAGTAAAGTAAATATTGATTATTTTACGCAAAAACGAGCAAGTAATATTAAATCTCTTGTATCATATGCTAATGCAAATTGACTGTAACAAAAATAATATGCTTAAATAAAATAAAATATTAATAAAATTATATGCAAAATTTACAAGAAGATCATTACTTTATTGGTGAGAAGTTTTTAATAAGCCCTCCCAGTTCCTCTGTATACAGAACAAATCTGATACTATAATCAGAATTGCTCAGTCTGCATGAAGCAGCCGATTTCATCAAGGAAGTTCTATTAACAACCAAGAATTAATCGTTTGAGGCATACTGAAGCATTAAGAAGGTGATATGTGTCACTATAGGAAATCATCATCGTTGCAAATATAAAGAAATTAAACATAACCCTTTGCTTCAGTACCGTCAACCTCCATGTCCATGGGGAGGGATGCGTAAGAGCTCCGAACTATTTGTCCACATAAACAGATGGTCGTCTCCTACGATGAGAAACCTCGTCGAAGACACCAAGTCACGTAAATGTTTCGTTTTGGAGACTGCATTCCATCCGCAAAGATTAAAGGCCCATTCAGGCTGCTCAGGTGCAGAAGCAACTAGAGCTAGTTGGTGCAAATACCGTTCCGTCCGGTCCAGCACCTGAGCAATTTGAATGGGCCTTAATTCCGCATTTTTTCAACGAGCAGTACATATCTGTCAATAGCGCAACTAAAAATAAACCTATAATAAAAATTAAATATTTCTAGGCTACTAAACAGAATATTGCATAAAATATGTTGCAATTATTGAAAAAATATTCGTTTGAAATTATCGAAACAAAATATGTTTGCGTCCCGAAGAACCAACCAAAACTACTATAATGATATTGTGTAAGGGGGATAACTCTTTTTTCCTCTAATGGTCAGTTGATAATAATGCATATTTTCGGGGTGCTTGCCGTTCACTCGAAGCAAATTCTCGCGTCACTTTTCAAATAGACCAATGTAACATATCCACCATTTTGAGAAAATCGAAGTTGAAGTTCGGCAGATTATTATTTTAACTGTTTAGAAACAATACATTTTGCAATACTATTTTTAATGTAGTCAGTGAATAATAACGTTGAAAATTCAGTAGAAACGGTAAAATTTCATGCGACAATATAGAAAAAAAAAACACATAGGACGTTTTGACTAGTCAAGTTGTACATCGGACATGTTACATTGAACGATTTTTCTCAATGACATAATCAATTAGTGTTACATTGGACGATTTGTTCTACATGATACTAGATTCCCTTCGACAGATGTCATAGTAGAGTAGCTAACTTTAGATTGGCCCCGCCTTTAGAAAATGAGCACCAATCATGTTAGGCAGTCCGAATGACCGACGTAACAAACATGAACCCATCATTTCAAACTGTACATTGGACAATTTTCGACCTATGATTATCTTAAAATAAATGAAAGCAAATTTGAATGGAAGTTTTTGTATCACATACAATGATAGAAGAGCAATAGTTTGTATCGCTTAACTCGATTTGTTTACATTTGTTACATTGGTCTATTTGAAAAGTGACGCGAGAATTGCTTATCGGCACATTTGTGTGACACGTTGCAGCTTGATGCTGGTGCCCTTTGCTTTTTCCGTGACTACCAAAAGCCATTCGCCCCATCGTATCAATTTTGAATGATTTATTGCACCAGGTACACCGAGCTGCAGATACATCTTTGGGATTCGGTGCACTCCAAGGGTACTCCTTTTCATACCTATATATACGAATATTTTGTTGTTATGATAGTTTCCAGTAATTTTCTCAAATGTCACCCTTCATATTTGATAACTTTTCAAATTTATCTGTTCAGCGTTGAAGTCAATGGATGAGGTTTGCATATCAAAACACGTGCAATGAATGAAAAAGCTTCCTTGACAAGAGCCGATGGAGCCGACCGTCTTTAGTAAAAAAAAAACACTGTACCAATACACATGAACCGCAACGCAGGCAAACGAAAGAAAACGCACAATGAAAAAGACTGCGATGTGAAGATTGTCAAGCTTTGCCCAAGCTTTTTCAGACGTTTGATAAGACGCTGAGTGAGGAAAAAAGGCGTGAACTGAGTGTACAATATTTGATCGCCTGATAATTAATGAATATACATCAGCGCAGTCATTGATCAATGTCTATCAATCTAAATAATTTTGAATTGAAAATTTGAAATCAGGGATTGAGAAAAAGCATTTTAAAACTTTCCCGGTTTTGTATCGGAATTCCTGGTTTTTCCTGGTTTTCCCGGTTATTTTTTTTTTGTTATTTTTTTCGGTGCTGTGACCAGACATGGACAATCATTTGCATTCATTTCGTGCATTCATTTACATTCATTTGCCTCTAACTTTTTTCATCAACAGCATTCCACAAAATGATGCATGGAGCTTTTGTAGTTTTTGTTATAAGCTACAACTTTTGCTAATAGCTCAAATCTGTATCTCTTATGCACCATGAATTAGAGTGGGCATAACTTGTTACTGTTTTTCAGTGAATGTAAAATACATTCACTGAAAAACAGTAGTGGCTTCTGTTCTCTCTGGTTCATCATGCATAAGAGATACGGATTTGATTTGTTGACAAAAGTTATAGCTAATAACAAAACCTACAAAAGCTTTGTACATCATTTTGCGGAATGATGTTGAAGAAAAAAGTTAGAGGCAAATGAATGTAAATGAATGCACGAAATGAATGCAAATGATTTTCCATGCCTGGCTGTGACCACCCTGGGTAATGGTCCTGCAACAAAGCAAGATCAAGCTGGAGGCGATGGGTCAAATTCCTTGTCCGGCCCAAGAACTATTCGGGATGGAAATAGACTGTAGACTATAGAGTAGCCCTGTGGTTGCCACACAATATACGAATACAAAAATAGTGCAGGCTTAGAAAGCTCTCAAGCACTCTGCGGAAGTGCTAAAAAAAACTAGTTGATGGCAGACGTAAAGATTCAGATGGGATGTAACAGCCATGATAATGAATAAGATGACTGCTTTGCTAGCTACTAATGTCGACGATCGCTTGGTAGATTTGGAGACTCTTTCGACTCTAATGATGCATTATGGCCTATTTCGCATAAAGATTTCAATACCGTATAAAAACTTGATTTCGCATTAAGAACTCAATTGAATTCACCCATCTTTCCCTGGGCAGGGTTGCACTCAGTTCGCTATATTTTTTTTTCGGAAGTACGAATCATTGTATAATCATATTGTGTACTTGTAAATTACAAGAAGTGTTTGAAAAGTATGTATTTGACACTTTGCGCTTTCAGAAAATCGCAATCAACGATTTTATGATTCGTGAGCGTGCACTCAGAGTGAGCACTCATGTATAATAAAATCGCTGATTGTGACACTCTAAAAGCGGTTGATTCCAAGTCCGATCAAACACATACTTTTTACCCCCTTCTTGTAAATTACAAATACAAAATATCAGCATCCAATGAATCCATAATTTCGAAAAACAACCCAAAGCACAAACCCAGAAAGGACATTTACCATTTATATCTAGAAAAATTCCCAAAGTAGCTAGATGACTTATAATCCGTATCACAATGCAACTTTTTATCCTATTTGTGAACTTCAGCTATTCAGAAACGAAGATAAGATTATCCTCAAGTGAAACGTGGCAAATTGATAACGAAACAACAAACCAAGTGCACCGCCAGTGATGAAGGTGCGACCGTTCGCCATGAAAATATTGACATTAAAAGCAAATCCTCCTCAAACAGTTCAATAAACTTATCGTTAAGCTGTATAGATATTTACCAAACGATAACGCCTCTTTTGGCTTCTCTTGTATCTGGAGCGACGAATCACGCAAAATTCAGGAACTTTTTTGCCCATTTTGTACAACATATAAATAGTTTTCAAAAGTTTCTTATGCACACAGATCACGATCACTGCACTCGCACCAACCAGTTTTCCTATCCTTAAAATCTACTACTTAAACCTAAGCACACCCGAAACCGGAAAAGCTTCTCTTGAAATCGTTTCGTTGTTTTACTTGTGTTATTAAAAAAAAACAGGAAAAATATAATCCACGTCAGCCACCCCCGCGGGACTGCACTTCCACCACGCACCGATTACTTCACACGAAAACGCCTATTCTACCGGCTTAGAAGCGAAATCAAAAACAAATCAATCAAGAAATGAACAACCACTAGGTCGGACGAGAATCACGCGTTTCTCTGGCACACCTCCTACCGGACAACACACCGAGCTATTACTGAAAGGATGGCTGTGGATGGCCGTTAAATGTTTCGACTTAGATTGTGAGGTTTCCTGCTTTTTGCGAACTGTACTTTGAGCGATTACAGACTGTAAAAGGTGCCGTATCAGTCGAGCGAGAGCCTTACCGAAGAGACGGAGAGACAAAACATCATCCCATACGGATACGGTAGGAGTACCTACAATCGCAACAGCTGATAACGATGCCGGTAACTAGAGGACTAGTCTACTTTGTAGAGCTTTTGGATTTTTTTTCGAGTACTGCTTTTACAATATGAAGATATCAAATCTGTCTATCATGGAATTCAGTCAAGAATTTTCGGGTTTGAAATTTTCTCGGTTACTTGGGCATGATCAGGCATGTTTTTTTTTTTAATTCCATTATTTGGTAAGGCTCACCTGATTTAAAAAACCTCTACGAAGCCGAAGGACTTTACAACGGTTTCATAATTTATATACACTACCCGTCATAAGTGATGGCTCGCGTGGAAAAGTATTGCAACACTCGTTTGAATATTGCATCACCCCCAAGTTTAGCATCACCCATGGAAAAGTTTATATTTTCGGTAAAATTTGAACAAATTCACTGTATCACTGTTAAATTATTGTAGTAAACATTCAGAACGCCAGAGTTAGACTATGAAAGTGTTGCAGAAAGTGATGGCTCCCGGTAGAGAAGTTAGATATCACTATGGATAGTACTGAATCATTTCGAGCTAGAAATCATTTCAAATTTATTGATCTAGTAGATAAGTTTGAAATCACTATGAAAAATAGTAAACCATTAAATATATATTACCCGCCATAAGAATAATATCGCTTCACTGAGAATCAGACCTGAATCTCTTGAAGTCGTAGCGAAGTGAATCAGACCTGAAAAGTTTGAAATCACTTGAATTTGATGTGAATCAGAGCTGAAAAGTGTGAAATCACTTGAATTTGATGTGAATTAGAACTGAAAAATTTGGAATCACTTGAATTGGATGTGAATGAGACCTGAAAAGTTTGGAATCACTTGAATTTGATGTGAATCAGAGTGGAAAGCTTTGAATCGCTTGAAATCGATGTAAATCAGGACAAAAAGTAAAGTATCACTTGAATTTCGACTGTTTACATTGTTAATTATTTTCTATCGGTATCTGCACATTTCTCAAATTTTCCTGATAATTCTGAAGTGTGTTTTCCTTGATTTGTTTTCCGTGCTGAGCACCAGCGCTACCATTATCAGGGAGACGGCTTCTGCAACTGGACCCATCAACTCAAGGACCGGGGACCAACTAGCTTACTTTCCTTCCAAAGGAAGGCAGATCGATCAGAGATGCTATGCTTCAGAATATACCGGCGATGCTTACTGGGATTGAACCTAAGTCTGCGGGGGTGAGAGACAATCACGCTTAACGCTTCTCCACCGAAGCCATTTTCTGAAGTGAGTTCTAACATATCAGAAGCAAATAAATTAATATTCTTAAAAATTAAAACATAACAAAACGTGAGTGGTTCGCGCTTGAGTTTGAGAGATTGAATCTACTTTTGTTTATCTTTTGCTTGCCTGTTGTGGCATTAGTTTTTAAAATTTCTGTGTGGCAGAAAGCTCCATGAATCATTCTTTTGTCATTCATGGTTTGATATTCAGGGTGCGTAAAAACTCCTGTTGAAAAATTAGTACCATTCATAGCACATCGGCTTTATCGAATATTAGTTTCTGCTCAACAGGCTTAATCATGGGTGCGAGAGCTGATACAGGACTCATGATTCGTTCCAATATTGTTGCGTTACATTTTAAAGGGTTTTCAACACGCCACATCACGCGTACCATGAACGTCAGTCAGCCGACTGTAGTGCGGGCAATTCAACGTCACGAGCAAACAGGAAACCACTCCAGCAGAGGTCGTTCGGGAAGGCCTGTTGGTTCCGTTGGCCGACAACATGTACGTAAAATGCAAAAACGTCCTATTTTGAAGAACCGTAAATCAATACAAAAGTAGAGAAGGATTCCTACGGAGAAACGTTCAGGTGTCGTAACGTTGCACAAGGCTGGATTATCAACTAGAAAGATAGCGGCACAGCTAAACTATTTAAGGAAACGGAATCAGTTTTCAATCGCCCGTACAACAGGTAAAAATATTCTTCGAAGTAGTGTTTTTGCTTCTGTTTTATTTCCATATCTGCATATTGTTACTTTCCATAGTTTGAACCGGCAAAGACGTACTGCAACAATCCAGAAGCTTGGGAATGCAGTAATAACTCCTTCCCGGATGAGGACAGCAACATGGAAGAGGGTCGACAATCATAAGCGAGCGCAGATATTGCAGATGGCTGCAATGGGTCAATCCATGCGCCGAATCGCTGCTGTGACGATGATTAATGCATCAACAGCATCTAGAATCATTCGCAGCGATGTTGACAAAACATCAACAGTTCACCTCGGCAGACCTCGGAAACAAGGAACTGGATCAAATCCATTAAAACGCACCTCTTCGATGACTCGAAGTTCGTTCGGCTCAAGGCGAAAGGAGTCAAGCATTGAACAGCGTGCAGCGTTCATGGCCCTATATAATGAAGGACTTTCGACACGGCTTGTGCGTGAGACTGTGCATGAGAACCGAAAGCGATGTGGAAGGTCACGCATTACAACCAGAAGAGAGGACAAATATGTCACCATTCTCAGTAAACGAGAAAGAACACGGACAGCCCCTGATATCCGTGAAGAGTTGAATAGTATGAGAAGCACACCACTATCCGTTCCGACAGTACGACGACGACTCCTTGAAGTAGGGTTGAAAGGCCGTATTGCTGCTAAAAAAACCTCTGCTTCGAGAAGTCAATATTATGAAAAGACTGCAATGGGCCAAAGATCACTAGAGCTGGGATACAAACCAGTGGGCGAGAGTACTATTTACAGACGAGTCCAAATTCGACCTATTCGGCAATAAACGGTGAGTGTTTGTTCGCCGTCTTGTCGGTGAAAGAATGAACCCTAGCTGCATAGTACCTACCGTAAACACGGAGGAGGATCGGTGTTAGTTTGGGGTTCATTTGCAAGAAGCGGTGTTGGGTATTTAATTCGAATCAGCGGAATTCTCAATATAGAAGGATACCTCAACATACTGCAGCAAAATGCAATTCCAATCGGAAAACGGCTTGTTGGACGGGGCTTTATCCTTCAACAAGATAATGACCCCGAACACTCGTCAAAGCTCTGTCGGGGATTTATAAACGAAGAGGAACAAAAGAGAGAATTGGTCAACATGGTTTGGGCAGCGCAATCGCCTGATCTAAATCCTATTGAGTTGCTCTGGGATGAGCTGGATCGGGCCACTCGAAAAATTAGATCACAAAATCATGAACATCTTTGGGAATGCCTACAGCGGTGTTGGCAACAAATAGATGATGATGCTATAAGAAAATTGATCGAGCGGATGCCCAGGGTGTGCAAGGCGGTGATAAATGTGAATGGAGCATATTTCGAGGAATCTAAAATTTGATTTGTTAAAATAAAAATGGTTTAAACGATCCTAGAGTAAATTTAAGCTGTACAAGAAACTTGTATTCTGATTGAATCCGAAATAATTTTTAACTTTTTTAGAATTATTTAGCATTTCGGTATTTCCTAATTTTCTGAAGTGAAGTGGATTCAAGACTTCTAAAAGTGATTTCAAAGTATCCTGAAGAGTTTTTTTTTATTTCGCTTATTCACTTCCAAATCAGTACTTCCCAAAGAAATCTCCATTTTACATATTGGTTTTAAAATCAATATATTTCACCGTGATTCTTTACTTCTCCCGAGTCATTCAGTGTTTTTCAAATATTTCGTCATCAAATTTCATACATTTCTGAAGTGATTCTGTACACAACAAATTGAATTTAAAATTTCCTCAACTGATCCAGTGCATAAAAAAGAAATTGGGAAATTGAGCTCTTATACTCACCGATTTAAGTGATTCCAAACTTTTCAGGTCTGATTCACATCCAATTCAAGTGATTTCAAACTTTTCAGGTCTGATTCACATCAAATTCATGTGATTCTAAACTTTTCAGGTCTGATTCACATCCAATTCAAGTTATTTCAAACTTTTCAGTCTTGATTCGCATCAAATTCAAGTGATTTCAAACTTTTCAACTCTGATTCACATCAAATTCAAGTGATTTCAAACTTTTCAGTTCTGATTCACATCCAATTCAAGTAATTTCAAACCTTTTTAGGTCTGATTCACATCAAATTCAAGTGATTTCAAACTTTTCAGGTCTGATTCACATCGAATTCAAGTGATTCCAAACTTTTCAGGTCTCATTCACATCCAATTCAAGTGATTTCAAACTTTTCAGGTCTGATTCACATCAAATTCAAATCATACCAAACTTTTGTGTATAGAATCGCAACAGCTTCACGAGATTCTAAACTTTTCAGGTCTGATTCTCCGTGGAGCGATATTATTCTTATGGCGGGTAAAATATATTTAATGATTTACTATTTTTCATAGTGATTTCAAACTTATCTACTAAGGATCAATACATTTGAAATGATTTCTAGCTCGAAATGATTCAGTACTATCCATAGTGATATCTAACTTCTCTACCGTGAGCCATCACTTTCTGCAAAACTTTCCTAGTCTAATTAAGAGCTTTCTGAATGTTTACCACAATAATTTAACAGTGATACAGTGAATTTGTTCAAATTTTAGTGAAAATAGAAACTTTTCTTGGGTGATGCTAAACTTTTTCAAGTGATGCAATATTCAAATGAATGTTGCAATACTTTTCCACGCGAGTCGTCACTTATGACAGGTAGTGTAAGTATTAAAGATTGTACTCTAAAAAATGCAACACTTTCTTTTGTGTATAACTTTTCATTGCATGGCTAAAAATAGATGAAATTTTGAGTAAAACTAGTTTTAATCTCGTCACAATCTCTCAAGTGGTTATTGAGATGGCTTCCAATCAAGAAGTGCTTTGACAAAAAATTATGGAAGCGGTCGTGGAAAATCCAGGCCAGTCCTACAGGTGGATCGCGAAACAGTTTGGAATCGACAATTCGACCGTGTCCGGTGTGGTAAAATCGTTTAAGGAGACCCAGACGACCCAGCGGTGAGCTGGCAGTGGAAGAAAAGCGAAGACGACCGACCCCGTGAACGCAAAGAATGTGAGGGATTACTTCAAGCGCAATCCGAACCTTTCGATTCGAAACGTGGCCAAGATGGTCAATTCTTACGTCTGGTTCGTCCAGCAGACAATGAAGTGGGCTGGACTTCATACGAAATACGGTGGCCAAATCCGGCGCCAGGAAGCTGTATTGCGAGTGTTTGGTGCAGCCGAAATGCATCGTAATGGACGACGACACGTACAGCGGACGCCAAGCAGATCCCCGGCCTGGAGTTTTTTCGTCGGCAAGTCCCGCCTGGATGTTCCAGAGAGGTTCCGGATAAATGAAGGTCAACAAATTATGCGGCAAACTCAGCAAGCCGTACATAACGATCGGCACCATAAATGGCCAAATATATAAAGAAGAATGCCTTCAGAAGCGCCTGCTGTCCTTCCTCCGGTCCTACAAAGGTGACACTCTGTTTTGGGCGGATCTGGCATCGTGCCATTACGCGAAACCGGTGATGGAGTGGTACGAAGCCAACGGTGTTGTTTTTGTGCCGAAGGAGGCAAATCCGCCAAACTCGCCAGAGCTTCGCCCAATAGAAAAATTCTGGGCGATTATGAAGGGCAAGCTCCGGAAAACAGGGAAGGTCTTCAAAAACGACAAGGATTTGAAGAAAGAGTGAATGAAAGTGTGTAAGAAAGATGGCGCAAGTGTTGCACAGGATTTGATGGGTAGCGTTAAATCCAAGGTGCGAGCATTTAGCCTACGCGAGGAGGTTGAATAAAACAACTTTGCAAAAACATAGCTAATATGTGACAGGCTCAATTGAATAAACTTTACATAGCCAGGTTATCATTTTTCTGAGGCATAACATTTATGATTTTTTTGCGACATCAAAACTTATCCGCGACAAATCAAAAACTGAGCGGCACCGGTGGTGTAGTGGTAAGCGTGATTGCCGCCGGGATTTTCTGAGGCATAGAATCTCTGATCACGCCTTCCTTCGGAAAGGAAGTAAAACCATTGGTCCCCAGTCCATGATTTGATGGGTCGATAGGTAGGGTACAGGGTGGGCGCTGCCTTCCTGGCGTCAGCAGTATTGGTACCCAGTACGGAAAACAAGATCGACGGAAAACAAATCAAGGAAAAACAAGAGGTACTGTAAAACGGGGTATCTTTGATAATGCGGGTAACTTTTATAGTATAAAATAAAGATTAAATTTACTCGCTGCGCTTTCTCTAAATTAGAAATATTGGTTCCATATTGTAGGTTAGGGTATTTACGTTGATATATAGTTTTTATATAGTATGTGTACATATTTTGCAAACAGATTAAAAACCATTTTCGTTTTTTTCGCCTGTTTGAAAAAGCACTCAAACCATCATTTATGAAATGTATTTCCTATATAGCCATCACAAATTCAATGTTGTATTCTTATTGCCTATGATGTTTTCTGAATATATACTCATATTTTTTACTGATTATATTTTTCATATTTAAAGAACTGAAAAGTGTGAGTTTCACTATTTTTTTTTCAACATTCATCGAGCATTATCAAAGTAACCCCAAATCAAAATACTGATGTTCGGTCAAAAAACTTAACAAAAAATGCATATGCTTTAATTTCCGTTAAATAAATAACTAACGAATTCTGAATAACGAGAAGTCTACCGCGTTAAAACAGTTTCGTAAATACGGTTGCCGCGAATACTTTGAGCGGTATACGGAGCTAGAGGAAAAGTTTAAGAGCTTGGTCAGGGCCAAAAAACGCGGTTACTGGCGTCGGTTCGTCGAAGGGCTATCGTGAGAGACTTCCATGCAAACGCTCTGGAATGTCGGCAAGAGAATGCGTAACGCGGCATCGTCAGTCAACGAGAACAAGGAGTAAAGGGCGAACACGAAATTATTGCGACACATTCAACAGGGCATAACTTTTTTACCATTGGGTAAAAATCAACCAAATTTTGCACACTTTCTCATTGATGTGTATTGTGTACATGCTGTCAAACTCGAAGTCGTGTTTTTCGATTCAACGAAAATGGAGGTGAACCAACGCGAGTTGAGAGAACAAATTCTTTCCAAACACCTGGAATTTCCTGACCTGTCGCACCGGCAGTTGGGAAAAATGTTGAACATTCACCATTCAACCGTCTCCAGATTGTTGAAGCGGTTCCAGGAGCGGTTGACGTTGGACCACGGCAAACGAGTTGGAAGAAAACCGGGACCGGAGATCAAAAAGACGGAGGGAAAGGTGAAGCGGATGATTAAAGCAAATCCCAACGTCTCAAGCTGTGATTTGGCTAAAAAGATCGGCATGTCGCAGAGCTGCGTCCAGAATGCAAAGAAGAGAGCTGGACAACATACATACAAGGTACAGAACTTCCCAAACCGCGATGAGCGGCAACAATCGACGGCTAAAACTCGGGCACGGAAGCTCTACGAGAAGATGCTGACAAAATATGGCTGCTGTGTGATGGACGACGAAACGTATATTACAGCCGATTTTAAGCAAATTCCGGGATTGGAGTTTTTCACCGGCAAGAGCAACTTCGATGTGGACGATAAATTTAAGAAGAAGAAAATGTCGAAGTTCGCCTCCAAATATCTCATTTGGCAGGCCATCTGCTCTTGCGGACTGAGAATTGAAGCCTTTCGTGACAAAGGGCACAGTAAATGGCGAGATCTACAAATCTGAGTGCCTCGAGAAGCGCCTTTTGCCGTTCTTGCAGCAGCACGACGAAGCTCCGCTATTTTGGCCAGATTTGGCATCATGCCACTATTCTAAAAGTGTCCTGGAGTGGTATGAGGCCCATTCTGTCCATTTTGTTCCAAAGGACATGAATCCGCCAAACTGTCCGGAGTTGCGCCCGGTGGAGCAGTACTGGGCAATAATGAAGCGGGAACTTCGGAAGAGCAAGAAGACAGTCAAAGACGAGAAGGACATGTTAAGAAAATGAAAAAAAAAAATTGAGAAACTGGTACCGGATGACACTGTAAAGACTTTGATGGAGGGCATCAAGCGAAAATGCGTTCAATTTTACACTCAAGGCTCCATCAATTAACTTTTCTTTTGATTTTTGAAGTAAATATATGTATAAAACTACCCTAAAATTTTGGTTTTTTCGGTGTCGCAATAATTTTGTGTTCGCCCTTTACTCTAACAAGTGGATTTTCGACTTCGCGCGTAAGGTTTGTCCCGATTCGGTTCCGATTCGATGCAACACCGCCGCTGGAAAACGATGACATGGACTCCCCGTTTTCGATGGTAGAATTCTCAATTGCTCTTCTTTCATGCAATAACTCGGATCCGGGAATTGATCGAATCAAGTTCAACCTGCTCAAGAACCTCCCAGAAGTCACAAAGAGGCGATTGTTGAACTTGTTCAATCGATTCCTTGAGCTCAACGTTGTTCCGGATGATTGGAGACAAGTGAGAGTTATCGCCATCCAGAAGCCCGGTAAACCCGCTTCGGATCATAATTCGTACCGTCCCATCGCGATGCTGTCGTGTATTCGGAAGCTGTTAGAAAAAATGATTCTTCTTCGTCTGAACAAGTGGGTCGAGGCGAATGGCTTACTCTCAGATACGCAATTTGGATTCCGTAGGGTCAAAGGGACGAACGACGGCCTTGCGTTGCTTTCAACTGAAATCCAATTAGCCTATGCTGAAAAACAGCAGATGGGTTCAGTTTTCTTGGACATTAAAGGGGCGTTTGATTCTGTTTGCATCGACATCCTTTCGGACAAACTCCATGCGAGTGGGCTTTCTCCGATTATCAACAATTTCCTGTTTAATTTGTTGTCCGAGAAACGAATGAGCTTCTCTCATGGCAACTCGGAAATTGCACGAATCAGCTACATGGGTCTTCCACAAGGCTCATGTTTAAGTCCCCTCCTGTACAACTTCTATGTCAAAGACATTGATGAATGTCTGGCCGAAAATTGCACGCTAAGGCAGCTTGCAGATGACGGCGTGGTTTCCATGGTTGGACCAACAGCACCGGACCTGCAAGGACCATTGCAAGATACCTTGGATAATTTGTCTACTTGGGCAATGAATCTGGGTATCGAATTCTCTTCGGAGAAAACAGAGATGGTTGTTTTTTCTAGGAAGCTTTATCCAGCACAGTTTCAGCTTCAACTTATGGGTAGAACAATCACTCACAGCATGTCGTTTAAGTATTTAGGTGTCTGGTTCGATTCCAAGTGCACTTGGGGAAAACACATAGCGTATCTGAGGCAGAGATGCCAACAGCGAATCAATTTCCTTCGTTCCATTACCGGCACTTCATGGGGAGCCCATCCGGAAGATCTGATAAGACTCTACAAGACCACCATTCTCTCGATTTTGGAGTACGGTAGCTTTTGCTTTCAATCGGCGGCGGGGACGCACATATTGAAGCTCCAAAGGATTCAATATCGTTGCATTCGAATCGCGCTAGGTTGTATGCAATCGACGCATACCATGAGTCTTGAAGTTCTTGCGGGCGTCCTCCCCTTAACAAATCGTTTTACGGATTTTTCGTTCCGGTTCCTCATCCGCTGTGAAGTCATGAACCCGCTGGTGATCGAAAACTTTGAGAAGCTGCTAGAGCGGAATCCTCAAACACGATTCATGAGCTTGTACTACGAGTACATGACTCTGGACATCGGCCCCTCCTCGTTCAACCCCAATCGCGCTGTCTCCGATCATTTCAGTTGTTCTTCCGTGAGATTCGATCTCACAATAAGGGAGGAGATTCAAGGAATTCTAGAGCCTCACCGTTCCCTGATTGTCCCAACTATTTTTGCGAACAAATACCGCCACGTCCCCACCGAGAAGAGATTTTTCACAGATGGGTCGGTAATAAATGCGTCCACTGGTTTTGGAGTATTCCACGATCTTCATAGCGCCTCATACAAGCTTCAAAAGCCGTGTTCGGTATACGTTGCTGAACTAGCAGCTATATCGTACACGTTAGAGCGTATTGCCTCACTTCCACCTGACCAATATTTCATTTTTACGGATAGCCTAAGCTCCCTGGAGGCTATGCGTTCAATGAGGCCGATGAAGCACTCGGCGTATTTCCTCCAGAAAATACGATCGTCATTGAGTGCTTTATCAAACAGCTCACATGTCATCACCTTGGTATGGGTCCCTTCTCATTGCTCTATCCCGGGCAATGAGAAAGCGGACTCGCTGGCCAAGGTGGGCGCTATGGAAGGCGATATTTACGAGCGACAAATCGCCTACCACGAATTTTTCACAATTTCTCGTCAGCAAGTCCTCGCCAACTAGAAACAAAAGTGGAATGATGGTGATCTGGGAAGATGGCTAAATTCTATTGTCCCACAGGTGTCGTTGAAACCCTGGTTCAAAGGGTTGGATATGAGTCGTGATTTTATTCGTGTAATGTCCAGGCTCATGTCCAATCACTGTTCGTTAAACGCCCACCTCTTCCGTATTACGCTTGCCGACAGCAACTTGTGCACCTGTGGAAACGGTTATCACGACATCGAGCATGTTGTTTGGTCCTGCTCCTTGCATCATGAGGCGAGATCCGTTCTGTGTGATTCCCTTAGGGTCCGAGGAAAACAACTCTTTAAACCAATTAGAGACGTCTTGGCTTGCCGTGATATCGACTTTATGAAGCTTATTTACGACTTTCTTAAAGCTGTTGATGTATGTGTTTAATGTTTTGTGTTTTAGTCATCCTTTACGTTTAAGTTTTAAATTAGTTCAAAATGCTTTCCCTTGTCCTCCCTCCAAATGATCAATAAATGTAATCCCTAATCTCGAGTAAACTGCGAGTAATCGGCCCCCGTTCTACTAACATTAGTTGTAAGAAAATGATATTCACACACAATAATGTAAAAAATATTCGGCTCCGCAAAGCTAACGCATTTGAGTCACAAATTTGACAAATAAATGGATTATTAAAAAAAAACTAACGAATTATCTCATGGATCCTCAGTAGGGAAACGCTGCTATAGTTGCGGTACGTTAGTAGCGTTAGGTTCCTATAGTTGTGTACGGAGTCTCCATACACAACTATAGGAACCTAACGCTTCTAACGTACCGCAACTATAGGAGCGTTTACCCTACTTGTTTTAAAAATATAAAATTAAAAAAATATTCATTGCTGTAAAAAGTATTTAGAATATACTTTAAAAAATGATCAATGTTACCCCGTTTTACGGTACATTATTAATATTGACGGCAAGATTTGAGATGGCTCTATTGTTCTGAAACTTACTTATTTGTTATAAGTTCTCAACATCAGTTTGGTTAACTTTTACCTAAAGGTATGTTTAGTCCAAACCTGCAAAATGCGTGTCGATGTATTTAGTAGTCTGAGTAGAATTTTATGGGCATTATCGTGAGACTAGTGAATTTTATGAATAACTCCAAAAGAATTTTGGCGTGGTTTCATAGATAATTTTTAAAAGAATTTAAAGGGTTTTCTGAGAATAATTTAAAAGCAAATAGATTCCTGAGGGAGTGTTCTAGTCTAGTCCACACATACTAGGATTCCCGAAGAAAGTTTAGATTAAACATTATTTAAAAGAACACAAAAAAAAAATATTCCAAAATAATTTTGGCGAGAATTAAATCTAACCTTACATAGGGTGAAAGAGAAATTTGATTTGCGCAGTAGGTCTGGCAGAACACAATCACGGTTTTTAACCTCTTTTTTGTCAATGATCCAGCACATAGATATTGCGTTGACACAGAAACCGTTGAACCAATGGTTGCTTTGGATGCTGATAAGCCTACCCTTGATATTGGTATCAATTTGACAATTTCGGTTTGATACGATGGTTTGCCTGATATTTGCGAATATGATTTTCGTCGAGTGGATTTCGATACACTCTCTGAACCACACTCTCTACGTTGTGTAATACGGATGGTTTTTTTTCCTTGATTTGTTTTCCGTCGATTTTGTTTTCTGTGCTGAGCACCAATGCTACCGACGCCAGGAAGGCAGCTCCCACACCTGGACCTTACCTATCGACCCATCAAACTCATGAACCGGGGACCAACGGCTTTACTTTCCTTCCGAAGGAATGCGTGATCAGAGATGTTATGCCTCAGAACATCCCGGCGCCACCGACTGGGATTGAACCCAGGCCTGCTGGGGTGAGAGATAATCACGCTTACCACTACACCATCGGCGCCGCTTAATACGGATGGTTAAAAATAAAAAAAACACGATCGAATAACTGACCATCCTCCCATGGCGGAGGTAGAAGTGCTATTATTTATTGATAGTGTATAGGACACAATACAAACACACAGCTGGTAGGATAGTACCACACGTAGTGGACGTTTGCACAAACAACAGCATATTAAAACGGCACGTTATTTATTGTGGTCTGCGCCAAAACCTTCATGGTAAAACTCTTATTGACACAGACTGAAATGTATAAGAGCAACATTATTGTGCATATATTGAAGCTATCGTAAACTCTACGCCAACGATTGCTTTGCATGTGTAGGCGTCATGTACAGCGGACAATGGCAGGGTCTTTTAGAGCATTTCCAGGCCAAATAGCAAAAAAAAAATCAGTCTCGATCTCTTCCGATTTAAATGATTACATACATGGTTAACATCCATACCTTTCACGCCAAAGTCACGAGTTCAAATCTCACCCCCGGACAAGTCACGAATGACCCAAGAGTGTTAAAGTGACTATAATAAAAAAAAAAAATACATAATTATTTTTTATAGTTAATAATTCACATTTGAGCTGAAATTCAGCCATTTTGAATCTCGTAAAACAGTTTAAATGAAAAATAATAAAAAAATATCGAAAAGGGTAATTTTTTACATGAAAGTTTTAAGCACTATTTTTAATGTTTTTTTTTTTTTAGTTTTTTTTTATGATATTCAAAATGGCCGAATTTCAGCTGAAATGTGAATGATTGACCATAACAAAAAATTATACAAAGTTTAATGCCAATCGGAGAAGGTCGATTCGTGTTTTGATTTCCGTCGATCTTGTTTTCCGTACCAGGGAGGCAGCTCCCACACCTGGACCCTACTTATCGACCCATCAACTCATATATAAGACCGGGGACCATCGACTTTACTTCTCTTCCGTGATCAGAGAATTTATGCCTCAGAAAATCCCGGCGGCGCCGACTGGGATGGAACCCAGGCCCTATGGAGTGAGAGGCAGTCACGCTTACCACTACACCACCGGCGCCGCTTCTCTTCATAGGCTGCTGGCAGAGTGAAAGCTGGCCAGAAAAAGGAATAACAATTATTAATAAAATGTTTTGTCCACTCGGTCGCCAGCTTTCACTCTGCCTGGGTCCTTACTCTCAGTTCCCCTACTAGCAGTCTCTGTTGATCTATGCAGCGTATCGGGATTACGCAAAGATTTATTTATTAAACAATATCATTTCGCAACGCATTGACTCAGCTCAACATTAAATTTGTATGCTCCTTCCCGACAACTACGCAATCGACACTTGTTTGCAGTAGATCTCCATCGGACCAATTACGCTAAATTTGAACCGGTAAATCAGATGATGACTGTTAATCATCCTTGTGAAATGAATGACCTGAATATAATCGACAGAATTAAAAATATGTTTCAAAACCCTGCGAGGTCATAGAACATAAGTCCTAATGTTAATATGTAGTCTACGATTTGATTGATTGACGAATAAAGAAATAAATCGGGGCAGGAGCTACGGATTGAAGCTGAAAACTTAGTTAGCATCTCCATGATTTAACAAGCCTGCTTGCAGGCGAAATCGTTCAGTTTGTAGCATATGATTAGATTAGGACAGCATCTCAACAGGCAATTTTTCACAATGATGAAGTGTCAGCTGATTTGCTTTTGAACGTCTGGTCTGCGAATATATCTTAGCTTGATGATTACCAATCGTTCAGGGGGAAGACACATTAGCTTTGATTAAAAGCAAATTGAGGACATCGATGACTGACGAAAAGCTGAGCTTTCTTTGTTTGTTGCACATCGAAAGTGATATTCTTAAAACGATTGTGTAGAAGATAATTCTTTGGGAAAATTTGTAATCCCTTATTTGTCTGCATTTTTACTAATATGTTTTTGCATGATTGATATTAAGATAATATTTGGTAATTCATATTTCGAAACTAATTAATATGCCTCCCCCCCTCTAATGAAAGCAGTTAGGACATCCCATCCCATCATATTGTCATATAAAAATAGGACAAAGTCCTGGTTCTACTGCACGAAAATTATATCCGCAACTGTTGCAATCGTTGAATCAAAAGCCATGTGAGCAGCAGTAAATTTTCAGTATTCACCGTCGGAGTCTTTAAAGCTTGCCATGTGCTTGGATGCTATCAAAAGGCGGAGGGTGTGTTTGATTGCAGTCAAGTGTCTCGTTATACTTATTATAGGTAAGTATACGGACAGAGGCAAGATCAAGCAAACTGACTTGATAACAGTATTCTGCACAGGGATTTACGACAAGCCAACGACGGCGACGACGTCTGCGACACAAATAGAAAATCAAGGAAAAAAATGTACTCACATTGCATATGCCAACATCTCCAGATAACATTGTTCAGGCGAATTTTTTCTTTCCACCGAAGTCGGATGCCTTTGAATGGGTTCCATTTTGGTGACGTTAGCTTTTGTCTGCAATGAAAAATGGAAGCGTTGATAATTGTTTTCGTATATTCATTATGAACAAGTTTGCATGAGGTAGGGGAACTGGGTGTAATACGCACCACGCGGTAATATTACCAAAGGCTCTTCTTCTCGTACTAATAAAAAACCATTTGATATGAACAAGTTTCCAAATGATCATTTAGCAATTCTGAGCGAAAAACTTTGGAACTAAAGTTAAAGAAGACAATACCAACGCTGTTGGTCATATTACCCCGTGGCACGCATTACCACACCTTACTATACAGCAGTCAACAACCGGTTAAATATTATATTCGGGCGGTTAGCATTCATTATGGACTGGTGTTTTGTAAAAGCTGATATGTGGCATACGTACGAGAACATGTGCCTGCAGATTTGGAGCAGATGCGGTAGATATCAATCTTAGGATTCAATGAATTGTCTTACATTGGTAAACATTTGTTTTCTAATCAAAATTATGGCTACCGTGGACCCTTGCCAGTAATTTAACTGTTTTTATGCCAATAATTTAAAATTTTTACCCCGCTAATTAATTTGAACGATGACGATTGTATATGGCAAGTTTTGCTATTATCAATCCTGCTTGTGTTTATTCGCGAAATTCACATAACTTACGTAGGAAATCAATTAAGCAAGGCATTTGTAATTAGCACCCGCATCAGGGCTCTACATTTTCGAAGCTCTAAAATGAAGTCGTGTTTTTTTTCTCTCATACAAACGTGTTCAACGCTTCATTTCTATAAAGCCATGCTAGACTATCAGCAAGAAACGAAAATGAAAAAGAGGCACGCCATAGAAGGAAAGGCTGGCTGTGGATCTTTTCGTCGCTGCTTTGCTCATCGCTTTCAATCCCGCATAAACAATAACCATAAGAAGCGCCTAACCACCAATTCGGGATATCATCCCAACTTTATGTGGGATGGTCGTACCATCTATGATATCGTTAGAGTATGGTACCCGTTTATTAGGGATGTAAGTAACGTCGATTTTCTAGTTAAAAGAAACCTCATTATGGCTTTCAATCCCTTTCACGAGCACTCTATCACCGCTCTTTCAATTTGTTTAAAATGCGTTATGTCCCGTTTTCGTTAATTTTTTTTTAATATTTATGTGGATAGAAGATAAATTATACGTATTACGTGTAATCTTCAAGTGTTTTCACGTGAGAAATGCTTTAAATATATATTTCCATTTTCCGTCATATACGTCATGAAACCTCTGTTGACGTGTTTCATGAAAGACGAAACTATCAAAGTCGAGCACTCTTTTGCTCTTCCGTTTCCCCGAAGCTTAAAAGAAAGACCAATGGAACGACGGGAGAAAGAGAGACAAGCGATTGAACATTTGTTTGTGCACGCCGACTGAGGTTTGAGAATGATGCGAAGCGGTTCAACTTCCAAGCTGGGTTTAGACTAGGCAAGTCAAATGATCAACTCAGTTGAATTCAATTGGCTTGAACAGTTGAGCCTGGTTCAACTTTTTTCAATTCAAGTGAGTTGATCACGTCAGTTGAATGGCATGGTTTACACGTTCAATTCGCGTTCAAGTCAGTTGAATTCAACTGACTTGATCAATTGACTTACCCTGTCTAAGCCCAGCTTAACAGAAAAAGAATGCCAGCAGTCTCTTCGTCGTATCGATTTGGTCGATTGAAGCTGATATTGTGACGCCCTGATCAGTATACACCTTCTGGTCGTATGAAACAGGTCCAAGTTTGTCCAAATCCACCCATAAAGTTTGAACTTTTCATGAACCTTAACGGCAAATAACTCACCAAACTAGCGGACCTGTTTAATAATTTAATAAATAACCACAACTGAGTACTGACTTATAACGGATATCGTAGAAATCCGATAGATTGAATACTTAATTTGAAATTGTTTAATTGGTAAACCTACAGAGGTGCCCAATGGCGTCACGCACCAGTATAGGAGTACCAGTTCAACACATTTTATAAGAACAGTGTGCGATGTTAGCTATCCAAACCAACGGGGTTCTGCATGGTATACGTACAACCCGCAGGAATGTATATCTCGTCTTATTTAACATATAATAATGAACATAAAAATAGACGAGTTCGTTTTTAGCCGGATAATACATATATAGGTTATACGTCAGGTAGCACAGTATTTCAATTAAAAATAGAATTCTGTGAATATGAATGAAATGTCGTTCAGATTAGCGGGGGCCACGGTAGTTGTAGGTCAACACTCAGTACAATTTGTGTACGCCAACAGAGCAAACGCCTTTCATTAGGCAACTTCAGCATCACAAATGAAGACGCTCTCGAGCACTCAAATAACTCAACTATAAATAATCAACAACAACAACAACAACAATGACGAACATGTGCCTGCCTCATTGAAACTAACACAGCAATAGGCATTTCAACTATAGGTAGTTGTTATGGCTACTCCCATACAGAGGCGAATCCGCGCACAGCGAACAGAGACGCGACAGAGAATATAATTCAAGCACTTTCAAACCCGATGTTTACATCCGTATTATGGCATGGCACGGAGGCAAATCAAGACGCTGAAGCAATAAACAAACAGCCGCCCATCGCCGTGCCCCTTTTCGCGGACGCGTGCTTTACACTCGAATGATATCGGGCTTGGGTAGGTGGGGTGGTATAGACGACACAACTATAATATCGGGGTTTGTTGGGTGAGCTGGTGTTGAAGAAAATGTTTAACCTTCAAAACACTACCCATGGCTAGACGGAGAATTCCAATGACTATACAGGCGTAGAAAGCACTACAATATTTAGCGCGTAGTATTGGAACAGTCGTTGTTCAGTGGTGGGAATTTGAATTGATGGTAATTAGAATCAAGTTAACTTTTCTATTATTCACGCAGTTTTATCAGCGAAGGGGAAAAGCAATTGTGATTCGCTCCCGTAGTTCTATCGTCACCACCTAATGATAAATATTTATAACATAATTTTCAAAAGATTTAGAAAATGTTTCGAATGAAGTTTGAAATTTTCAAATCATTAGAAAAATGTCCAATTATGACTATTATGAGATTCAGGGGGTGTTGTAGAATAACTGATGTTTTACAATCAATAAATTGTATTTAAACCAACTAATTTCTGGGACTTGAAGAACTTTTCAGGATCCCGGTACATGGTTATATTTTCAATATCTCGCATCCGGAGAAATATTGATTGGTTGAAGAAGAAGATAGATTAAAGAGTGAATGTAGAAGAATACCAACAAGCAACAAAAGATCAGATAGCAGAAGAAGTGAAGAAGATACAATAAGACGACGCAGCCGATTCAGCAAAGAAAGGAGATGAAGGAGACCTGTCAATATGATGTCAATATAAGTGCGTTGAAAAAGATTTTTTTTTCCTTTGATTTGTTTTCCGTCGATCTTGTTTTCCGTGCTGAGCACTAATGCTACCGACGCCAGGAAGGCAGCTCCCACACCTTGGCCCTACCTATCGACCCATGAACTCAAGAACCGGGGACCAATGGCTTTACTTCCCTTCCGAAGGAAGGCGTGATCAGAAATGTTATGCCTCAGAACATCCCGGCGGCGCCGACTGGGATTGAACCCAGGCCTGCTGGGGTGAGAGGTAATCACGCTTACGTGAAAAAGAATTATCACAATGAATAAATTAATATGACATTAATGCATGTAAAATATCTCTAATAAAAAAAAACGTTTTTTACACGGTTTCTCGATAACAATACAACTTATCGACTGTATTCGAATTACATTATCCATTTCAAGCCATAGGCATAATTAAAAAAATCACAATTGTTGGTGTAAACACAGAAATTTTTAATATACATATATATGCATCATAGCATGCTATAAATAAAGACTGGAACGCGCAAAAATTGGTCGACAAAAAATCGTTTCTTTTAGTCAAAATTCATATCACAAAAATCTTATTTTTCTTTTGGTAGTTCAATTCATATATTTAAAAGAAAAAATGTTCGTTTATTCTTTTGGTTTACCAAATTCGAACTGCCGTGCCATCCGCTTAACCTCTTCCATTAAATTTTGCACAGTGGTCTCATCGACCTTATTCGCCGCTGAACGCCAGTTAGATTTAAACTGTTGCTCGTTTTCGTTGGATTTATTAGTTTTTTTTTTAAGATTCATAACATTCGATAGGGCGGAGTTCTGGGCTATTGAGAGGGTTGTGGTCTTTGGGTACCACAACTACGTTGTTCGCATCGTACCACCCGATTGCCTTTTTCCCACTATGGCAGCTTGCCAAGTCCGGCCAGAACAGCACAGGTCTATTATATTGCTTTAGGAATGGTAGCAGCCGCTTTTCCAGGCACTCATGGACGTAGATTTCTTGATTGATTGCTCCCGTAGTAATGAAAATGCCGCTTTTTAGACCACACGTGCATATGGCCTGCCAGACGAGATATTTTTTTGGGAACTTCGATAGTTTGATGGTTTGAAAATTTCAGCCATCTTCCCTTTTCCTAATGCGGTATAAAACTCCTGTCCCGGAAGATGCTTGAAATCCGCCTTGACATAAGTTTCGTCGTCCATGACGACACAGTCAAAGTTTGTGAGCAGATTCGTATACAGCTTTCAGGACCGCTGCTTTGCCGACGTGTTTTGTTTGTAATCTCGGTTCTCCACCTTTACCTTCTTAAACGTCGACAACCCGGCTCGTTTCTTGGCCCGCTGCAAAGTAGGATGGGAGACAGTTAGCTTGCTAGCGACGTCCCGGGTGGAGAGGTTGGGATTCCATCGGATTACGATTGCCACCGCTTCCAGGCTTCCTGGCGGTCGATAGACGCTCCCGAACACTTTTAAAACGTTTGTTACGGTCGATTTGGCGACATCCAGCAATTTTGCCAACTTGGCGTGTGAGAACGTCGCATTCTCTTGCTGAGCGAGCAAAATTTTGTCACGCTGCTCCTCTTGCTTGCACGTCATTTTGAAAACTGGAGAGCAAATGGTGAAAACTCATCATAGCAACCATTGTATATACGCTCAACTTCCAAATGCAGCATTTCAGGTTTATTTTTATGCATTTTTAACAGAAATACACCAATTTGAAGTTGACCAATTTTTGCACGTTCCAGACCTTACAAAGGGCATCAAAATCAAATTTATAAAAAATATTGCAGTATTTGAACATTCAAAATCTTGGTAGGATTTTTTACACGGTACATTTCCCCCGTGTAAAAAAAAAGCCTGAGTGTATACATTTTTCAGGAACACCCTAATTCAATTTTGAAAAATAACTCTAAAATGAGAACGTTAAGAATTAGAAAAAAATGTTTTCGTCACAAAGTTGCTACAACTTTGCTGATGTCTTTATTTCAAAAATAAAAAAGTAAGTTTTAGAAAATCAATTAATTTAAGCGCCACCCTAATGTTTACAACCATCATACTTTTCAAATACAAAGACTTCAACAAAGACACCAAACGTCTAAATATTACAGCTCTAGCACTACTAGTCTACCAACAAAATACACCCTCTCCCCCCTCTCCACGGGATCACTTGTTACCTATGCCACGCTGAGGCTCTGGTCCTAATTTGAGCCAAATTGGTCAACATTAACCCATTTTAAAACCGGTTTGAAGTTTGTGTGGGAAAATCAACAAAATGTATGGAAAAATACTATGGCTTCAGAGATTCACCAGTGGTGGCGTTGTAAACGTGCAAACACTATTTGAGACTTTCATAGGAAATTATATGCACAACAACTTAGTCGAAAACCGCAAGACGATGCTACTTACGTTTTTGGATCAATTCGGATCGCCATGCGGTCTTCGACAAAGATGTTAGGCATACATTTTTTATGAGAATCTCAGACTTGATGGTGAACTTTTGAAGCCATGATATATCTCCATACATAGATTCTCTTATTCCCACGGGTTTCCCGTAAGTGCCACTGCTTACGGGCCCGTCCAACCCTTTTTGGCCCTTCATACAGCAGTATGTTGAATTCAGAATGATGACGGAATTTGATCTTGCTGTTGAGTGGAGCCGCATGCAGGGCAAGACCCAAGCTAGGATGGTGGCTACTTACATACATACATACATACATGATATATCTCCATGCATTTTGATGATTTTGTCCAATACCAACTTCAACTCGCTTTAGAAATGGGTAAATATTAACCAATATGGCTCAAATTTGGACCATAGCCTAAGGGAAACAAGGTGAACAAGCGGCTTCGTGACGTAGAAGATTGTCAAAAATTATTCAAAATCCTGAGCACCTTAATTGGCAGCATTGATCTAACAGCCAAAAGGACGGTAAGATTCCTCTTTTAAGAGAATAGGTCAATCGATGTTTTGTTCGGATTAATCGAAAATCCAAAATGGTGGGCACCTGCCCTTCCGTTGTTTTTACTTTGACTTAATTCTCCTCTGATTTACCTGATTCATAATGAAGCATTAGATTGATTGCCTGCTATGAAATGAACAACTGCTTGATATCACAACGGTTGTCTATTGCTGATAAGCTTGTCGGACAGAGAAACTACCTTTACTGCTTATCAGTGCTTTGCGATACGCGTAAGGTTTCTAATAACAGATTTTCGAGAACGTGCTGCCTTCGACACCCCACATACAATGACAAGCAATTGAGGGGTTTTCCTGAAGTACTCCAGCAACGTTTTCCGCAAATGATAACGCACGCAATGGCGTTATGCGAGCAGACTATACAACTGATAACTGGTTTTGATAACAAATTGTGGCTCTAATGATTTGCAAAGGTGGGCCGAAATAATGAAAACAAAAAAAAAACACTCAAAACTTAACACGTACAATATGGTCAAAGTTATCACCAACACCAACATGAACGCAGCGGATAGAGCAAAGAACATTTATTTCCTACATGGCGACCGATTTCAATTGACTGGACCGGTTAAAACCAGAAACAGCAACCGGAGATGAAACGCGTTTTAAGTCGTTAAATCGTTTCGGAGTTCACCTTCGCCTAACCTAAGCAGAAGCGTATCGCTTTCGGACAGCGACGGAGGATCATCTAGTTGCAGCGATGATTTTTGTTTTCAGTTTAGTAGTTCAGATTTGCGCTTTCTAGCTGATAACCTCTGTACAAAGCGGCGTGCAATGTCAGCGAAACACGGAAAATAAACAATCGCTTTTACTTCTTCTTTTCTATTTTCAGAAACTAACACTCATGTAGAACGAGATCTTTCAAAGTCTGTATCATTTTTGCATTCTTATATTGAGTAGCTAGCACAATGAAACCGACATGGTATGGTACTGATTATAATATAATGAGGGCCTAATTACTGTGCATTAGTCATCTCAAGTAGAACTGAGCAGTCTTTCTCGACCTCTATTTTTGGTGTTTTCCTTTTTTTAATTCAATTAAATTCGTTTCCTCATCCACATGGTTCCACGGTAAATGACAAATTAAAAACAAATAACAAGCTGGTCAAGCACGGAGATGTTAGCTTATTTTCGAACAAAGTTTGTTTCCCCAAATGTATTGCGTCTGGAAAATCATCTCGTGACGGTTCTATACAACAATATGCATTCTGGAAAAACTTACTTACACGCTGCAGTCCATTGCAAGAACTGCCATTACATTTGTTGTATGAAACGTACGCAGAATGTAGGAGAAATTTGTTTTGCGCTTCATTTTCTCGGAGACTTAAACCCAACAGTCACACACCTATCAGCACACGATTGTAGCAACTCCTATGCAACTTATTCTGGTCACAATCAAGTTGCCGCAACATTAGGAGACAAAAGTGTGCTGCTTGGAATAGATACTAAGATCAATGCGTACTGGACTGAATGAGTTTTGGAGACGGCGATTTTTATTCTATTAAAAAAAATCATTGGGCAGTTAACCACATTTCATTACATTAATATTTGGGGTCCAGCCATTGAAGTATATAATATGGTCAATACTAGAAGAAATATATTATTAACCATAAACTTTTCAGAGTTGGTTGGAAATGCTATCTAACATGAACCTTTAGTGTGATAATTTATTAGCTAGAGAATGGTCTTTCGGAGAGGGTAGGTAGATAGTTCCGTTAGAGTACGGCAGTATGAAAATTGAATAGAAGTTGGAAAATGAGCGAAGGGCCATTAATGCGACAGTACTAAGTCAAATGCACACCTTTTGCCTAACCCGTACGATGTACGCGGAGATTTCAAGTATATCTTCAAATCTACAGGCAAAAAGTGTGCGCCCGCCTTTGCTTATTACTGTCTGCGGCTGTGGAATTGTTCTAGCGACGTTTCATTACTACCTAAAGCCCCACATTGCCGAGAGCATTTCCAGTCGAAGGGGTGTGTTATAATGCAATTCTTCTTTACCCAACTATTGTGTTGCTCCATTTTCATACTGCCGTACTCTAACGGAACTATCCACCAACCTTCTTCTAAGATCATTATCTAGCTAATAAATTATCACACTAAAGCTTCATGTTAGATAGCATTTCCAACCAACTCTGAAAATCGCAAACTTCGCGTATGAAGTAACATAAAAACACTTTGAACATAAACTTTTGTTGATAAGATTTTATAAAAAGTGGCATAGTTGAGTATTCAGGAAACTATTTCAAATAGTTTATCAATTTACTACGACTTTGACCCTAAATTTTGATCGAAATAAATGAATAAATATTCTTTTGAATTAAATATTTTATAAATTTGACCTCCAAATTTGTACAAAAGTAACCCGTTGGGAATAGAATAAGGGTTCTACTGCTACATCAATTTCAGTCATGATTCTTCAGAGTAAATATTGAAAAAATGTTGTAACGTTGGGTGAACGTTTTGTACATACATTTTTTTATAATTTGAAAATTATATTGAGCCATTTACTAACGAAGAATGAACCATTGAATACCTTTCAAATGATCTGAAGAGAACAAAAATTGGACAGAGATATGAACATACAACATTTGCATGTTTTTTTGGGGGTGACCCCAAATTTATGTGAAAATACACCTTCTGACAAGTGAAAACTTAATCATATTTTGCCGTGGAGCGTTGTGGTTTTGAGATGCTTGATAACCCTAGAGGGATCGGTTTTGCTTAATGAGCAGAATATTATGGGTTTAATCCCAAGCTCTCCCACAGCATAATAAACCGCACAGATAAAAATTCTGAATTTTAAAAGTGATGTAAACATTCATTCGCGTAAACTTGTATTCCATTTCACGCAACCGAGCAACTTGTGAACAATGTTGTTTACAAAAATGGGCTTTTGTATACAATATTTGCTACATTGCATGAAATGTCTTAGAACTTTACATGATATATAATGTAAGCTTATATGATATGTGACGCACCATTTATGTGCATCATACTGAACAGAAATTTACACTACTTTTTCGAACTGTGCGCCATCGTTGTGTTCCGAGAGCATAAAGCTCAGTTAATAACCAATAGTTTAATTGTTTAAACCATGAGTTTCGGAATGGGTGTATGCGTGATCTAGTTTGGAAGGCTGCCTTCAGAGACGTCGCTTCATTTGAATAGCTTTTTGTTAAGTCGGTAATAGATTGTGGTAATGTAGGGGGCACGGTGGCTATAGAGCAACCGTTTTTGTTTAATGAGTAGAATATCATGGGGTAAAATCCAACAATGTAGAACATTGTTAATTACAGGAACGATTCTGAAAAGTAATAAGTATATTTAGACCATTTTAACGTACGCCTGATCCGGTTGGCTACTTTGCAGGACTTCATTTCATAGTAATAGCTTCTTGTAACCGATAATGAACGATCGTCGGTCGTAGCTTGTGATGTAAGGGGCACGGTGGCCTTAGAGCGACCGTTTTTGCTTACTGAGCAGAAGATCGTGGGTTAGAACCCAAGCTCATTTACATTACTGAGTTGATAGGGTCGCGTCATTTGCTTAACAGGCATTAAAAGATCACATCACTTCCCAATGTGAATCCAGATCTAACTTACCCTTCGCACTAATCAAAACGTCCTTCCCGTGACAACAGTGGAGATGCAGAGGTTTACTCGGTCTCTAGTAACAACGGTTATTGAATTAACAATCCTTTCCCTCCCCGATGATCGTAAGGACGTGGCCGGTGCCGTTATTGACCTTAAAAATAAGGGGGTTTTCAGAGTTGGTTGGAAATGGTATCTAACATGAAGCTTTAGTGTGATAATTTATTAGCTAGAGAATGGTCTTTCGGAGAAGGTAGGTAGATAGTTCCGTTAGAGTACGGCAGTATGAAAATTGAATAGAAGTTGGAAAATGAGCGAAGGGCCATTAATGCGGCAGAACAAAGTCAAACGCACACCTTTCGCCTAACCCGTACAATGCACGCGGAGATTCGAAGTATGTCTTCAAATCTGCAGGCAGTGATGAAACGTCGCTAGAACAATTCCACAGCCAGAGACAGTAATGAGCAAAGGCGGGCGCACACTTTTTTCCTGTAGATTTGACCATTCTCAAGCTAATAAATTATCACACTAAAGCTTCATGTTAGATAGCATTTCCAACCAACTCTGAAAATCGCAAACTTCGCGTATGAAGTAACATAAAAACACTTTGAATGCTTAAAAATAAGGATTCTCTGGATTTTGTACGGTGAGAATGGGTTCCAAGTCCCAAGCCCCATTCATATGGTTCTTTGTGCAAATTTCGCTAAATCTGGTCAATCACGGAGTAGCAACTACTGAAATGTATGATCGTCAATGCTCATGTTCATGCACCTTTTAGATCTATTTAAGTTTTTCAATCTCGGAATTTTCGTGTGTCCGAAATTTAAGAACATTTTAATGCTTACGAATGTTGTAAATTTGTACAAATCTGGGATTTTCCCATTTTCTCATGTAATACAACTCAAATTTTTGGCTGGGATTTGGAGCTGATATTTTTTTCAAACCCGAGGTCTCGATTTAATATATTTTAAGATTTTTTTTTTCAAAAACCAGAATATCAAAACTTGTTTTGTCTAGAATCCAGGATCATGAAAAATGGTCAAATTAAGGATATTTTACATTCTTCTTAATTTGGGATTGAAATTTTCAAAAAGTTCGAAAATCGTTAAAACTGCTCAAAACTCTAGATTTTGGTTTGTCTGGGATCTATTTAATATTTGTAAATCCTCGATTTTGTTTTCGTTTTCTTTGTTATTATTTCTACAAGTCCGAGATCCACACTGGACGCGGATACCACTCAGATGATCGCTACCAACCGTATAGCGAAGAATAAATCTATGTTTATCTAGTTCAACTCAGAGGAATCTATACTTCATTGCTTATTGCACAATCGTGAACATAAATAATGTTCTATTATGCCGATGGTAAGTCGGGTGAGAGTGAGAGGAAAATACGGTGATGTGAAGCATGACATTTGCGAGAAATTTTCTGAGGACTCGGGCCTCGACATGTACACAGGTGTACGGGGTGTATATATGGACTTAAAAAACGGAGATTCCCAACTCACTGCATTTCCTCAATCGGATGGAAAACATATTCTATCAAGTAAACAAAAATTACGACAAACTTAATGATGATATGACTACAATCTAGACAACAAGCCTAAAATCATTACCTGGGGCTGACACTCTTTTTAAATGTTAATCAACCAATCGATTAATCAAAGATTCCAAAGATGCAGAACAAAGTTCTGAATAGTTGAAGATGCTAATTTCAAATAACAGACTGAAGTAGTAATTTTTATACGATAGATGGAGTAGATGAAAGCATAGAGTTGATAGTTCCGTTAGAGTACGGCAGTGTGAAGATTGCATATAGATATTAGAATAGCGAGCTAGGACAACTTTTAAGGAAGGTACAAATCGGTTTTTTCATCTCTCTTTACCAAACTCCCCCTTTGGAGAGGGATGGTGAGGGGTGTTCTGAGTTCTGTGGTGAGTTCTGAAGATGATTTTGAAGTTGCCTCCCGGATACAGTACTGCCGAGGTTCATAGAATTGCGAATGTGGAGACTTTAGAACAAATGTCCAACAAAATAATTAATAAATTCAGGCAAAAATCGTTGCAATCCTGAATTGCAATGATTAATTCCCTTTACACTTAGATGAGATTTAGTGTTAGTTTTTAGTTTGAAGATATAAATTTTTATACTGACATGCAGGTTAAAATAAACTGTTTAAAATACTGAATTACCAAGGCAGGAACAATGTAAAAACACTTAGATATATATCATAAAAATTAAGGCTGGTAAGTTACTGTAGTAACTGGAGCAGCTAGGTTAAAATGAAATGTAATTTATATTAAATTTAGAACAAATAGAAAAAAAAAATATTTCAAAGAGAACAATTCTGAGGAGAGCTCCAAAATCGATAATAATTCCAACGAAATCTTATTATGAATACATAACTATACATTTATTCCATAGCAAAACGATATAGTGGTTCTCAGAATATCGTTAAAGTTTGTAGTTTTGTTCCTTATTGCAAAATATTTCACTCAATACTCCTATGTGACTAGACTACCATGCGTCTCCATTGATTTATAGCAACTGTAACATGGTTACGACACATGGTAGTCTAGTCACATAGGAGTATTGAGCGAAAACCGAAAACTTGATAACTTTAAATATATATAACTCCAAAACGAAAAATAAAAAAAAATCGCACATCGCTGATTTTTTTTATATGTCGTGTAAAAAACCCCTTAATTTTCAAGGAAAAATATAAAACAATATTGCACCATGAAAACCATAAAAAAAACGAATACAATGCATGTTCTTCAATACAAATCCTAATTTTTTAATATCATAATATTTGTTTTCCTAAAAGTATTCTTAATTACCTTTCATTTAATATTTTGATGAAAAAAAAAGGTTTTTGGACCACCCTAACATGGAAATGGTCATCCTAATGACAAATAAAAAAAAAAAAAACTGGTCTAATATTTTGCGATAAGGAACAAAACTACCATTTTTTTACGAAATTCTAAAAACCACTATATCGTTTTGCTATGGAATGGATGTATATATTTGCAGAATATTAAGCTAGCGTCAAGGTAATTAAGTAATAAAATAATTCATATAAGTTTAAAGACTGTTTTCGAGAGGGTTTCAAATAGTTGAATTCACAGGGAATTTTGAGCATATTTCCAAATATATTCGGAGTAGCGTACCAGGACATTTTGAAGAAGTTTCCAAGGGAATCCAAAGGAGAGTTCCAAGTGAATTCCAAGAAAACTTCAAAAGATTTTTTTGGAAAGTTCCCTTGCAATTATGGACTAAATTTCATGGAAGAATACTTTCTAAATTTAAAAGGGCGAATACTTTCTAAATTCAAAAGGGCAAACCAAGAGATTTGTAAGAGAATTCCCAATGAATTTCAAAGATAATTATATGGCAAAATTGAAGCAAATTCTCACGACAGTTAATTGCAGAGTGAATTTCAAGAGTTTGCTGGAGGTGATTCCTAAAGTGTTCCAGAATTTTTAGGGAATACCGTAGTGAATCATATGATTATTGAGGAGAATCTTAGTAGTAACTCTGAAGACATTTTGGAATGATCCTAAGGAAACTCTAGAGAAAATTTCAAAGATATTCAGAGAAAAATGCCAAAGAAATAGTTTAGTTAATCCAGAAAATATAAATCTTCCAGTATCCTGGTCTAAGAAAACTGTGGGACTAGACATTTCTGAAAAGTGTAACAGTGAGATAGAGCGATAGTCGGAAAAGTGTAACAGTGAGATCTTGGTGGGTGATCTCAAACTTATAAGATTCGTAAATTCAAAATTAAAACCCTGGTAGAAATTTGCTAGATTATATGTTATGAAAAGTGTTCAAGGCTCTAAAACTAACAAACATATCTGAGGCTTGGCATCATTTTGGATAATTGACATGATCTTTTTCTTTTTTTTTTCCATGGTTTGTTTTCCGTTGATCTTGTTTTTCGTACTGAGTACCAATGCTACCGACGCCAGGAAGGCAAGCTCCCACACCTGGATCATCAACTCATGGACCGGGGACCAAAGGCTTTACTTCCCTTCCGAAGGAAGGCGAGATCAGAGATTTTGTACCTCAGAAAATCCCGGCGGCGCCGACTGTGATTGAACCCAGGCCTTTTTGGAGTGAGAGGCAATTACACCACCGGCGCCGCTAATTGACATGATCTTGAACTTAATTAATTTAGTGAGTTCTGGGATATTGCTGATATTTTGAGACCGTTGACCTAATTTTAATATCCCATACTATGGAAAAATTAAGAATTTCAAGCTAGAAGAAGTATTCATAATTCAAAAATTTAAAAAAAAAAACAGCACCCGTGGTGTAGTGGTAAGCGTGAACCCAAAAGACCTGGGTTCAATCCCAGTTGGCGCCGCCGGTATTTTCTTAGGTATAAAAGATCACGCCTTCTTTCAAAAGGGAAGTTAAGCCGTTGGTCCCCGGTCCATGAGTTGATGGGTCGATAGGTAGGGTCTAGGTGTAGGAGTTACCTCCCTGGCGTCGGTAGCATTGGTACTCAGTACGGAAAACATGATTACCGGAAAACAAAACAGAAATATTTCACGCAAACCAAAAATCTATTACAAAGAATGTAAATTCCGTTTCCTATCATCCTCTGTTCATGAACATCGCAACGAATGTTAGAAATTGACCATGCAGGCGATGTAATGGTTTTTTGTCTTTTTTATTTCGTGTTCTATCTACGCTTTCGACTATACCAGTAAGCTTGTAGAACGACGCATATTATAGAACATTGTAGAACGACGCACACACTTGCCTCGAATCTCTCCAGCAGAAAAAAGCATGCGAAGTTGAGTATGCGAGAAAATGAGCGCTTCGTGTTTGCTTTTAGCCTATTCATTTTCAGATGCATGGAGAGAGCAGTGGAGAAAGCACAGGTCTGTTAATCGCAACGTTCGTGGTTCGAGTCCAGTCGGCAATCTGTTTCCTATTTTTTTCGACATAACTAATTTCACTCACTAATACACTCCACATTTTTCGGTTTCCAATTTTCTTGCATTGGACCGCAGCTAGGTATATCGCATCCTCGGTTCATGCGGTCTCCACTAACATCCTCTGATGATGAATACCACATAATTGTAAGCGAATCTTACATCCCCCGGTTGGGTGTTCGATGAATCTTTTAGATAAAGTTTAAATTCATAATCAATGATATTTTATATAAGTGAAAATCAAATTAACTATGAATTAAGTGAACGTATGTTTATATGTTTATGTTCCCGAAATTTTCCCGGTTTTCCAGGTTTATCGCCCCGGATGCTAGCGCAAAAAAAAACAACTCACATGCTGCTTCAGTTGGAAACGTTGTCATATTCTTTCAGTTTCTCGTCTATTTCGTTTTACTGCTCCTAGTTCGTAGTCTACGTGCAGAGTCTCTTGCTTGTAATAATGTATACTCATCGTGCATCAATCTGTTAGCAGCCGAGCATGTTTATTTGTTTTTTTAATGGGGCTCGCGCGAGCGTATAAATTTTCCCATGCTTGTGCCTGAAGTAGTACGAAAATGTATTAAAAAATATACAATCCAAATGCTTCTTCTTTAATATTCAAACTAATCACAACGATTAAGTCATAAGATGGGGACTATTTTCAACTCTGATCTGTGATCAACTGTGATCGTTTTCACGTCTACGTTTGATAATATAGGATTACAGGATCGCAGGAAAATGCCCCTATCATTTTCTGCGCCCGAATCAAGCGTGACCCAATCATGTGATCACGGCATGTTTTGTTTATTTCATCATCGGGCAAAGTACAGGCAGAAAGGAAACCTCGACCTCAGCAAAAGCCAATAGACTCGTTCAAGCGACCAGCCAACCGACGAGCCAGAGCTTATCAACAGTGCCGTTCCCACACGCGTTTCAAGCTTTATCTCGTCTCGAAAAAAAACATTGAAAACGAAGGTGTATATGGGATTAGTAGCATATGCACATAATTGTGTAATTCATTTTCTTCGTAGCACGATTGCTGCACGTGAAACGTTTATGGGGGTCACTTCCTCCAGGTGACTGATCCCCATAGACGTTGATAGCGAGGATAAACAAAATATTGTGGCATTGAACCAAGTGTTGGCTAAAAACGTTACGCATTTGGATATGATGTCACAGTTCGGCGTGACACGTTTTGCCCAGTCTGAATGATTTGCGTCAACAACTTGGGTATGTTTCTGTGTGTGAATGTGGTAGTGACTAGAAGGTTTTCGTTTTACAGAAATCTGTCCTTGCCTCCGGCTGGCTGACAACCGGTGTACCTATTTTTATTTAGGCAAACGAATGGAGAATGTTCGTTGATTGAGATGATATTTTCCTAGTGACGTTGCGAGGTTATTTGCGTACGTTATCAGTCGGGTTTATTTTTAGGCAGAGTTCGATCGAATGAACGTAAACATATGTAGGAGATAGGTATTTTTAACACCTCTTTGATCCATTTGATCGAGAACTTATATTTTTTGCCGATCTGCCTGTCTGATAGCTGGTTGGATGTTATCACTTGCCTTTTATTCAAAAAATAGACTGGAGTGTGTCAATTATCATTTTCATTTTGCAGCGCAGGGTGGGACAGTAAGAGCCCAAGTCAATCCAAGGTCGATAATAAAGGAGCGGTAATGGCTGACTCGTCACATGCAGAATACATGATCGATGGCTTTTAGGTTAACAACAATGTTGCAAAATAACACTATAGTTTCACGGTGTTCATAATTTCAATAATGAAATAATTAAACTCTGAAGCCCCTTTTTACATGGGAGATATGTACTAAGCAAGGAAAAGAAAATGAAATTGAATTAGATTAAATACAAATAAAGAAAATAAAAAAAACCGCGTAAAAGATGCGTAGATTTTTAACATTGCGCAAAAAAAAAGAAACTTGATGAACTATTTGAGAAAATATTAACTAACAAGTAAGGGTTATAGCGTTGAATACTAATTGGAGGATTGAGGATTGTTATATAATTGAAAAGAACATGACACATACGTTAATTCCTAAAACCACGTGACCAAATAAATAAATAAATAAAAAACATGTAAAAAAAATAATGTTGAAATGAAAACCACGTGCAAACATATCAGTACAAAAAACAAAAAGAGACAGTTCAGCTATAAATTTCAAGTTATTACGAGAAATTAAAAAAAAAGCCGTGCCAAATCAGCGCGAACTTTAAATCGAAATCACACCAAATCCGCTGGAACTTTATATCAAAATTGCCTAAGTCGACAGAAATTTCACCTAAGCCCAGGTCCAGACGACAGCAAGCAATGACCGAATATATAGGATTTTGTTCATGTCCGAACGTGGACTGCAAACGAAAAAGGAGCTTTTTGAAAGTGAATTGATTAGTTTTGAAATTCCTGGTGTTTCTCGCATGTTCCGGTTTAAATCTTAAAAATTTGTCGACTGTTAATATTTAAAAAAAATTTAACACATTTTTTAAAAACGTGACTAACTGGAAATATGAGAATACATTATATTTACAAACAAAACAACAGGAAGCATTTGTAAAATGTTGAATGTATAATTAAATTCTATGAGTAAATTAATTTAGTCAAAATGTTTTTTAAGTCCCAGAATTTACTGAGTAACAGAGTTTGTCTGTACCTCTAAAATAAAGCTAAGTTCATTGCGAAAATCCTTCAAAACGAAAAAAAAACGTCTCAACTAAGAGGCAGGCATATCAAGAAGACTTTGGCATGCAAAAATGTCAGAGAAAAAAAGCAAAAATTACCTGAGGCCATATTGACCCCAAGATACATACAAAGGGTTAAGGGCACTATGCCAAATGCTATCTGGTCTATAATGCAGGGCTGTTACAAAATTTTCTAAATTTGATCCGCAAAATCCGCGATTTCTCAAAAGAAATCCGCGACTTCAAGTATTAATCCGCGACAAAAAAAACTGTTTTCATTGCCGAAAAATAGCATAACAAGCTTATTGCTTATAGCATATTAGATTTTTGCCTACTCTCAACTTAGTGAAGTACTTTCACATTTTAATTGAGAGCTTTCTATGCCTACACACCCATTTTTTATTGCTGTAATCCAGCAATATTTTGCTGGATTTTGCCGAGCTGAAAGTTCAGCAATCCATCCAGCAAAATACTGTTTGCTGGACGATCAACAATTAGGCCCAAAGTCAAACTGACAGCAGTTTGCTGTAAAACCAGAAATGTATGCTGATTATCCAGCATAGCGTAATGCCAATCGTTTTGCTGGAAGAGCAGTAATTCTCAATTGTTTAAATTGTTTATAAAATTCTTGATAGAACTTTTACTGAAAAACACTTAATTACACTGGCTTATTGTATTATAATCGTACAAAACTTTATTTTTTTTCATATGTTGAGAATTTTTTTAACAAACGATAAAAAGCTGGGCTTATTTTGAGCACATTCCATTGGCCATTCTATAGTTTTATTCAGATGAAAAAGCTATAAATAAAGAGAAAATAACTTTTTAACATAGTCACGTTAAAGTTAAAAATACTTGCTCCATGATTAAAATACCATGATTCATATATTTAATGGAATGATTCAAAAGTCGTACACTTCTTGACTGGAAAAATAAAAAAATATACTGCAGAGAAGTGAATGGTGGCCCGGTCGACTTTGACGTTTCAAACAGATTACTGAAAAATCCAGCATTTTTTATGGATTGCTGGTTGTTCAGCAAGAAATATTTTTGCTGGAAGCAGTTCAGCAATTAATTTTGCTGGAACTCGATTCAGATTTTTGATGTGTATGCCCAAAAAAGTAGAGAAATGTTCCAACCCGAAAAATTAATAGACCGGACGGGAATCGAACTCAGTCGCCTCCAGCATGGACTTGCTTTGTAGCTGCGCCTTTTGTAACTTTTTAATTTTTTTAATAGCATTGTATCATCTTCAGTTATTTAGGTATAGTTTAAATTCTGAGTGAAAGTAACAAAACACTCTTACATTATGAGATTCTATTGAATAATATCGGCCTAGATTTGATGAAACAATATTTTTTTTTTAAATTAAAGCATTTTCATTTGAAATGCAAATTTTCTTGAAAATTAACTTTTGCGTCTCTGACGTATTTTGCTGTCCTAAATGTTGTAGTTAATTTGGCTCTAGTTTTCTCAATTTTTTTTTTAATTTAAACCAAACACCCCGCACATAATCGAGAAATTAACAAAGATTCATAAGTCACACTTGTTGGTCACGTCGCGGTTGTGTATTTACACGGATATTTCTTGGTGAGACATTTTCATATTTACGAACATACGAACCTAGCACTTTTCGGTGTCAAATCATATTCGAATCGTATATATGTGACTTTGTGGATCATGTAAGACTTATTACTATGTACCTATACCGGAAATTATAGGTTTTCCAAATCGTCCAGGACATCAGTTGATTTGTTCTACTAGATCAACCAAGACTGCAATGTCTGTAGTATCGAAAAATGTACAATCAGATTCAAAGTGTCTATGTGGATCATGCATGATCTATTTCCGAGTAATCCAGATATTGTAGGTTCTTCAAATCGTCCTGGAGTTCAGATAATTTGATCTACTAGATCAATCGAAATATTTCCAGACAGATGCACAGAGTCTATGTGGATCATGCATGAACTTTTGTCACGTATACCAGATATGTTAGGTTCTCCAAATCGTTCTGGAGTTCAGATGATTTATTCTACTAGTTCAACCATGACTGGGATAAAGTCTGTAGTATCGAAATATGTCCAAACAGATTCATAGTGTCTATATGGATAATGTTTCATTATTTCCACGTTTACCAGAGGAACTAGGTTCCGTAAAACGGGGTATCTTTGATAATGCGGATAACTTTGATAGTATAATATAAATATTAAATTTACTCGCTGCGCTTTCTCTAAATTAGAAATATTGGTTCCATATTGTAGCTTAGGGTATTTCCGTTGATATCGTATATAGTTTTTATATAGTATGTGTTACATATTTTACAAACAGATTAAAAAACCATTTTCATATTTTTCACCTGTTTGAAAAAGCACTCAAACCATCATTTATTAAATGTATTTCCGATATAGCCATCACAAATTCAAGGTTGTATTCTTATTGCCTATGAAGTTTTCTGATTATATACTCATTCAAAGTTTCATATTTAAAGAACTGAAAAGTTTGAGTTTCACGATTTTTTTCTACATTCATCGAGGATTATCAAAGTAACCCCAAATCAAAATACTGATGTTCGGTCAAACAACTTAACAAAAACTGCATATGCTTTAATTTCCGTTAAACGAATTACTAACGAATTAACTCCTGGATCCTCAGTACTTGTTTTAAAAATATAAAATTTAGAAAATATTCATTGCCGTAAAAAATATTTAGAATATACTTTAAAAAATTATCAATGTTACCCCGTTTTACGGTTCTCCAAATCGTCCTGCAGTTCAGATGATTTGTTTTACTAGATCAACAAAGACTAGGATAATATCCGTAGTATCGAAATATCGATTTGGAAATCCTAGAACATTTGGCATACACGAAAGTAGGTTGACATGATCCACATAGACACTGAAAATTTGTTTGGGCATATTTCGATACTACAGATATTGGATTAGTCTTGGGTGATCTAGTAGAAAAATAATCTGATCTCCAGAATGATTTCAGAACCTATAACATCTTGTATACGTAGCAATAGGTCGGCTATAATCCACATAGACATTTTGAATCTGTTTGGACATATTTCGATACTACAGACATTATACTACAGTCTTGGTTGATGTAGTAGAACAAATCAGCTGAACGATTCGTTTATGATTTGACAACGAAAATTGCTATGTTCATATTGGAAAAAAAGAGAATGTCTCACATTGGACAGACCTCAAGGAATTATAATCCGGGGCGGAAATGTGACAATGAATTCCACAATTTTTGTGACAGCACATCAGCCCCTTCGCGATTTTCGCGACATCATTTAATGTTTCCGCGATTTTCGCGACATCATTTAATGTTTCCGCGATTTTCGCGACTGAAAGTTCAAATCCGCGAAAAATCCGCGAAAATCGCGAAATCCGCGAAATTCGCGAAATCCGCGAAATTCGCGAAATCCGCGCCTGTTGTAACAGCCCTGATAATGAGAGATTGAATAAAAAAAAGTTAAAAAAAAGAAGCTGATAGGGCAAATGTCTCTAATGTTGGCCTATGGATCTAAGATTGGGCCCATCGCTAAAAATCTGCTATTTATCAATTTTATCTAGATGAACGCGTTATTGGGACGGTACTAATGGATATTTTTGATAACTATTGACAATTTGTCGATTGCTGAATTTATGTATGGGCCCAAATTAGGGGCATTTAGGCCGACATTACATCCATTACATAATGTAATGTAATGTCGGCCTAAATGCCTCTAAATGCCATTTAGTGAAAATTATGTAGAGTCTTGACTAGAACTTTTCTTCGAAATTTGTGTATTATAATAATTTTCGTGATCCAAGATTTGAGAAAAAAATAATTAAAACGAGAGAATTGGAAAAATGTCTAAGATCACAAATAAAAAAAAAGTGGGTCCCGGAATGTTAAGGGTGATAATAAATCAAAGATCATTCTATACAATCCTGCGGAAAAACCCTGGAATTTTCAGTCAAATTTAAAAGGAATCAGTGTTTATTTCAAAGAAATACTGAGTAGGGCTCCTAGATTATTTTGGAAGAAGTTCTTTTTCCCTTGATTTGTTTTCCGTCGATCTTGTCCCACACCTGGACCCTACCTATCGACTTATCAACTCATGAACCGGGGACTAACGGTTTTACTTCCCTTCCGAACGAGATCAGAGATGTTATGCCTCAGAACATCCCACCGGTGCCGACTGGGATTGAACCCAGGCCTGCTGGGGTGAGAGGTAATCACGCTTACCATAAAGGAGAAGTTCTGAAAAAAAATTCTAAAATTATTCTGAGATGCAATCCTAGGAAATTGTTGGGTCAATTTGGAGGGATAGGGTTACGGAATGTAATGCCAGCCTAGCCACTCACTTCGACCTATCAAGCAAACAACTCTTTGATAATGCGGGTAACTTTGACAGTATAGTGAAAAGATTAAATTTACTCGCTGCGTTTTTTTTTCAAATTAGAAACATTGGTTCCATATTGTAATTTAGGGTATTTCCGTTGAAATCGTATATAGTTTTTATATAATACTAGCTGAGTGTGCCCGGTCTTGCTCGGGATTCAATATTAGCTTGAGTTTATACGCCGATTTAAAAAAAAAGCATGCTATATTGTACGTAGCCCCGCCCCCCCTATTCTCTAAGGGGCTACCCCCTATGATTATCTCCTTATACCCCCACACTCGCCCCCACATGCCTAATTTGGTTCCATTTGCTTGATTAGTTCTCGAGTTATGCAGAAATTTCTGTTTCATTTGTATGGGAGCCCCCCCTTACATAAGGGGGAGGGGTCTCGAACCATCATAAGAACCTTCCACGGCCCTAAAAACCCCTGTATACAAATTTTCACGCCAATCGGTTCAGTAGTTTCCGAGTCTATAAGGGTCAGACAGACAGACAGACAGACAGACAGACAGAAATTCATTTTTATATATATAGATGTGTTACATATTTTACGAACATATTTAAAAGCACTCCAACCATCACATTTGAAATGTGTTTCCGATATAGCCATCACAAAATCAATATTGTATTCTTATTGCTTATGATGTTTTCTGATTATATACTCATTAAAAGTTTCATATCGAAAGAACTAAATTGTTTGAGTTTCACAATTTTTTTCCAACATTCATCGAGCATTATCAAAGTAACCCCAAATCAAAATACTGAAGATTGGTAACAAAACTTAAAAAATAGTGCAAATACTTTAATTTTCGTTAAACATATTACTAACGAATTGACTCTTGGATCCTCAGTTCTTGTTTAAACAATATAAAATTTGAAAAACATTCATTGCTGTACAAATTATTCAGAATATACTTTTAAAAAACTATCAATGTTACCCCGTTTTACGGTACTTACCTTTTTGTAACATACTAGCCTAATAAATTAACATCACAGTTTCCACTGTAAACCGATAAGCCAATGTTAGTTTCGTGAAACATAGCGGATCGCATTAAAGGACGGGTCGAAACACACGAGTAAACACGATATTTCTACCGAGAGGGACGACTCTACCTACGATGCACAAAATATTGTGTTTTGTTGTGGCTAGCGTGTGCGCAGCTGAGTAGATAGAAACAAGATTGATGACGATTCTGAAGATTTCCTGCAAAAAGATGATGCGCGATGCAAGTAGATGCGCCAAATGAAAGTAGATTTTTCGAAGATTGATTCGCTAGTGTGAGATTTGTTGAGCATCTAAACTTGAGATTTAGATTTCTACACAACCCAAATATTAGTAGGATCTTCTCATATCTGGCAAAAGTATGGCTTCCCAAAATTGAGTAAACATAGTTGGGACTAACAAGATGACGAATGGACATCATCGACCGGAGTCATTGTTCATTTGTCATCATGTCAGTTCCAACATTGTTAACTCAATTTTGGGTAACCCTACTTTTCACGGATATGTGAAGATCCTACTCAAATTTGGGAAGTTTAGAAATAGCGTGCAGTCAATTCTGCCGTCAATACACACTACACGCTATTTATAAGCAACCCAAATTTGAGTACACAGTTAAAATTATTTTGTAATTTTACACGAATTTCCATGCACATATAAAAAGCATGCATATTCGTGTAAAATTAAATCTGTTTTTAAATTTACACGTCTTGAAATTTACATGCATGTAAAATTAAACGTCACTTGAATTTTACATGGATGACATTAGATGGGGTAATCTTGTAATTTTTCAGGATATTTCAAATTACACACATTTAGTGTATGACTACCGTATGCTTGTTTGAATGAGATTAATTTATCATGAAATCGGGATATTTCGCGCGGTTGGTAATTCCGCGAGCATGACATTTGTTTTTATAGTATTCATTTGAATTGATAAAACAAATGTGTACCGTGTGAGTACGATACTTTGCGAAGTTCCTAATGTGCAATCATATATGTATTAACAATCGTATCTCGAGCTTAGTCAGATATTTTGAAAACGTTTGTAGAACAAGGGAGCAGTGGTTGCAGTAGCAACATTTCAAAACATTGATAGAAAAATTCAAAAGTCCTCAGAGTTAGGAACGGCGCAAAGTATGTTTTTTTTTTTTTTTCTTTGTTTTTGTGATTTTTAGCCGTAGGCTAGTTCATCACATGGCGCAAAGTATGGTGCCTGCACGATTCACGTGTAATGTTAAGATGCTCAATGTAATTTTTGTTCAAAAATCAAAAAATTATAGCTTTTTGAACGAATTTGCAGAAAACCGAACTGATTGTCAAGTACATGGAATTATCACCCACGCGGAATAACCCGCCTTCACGGTACAGTACACACCCTACATTTGCACCACTGCATCAAAACGATCAGTCAGGAGAAAAAGGAACCACGAGCGTTGTTTTGAATGTTTTTTTTTTTAATTTTCCAAATCAAATTTTTTGATTTTCTGAACGAACTAAAACACACATTCCATCGAACTTTTATATTTGTGTTCACGCATATGCACGATAAATCGTTCCACATCACCAAAACTGAGCTCACAAAACATACAATACACTTTTTCCGACATCTACCACTCGAGCGATACGCGAGCTCTCTCAATGTTTGTCCGCCATATTAGCTCTCTCAATGTTGTTGATTTAAATTTACACGAGTATGTAAATTCATAGGTCTTATCGCTGAAAATTCGATGTTCTTCTATAACTTTTTACATTGCGTGGAGAGTAATACACTGCAAGAGAAAATTAATCGAATAAACGTGTAATTTTATGAGTTTTATCTTCTCTTTTGATGTGCATGATTTTTAATGTAAAATTAAATTAAAGCATAGTTTAAAGCTATGTAATTTTAAAATGGTTTTGGTTTACACGTCATGTAATATTCTTTATTTTTTGCTGTGTAGGATCTACTCACTGACTGAGTAAAATGTTCCTCTTTTCCAGGAAAACTTTTCGAATATGAGGAAAATCGAGAGAGGTTTCACTCAGTCTATTAGTACTAGCATTCATGGAGGCGAACCAGCCTAAGGCTGAAAGCCTCCTAAATAAAGCTAAATAATAATAATAATACTAGCATTGAGCGATCTTGAGGCAAGAATCGATTCATTTTTTTTTTGAAAATAATCGATTCACCGATTTAATCAATCATTTGGAATCGATCTTTTTGAAACGATCTTTTGAATCGATTCATTATTCAAAATGGCACAAAAATGTTTCAAATATAACGGATCATAGGAAAGTTGGTGCAAATTAAGCCAAGTTCAGTCTAGAGTTGATATTACGTTACATAAGCTATCTTGTTATGAATTTTCACCTATAATAGTCATTTAGTGTGATGATTAATATCCTTTAGAAATAAATTGTGTAGTACGTACGCAGTAAATGTTGTGAGTGTAACATACATCACTGCTAGTCATTAGAATAGGTGTAGGTAAAATAAATAAGATTTTTTAGGTTATGTTCATTCAACTTCATTTTATTCGACTTTAAAGTTTAGCATTTGATAGTGTAATAAAAATTAAGTAATTGCACGAGAAAACTCAAAGTTAAAATATTAAATGACTCACTAATTAGAATCAAATATAAAATATGCCTGGTCAGTGAAATAGGTGTGTTGCATAAAACTCTAGCATAGAAAGCTTGAAAATAATCGTATAAGTTTTAACCAACCAAGTACTGACAAGTTTCATTTGGTACAGCATACCACTCTTTTTGAACTGTGGTCCATAGTTGATCCTTATTTGAAATTGCATGACCAGATAACTTTTTTTCTTTCCATAAATTTTCGATGAGGTTGATGTCAGGCTAGGCCATGAAATAACCGACACTTTGTTTGCTCGAAACCATTACTTTACATACTAAGAATTGAGTTTCGGATCGTTGTCTTGCTGAAAATGCCATATAAGAGGCATGTTCTCTTCTGCATAAGGGAGCATATCCTCCTCCATGATTTCTTTGTATTCAAATCTGGCCATGATGGAAATAATACGGAAAATGGGACCTACTTCCATGCTTTACGGTATTTACCGTGTACCGCGGATCGAACTCTTTAACGGATGGTCTACGTGAGAATATAGTAAATGACTATTTTGATTTCATTTGACATGTGGAAGTTTTTGCTCAGGATTCTTGATTAGTTAAGCGATTTAACAGGCTATAAAGTTCGTTTTATTTGTATTAAATGAACGATTTAAAAATCGAAAGATTAACATATGAAACAAAACGATTAGATGGTCGGAGTGTAAAAGCAGGTAAGTACTTAATTCAGATAACCCAAAACTCATCCGAGAGGGATCCCAAGAAAACTAATTGAGCCATGCGTTTTGTATTGAGCCGATATCGATTCTGTGTGGTTCCACCAGTTTTGAAGAATAGCCTCTCTAACGGAACACTTGTTACCATTCTTGATAAATAGTCTCGAGCATGGGGATATACACTACGGATTTTCTCCCATGCTCGAGAAGGATCGACAGAATGTGGTAAAACAGGCTGATGCAATAAATTTTGTAATTATGCCGATATGCCCCCATGGCGATCCAGTTCTGACATAGCAGAGGACTGATGAACCTGAAATATGCCATAATAAGTGAATGTAGATGTAGATTAATAACTTTCTTTACCATTTCTTCATGAATATCCCACAGGCCTCTGGTTGGTTTTGGTGGGGGTACAGATGTGTGCAATCATCGTATACTCTTTCGGTACTATAGATCTGCTCAGAAACAATTTTAACTACCCGAGCGTGAGCTGAAGACTCCAGGTACAGGTCAATATTAAATTGCAAATGCAAATGCACTGATTTTTTTTTGTTGGATCGAAACAAAAATCGAATGAAAAGGATCGATCCAGTCGATTTTTGTCGTGTTTGAGGTCGATTCAAAAAATCTATTAATCGAACCAAGAGAATCGATCTTTTGTGATTCGATCCAAGATCGCCCATTGCTAATTAGTACACTCCTAGACTGAGTAACATTTTCGTGGATATTCCTCATATTCGACAAAATTTTTGAGGAAAAGCGAGGAAAATTTGACTTCACTATAAGTGACCTACATTTTTGCGATTTTGAGTGAAAATCCACTAAATTTTGAGTCAATCTGGGCATGGGCAATTTCGATTAGACGCTTCGAAAAACTCTGGAGCAACAATAGGAAAGGGCCCATAAGCATTTGTAAACAAAACGTTCTTGACTTGACAGTTCGTTTTATGTATGGTATTGTGATGATCTACTTGAATTTTATTTTGGTACTGAAAGCATCGTGGTTTATATTATCTGGATCAACAGGAGAGAAAACATTGTCTCTTTCTTCCTCATCAGTTCTTACGTGCGAAGTGAAAGCGACGTCTACAATGTGGTTACATATTATGAATTATAAGGAGTGAAAAAGAAGCGTGATTTCACATGCCGAACCTTCGTATATCGAGGGTCATCTTCGATAGGCCGAAATTGCATCGATTTAAAGACCCAATATGAATACAGTAAACCGACATGACATCCACGTACTTGGAAAGTTTTCATGTTAAAATTGTCAGTTTTTCAATTTTCCGTCGTGCCAAATTATTATCTAAATAATAAGAATATCTGAACTTGCATGTCGACAGTGAAATATCGTTTGCAGCTCAATTATTAAATAAGATATGGGATACAATGAAATTGAAGGCTTCATATTAGACCGACGTTAGGGACACATACTTTATCTGCGAAGAAGATTTATTAAATTAAATTAAAGGATTTCAAAAGGAGTTAGTAGAGTTATTTCTTCTTCCATCTTCATCGCATTTCAAGCTAATTGCTTATCGCATATTAGCTTATTGCGTGCTCTCAACTTAGTGTTCTAGATGCACTCAACAGTAATTGAGAGCTGTCGATTCCTGTACCATTTTTGCATTAGAATAATTGTGTGGCAAGTACAGTCATACTCTATTGCTCATGGAAGTCGAGAAATTTTCCACACCGAAAAAATCCTAAACCGGACGGGGATTCAAACCCAGCCACCTATATTATCATCTTGCTTTGTAGCTGCGCCTTTACCGACTGAGCTGAGGGAGTTAGTAGAGTTAGAAGTGTAGAAAAACTTCAAGCGAAATTCCACCGTGATGCTGCGGTTAATTATTAGTTGATCGTGTGGAAAATGACAGATGAATTTTAAGGAGAATTTCAATCATGATGATGAGAATTCAACAAGAAATAGAAATTTAAAGTGTTCTGGTGAGAATTTTAAAGGAATAGTGCGGATAATTCACTAAAGAACTCCAATAGTATTGATTAGAAAAAAAATGTCTGTGGATTCAAAATCAAATGCTGCAAGGGGTTTTTTGAAGAAAGATCAAAAAATTTCTGCAAAGAGTTTTGACTAGACTTAAAAGAAAACAATTGCAAAGAAATCGAATTCTCAGAATGGATTCGTAGAAGGCGTTTCAAGGAAATCCCAAAGAGAAATTGTCGCTACACAGTGCTCAAACGTTTCCAAATCGGGTCCTTATTAGTCTCCCAAAATTTTAACTCATTTAGTAACAAACTGGCTTGCCAAAAAACCATTTCCAGTTTATGTGGAAATTACTATGGACAAACCAAATGTTTTGTTCATATCTATCTAAAACTTCAACATATCGCTTTGCTTTAAAAAATGATAACTGTGCTCGTAGGACATTTTCTCACGTAGAACTTTGTTGAAGACCACTTTTCGATAAAATGTAAGACACAAAAGTTATTAATGATTCATGCAACTATTGCTTTATGGTTATGCTCAATACAGTGTTACCCACAAAACAGCTGCTTGATCATGCCATTAGATTATCAATCTCTTAACACTCCGAACACGATGCCTCCGGTAAAATATAAAACGGCAAATTGGCAATGTTTGAAAGTCATTGCTCAGCAATTTATCGATGGATTTTAAATTTGATACCGACTAAATCTTTATAGTGAGTAGTTTTAAATGGCGCCAATAGATTTGAAATTTTCCAATAAATGGCTGTCCTATAATTTTTCAAACATTGCAAGTTTGTCGTAACATATTTTACCGGAGACATTGCAAACAGCAACTATTTAAATAGACGTTTGGCTTAAAAACTTTAGTCTGCAAAGTTGTAGCTGAGAAAAATTTCCATAAGAATAGCTGTAGATCTTTTTAACAGTGGAATATGAGAAAAAGGCTAGATAGAGGACAATGAAAAACCAGTTTGAATTCCCTATAGTACTTTCCATATATTTAAACTTAAAATTTTGTGTCAAGTCAGTTTCTTACCAAATGAGTTCAAATCACGAGAGGCTAACCAGGACCCGATTTGGAACCGTTTGAGCACTGTGGAGCGACAATTTCAAATTTTGTATCAGTCTAATTCTTATGTGTTGGCAAGCGGGCCGTTCGCGTATTCTTTTCGAACCCTGCTGCCGGGAATTTAGATTTAGAAAATACCCTAAAAAATTAAATGATTAAGTTAAATTTTACTAATTTTAATATTTAAAAACGGAAAACTAAATGCTGTGATAATGTCACTGTGGAACTAGCTCTTAGTTTCAGGTCTCGACAAGTACGATCTCTTAGTAAGCTCTTGTGGTACGTTCAGCGCAAGGGGTAGGCAGGAGTGTGTCAATTATCGAGGTATAACTCTTCTGAATTCGGTGTACAAAATACTATCACTAACCCTACTATGATGCATGATGGATCAAAATCAATTAATTGTACGGATTGCAGGTGATATTTGGACCTCATCCGTGGGGTTAGTGTAGTAGATGTAGTACAGAAGGAGATGTGGTCGCACCTTTTAAGATGGAAATAGCGAAAATTGTGCTCACGTTTTACCAACGAAAAATAGAGCAGCTTTCTAATTGGTCGGCTGACCACTTGATTTTGGATTTTAAATTCCTATGTTTTCTTGTTTATTCCGATTGCTCAACATAATTTTTCTGGGTTAATAGAAACATCTTAATATGTTAATAACTGGAATACATACGCATGCAATTCCAGCAACAGATGTGGCTAGTAAAATAAATTACGGCATTTTAGTTGTACATGCAGATACCCGAAATTCCTTGAAGATTTCTTAAAAATTCAGAAAGAATTTCAGGGAAATTTTCAGAAGAGCTAAAAGGGAAACTCTGTTGACTCGCGATTTCAGAAAATAATGTCCAACAGAATCGAATACTCAGGATCGTTCCAAGGTAATTTGAAGGATAAATTAGAGGGAATTTAGAAGAAAATTATAAAATATAATTCTGATTAGGATTCCAAGACAATTCCTATTTTATATTCAAATGAATTCTAAGGAATATCTAAAACAATTTTAAAGATATTTTTTTTAAAATCGTGCCTTTCACTTGTGCTTCTCCGTGATCGATCAAAGCTAGTGACCTTGCATAGAAAACCACAAAGATGGTGCATAGGATAAGCTTACCATTTCCAATGTACAAGCACACTAATTGAATCTATTTATAGAGCAATAACAACGCCGGCCACGTCCTCACGCTATTTTGGGGGAGGGAAGCATGATTAGTATGACGTTTGTTGTTACTAGAGACCGAATACACCTCTGCATGTCCATGGCTGTCGCGGGAAGGATAGTTGTGTTAATGAGGTGGGTTATTTTTAGATCAGGATTCACTGTGGTAGGTGATGGGCAGCTATGGAAACGTAATATTGAAACGACGAAATGCTCCTTAAACGTTGGAAAAATGCTCTGAGATTTGGAGGTTATTGCATTTGTAAACAAACACGTTAATCGCAAATTTCTTGCGAATAAAAGCTCAATCTCGTAAACTAATAACACAATCAGGTGAGGAGTGATTCCTCTATTATTTGGTATAGCTTGTTTACGAGATTCAGATTTTATTTGCGAGAAATTCTCGATTTGTTTACAAAAGCGCCCAAATCTTAAATCACTCCAGACTTACAGTTCTGCCCGTGTACTTTTTAGACAGAGACACGGAGCAACGGGCAAGCGTTTAGAATGAGCTACGAAAAGAAGTTCTTTAGTTCTTAGTTAGGGAGCATCCATAAATGACGTAGCATATTTTTGATCAATTTTAGACACCTCCCCCCCCCTCGTAGCGTATTTGGCTATATCCAATACATGGCCGGTCACAAATTCTGAAACCCCCACCTCCCCCCTCAAATGCTACGTCATTTATGCATGTTCCCTTAGTTAGTTTAGTTCTTACACTCAAACTTCGAATTCATCAAGAGTCATGAAATAATCATAATCGGGCAGACCTTCTACCAGAGATTTTTAGAATATGAGGCAAACAATTAATCATTTTGTCAAGCTTCTGCATTCATGTTCCATCAGATGTCACTGATGTTGTTTGCGATGACATCTATCGGAAACTATACACAATCTGTTTTCCTATAATTGTTCACAGAGGACACTGCAGTTCAAAACATGTCTGGTACCTCTATATATGCATTTAGATTATTATTCGAAGTCCCTCCTTTTTTACACATTCAGCACACAAAATAGCTCCCTCACAGAATTTCCCGCCGATTTTTATGTATGGGGCGGGGCATACATTATCTTTTGCGCAGAATATGTAAAAAGGAGGGATTTCAAATGTTAAAGTAAATGCATATATAGAGGTACCAGACATGTTTTGTAGTGACAGATACCGTAAAACAGGGTATCTTTGATAATGCAGGTAACTTTTATAGTATAAAGTAAACATTAAATTTACTCGTTGCACTTTTTCCAAATTAGAAACATTGGTTCCATATGGTAGCTTAGGGTATTTCCGTTGAAATTGTTTATAATATTTATTCAGTATTTGTTACATATTTTACAAACATATTAAAAAACAATTTTCGTGTTTTTCGCCTGTTTGAAAAAGCACTCAAACCATCACTTATGAAATGTATCTCCGATATAGCCATCACAAATTCAATGTTGCATTCTTATTGCTTATGATGTTTTCTGATTATATACTCATTCAAAGTTTCATATTTAAATAACTAAATTGCTTGAGTCTCAACCATATTTTTCTACATTCATCGAGCATTATCAAAGTAACCCCAAATCAAAAAACTGAAGTTCGGTCACCAAACTAAAAAAATAGTACAAATGCTTTAATTTCCTTTAGATATATTACTGACTAACTGACTCTTAGATCCTCAGTACTTGTTTTAAAAATATAAAATTTTAAAAACATTCATTGCTGTAAATATTATTTAGAATATACTTTAAAAACTATCAATGTTACCCCGTTTTACGGTACTCTATTTTATAATCTGTGAAAGGGAAATCACAAATCGAGTGTCAACAAAATACATGGCATGTTGAGAGATTGAGGTCATGAGAGCAAATTTTCACTCTCAAATTTGATTTTTTTTTTGGCTCTCTGGGAACTGGTAGTAAAGCAGGTAAAACTGTATGGGGAAAAATTATTTTAAATTAATTGTAGCTTGTTTAACAATAATTTCCGGGAAAAAACTGAACGACAAAGTCCCTGATTATTTTCTTTAGTTTGTCGTTCACTTCTTTTCATCGGAATATGCACCGAAAGTGAATTATTCCCACTTCTCTCAATTTCTATATGGGGACTTTTATCACTTCCTACCAGCGGAACAGCGCCATCTCTGTGGAAAATGGTCGAACAAAATGATTAATTTAAGATTTGTTGGACCTAGTATAAATAAAATTATATTTTCTGCAGGTTCTATAAAAGAGATTAACCTCAAATGAAGTTTTTGCAACTTCAATAAAACTCCTGAAATTTTCCTGTATTTAAGGGAACTGCCCTGAAGCTTTTGATCTTCGCTACAGTTCCCAAAATTTGCGTAAAATCAATAGAACACTAAAGCCTACCACTAAACCTAACATAAAGGACGTTAAAACTTCCCCGTAGTTCTGGACATTCCCAGAACTACCCTGGGGTTTTCTGACCTTCCTTTATATTCATGAAATCCCTCAGAAATTCTCAGAACGTCTTAAATGTTCCCGCCATTTTTTCTGTTGTTAATTGAACTAACATAAAGTTCTCATAATTTTCCTGAACTCCTCGTACCTTCATTAAAGGTCCCGCAAATTTCCTGACGTTCATGAGACTGCCAAATTCTTGAAGATTTCTGAAGTTTGTTCTTTGAACGTATTGAATATTCCGCTATTTTTCTGAAGTTAATCGAACGGAGAACTACGGCTCAAAACTTTTCTGAAGTTTTCCGAAATATCCTTAAAAAATATTCGGATGTTCATAGAACTGCCCTGAAGTTTTCAGAACTTTGCCGAAGCTATCAGACATTTCCTAAAGATCCTTTAAGTTACCTGTATTTTTGTGGAGTCTCTTGAAGTTCTTGTAATGTTCTTTTAATTGTTTTAAAATTAATGAAGCTGTCATGAAGTTCTTTGTTCTTTATCTTGATTCATATAAGATCACGATTTTTTTGTGTAGTTCATGGAACTTACCTCAAGCCCTCAGAACTTACCCTTAAAGATCTTTAAATTGTCCTTAAGTTTTATGGTTAAACAATGTGTGATGGTGACGACTGGGACTGGAAGAAATTGCTCGTTTTAACGGATTTATCAGTCATTCACTCTGAAAAAAGGCCAAAACCGGGTTGATCAAATTGGAATCTGCAAGCAAGTTCTGAACTTTCTTGTAGTTCACGGAACCTGCCTAATATTTGTGAAACTTCTCTGAATATTGAAGGTTAAAAAATCTGGAAATATCCTAGAAGTTTTCGAAGATTTCCTGAAGTTTTATAAATTGCTATAAAGAGGCTCCCTGACTTTAATAAAGTTCTTGCCAATTTCTTGGGACAATATGCATTTTTCTTTAATTCAGCAGAATTTTATTTAAGTGCTTGTTTTTATCACTAAGGGCGGAGCAAAATTTCTTCACAGCTCTGGATGCCTAGTGAAAATTAATTTCCAAAAATTCCTTAATTAATTTTGAGCAGTTGAGCAATCATACTGCGGCCCAAATGAAATCAAACTGTTTGTATCTGATGGGTGCGACAAATTTCATATCTGATGGGCGCAGAATATTTTTCAAACATTTGTTATTGAGTTTGTTATATCTTTATTCCACATTTAAGTACACTGATTCGATCTGGAATACGGAATGTCTGCGCCCAGTTAGTTAAACAAGTTTTTTTTAGCTGGTTACTGATGTAGTAAGTAACCATGAGTAACCGCCATGACAGGCCTGCTCTGTAGTCTGAATTAGATATGATTTTTTTTTTCCTTTGGTTTGTTTTTTCCGTCGATCTTGTTTTCCGTGCTGAGCACCAATGCTACCGACGTGCCAGGAAGGCAGCTCCCACACCTGGACCCTACCTATCGACCCATCAACTCATGAACCGGGGACCAACGGCTTTACTTCCCATCCGATGGAAGGCGTGATCAGAAATGTTATGCCTCAGAACATCCCGGCGGCGCCGACTGGGATTGAACCCAGGCCTGCTGGGGTGAGAGGTAATCACGCTTACCACTACACCACCGGCGCCGTTTAATTAGATATGATGGCATAGTTGATTTTTGAAACTATCGCGACCTCACTGATCACCCTCCCCATGGACATGGAGGTTGACGGTACTGAAGCAAAGGGCTATGTTTAATTTCTTTATATTTGCAACGATGATGATTTCCTATAGTGACACATATCACCTTCTTAATGCTTCAGTATGCCTCAAACGATTAATTCTTGGTTGTTAATAGAACTTTCTTGATGAAATCGGCTGCTTCATGCAGACTGAGCAATTCTGATTATAGTATCAGATTTGTTCTGTATACAGAGGAACTGGGAGGGCTTATTAAAAACTTCTCACCAATAAAGTAATGATCTTCTTGTAAATTTTGCATATAATTTTATTAATATTTTATTTTATTTAAGCATATTATTTTTGTTACAATCAATTAGCATTAGCATACGATACAAGAGGTTTAATATTACTTGCTCGTTTTTGCGTAAAATAATCAATATTTATTTTACTTGTAATTACCTTTGAAAGTTTTTTTCAAGTTTTTTTTTGTGATCTGAAAATTTTCCCAGTTTGGTTAGAATTTTCGAAGCTAACGCATGTCCACAGGCCTAATAGAAAGATAGGCAGAAAAAGTGAAGAATGGTTGCATGCAGGGTTGCTTCCACTCACTTGCTATAGATGAGTGATTTTCAGAGTTTTGAATTCGTTAGATGTTGTAATGGAGATTTGTGTTAATGGATGCGGGAGGGGATTGAAGGGCGGGTGTTTGACGCATAGAGCTTATCAATTTCGCTTTCAGAGTGTCACAGTCAGCGGTTTTATGATTCGTGAGCGCTCGCGATTCGTAGAATCGTTGATTGTGACTGCAAGTGGATTTGGCGGGTTTTGTGTGTCGGACGCTTGCTTTTTGGCCTCTTCTTGTGTCTAACATGTGCAGAGTATCATTATAGCGTCTAATGGTTTTGAGATTCCTGGTTGCGTGAAATACATTTGTGAGAATATCTTTTTGAGATTTAGTAGTCACGTTTTGTTTGTAGTTTATATTTTATTTCTTTCATGTAATTATGGTAAATAATAGTTATTCAATAATAGTTAGTTCATCCATATATTCGTACCTTGACGCGAAGCGCTGTGGATTATGAGATGCCCGATGACCCTGGAGGGATCGATTTTGCTTACTGAGCAGAAAATCATGGATTTAACCCCAAGCTCTTCCACAGCACAATAAGTCGCCACCATCATTTGTATATTTGATATTGAACATTAACCTCGGAAACTATTTGCATATTAAGCGAAAACGCAGTCCTGTATTGTCGCGAAGCGTTTTAGTTCTGAGATGCTCGATGACCCTGGAGGGATCGTTTTTGCTTACTGAGCAGAAAATCATGGGTTTAATCCCAAGCTCTCCGTCATGACTCTTAAAATCCATGATCACTAAACAAAATGAATATGTTCTTTCGATAGCCGGCTATCGAGAGATTAAATAAACAACAAATAAACAATACATCCTTTTGGTTGCATCGCCAACTTGAGGTGAATCCTAACCGAATACCCTACCCAACCCTTCAACTCCGTAGCACTTATGAGGGTGTCGCTAAGTCGGTGGGCTCTCGTTAAGTAAGTACTACATCAACATTTCCTGCCCTATCCCTAGTTATGGTAAAGATGGGCTTGGCCGGGAATAGCGACAGTCATGCTTCTGTTACTCTTGTTTAGATTGGAACCATTGTTTACTCCCCAGCATTATTCCTGAAAGTAGTCTAACTGAGGATTTCAGAAGAGACGTGAGTGTCGCTAGTATCCAATCTGCGAAGTATACCATAACAACGCTAACGCTAACGCTAACGCTAACGCTAACGCTAACGCTAACGCTATCGCGACCTCACTGATCAGCTGAAACGGCCAACCAGCCATCAACATCTCAACATGATCTAGCAAATGTGCGGAACATCACTCGTGTCAACTTAAAAGCCCCATTATTACAGGAGATAGAATCAGGTTCATTTCCTACTCAAACTACACTTTGTTGGATTTCATGCTTCGCATAGGGGCTATTCATAAACCACGTAGGAACCTTAGAAATTTATATGAACGGTCTGAACTCTCTCCTTCCTATGGTAACACAGATTATCCACAACTTTTCGAGCTCATGTCTCATGTTGGTCAATTAAGCATTAAATAGTCAGTACCGTAAAATGGGGCAATATTCGATAATGTGGGTAACTTTGATAGTAGAATATAATGATGATATTTACTCTCTGCACTGTGTGCAAATTGGAATCATTGGTTCTATTTTGTAGTTTAGGGTATTACCTTTGATATCGTTTAGAGTTTCTTTCTCAAAAGATCGCTGCAGTGCATTGTAGTTGTCACTCCAGATGTAGTAGAATTTATGGAAAACATGTAACTTCGTAATGTGGATATAAACGCAATGATAATAATACATCGCTTCGACTTCCATAATAAGGCTCCTGATCCGATGCTATCCGCAACAATGTTGTTTAAATTATTTTTTTAATAACTGGACACTGCGACTTTTACGGTCGACTGGATGGGGTCCGTCCAAGAAGGGGCATCTGTCTGATTGCGACGATTGGGTAGAGAAGCTCGATGCGACTCTCCGGTGGCAGCAGGCAAGATTCCGAACCGGAAGATCTAGCGTGGATCACATTATCACGCGCTGTATCGTCATGAAGTAGGCCAACCAATTCTAAAAATCCCTGTATTTGGTATTCATTGATTACATACGAAAGAGTTTTCGATCGACCCCGGGAGTCGCGGACAAATTCGTAAACCTCATTCAAGCGCAGTACGTGGCTGTCACGTACAAGGTTCTGCATAATGGAGACTTGTCCCACCCTATCCGGGTAACAACTGATTAACTGATATAACTACTACCATCGCTACTGTTCCTCATCGCATTTGACAGGATCATGGTAGGTGTAATCGGGGATGGGCTAGAAACTCCGAGTGGTGCAAAACATACTTGTGCTGCTCTCAAATACGGGAGTGGGTCTTTTATCTTTGGTAGGAGAAAGAGACAAAGGAGAGAGAGATTTCACACCTGAGTGAGAGCAGTAGGACTGTACGGGCGCATAGGACAATCGAGTTGTGCACTATGTGTTGACGGTAGTAGCACTTTCCAATTGGAGGAGACGTGGTTTAGAGATTTATAGGAATGACTACGGACGATAGGCTGGGCCCATAATATAGACACTCATGTAAAATATGTTACGGTAGCTTTATGGAGTTCAATAGTGTGACAAAATGCCAAATTATGTGTTTCTACTAATGTGGGATTTTTATAAGATCGATCTGTAATGCTCATTTAATTCTTGTTATGTAGCTAGTAGCGGTAAATAAAATAGTAGAGAACTTCAATCCATCTACCGAATGTCATTCGAAAGTTCGGAAGATTTAAAAGCTGTCAAACTGAAGTTTTGCATACAGAATAGTATCAACAATTAGATTAAAGGTTGTCAACAAAGTTTAATTTTAAATTAAAGGTTGTTTGACACAATGTTACCTATAATGACTAGGCTGTCTAAGGTCCCACTGTTTACTTCACCTGCACACATATTCGGGCAGATTAATCAACTTTCATGTAACTCATTTTTTATCACAAAAAGTTAGTGTGGGTGCCAACATTCCTAGATCGATTGGTTTTAAAATATTCTAATGAGGAAAATTTTATTTATTTGGTTTTAACATATATTAAAAGACTGCTCCCTATGTCAACATAAAAAAAATATATATTTTCCACCCTAAGGAATGTTAGCACCTAAACTATCTTTAAGAAACCCCCGAGGTACATGAAAGCTGGTTAATCCGTAATTTTGTACACTGCGTGCTGCGCTTAAATATTAAACCAGTTTACCGTTTTAGTGAAACTTGGTTTAAAGGCAGGAGAAGAAATAGGTCCTTAGCCATTAAAAAAGTAATACAGGACAATTTTGCTAGTTTTTCTTAATCAACATTATACAAATCAAATGGGTCGTATGAAAGAAAGAGTTTAAGTTCTCCATAAGAAAAGCACGAGAGAGTTAACTCTCATTATTCATACGGCTCAAAGTCTGAATTACGTGTCTTGCTTTTACTACCTTTCGCCATTACAACTGATTGCCTTTCAGCATGAAAAGAACACCAGAAGGAACCTACAGTATCTGGCTGTACTTAATACAGCACTACAGCTATAGAAAAAGCACTCTCAGAAAAAGTAAAAGATGGACAGAGAGAGAGAGAGAGATAAACATACTTTACACCGTTGGAGCGGCCGTTCTCCAGCACGAAAATAATTAAAATTTAATGTACTGCACGTTTCAAAATGCTCTTTCACGTCTCTTTCGAAATGAATGTGCAGTCTCCTAACACCGTGTGTTTCTTTCGCAGAAATTTGAGTAGCACCCGATCCCTGGATGCAATACCAAAAATGTGACCTGCCTTGGCAGCCTATCTCGTGCTATCACGATGGAGCATCTCAACCACTTCGATTTGGCTGATGATGTTACTCTGATAAGCAGAGTAAGCTCAACGACCTAGCCTAACGCTCCTCGGCTGCGGTTTCACCATCAACGTCAACAAGACTTTTACTCCTTTAAAGTCTTTCTTTGCTTATCTGGAACTGACCCGTAACTTTTATCGTGACTAGGAAAAACCAAATACGTAAATTATAGAAATATCTTATTAGATTGATTCTTCAGTTTTCTAAGAGCTTGGACATAATCGCTTAAATTCTTATGATTTTTTATTTATACAAATCGTCAATATTGTTGAGAAGTTATTTTTGGCAAAATCCCTCAAGTTTAAGGCAAGCAAGATTGATAGAATCCACAAATGGCCGCTTTCATATTTTACAAGGCAAATCAGGCACGACAACGGTCATTTGCGGATTCTATCAACCTTAACCGAACAAAAAACAAATGCTGCGTGATTGTGAATCTGAATGTCTTGGGTCATATATTGAATCATAAATCGAATAATTTTTCCACAAGCCGTCTTTTTAGCATGTTGAAAATGAAACATTCAAATGTGCTCAGAAATTAGAACATGCCAGAGAACACGTCAGAACAAACGAAACGAAGAGATAAACACAAGCTGAACATTGCATTAGATCCTAAGTAACATTGATAAATTATCTTCATCGACTTTCTCTTTCGTTAAGAACTTGAGCACCTAATCTTTTTTTTTGTTGTGTTTTTCGTATTAGATGCTAGATAAAAAATCGATCTGTGTATGTATTTACATGACCGTTTGGATACAAAGAGAATCTGTCCATGTTACTTAGGACCTAATGCAATGTTTAGCTTGATATCATAACTGAAAGCTTAACGCAGCTAACTTCTGCACTCCCTGTTGCTAGGGAGAGTCATTGCAGGCGTATGCAGAGACTTACGTTTCACCATCATAGCCAAGAATATTTTTATTAATTAGTTATACTCGTTTGCCTTTTCTCACACATCGCATCTGTATATATACATACATACATACGAAGTGCGAGGGAATCAGCCCCTGAACTGGACCAGTTGGTAACTGACTGCTGTACCTTCCATCCTAAGGAATTATCATACGGCGTTTTGGTGGGTGCGGTAGCCCGCTTTCTTACTTACGTGTAGGTGACGTTGAGCGTGTTGAACACCGTCGACAGGTCCGTATCGATCTCAACCTGGGATGAGGTGTACCGGCTGGTCAGTTGCAACGGTTGCCGTTTTTGTGCATACATGATCAGCTCCAACCCAGCCGAGCTACTCCGCAGTGGTACGATGGCATTGGAACTGCTAGCAATCATGTCGGTCGATTGCATGGACAGCTCCGGATTACGCTTGGAGATAATGTTCGAAATGACCGTATCGACGATGGCCGGCTTGACATCTTCGACCACCACTTGCATCCCCAAATCGTCATCATCCTCGTCCTCTTGACCTTCGGTTTCGAAGTGAGAAACCATAAATTGACCGGAGTGGATGGTTTCCCCGGTTGTCTTACGCTCTTCACCACCACTGGCGCCACTAACGCCGGCGCCAATACCGCTCCGTTCCATTCTGGTCGAACGGCCCGGAGTCATAACTGGGAACGCAAAACGGGCGTCCACTTCTCCGCGCGGGTTCAACAACAATAGCAATAACAGTAACAATAACACAACTTGTTGCACTTTGCGCAAAAAAAATCACTCACCAATTGCTTATAAATAACAAATCACACATATGCTAGCGCGCCGCTGCCGTTGCAGTGCTTCAACGCGATATTTGTAAACACGATGGACACACAATCACACACCACTGTTGAACACGCGTCCACCGAGTAGAAGTGAACAGCGAACTTTACGGGAGAAGAAGAGCACAACACTCCGCCGCGCACTGCCAACTGACTGACTGGTGGTGGTCGTGGTCGTTTGTTGCTCGCTGGCGAACACTATTAAACGCTATTATCACACATCCATATCACTGGGGAAGACTGTTGGGAGAGAGATGAATGAAAAAAGCGATATTAGAAGGTGGAACAAACACAATAATTCTCTTTATTACATACACAGTCTGTCGGTTGATCTATATAGGATTCAGATCGAATCGAACGGATATGATGATGAGTAGATCTCTGCCATATGTGGTCACAAAGTTTTGATAGTTAGAAGTTTAACCCTTTCCCAGAGATTTTTCGTTGTTTTGAAAAACACTCAAAAAAAAAATCGTCCGTAGATTCTATTTGAATTTTGAACTTTTTCTAAGAAATCACTAAAGCATCAATTTTTTTTAATTCGCTTGAATTATCCGTAGAATTTCCATTCAATTCAGCTCAGTCAGTCGTTTACCATTTGAAAAGGGTCTGTCAGTTTTTGGGAACAAAACATGCCTTTTTTGCACGAACTTGAGCTTGTCTATGGGAACCAATAAAAACAACATGTAGGAAACATTCTCCCGTCCAGAATTGTCATAAAATTTTGCTCAGATTTGTATTAGGAGTCGTCCTCTAAATTCTTCATAAAATTCACTTGGGGTTCTACTTAAAATCCTCGCAGAATTTCTTTGAAATTGTATTCTCAAAATTCGATTCCCTTAATCTTTTCCACGAATCCTGTAATCCTCTTCACAATCGTCATGTTCCACAGAGCTGCTTAACAAAATTACTCTGACTAAACTCACACAAATGACTTGAAGTTTATATTTTATTTTTATTTTTTTATTGGGTATCAAGCTGGAGCTGCGTGACACCTTAGTTTTCAAGACTTGACCCATTTGAATAAATTTTGCTTCTATCTTTGACAATACAGCAGAAGGACTAGCCTATGTTGACAGCTTGAACACTGGATTCCGTGTGTATTGTTTCAAGATAGTTATGGAAAAATGCTGTGACGTGCGCGCGTCGATACATCCGCGTAGTAAAACGATTGAATAGCTAAATCCGTTTCGAACGAAATATCTAAATTATGAAAGTAACGAAAACCACGGGAATTCCGAAAGCCGTGCGTGACAACTGAAGCGAGAAAAAGGCATATTATCATTTAAAGAGTGCTACCAAAATAAATACGATAGCCTATGTTGGCAAGTTGATTAATTATGGTTTCCTCCCTAGATATTCTACTTATTTACTACTGAGCTTTGTATCAAATTAGTTAATTTAAAGAACGTATCAATCATTTCAAGATTTTGCAACCGTACCGAACAAGTTCTATACTATAAGCTCAAAAGCGTTTGACAAGCTCTATCGAATTGCGTATCACTTCTGCGTAAGCTCCGTAGACGTAGGCGCGTTGATTCCGACAGCTGCCAAAGGTTTAACCTGCACCAAAACCGCTAAAGAAACGACCTCGAGTAAGTAAACCCGTTTATAGCTAAACATCTAAATTACATAAGATATGAAAATCGCGCAAATTGCGAACGCCGCGCGAGACAACCCAAGCGAGAAAAAGGCTAATTATCACTTAAAGAGTGCCACGAAAATAAATGTGATAGCCTATGTTGCCAAGTTGATTAATTTTGGTTTCCTCCCAAGATATTCTACTTATTTACTACTGAGCTTTGTATCAAATTAGTTATTACGTAAGGTAAGTATCAATCATTTCAAAATTTCACGATCGCACCGAACAAATTCTAAACTACATAAGCTTATAAAAAACTTTTGGTAAGCTCTACCGCATTGCGAACCACTTCTGCGTAAGCTCCGTAGACGTAGGCGCGTTGATTCCGACAGCCGCGAAAAGTTAAACATGCATCAATACCACATAAGCAGGGTGCCTTCCATTCATTTTGGATAAAAAAAATGTTTTATTAAATTATGGAATGATAAGATATTATAGTAGTATTTTGTTTGTGTAAGCAACAAAGAAAAGACTGTGAAGTTTGTGTTTGACACATAATACCTGCCAATTTTGCTACACGTGTGTCGCAATAAGCGATTTTGTCATTTATCTCACCCACTCTTCGCTCTTCACTCTTCGCGAAGCGGCGATTGGAAAATCGTTCATTGTCACTCTGCCGAAGCTAAATTTGCAGGTTTTATGCGTCAAACACAAACATTACAATCTTTTCTTGTTACTTACACATACAAAATATCATTATAATATCTTATTATTCTATAATTTAATAAAACATTTTTTTAGGCAAAATGAATGGAAGGCCCCTGCACATAAGGAAAGATCGATTTTACGTAGGGTTTAGTTCATAGATTAACATTGACTGCTGTTTACAAATGTAAGTACTTGAACACTAAGAAATAAGTTAACTCAAATGCTTTAACCGCATTGTAAGAGATTTCGCGTATTGAGAGAATAATATAGTAATCGAGTACAACAAACTCAGGGGAATACAACACTTCCAAAAGTTTAAAAGTTATTAATTGTCACATACCTCTACTTTTACTTATTTCCTAAACTATTCCTCTCCTTGTTAATCTGCTTAATGCTATTGGTCTGCTTGCGTTTTCTTATTGAAGTTCAAGCCTAAATAAGATGATTTATTCTACAACTTTAAAGGCTAGTTGCCTCCCTAAGCGGACCCCCGCATCCTAATTCTTTTGTAAATCTACTTAATGTCATTAGACTTTCTGAAGTTTCTTATTTAAGTTCATTTGATATCATAATCATCATGATCTCATTAGTCTAATTTAATAAATTATTAAATACTCTATGCTTCATTTTGAAGGTAGTTTCCTAGCTGATTTTTAAATTATATAGGGTATATGCTCCAACTATGCTCACACGCTTCCACTATGTCGCACCACAAAAATACATATGGGTATGTCACAATAGAAGCACGCCACAGTGGAAATCCCGAGTCATAGTTCAAACACTTATCCCAAATCAAAATGAAGCACATATAAGATTAGTGACAATACCATGTACAAAAATGGTGTTTAACATTGTTCCCTGAGTAATACCTCAGTGAAAACAACAATTAAAGCTTGTCACGCAAGTAGAAGGAGCACTGTTGGGCACTTTCTGAAATATTTCAATAGTATAATTCCCTTGCAAACCCAAATAAATCTATCTGCTGTCGTACTACAACGCGGCTCTCATACAAAGGAGTAACAAGTGTGATACTATCACTGCTGGACTAGATCTTTGGTTTTCTCATGCAGTGGTTCATCAGAGAGGGAAAGCTTAGTAATCCCCATTGCCTGCCCATGACGCCATTCTATCGCGGCATGAGCAGCAACGCCGGCCATAAACCTACCGTCTCCAACACTCCACTATAAAGCATGAAATTAAGCCCGCCTGCCAGCAACAAGGTGCAAACACTAGCCAAGGGGAGGGATTTGATGTGAGATTTTAAAGGTGAATACATAACTCTCAACATTGGTGGTAAAAAGTTTTTTTTTTCCCTATGATGGGAACGTAATACCACCGCAAACATTACTTTGATCTATTGTGGTGTATCCTCTTTTTATTTATGCCATAACGTAGTAATAAGACACTATTGTTTGAGTAACTACCACTACTGTTGTAAGCAATTATCCCAGCCAGGTAATACATTCCTTATGAAATTTATTACCTGATTGGGAGCAGCAGGCCAGATTTCCCAAGATCTCATCGGACCCTTATCAAGATATCTGCATCGTTTATAAAATAGTGCAACACTGTCACACAACAAATGTTCAGAGCTTTCACTCTTTAAGTTACAAAAGCGACATTTATCTTCATGAAGTTTATCAATGATTTTCAGGTGATATTTACAAGGACAGTGTCCTGTTATCAATCCAGCGTATGTACTCAAATCTTTTTTAGAAAGATTAAGTAATTTTTGTGTATGCAAAGCGTTCGGCTTTATAAAACGTTTAGATTGCCGAGAATTTAAGGTACTGGTTCAGGTACTGTACCTTTGTTTTCTCCCAGTTTTTTAGCTCCATTTTTAAAGCACAAAAAGAAAGTCCAAAAAATGATTCAGGACCAATGAATTTCGTGGATGACCCTATTTTTGCCAATTGATCAGCTTTTTCGTTTCCTTCGATTCCACAATGACCAGGTACCCAATAAAGGTTAACCGTATTTCGACAGGACAGTTGCTGTAATAGTTTAGTACATTCCCACACCAGTTTTGACGAGTAAGTTTTTGATTTCAAAGCATTCAGCGCCGCTTGACTATCTGAACAAATGCAAATATTCGCATTTTTATAGTTCCTTTTTATGCGAATCGTTGCACATTCTTAGATAGCATATATTTCGGCTTGAAATACTGTCGGCCATTTTCCCATGGATACCGAGAAGTTAACCCCAGGGCCGGTAATACCAGCCCCGACCATATTATCTTGTTTCGATCCATCTGTATAGAAAATTACTGATCCAGGACTAATATTCAGTCTTCCTGCATCCCAGTTAACGCGAGTCAGATCGGGAACTTGGAAATTATGGTTGAAATAATGTCACTTTACCATACAATCTTCGTTCATCAATATTAATGGGCTTATCTGAAACTCTTTTAGAATGCTCAAATGTCCAATAAGATCTCCATCGAAGAAATTCATGGAGCCTTAGAGCACTTTTCACTGCATCCAGTTCAATAAATTGATGAAGAGGAAGGATATTGAGTAAAGCATCTAAGGCTGTAGAAAGAGTACTACGCATTGCACCAGTTACGGAAATAGTAGCAAGCCTTTGTAGCTTGTTTATTTTGACTTGTGCCGTTTGTTGCTTAGTTTTCGGCCACCATATAAGTGAGGTGTAGGTAATCCTGGGTTTAACTATGGCCGAGTATATCCAGCGTATCATATTTGGCTTCAGACCCCATTTTTTCGAAACGTTCTTCTGCAGGTCCAAAAAGCATTTGTTGCTTTGCCTGTTTGTTGATCAATATGTTTGTTCCAGCAGAGTTTACTATCTAAAGTTACTCCTAAAAACTTTACTTCTAAAGATAGTGACAGCTTTACGTCTCCTAGTTTAAAATCAGTTAAAGAGATTTTACGTCTTTTAGTAAAAGGTACAATAGTTGTTTTTGTAGGATTGACATTCAATCCCTCATCTTTGCACCACGACAGTGTGAATTTTAATGCTTTTTGCATTCTGTCGAAAACAGCTTTATCGAATTTTCCACGAACTATAATGACAATGTCATCCGCAAACCCAATTATTTGGTAAAAAGTTGCTTTAGTTACTACATTTTAAGAAACTGTGACTTTAGCTAGGGGCATCTCACTCCATACTTTAGTTCCGATATTTATTAAGTATTTTTAAATATCTCGTAAGTACTCTTAAGTATTTTAAATCTTGCTTCTATTTTCAACGGAGTAACGTGTGTTTTATGGTTGTTTGCTAGTGTAGTGTGTTTTATATTCCAAATCTGCCTAAGAAATTATATAACAAAATATCTGGTTTTCAGTGATCTAGAATGTGAAACTGAAGTACATCAAGAATGCGTCTTTCTGATCAGTTGTTTTCAACATCAGAATTCTAGAAAGCAATTGTGGACATAACGAATGAGCTTTAAATATGTACAGTCTCCTACAATTAAAGACCATTTAATAACGGTACAGTCAGTCGAGCTTGTTAATCGATTGTCGTTGTCCAAATGGAATTTATAATTAAATAAAAGGTGAACAAAATTAATCTTTATTATTTTGTTTATTTTTAAATCTAAAGTCTGGAACGCACAAAAAATGGTCAACTTCAAAATCCTTAAAAAAAATGCTGCTTTTGGAATTTGAGTGTATATACAGTGGTTGCTATGATGAGTTTTCACCGTTTGCACACCAGTTTTCAAAATGACGTCCAAGCAAGAGGAGCAGCGTGTCAAAATTTTGCTCACGCAGCAAAAGAATCCGACGTTCTCACACGCCAAGTTGGCAAAATTGATGGACGTGGCCAAATCGACCGTGACAAACGTTTTAAAGTGTTCGGGGAGCGTCTGTCGACCACCAGAAAGCCTGGAAGCGGTGGCAATCGTAATCCGAACGTGGCAGCGACGACGAAGAAGGTGGCGGTGAAATATAAGCAGAATCCTCTCCTCTCCTCTCCATTCGGGACGTCGCTGGCAAGCTCAATGTCTCCCATACCACTGTGCAGCGGGCCAAGAAACGAGCCGGGTTATCGACGTTTAAGAAGGTGAAGGTGGCGAACCGAGATTACACACAAAATACGGCGGTAAAGCAGCTTCCATTTTTTAACGTCCTTTTAAACAAACCACCTTGAGGAGGTGGAGATAGTTCATTCAGGACGGCCAAGTCGTATCCAGACCCAGCCGGTTTGCATCCCCAGGTAACGATAATCACAGGCTACTTAGAGTTGGCTATAACCTTTTTGCTCTGTCATCGTCATCACGGGCACTACCGATTTATTGACAATAGTGCATTGGTGACAACGATCATCCCCCGTTCTTGTTCGCATTACTGACGGCAAATATCACCGCCAGCAACCCCACCGGGCACCGCGTGGAGGTAAGAATCGGAGTTCATGTGCACAGAGGTCGCAAATCGCCGGTCAGGGCAGAACCCAACAACCATTGATAGGCGTTCTTATGCACCTGCTTTACCCGGCGGCAAAGCAGCGGTCCCGGAAGCTGTATACGAATCTGCTCACAAAGTTCGACTGTGTCGTCATGGACAACGAAACTTATGTGAAGGCGGATTTTAAGCAGGTTCGGGACAGGAGTTTTATACCGCACCAGGAAAAGGGAAGATGGCTGAAATTTTCAAAACCATCAAACTATCGAAGTTCCCGAAAAAATATCTCGTCTGGCAGGCGATATGCACGAGTGGTCTAAAAAGCGGCATTTTCATTACTACGGGAACCATCAATCAAGAGATCTACGTCCAGGAGTGCCTGGAAAAGCGGCTGCTACCATTCCTAAAGCAACATAATAGACCTGTGCTGTTCAGGCCGGACTTGGCGAGCTGCCACTATGGGAAAAAGGCAATCGAGTGGTACGATGCTAACAACGTGGTTGTGGTACCCAAAGACCTCAACCCTCCCAACAGCCCAGAACTCCGCCCTATCGAACGGTATTGGGCCTTGGTCAAACGGAATCTACAAAAAAAAACTAATAAATCCATGAAAAACGAGCAGCAGTTTAAATCTAACTGGCGTCCGGCGGGAATTAAGGTCGATGAGACCACTGTGCAAAATTTAATGGAACGGGTTAAGCGGAAGGCACGGCAGTTCGGATTTGGCAAACCAAAAGAATAAACGAACATTGTTTCCTTTAAATATATGAATTGAACTATCAAAAGGAAAATAAGAAGATTTTTGAGATAAGAATTTTGACTGAAAGATTTTTGTCGACCAATTTTTGGGCGTTCCAGTCTTTACTCAAAATTTAACAAACTGATCATACTCTACCAAAACCATCGAATCAAAAGTTCACACTAAATCAAAAATAACTATGGGAAATGTCTCTAATGTTGCCCTATGGATCTAAGATTGGGCCCATCGCTAAAAATCTGCTATTTATCAATTTTATCTAGATGAACGCGTTATTGGGACGTTACTAACGGATATTTTTGGTTGCTATTGAAAATTTAGTCGATTTCTGATTAATTTATGTATGGGCCCAAATTAGGGACACTTAGGCCGACATAACCTGCATTTCCCCTATATGGTTTTTTAAATGCTCGAATTGAAAATGGAAAATGGAGCATTTTTGGAAGCCATTTATTAATTTCATTACCCTTTTAATGCGCATGCCACGAATATCGCCACAATTTTTATAATCTGTGAAGCACTATAAGTTAGTTCATCCCTCCAAGGGAGCACCATTAAGTACGTCACACTCTTAGGGAAAGAGAGGGTTTACTAATTTGTCACACTCTTAGGGAAAGGGAGGGTTTACTGTGCAATGCATTAGGTATAAGAAAAACCAGTGGCGTTTCCTTTATCTCAATCTACCTGTGCACCAACTCTCAAAACATAAACAATTATCAAAATATTGTTTGCAATGAATAGATATCGAGTAAACTAGAAGATTGAGTGTATTTTTCAACCGGTTCGAGTATGAATATTGCATTGCATTCGGTTTTAAAAGTTGGTGCACAGGTAAAAAGTGAGGTTACGGGACGCCACTGAGAAAAACGTATCGGGGTTAATTTTCTCTAAATTTCGCGTGACGTACTTAATGCATGCTCCTTAACTCAATGGTTCCAACTCGATCAGTTTCTTTATGGTGAAATGTTAGGTTTTTCGATTGTACTATACATAATCTTCTTCCAACGTATCAACTACCATAATGTCTACTTGGAAATGTTTAAAGTAAGCGTCTGTAAGAAAAATATCAGATTAATTGAATGTTGTGATAGCCAATTTTAAAAACCGTTCCAAATTTTGTTCTGAACGGATGTTTTCGTTTCAAAATTGTCGAACTAGGCGACCTTTATGAGCTATGAGCCTCTATAGTATACTATAGAAGGGCATCGTATAGAGGGAAATCTGTGGAAATGTTGTTCATTTCTACGGGTATTAAGCTACGGAAGCTACGAGACTCGACTCTGTATGATGCGAATGGTTTTCGAAACCCTGAGCTTCCGTCAGCTTAAATGCCCGTAGTTAAATCACCACACGATCACGATCCTAGTGGGTGAACAGTGTACTTATAATACGTTAGTCATTTCCAGATCTGTAATTTGAACGAGAAATTTACTCGAGAAATAGTCGAAAGGTTCTAATGTCCATTAGAATGGTTTCATCCTGAGACTGGATCAAAAAATCACGCTGGGTTCGGTCAGTGGCGTGCAGTTAATGCTGTTAATACATGTATGAAAATCTACACAAAATTCAATCAAAATCCACACGTCAGATAAACATATAAATGAAAGTTGTCAAGCAACCGCGCAAACAAACTATCGCTAGATATTTCTTAAGTATTTTTAAGTATTCATTAATATTTCCATGTATCTATAACAGTGGCGTTTCCTTAACCTCAATCTACCTGTACACCAACTCTCAAAACATAAACAATTATCAAAATATTGCTTGCAATGGATAGACATCGGGTAAACTAGAAGATTTAGTGCATTTTTCAACCGGTTCGATTATGAATATGGCATTAAATCTTGTTTTGAAAGTTGATGCACAGGAAAAAAGTGAGGTTACGTTGCTACCAGCCCCGACTGTTCAACGATTTTTGTAAATTTTGAAGTGTCCATGGTATTATAGATTTCAAAAGTTTGCATTTTTTAAGAGCTTTCTTTTGAAAAAGAAAATGAAAATTCAGATATATTTTTGATGTATTTTGGATTTTAATACTGTTTAGGATATTCAATTTTTTTTTTTAAATACCATGTGTATTTTTCCCAGAAAGCCTTTATTTATCTCTCCAACTTTGTCGCAGACGCCATTTCAATCAGAAGTGACGTTTTCGTGCTACAATTCAAGAAAAAAAAACAACCAAAATGGCCGAAGTTTTGAAAAACTGTGAATGATTGCCCGTAACACACAATTATGCAAAGTTTTCTGCAAATCGGAGAAAGTCTAGTTTTTTCGATTCTAGATTTAGCGTGAAAATGCTCTCATCAGTTATAACAAACTTGTAAATTCATAATAAATAAAAGTACAACTTATAACCATACATTAGGCTTTATCGATCATTCTTGGTTGTCCCGTCGAACTCCTGGATTTTTTTTTCGGATTTCCCGATTTTCCCGGCTCGCTGGTCACCCTGAAAACTATGTTTGAAATTTTCGGATATGCACCAAAGCAAATTGCACCTTAAGCAATAGCATTCAGAGAAGATACCAAAAATATCGAACCTCCACACACAAACGCGAAACAATTTTGAGAAAAATGTCAGTGACATACATCGCCCCATCTTACCTTACGCCTATCGAATTAAAACTACGTAGAACACGCTTTGTAAACGTGACACGGCCGTGACGCCTTTGAGCATGGGGTGCCGAGTAAGAAAAATCAAGCCACGCGCAGGACCAAAAATTACTTCTTATTATTGAGTACAAATTAGCACAGAAAAAAAAACGCATCTATATCAAAGTCATCTTTGATGCATGAGTTTTCTATTCATTGATATTTATGGAAAAAAAAAAAAACTTAACGTACACCAAGCGAGCTTGTGACACTGTACACTTCACATACCAGTAATTTCACCGATTATAATTCATGTCGTAGGTTAGCGAAGCTTGAATCCAGCTAACTACAAATAATCACATCATATTACAGTTAGGTTACTATTGAGTAACTATCAGCTTATCGCAGACACAAGATAACACTAATCATCGATAAACCGTTAAAGCTTCCACAATTCGTATGCTCTCAATGCTGGCACGACACAGACTGCCATCCAGTTATAGCTGCATCTTACATGCGAAACCAAACAAGTACCAAATGAAATGATCGAATCATAGAAGCTATGAATAACTAAAAAGGACGACAATGAGTACAGCACGACGAACATTGCCGGGTAATCTATCCCATCGGCAAATTCTTACAGTCATGGCCATTTTCTTCAGCCGAATCTGTTGCTTGAAATAATGCAACTAAACTAAACAGCAAATAGCTACCTTCTTAAAACCAACGAACCATGCCTGGACTTCTAGTTTTCTGTTTGCCTTCAAACGTCACGTGATAAGATCGTGAATTGGTGCTGATATACCTGTGCCATCAGCGTGAATCTTAAATTTCAACCCAACAAGAGGGAGAAAACGCGTGTAAAAAACCGTCGTAATCCATGTCGTCTGTTGTCAATAATATTTCTTTGAATTTGTGTGGTTTCCTGGTCGTAAATAGTTCAAGATGAATTTTCAAATAAACGTATATGCTTTTGTAAAAAAAAAAATTCAAACGTACATTTGTCTTAGCTCAGCCACGCACACTAACACCAGCATCATGTTGAGTAAACTTTACCCTACCTGATGGTGGCGTCCGTGTGCGGGGGTGAGAAACGAGATGCGAAAAATTGTCATTTCAATCTTCGTTTGCTAAAGCAGGATGCTTCCTTTTAATTTACATGCAACCAATTCACGATATATTCCACATAAAGTTGATCGATGTTACAAAACCACCCATGGACCTTACTGACTACCATAACCATTACCATTAAAGTTCTCAAACAATAAGTAAAAAGGTTCTAATATAGTTCTCTTTCCGAAAACGTATGGAGAAAACAAATATTTTGAATGGTAAGAACCATTATTACAAGAACAAGAACAACCCATTATTTGAAAGGTTTACAGGGTGTCCATTCAAATTTAATTTTTCAATTCCCGGTTTTTCCCCGGTTATTAGGGTAAATGTTGGCTTCGGCACCCATTGACTGTTTTCGGCAACCAAAATTTAAACGTTAATTTCACTATGTTTTCCCATCAACGCACTTCCCTGAATGTGTCCAAACGATTGTTTAGCCTTTCAGCTTCAATCTGATTATATTTCAACGATCAAGCAATCCAGTAATGCTACATTTTTCTTCAAATAAAGCATACGCACTACAAAATGGGGTTGATTTCGAGTTGCCGACAATAGAACAGCTGGTTAACACGCAGTTCTAATGGGAAGGTTGCCGAAGAAAAAGAGGCTGCCGACAATAGTCACACTCACCTGAGAAGTTTGGAGCGTTGTAAAAACGCTTTCAAAACGTTTTGAAAAATTCTGTCGATTGGAATGGATAAAGAAGCAAGCAGCAGATGAATGTAAACAAACAGACACATCATATATGTGCGTGACGCTGAGAAAATGCTAGTAGAAGTGCAGACGCTGCTTAGATTGACGAGAATACGTAAATTCCCCTATATAACCCTTTAGAGATAATGATAAAATTTTGTCAGCAGAATTCCTCTACAATATGCAGGGCTGGTAGTGGGTATTTTATACAATAGTATTAACTACAATAACGAAAAAAAAATGACCAAATAGTGACTCTAAAACAATAAAAAAAAAGTGACCAATAGTGACATGTATTGATCGAAAACATATTAAAGATATGGACTTAATCTGTCGTTGAATGCGATCCGCTTTGACAAATATTATAAATTCCCAAACAACCATGAGCATTTTACAAGCTTTATTAAAAATAAAACAAATGGTTGAAGCATCTTATAAATTTGTTTTCGTAAAATCAGTATTAATTGGATAATCTAGAGTTGGTTGGAAATGCTTACATGAAGCTTTAGTGTGATAATTTATTAGCTAGAGAATGATCTATAGAAGAGAGTAGTAGGTGAATAGTTCCGTTAGAGTACGGCAGTATGAAAATTGATTAGAAGTTGAAAATGAGCGAAGGGCCATTAATGCGACAGTACTCTAACGGAACTATCCACCTACTCTCTTCTAAAAATCATTCTCTAGCTAATAAATTATCACACTAAAGCTTCATGTTAGCATTTCCAACCAACTCTGAAAATCGCTAACTTCGCGTATGAAGTAACATAAAAACACTTTGAATGTAACAACTCAAGGCGGGAGTAGCCGTCAACAATGCTGATGATGGTACAGCACGCAACAACCACCCTACTGCTTTCTCTCTGAGATGATCACGTTGGTCATGACGAGAGGAGCAACACAATAGTTGGGTAAAGAAGAATTCGACAGTGAGCATGCATAAGGGCCTATACGCGATGATCGATTCTCTTCGTCGATTTTCTCTTTTGTTAATAACTCGCTAGATTTAACGTTTCTCGGTGCGTTTGCTGTTGCTTTTTATAGCCAATACAACCTGTTACTACTCTGCATTGAACAAATTCTAGAAAATTGTTTCGCTTAGCTGTAGCAATGCAAAGAGAATCGATCATCGCGTATTCGACCTTATGCATGCTCACTGTCGAATTGCATTATAACACACCATCGACTGGAAATGCTCTCGCAACGTGGGGCTTTAGGTAGTGATGAAAACGTCGCTAGAACTATTCCACAGCCGCAGTCAGTTTATGAGCAAAAAGAAGGACGCACATTTTTGCCTGTAGACTTGGAGACATACTTCAAGTCTCCGTACGGGTTAGGCAAAGATGTGCGTCTATCTTTAAAAACTGTCGCATTAATGGCCCTTCGCTCATTTTCAACTTCTATTCAATTTTCATACTGCCGTACTCTAACGGAACTATCCACCTACTCTCTTCTAAAGATCATTTTCTAGCTAATAAATTATCACACAAAAGCTTCATGTTAGCATTTCCAACCAACTCTGAAAATCGCTAACTTCGCTAAGAAGTTACATAAAACACTTTGAATGGATAATCTAGGTTAATTTGTAACCTCCATTTCCCACACAGTACTCATTTTTCTGCCACGATTTTTTGGAAACCAACCGTGGATTAAGTTGAATTTAGATTCAGATCGCGAATTGGTTGAATTTCGGGATGTGAAAGCTTAAAACATATAAATTTATTGCGAAATCTTGAAATAAAAAAAAATTGAGGCGCAGAGAAAAATGTTCAACGTCTTGGACAAATTTGTAAATTTTAAGACAAGCAATTTAAAAGATCTCGAATATAGAAACTTCTGTAAAACTTCAAACATAGACAAATTTTCATATCTCTGGAACCTAGACAAGTGTTCTGGATCGTATCAATAATTATCAATATTCGGGAACGAGGAAAATTTTCTCGATCTTCCAAAAAGTTGTAAGATTTTGGTCTACATTTTAGAGATATTGGACATTTTTTTGTTTAATGCTGGTACTTCGTAATTCGCGATCTTTAAGTCAAACAAATTAAGAAAGCTTAGAATAATTTACGACATGTTAGAATGTAAGTTCACAGTCCGCAAAAAATTTAATGTTTCAAAAATATAGCAAAGATTTCATGATTTTAAACATATAATTTATCTAACATCTGGGATTGGAAATTTGTTGATTCCGGACTTGTAGAAAATAAAATTTGATGGGCTAGGAAAAGAACTTCTGAAAAAAAAAGATTCTACTACATGATTTTTCGATGTTTGCCGATACTAAAGCTTCCGGCCTTCAAAGATTTTATCGAAATTCAAAATTTTGAAAAAAATCTAGCGCTTGGAAAGATTCCTAGACCATTTTTCAACATATTAGGCTTGGACAACTTTCAAGATGACGAAGAGATATCGAAACCAGAGTTTATCCAGTTGTCTACCTACTTTTCCCAGTTTTATTGAAACAATTAAATATGGTAAAATACCCCAAGTACCATCACAAGTTTTATCGCATGATAAAACCCAAATCTTAACATGAAGCATAGATTATTATTTCGCTTAACTGTTGACCCTAAAGAATACAGTATGTAATACGTAGTAAGGTCAAAATATGTTATTCTCAATTGGGGATTGGAATTGAGATGAGAAATGCAAGGAAATACCAATGATGATTTTTGAAATAATCTTAACAGAATTCCAAGAGGATGATTTGAGAATGGTTAGCAAAATTTCAAGGAAAGTATTTGTTTATTTATAGTAATTTTCACACTCTCGGATCATTCGTGCTTTATCCGGGTGAGATTTTAACTCATGATTTTGGAATGAGAGGTATGGATTCAGATCTTTATGTTTTACAGACTAACCTCGGTATTCAAAGATGTCTTAATCTTGGTATCTGGTTAGCACAAAGTGCAGAAATTAATGTTTAATTTATCTCTATGTCCGGTGTCGAATATTTGCATGCTAAGCATGATCGGAGTTGGCAAGGGTTTCAGATGACATGAATCTGCTTCTCTATCTTGAAGTAGCTTCGAAACAGGATATGTCTCGCTCAACCTTTATACTAGAACTGCTTCACTCGGAAAACTGTGGCAAAAGAATTCAAACAATGCCACCATATGCATTCCAATGACACCATATGAAATTCTATAAATTTAGCTATCGTAGTAGTAAAAACGACAAAATCACCGCTTGATCTGGGCGCGAACAGATTGCGAGTGAGAGAAAAGAATAATATGAAATTTGTAAGCAAGAGAATATAATGATGTATGTGCTATAAAGTTGATTCATTCCAAGTAACATTACAAGTTTAAAGGTTTAAAGGATTCTTCAAGATCAAATTATGGCCTACAAGACTATTATTTCATTTTCATATTCATTTTGCAGCGTTTGGTGGGGCAATGGGAGCGCAAGTCAATCCAAAGCCGAGGATAAAGGACGGGTAATGGCTGAATAGTCTATGCGGACCACTTGAACGCCATGGGAAAAGGAAGGGATTGAAGAGGCCGGTTATTGGGGGTTTTGAGGAAATGACACATAGTGATGCTACATGTAAAGAAACCGAAAATCCATCTTCCAATGATTCATCCTTTCACATATATACCAAATTGATATTTTAAAGCAATAATCAAAATAAACAGACAATACATGAAAAGGCTAGTTGCCAGTTGCTTTAAAGGCTAGTTGCCTCCCTAAGCGGACCCTCCGCATCCTAACTCTTCTGTTAATCCACTTAATGCTACTAGGCTGTCTAAATTTTCTTATTTAAGTTCGTTTGATGATTATGATATCTCTAGTCTAATTTAATAAATAATTGAAATCTCTAATCTACCTACCATGCTTTATTAAGTACCTGCACTTGTGAATGTAATCTAAAATTAAACGTGTTTCAAGTTGATGTTGACTTTGACCTATATTTAATATATATTAGTTCGTCCCAGGTGACACCTTCAAGTGACTAAAATGCTTCACTTTGAAGTTAGTTTCCTAGCTGATTTTTAAATTACATTACATTACAAAAATACGTATGGTTATGTTACAATAGAAGCACGTCACAATGGAAATCCCGAGCCAAAGTTCAAACACTTATCCCAAATCAAAATGAAGCACATATAAGATTAGTTGCAATACCATGTACAAAAATGGTGTTTAACATTGTTCCCTGAGTAATACCTCAATGAAAACAACAACGAAAGCTTGTCACGCAAGCAGAAGGAGCACTGTTGGGCACTTTCTGAAATATTGCAATAGGGGAATTTACGTATTCTCGGCAACCTAAGCAGCGACCTTCTTTCTATAGCCTTTTTTTCTATGGAACGCACACATATGCAGTATTGGTTTGTTTACAATCTTTTGCTGTAAGCTGCTCTAACAATTTCAGTCGAAAGAATTGTTAAAAACTGTTTTGAAACGCTTTTACAAAGCTCTCTAGTGAGAGCGAGTATTGTCGGCAACTAGTTTTTCTTCGGCAACCGTTCCATTTGAACTGCATGTAAATCTGCTGCTCTATTATCGGCAACTCGAAATCAGCTACAATTTGTAGTGCGTGTGTTTCATTTCAAGAAAACACTGCTAGATTGCTTTTTCTCAGTGGTAAAAATATAGTCAAATTGAAGCTGAAAGCATAAAGAATCGTTTGCATGCATTCAGCGAAGTGTTTTCGTAAGAAAATCCAGTGAAAATAGTGTTTCAATTTGGGTTGCCGAAAATAGTCTGTCATGCCGAAGCCGTCATTTCCCCTAGTATAATTCCCTTGCAAACCCAAATAAATCTATCTACGTAAAAATAAATAAAATAAGAGTGATTTGCGGCAAAACCCGCCAGTATCGCACCCAACGTCAGTGCCTATACGTAAGCGTACTACAACGCGGCTTTTAAATAAAGGAGTAACAAGTGTGATACTATCACTTCAGGCTAGAACTTTGGTTCTCTTATGCAATGGTTCATCAGAGAGGGGAAGCTCAGTAATCCTCATCGCAATGCTCATGACGCTATTCTGCCACGACATGAGCCAACGATGCCGGACCTAAACCAACCGTCTCCAACGCTCCACTATAAAGCATAAGATTAGGCCCGCCCACCAACGTCCAGGTTAAAAAACTAGCCAAGGGGAGGGAAGATCAAATTATGGCCTACAAGACTAATATTACATCAAAATTGTTACTTGGGATGAGTATATATGATCTTTCCCGGTGCAATTTGGGTTTTCCCGCATTTTTCCCGGTTTTTTCCCGGTAAATCCGAATTCCCGGTTTTCTCCCGGTTTTCCCGGTTGGATGGACACCCTGTATTACCATTCGTAATGTGTCGAACCTCTCGGTGATCAGTCAGATGGATGAACACATTGGCAATCTTTCCAGGAGACGAACCTCGAATCTTCTGATCCGCAGTCAGATGGAAGTCACTGGTGATTGCGTACTGTAGACGATGGTAAATATCATGGCAAGTGTTGAAGCTTGGATGGCTTTGACTGCTGCCCATTCACGACCTTGAATCTAACAAAAACCATTTGTGCGAAAATACACATGAACATGGAAAAGTATACACTTTGGTAGGAGATCCTTATTACAACGCGGGATTGCGGACCGATAGGACTAGAATATTGGGCTTTTGCAGTGTTGCCATATGGTATAATCAACCGGTGAAAACTAGCGATTTTAAATTGGCTCACTACTTGAATAGCCAGAACACGAAAGATTGGCCGACAAAAAATCGTTTCTTTCAGTCAAAATTCATACCACAAAAATCTTTTTAATTTTTTTGTTTTGGTAGTTCAATTCATATATTTAAAGGAAAAAAATGTTCGTTTATTCTTTTGGTTTGCCAAATCCGAACTGCCGTGCCCTCCGCTTAAACCCTTCCATTAAAATTTTGCATAGTGGTCTCATCGACCTTATTCGCCGCCGAACGCCAGTTAGATTTAAACTGCTGCTCGTTTTCCATGGATTTATTAGTATTTTTTTTTAGATTCCGCCAAATACCGTTCGATAGGGCGGAGTTCTGGGTTGTTGAGAGGGTTGTGGTCAACCACGTTGTTCGCATCGTACCACTCGATTGCCTTTTCCCATAGTGCCAGCTCGCCAAGTCCGGCCAGAACAGCACAGGTCTATTATGTTTCTTTAAGAGTGGTAGCAGCCGCTTTTCCAGGCACTTCTGGACGTAGATCTCTTGCCACCTTCTCTTTTCCTGATACGGTATAAAACTCCTGTCCCGGAAGCTGCTTGAAATCCGCCTTCACATAAGTTTCGTCGTCCATGACGACACAGTCGAACTTTGTGAGCAGATTCTAACTTCTTGAACGTCGACAACCCGGCTCGTTTCTTGGCCCGCTGCACAGTAGTATGGGAGACATTGAGCTTGACAGCGACGTCCCGGATGGAGAGGTTAGGATTCCGCTTTTATTTCACCGCCACCTTCTTCGTCGTCACTGCCACGTCCGGATTACGATTGCCACCGCTTCCAGGCTTCCTGGCGGTCGACAGACGCTCCTCGAACACTTTAAAACGTTTTTCATGGTCGATTTGGCCACATCCAGCAATTTTGCCAACTTTGCGTGTGAGAACGTCGGATTCTCTTGCTGCGCGAGCAAAATTTTGACACGCTGCTCCTCTTGCTTGACCGTCATTGTGCAAACTGGAGAGCTAGCGGTGAAAACTTATCATAGCAACCATTGTATATACACTCAACTTCCAAATGCAGCATTTCAGGTTGTTCATGCATTTTTAACAGAAACGCACCAATTTGGAGTTGACCAATTATTGTGCGACTTTACCAGAGCTGAGCCAAAAAGTTGAGTACGCTTCTTCGGGACCTTCTGGTCTTAGAGTTACCTCTATGGTATAATGGTATAATTTGATGTGACGGTATGATAGCTTTGACACGTCTCTTGAGCAGGCGAACGATCTGAGCAGCAGTAGTCGTAGTTCAGATGAATCTGCAGCTTATCTTGCATCCTATGTGATAATTTCTTTACTACCCTTGATATACAAAAATCCTTGTTAGGTACGTAGGCAAACAGGAGATTTCAATAGCGCTACGACTTGATGGTAACGACGTTATGCAGGGTGAAATGGTTATTCTTCATTTATTCGAAACGCACATCGCACACAAGTTAATGTATTTTTGGCCAATCGACTGCTGGAATGATGAGGCATACATTCAGATAATAGGGTTACGGTATGTAATGTGGGTCTAGTCCTTTCATTCGGCCTATCACGCAAATAAATAATTAATTAAGGAATATTACACAAAAAATAAGGAAAATATTGATCACTGATGATTGATAAATGTGTACCACACACAAATCAATTTATATCACAACATTTCAATACATTTTCAGCTCTCGTAAGTAATAAAACTGGTTGAGAATATCACTCTGTTCGGAGTTTTTAGCCGCCATGACTTCTAAGGTTAAGATGGGAAGGTTGCACTGACGATCATCAAATGGCCTGATTATGGCATTTATTGAATGGAATTACCTGATAATACACACTAGACGTAAAACTCACAGTTACTGTTTGAATATTTTATGTTTATTTTAATTGTTTAACAACGTTTTCACAAGTAAATCATGGACCCAACTTTAGGGACACATTTCTTTTCTATGTTCCTAACTTTGGCCCATGAAATTCATTTGACAGCATATAGCAATAAGAGTAACGTCAACAATGTGGTTTGCATTTGGATGATAAGGAACGAACAGGAAGGGAGATTTTTTCTGCCAAATCTGTATAATGAACATCACAATGTTTTGATTTAGATATTCTGCGGTCGAAAGACGATAAGCGAAATTTTTAATTTTTAATTTTTAACTTGAGTGATTTAATGTAGTTTTCGTAAAATTTTCTCTAAGAAATGTTTTGAGGAATGAAGAGTATTAAGTTAACAGTGATAGTGATAAAAAAAAATACATAAGAAAACGTTACCAAGAGCGTTTTTTTTGAGAATCAAACAGGATAGGACGAAGTTGCATCCATAAATAGACCCAATTTGGGGACAATAGACCGATATTACATACATTTCCCTGGTGAGTTTTTGTCTTAAAAAAAGTAAGTTTTTCAACTTTTTGCGGTTCCTGATAGCAAACGACATGATAAGCATATCTAAGCATACCATTTAGCAGTAGAATATCGTTTGCAGGTAAATTAATTGATGAGTTATGATTAAAAACGTAATCTATGGCTGCATATTAGACCGAGGTTAGGGACGTATACCCTATGTCTAAAGTAATTTACATTGATGATTCAGTATGATCATTATACATGTTGATGTTAGATAGAAAGGTGTTATAGACATCCCTAATGGGAAAATGTGAACTCTCTCTCTTTTTACAAACTCTCTAATTGTAGATCTCAGATATAATCATTTGTAATGGATAGTATTGAACTGATCGAGCAATAGGCATGTCTTTGCTGCGCAATATTTGACTGTAATAAAGTTGATTGTTCTGTGTATTTTCTAATAAGATCCGGTGCAGGTGTCAAACAGGTGTGGGTGACTGTTACCCTACCGTTGAAAGTGGTCTTCATTTGCGTGCTGTATTTACCCCCGGATCGACTTGGCGATTCTGAGTTGATCGATCAACACATTGATTCACTTTTTTGGGTTGTATCCAAGATGAATGCGACTGACGAAATCCTTGTTGTTAGTGATTTCAATCTTGCTTCAGTCAACTGGTCATCGAATGAAACAGGGTTCTTTCATCCTCGCTCTAACGGCTCATACATTACACCTCTAGTAGCATCTCTCCTAGATTGCTACAATACTGCTGATCTTCTGCAACGGAACGGGATCTCCAATGAAAATCAACGAGTGAGTTAAAGAGGCACCAGAACCACTAGTTAAAGGGTGGTCAAGGGAAAACGCGTGTAAATCGGTGAAATCGTTTATTTAAAAAATCAAATTAAATTTCTTTTTCAAGTTCAATTAGTATAAAATTCAGGAAAAATATTCAGTTAGGCTTCCGCTTTTCCAAATCCGAATTGCCGGGCCTTACGCTTGACCCCTGCCATCAGATTTTGTACAGCCACCTTGTCCACCTTCTTCGCCGCAGAAAGCCAGTTTGCCTTGAACTGCTGCTCGCCCTTAGCAGTTTTTTTGGTCTTCTTTAGGTTCCGCTTGACAATAGCCCAGTATTTCTCAATTGGGCGGAGCTCTGGCGTGTTGGGAGGGTTCTTGTCCTTGGGAACCACCTGCACGTTGTTGGCGGCGTACCATTCCATGGCCTTTTTACCGTAATGGCAAGATGCCAAATCCGGCCAAAACAGTACGGAACAACCGTGTTTCTTCAGGAAAGGCAGCAGACGTTTATTCAAACACTCTTTCACGTAAATTTCTTGGTTGACAGTCCCGGAAGCTATGAAAATGCTGCTTTTCAAGCCACAGGTACAGATGGCTTGCCAAACCAGATATTTCTTTGCGAACTTTGACAGTTTCATGTGCTTGAAAACATCTGCTACCTTTCCCCTTCCTTTTGCCGTATAAAACTCCTGTCCCGGAAGCTGCTTGTAGTCGGCTTTGACGTAGGTTTCGTCGTCCATTACCACGCAGTCAAACTTCGTCAGCATCGTCGTGTACAGCCTCCGGGATCGCTCTTTGGCCGTCGTATTTTGTTTATCATCGCGATTTGGAGTCACTACCTTCTTGTAAGTCGATAGTCCGGCTCGTTTTTTGGCTCGATGCACGGTTGTAGACGATACACCCAGCTTATTTGCGGCATCTCGGAGAGAGAGGTTAGGGTTTCGCTTGAAACTACCGGCAACTCTCTTTGTCGTCTCAGCGGCTTCCGGTTTTCGATTTCCCCCCGATCCAGACTTCCTGGCTGTCGACAAACGTTCCCCAAACACTTTAATTACATTTGTAACGGTTGATTTGGCAACTTTTAGCGATTTTGCCAACTTTGCGTGCGAGTAGCTCGGATTTTCGCGATGCGCGAGCAAAATTTTGATACGCTGCTCTTCTGGCTTGGACGGCATTTTGACAACTGAAGAGTGAATTCCAAAATCAAAATAGGAGCAACATTCTACACACACACACCTTCAAAATGAGGGGTGTTCAGGTTTTTTAAATGCAAAATTGAAAGAAATACGTCAAGTTGATATTGACCAAATTTTGACCGTATCACCCTTTAAACTCTGCAGTTATCATTACACTTATATCAGGTTTGCACTTTTCGCGAGTTACCGTGGACAGCGTATCGTATGACTGACTACGAGGGAATGGCAACCTTTTTCGAAAACATCAGCTGGGACGATGAACTCCGAGATCGTGACGCGAATGCTGCCTCTTCTATTTTCTTGAATATTGTAGTGTATGCGATCGACCAGTTTGTACCCATGACAACTCCACCCATATCTAGTAACCCTCCTTGGACCAACCACCGACTCAAGCGACTGAAGTCATCCAAACGAGCTGCCCTGAAGACATTTTGTAAACTTCGAACAGATGCATCGAAGAGCAAGTACAACCTCGTTAACAAACAGTATAAGCGGCTCAACAAACAGGTTTGTCAAGCCCATCAGCGCCATCTACAAACTAAACTCAAAGCAAATCCCAAGAGCTTCTGGAATCATGTGAACGATCAACGGAAGGAATTGGGCTTACCTTCTACAATGTACAATACGGATCAAGAAGAATCAGATACGGAGGGAATTGCTGACCTGTTCATGTCACAATTCAGCAGTGTCTTCCTCAAAGAAAATTTACCTAACGAGCACGTACTTTCTGCTGTTGGGCCGCATCCGCCTATCTCGACTAATGATGTTCGTAGAGCAGGCCTGTTTGAAAAATTCTTTCAGCACTGGCCCTGACGGAATTCCCTCCGCGGTTATTAAGAACTGTATTGGAGCTTTAGCATCCATCTTCAACCTATCTTTGGATTCTGGGATCTTTCTCGACTGCTGGAAGGATTCTTTTGTTTTCCCTGTCTTCAAAAAAGGCAATAAGCAGTCGGTGTCCAACTACACATGCTCTAGTTACATCGCGACTGAACAACACGGTTTTATGCCGAAGAGGTCCACCGCTACAAATCTCGTTCAATACACATCATCAATCATACGCGAGATGGAAAGAGATCATCAAGTCGATGCTATCTACATCGATCTTTCTGCTGCTTTTGATAAAATTAATCACGAGATTGCAGTGGCCAAACTAGAGCGACTTGGCTTTCACGGTTCCCTTATTGCTCAAACCTCACCGGTCGATAGGGTAGAGCGCTACTTCGTCGTAATCGCCCATTTCCGTTCTATCGATCAGAAAAGATCAATATTATCAATGATCTCACCGTGCACAAATTAATAATAGGTATGTGCCGATGCGTTAGTTCATTAGCTACAACATAAACCCTATTAGAGCGCATTGTATGAATATTTACGCTCATTGTTCTCAAAACAAAAGAAGCGCTCCTAGCGAATCCCTTTTTTCTACGTTTATCCGTAGGACGAAGGAAATCTAATGGCGTTTCAATGCGTTTGGACGGAATTGAAACTCGTAGGACGAATTTAAAATCAAGAAGCAGTATTAGATTTTAAGCAATATCTCAATAATTTGTGACTCTTTATCAAATCCAATGGTACGTATGGAAAGGTGAATAAATTTAGAAGTCATATTTGACAGAAATATTCTCCTTTTTGTTTAAACTCGTTCAGAAAAGAGAGATAAAGCGAGGGTTGTGCTTAGTACGACTGAAATTAGATCAAAAACCCTATATGTCAGTGAAGATTGGAGATCTTTTTTCTCAACCGTTCGCTGTTTCTTCTGGTGTACCTCAAGGCAGTCATCTGGGACCGTTCATATTTTTATTGTATCTGAATGACGTTCACTTTTCGATCCGTTGCCTGAAGCTTTCAAATTATACTTTGTCTTCAAAGGTCGAAGTGATGCATTGTTTATTCAGCAGCAACTGGACGTTTTTACTGTTTAGTGTGATGAGAACAGGATGGTATTAAATGCTTCTAAATGTGCCATTATAACGTTTTCCTGGAAAAAAAAAATCACCTATGTGTTATGCTTACAGCCTGCAGGAGCAAATATTAAGCCGTGAGTGAATCTACCATTAAATACTTAGGCGTCCTACTTGATTCACAACTCACCTTCAAGGACCATGTGGCTTAGGTATCCGCTAAGACGTCTTCTCAACTTGGTTTCATTTTTCGTTTCGCCAAAGACTTTAGGGACATTTTCTGTTTAAAAACACTCTATTGTTCGCTAGTCCGCTTCACATTAGAGTACTGTTCCGTAGTATAGGCTCCTTTTTACAGCAACGGGGTGAATCGTATTGAGGCCATTCAGCGAAGATTTGTACGTTTCGCCCTTCGTTGGTTACTCTGGAGTGATCCTTTCAATCTCTCCATCTGCCTTAAGTACACTGACGATCTTCATATATCATTTTTTTTCATGGCACTGCTACAGATTCTAGACACAATTTCGACTTTAAAGCTGGGTTTAGACTAGGCAAGTCAAATGATCAACTCAGTTGAATTCAATTGGCTTGAATAGTTGAGCCGGGTTCAACTTTTTTTCTTTTCAAGTGAGTTGATCAAGTCAGTTGAATGGCATGGTTTACACGTTCATTTCGCGTTCAAGTCAGTTGATCAATTGACTTGCCCTGTCTAAACCCAGCTTAAAGACGAAAGACGAAACGCAATTGAAATGCTGTGCTGATCCATTACTTTGTACTTACAGCAATAATATGTTTCGCTACAAGGGGCGAGGCAAAGGAGGTTAACATATTGCAGATACAATATTGATCCTTGCAATTGAATGTTGAAAACAGGCTTTATTAAGCCACACTCACAAACTTGCAGTGAGGCGTATATCATGTTGATGAGTAGAATCTTCCCTCACAAAATCCTTCCGGATGCTTAGGTTATAGATCAGTGTGCGTTCTCTGAGCTCATTTTGCTTCTTATAATTTTGCCTCTGAGTAAAAGAGCTGGCAACAAATGAATGCCAAAAGAAACCACCCAAAACTAAATTTACCGGTGAAAGAAGAGTGCGGCAAACCATCATGGACTGATCTATGAACCTCTAGGTAGGCTATTTGTTTAATTAATTTCAGTCATTTAATTTTTTTCCCTTTTGTTAGAAGGAGTGGGATGTGTGGTGTATGAATGAATTAATGTATTACCATTCGTAATATACATGGTCGAACCCCTCGGTGATCAGTCAGATGGATGAACGAATACATTTATCCTCACGCGGCGGAGCAAAACATCAACAAGCAAATACGGCACTTATACTCTTTCCATCGTGGACCATTGCAGAGACATGGCGTGCAGCAGCTTCGAGTCCGTGTCCTGGGTGAATCTCGATTGGAGACACAGTTGGAACTCCACAATAACCATAATACATGAGGTTAAAACTTTATCACACACACGTTCACGTAAAGTTCCATAACCATTTCAGTTAAAGTTTAGCAGGGAATATAAACAGTTTTTAACCATTTTTGGTAAGGTCAAGTAATGGTTCGCATTTATGCGGGTGGGCACTGACAGCTCATAATTTGTAAACTAATAGAAGATTCAAACCAGAATTTAAAAAAAGGCATGACTGATATTTTAGATATTCTTAATATTTTTGTTTACATTTAGTGAAAAATATACTTAGAACTCATAAAACATTATTTTTTGATTTTCTACCACGAAGTCAATCATTTATATGGCATAAAAGGGAAAATGATTTCATTTGATAAAAATAAGACAATTCAGTCACGCAATTTTGGCAATTGGCACTTGAATTTTGACGTTTCAGATTTTGGTTTCAATAACATGGTGGCATAGAGCTTTTTTACGTTTAATCGGCGCACACTACTGCACCATTTAAATCGAACGAGTGCGAGCAAGAGGGAAACAGATTAGTGGGAAAACAAACCGTCCATTCATTGATGTGTGCTAGATAGAGAAAGACGATTAAACGTCAAAAAGGCCTATATCAGCCAGCTGGTGTGTACCGTATCGATCCGTCCTTTCAGTGGAGTGAAAGGATAAGAAACGATCCACTATGTTTCACGAAATTCAACATTTGCTTAAGGGTTTTCCTTTTGAAATGAACAGTTGCAGAGTCGTCGTCAACGCGAATGGTTTCACCAATACCAAAACAAAGTTATCAAATAAACTTAGTAGGCCATAATTAGGAACACGTCTCAAAAGTACGCCCCTAATATTCGGTCTATAGTTATAAACATACCCAGCTTGGCATACCCAGTTTTGGTCACGAACTGCTCATTTGCTAATCACTTTGCACACAGTTGACGAAAAATAGTTATTTTTTGAAGTAGTAAATAGAATAGAGTTTAACCTTGATATAGACAATTAAAAAAAGTAGATTTTAATTCTGAGCTTGAGCTTGATTGACCGCCCACGGTTGCTACTCTGTTATTGCCAGATCAGCTGTAATTACACAGAGAACCAATAGATAATGCTTGGGACTAGCAATCATCCTCAATGTGTAAAAACTGGTGATCTTAAATTAGGCAATACCAGCGCCGGCCGCGCCCGAACACAGGTCAAGAAAGGAATGGGAAGGATTGTGTTGACATGACACTCGCTTTGATGGAAGCCGAGAACACCTCTGCACTTCCACGAGGAATCACTGGGATGTTGGATAAGAGGGTTGGGTTTGCAGCAGGGTTCGTTTTGGTAAACGATAAGCTGAATTGATGTCCTAACGATCATATAACGCGAAGGAGCTTGAGACTAAACCCACGGTCTTCTGCTCAGTAAGCAAAAACGTTTGCCACTAGGCAGACGAGCACCTTTTTAATCACCGACTTCTTGTTATTACCATGTAGTCATATTAACAAATAAAACGATTGACGAATCTTGAATGTGGATGGGCCTGAGATTAGACTCATGATGTTCTGCTCAGTAAGCAAAAACGGTTGCTCTAAGGCCACCGAACCCCTCATATCACATAATACCGTTGCTCAAATTTTTGTATCCATTCAAACCCGGAACTAACGACAACAACGAGTTTCGCAAAATACACGATACACAAGCGATTTTACCATAAATCTTTTTGATAAAGGGTTATACGGTCAAAATTTGGTCAATATCAACTTGACGTATTTCTTTCAATTTTGCATTTAAAAAACCTGAACACCCCTCATTTTGAAGGTGTGTGTGTGTAGAATGTTGCTCCTATTTTGAGTTTGGAATTCACTCTTCAGTTGTCAAAATGCCGTCCAAGCAAGAAGAGCAGCGTATCAAAATTTTGCTCGCGCATCGGGAAAATCCGAGCTACTCGCACGCAAAGTTGGCAAAATCGCTAAAAGTTGCCAAATCAACCGTTACAAATGTAATTAAAGTGTTTGGGGAACGTTTGTCGACAGCCAGGAAGTCTGGATCGGGGGGAAATCGAAAACCGGAAGCCGCTGAGACGACAAAGAGAGTTGCCGGTAGTTTCAAGCGAAACCCTAACCTCTCTCTCCGAGATGCCGCAAATAAGCTGGGTGTATCGTCTACAACCGTGCATCGAGCCAAAAAACGAGCCGGACTATCGACTTACAAGAAGGTAGTGACTCCAAATCACGATGATAAACAAAATACGACGGCCAAAGCGCGATCCCGGAGGCTGTACACGACGATGCTGACGAAGTTTGACTGCGTGGTAATGGACGACGAAACCTACGTCAAAGCCGACTACAAGCAGCTTCCGGGACAGGAGTTTTATACGGCAAAAGGAAGGGGAAAGGTAGCAGATGTTTTCAAGCACATGAAACTGTCAAAGTTCGCAAAGAAATATCTGGTTTGGCAAGCCATCTGTACCTGTGGCTTGAAAAGCAGCATTTTCATAGCTTCCGGGACTGTCAACCAAGAAATTTACGTGAAAGAGTGTTTGAATAAACGTCTGCTGCCTTTCCTGAAGAAACACGGTTGTTCCGTACTGTTTTGGCCGGATTTGGCATCTTGCCATTACGGTAAAAAGGCCATAGAGTGGTACGCCGCCAACAACGTGCAGGTGGTTCCCAAGGACAAGAACCCTCCCAACACGTCAGAGCTCCGCCCAATTGAGAAACACTGGGCTATTGTCAAGCGGAACCTAAAGAAGACCAAAAAAAACTGCTAAGGGCGAGCAGCAGTTCAAGGCAAACTGGCTTTCTGCGGCGAAGAAGGTGGACAAGGTGGCTGTACAAAATCTGATGGCAGGGGTCAAGCGTAAGGCCCGGCAATTCGGATTTGGAAAAGCGGAAGCCTAACTGAATATTTTTCCTGAATTTTATACTAATTGAACTTGAAAAAGAAATTTAATTTGATTTTTTAAATAAACGATTTCACCGATTTACACGCGTTTTCCCTTGACCAAATTTTGACCGTATCACCCTTTATGTAAGGACCTGGGACCGCGTTTTCCTGCTCAGTAAGCAGGCCACTGTAACCGACTATCTCTCAAATCCGAAAACTAAAAACTACGAAAAAGTACTTAGGCCTTCATTAAGTTCCATTTTCACGCGACGTTCAATGTTTCAATTTGCTCTTTACGTATTGTTCAGGCTATAAATAGGCCCTTTTCAAAAGTTACGGGAGAAATATGCACAATCGTCGCCTACCTCGCAAAACTGGTTCCAAACGACAACAAAGGCATAAGCAACGATGGATTGTTGAACTTTGCTGGCTGGTGTAGTGCACAGCAAAAAAAAAAATTTAACATCGATCAACGCAATTCAAGCTGATGTATGAAATAATGATGTAATTGTAATTTTGTAATTTATCAGCACACACCCTGGTCGACCACTGTAAACCAATCTGCCGTTAAGCTAGTGCGAGTACGAGTTAAGCGAGTTATAACGACCTTCTTCCACTAGCAGGTCTGTTTCTGTTTGCACAGACAGTCCCACTAGTTTCCGATACATTTATAGGGGATAGTAGGAGATTAAAAGAATGAAGAAGAGTTATAGAGGTTTTTTTGTAGTTGTTTTGCTGAAAAGAGAGAAACAGAACTAAACGAAATTACACCTGCTGAAAAAAGATAAGTCTATAATTTGGTTAGTGATCGTTTGGATTTGGGTCACCCCACGTTGTGTTTAGGTTAGTATAAATAAATAATACTATATAGTCATATAAATCACCACAGCTCATTATCTTCAGCGTTATCGGCGTTTCTGGATCTTTAGTTGCCTCTGTGATATACTTACTTGCGGCATACTATTTTGGGAGTGTATATGAGCGTGTACCATGTACGGTAGCTCATCTCTCATCGTGATGGTGGGACATAGTAGACAAATTAGAGAGAAAACAAGGAGGTATTAGTATTAGTTATATGTAAACAAACAAAACAAAAGAAGAGAAGAGGAAAGAAGAGCAGAAAAATAAAAAGGGGATAAAGAAAAGAAACGTAGGCAGATTATTCGAAAAGGCATTATCCGAGACTCAGCAATCAAATGTCACTCCCGCCGAGATCTCAGCGAAACCCCCTTCCCGCCGAGACCCACACAGCCGAGCTCGGTAGAAAAAACTAAGTGTGTAGATAGGTTAGTAGGAAAATAAATAAAACTACTTTATGACTCAAAGTGCAATGAATGAGCGTTAGTTTCAGGATCATTTCAGTGTTAGAGTTATGTTGGTTTTGATCCGTAATCAGCCCTGCCGGCCCCTCCAACATTAGTTGCAGGCAGTGGTTGTTAGATAATGCGGCACTGTAACTACTACTATTTTAGAGGTATGATTCGTCAAGTTTATACAACTCAATGTTTCAATTGAGCCAAACTATCTATCTTACAATTACAAAAGCAAACCTAAACTTACAATTATATGCAAATGCAAAATGAAACTTGACAAATCATCGTCAATCCCCTTATTCCAGGGCAGGGCCTGACGATTTGAATCTAATTTTGATCAGTGAACGGGCACCATATGGTACATTTTCTCACCATGAACCTATCATTTCCAGCCTATCTGAACTATTTAATAAATGGAAGCCATAACATGGGTTACGCTCCCCCTAAGCAGGCCCTCCGCATCCTGTCTCTGTCTTATCTCAAATACAAAATGCCAATGGTATGAATGTATCTATATATAACTTGGAAATGACGTACAATCAAATAAACCCGTAGCCCACTCACTTGGTCAGGCTTCAGAATCGTCCAGTGGGCAGTGCGCTCTACACGCCAAGTTACCTTTTTTTTCAAATTTACCGCAAATTTGATATTTTACCCATTGAGTGTTGATTAGTCACAATGAAACATTGTGAGAGAAGTTGAGGTTACTAGTGTATTAAATAATCTAGGTCCTATTTAAAATTATATCTGAAAAATCCAAATCTGGCCAACGCCCACCCTAATCCTAAACCTGTTCTAATCCACCTGAAATGACTAACGAATGGAAGACTTTGACTACCCAGCCATGCAATAGTCTCATTCCGTGCCTTATGGCAACTTGATGATTCTATTGCGCTCATCTTCTGGCACCACCCAGGGGAGACTTGGTCCTGTACCCAATGCTTAACTTATCTCCATTCCACTCAGCTACTCGCAATTTCTTGTGATATAGTGGGCGGAATATTATTATATGAGACAATTCAATGCAGACGTCTTTCCAAATTTGGCAGATCGACAGGTAATCGGTGAGTTACCACGATAGTTGCTATTCAACAACTCGACAACGTTCCATCGTCAACGCATGCTATGAGAATTTCCCATTGCAGACGCCAACGAAATGACGTCATCGAGCTATCGATCAACTACCCTGGTTATCGCCTGGTACCTTATAGCACGATGCTAGGAGGCGAACCGGAAAAATCGATGAGCTACCTCCCCCCAAAAAAAAAAGTAGATTTTAATTCTAGTAATAAACTGTATTTGTTTTTGCGTTGTAAAAATGAAGTGAGAAATGCTCGCTGCACATCTTGGACTTTAAGTGTAAAAATTCATTGGTATTGATTCAAATGTTAAGATTTACCTACTCTTTGCATATCTTTAGTAAACTATGATCCTAATCTATCAATTACTTTAAAGAAAAACAAATTGCAACAACTGAGTGAATAGTTATTATCAAATGAGCAGTTGGTGTGTACAACTGTGCATGTCAAGCATGGTTATAAATAAAAAGCGTTAAATCTTCTAAATTTACAATAAGAGTGAAAATTGTGATAGTGATGTATAAGGCTAGCATGTTACAAAAAGGTTAGTCCATTAAATTCATGCAATTATCAGGTTTTTTGATGACCCCCGCAGTGTAGATTTCCGTTAGTGCAATAATACGGCAAGATCATGGCGCCAAAAGAGCAATAAATGTTCAAAAATTTTCCCAAAACTAGGCAATTCATTTACGGATAACAATTTCAAAGCAGATGTGGTAATAGTTTTTCACTATTAGCTAGTATTATTGCTGAATGGATGAGTTATTTGCTTGATAGGCCGAAGTGAGGGGCTAGGCTGACATTACATCCCATAACCCTACTTCTACAGTTCGACAATCGAAACGTTGTATAAAACCAAATATGTCATATTAACAATATAATTCATTCATGCCTTTTCTATACATTGCAATGGCACACGAAAAATATTGCGTCACGCACCATGTAGCGTTGAAAAAGGCTAAGAACAATCATACAATTACAATCGAGGGGCGCGAGTGTAGCACTTAATACAACAATAAAAGTCAGATAATTTACATTAATTACATTTTGTATATTACATGAAAATTTATCTGACGTGTGTCTGTTTTCATAATATAAAATAATATGCTGAAATACAAACATTTAAATTTTATACAAATTTTTATTTGGATTACCCCTCGTAAAGATTAACAAATACTTTGGTAGCCTTTTTGGTCACAGAGACGCTTTCATCGCTGGAAAATCGGTTAGCCAGCAAAGCGAAAGAGTGGATCATATTGTTAATGTAATATATTTGATAAAAACCAAATGCTTTTAATACATAAAGGTTACTGAATCTTCTCAAAAAAAGGTATTAAGGTTGTTCTAGCAAGTTTCACTTAAAGGTTATCGAAAAAGTTTCACTTAAAGCTTATCGAACTTGAACTTTTGAAATGTTCATCTAGAACGGTACCTAATTTAATTCGGTAGTCAATGATATATCGTGCTGAACTTTTTTTTTTACTTTATTAAAGTGATTTGGGCGATGGGCTGGTTAATCATTATTGTTACGAATTGAGATACATACCAACAAAAAATTACTACAATCCCGGTCAGATTTGCGATTAGGAGGCAATTGCTTTTGTAAACAATGACTTCATTCGCCGATTTCTCGCGAATAAAAGCTGACTCTAAAAATCCTGCTTTATCAACTCAGGCGTAATATTTGAAAACGACACAAAAGCTTTTGTAGACAAAAATTGTAAGGCCTTTTGCACGCAAACCAACAACATCATCGATAGTGCCGTTTTCAAATGTTACGCCTGATATCATAGTTTGTTTTGCATACTATATTCTATAACCATTTACCTTTCATCCAAAGAGTCTGAGCTTTGCTTCCCTTTATGGTTCTTTCCGGAATTTCTTCAACTCGGAGACGCACACTTGCAGCCGCTCGTCCCGCGAGTTTGCTCTATCGGGTTTTGTACTGATAGGCACTAACTAGGAATGAACGATTAATTAACCTGCTACCTTTCCTTCCACCGAACAACACCCGGAACACTGGGCTACCCAAAGAGGGCACAAACACGCCAAAAGTTTAACGACTGCACATGCAGGTCAAAATAAAGGTGATGTATCCGAACGAGGACCTGTTGGCCATAGTTACCACCACTAGCCGACTCCACCACGTTAATCCGCGTTTCTTCCAGAACACTCACAAACGGTAGGCCAACACTTGCACACGCAAACACAGCTGATCTCGCACTGATCGCAAATTAATAATAAAAAAAAAATCTCTTTCTCCTCTCCTTGTTCGCTGTTCTGCGTTTTGCTCCGCATAGAAATCAGCGATTTTTGCTTCACTCTTACCGATCGGTAATTTTTCACTGCTCAAATGGACACACTTGTTTGTCGCTATTTTTAGTGCATTCCTGTGTCCAGTTTGGATTATCGTACTTGGTGTAACCTTGAAACCCTGTGTATTTATCCAATCGTGGACGTTGGACAAAAACAAACACGGTAACTGTGAGCTACTTAGCCGCAAGAAAATGGGCTCGATTTTGCCCGTCAACGTTCCGATCCGATCCGATGATGACGTTATATCACTCTGTAACTACTCCCCCACTCCTACTTCTTCTAGATAACGATCGTTCTTCTGAGCACGGCGATCGAATATTTTCGGAATTAGCACACTTACACAGCGGACACTACCTACTGATTCGACCGACAACATACAACACGGAAGAGATTACTGTCTTCGTTCTTAGTCCAGGCACTACTGATGAGGCCATGAGGGACAGCGCAGCCGGAAGGAGAAAGATCCTTTTGCTCGTTCGTTCGTCGGACGATGATAACAGGTTACGGATGGTACACGCTGCTGACAAATACAACGTACCAACACTCTGGACCTCGGAGAGAACGTTCTCCGCATTAATCACTACAGCAACTGATAACGGCTACAAACCAATACACATGGTGCTGCCACTGCTTGTGCTGATAAAGATCGGAAAGGCTGCTTCCAGCAGCTTCCACACACAAGAATATTATTAAATTCACTCAACCCTTGACGGTCGAAAGGGTCGAAAGTTCGATCACAACTTCTTTTCGGAATCGCGGAGAAAAGATTATGCACTTTACGTACACAATCACGCGAGTCGCGACAAAACAAATGCAACGTCGTGTCCAATCTGTCAAAAATCTGCAATGCACGCTGTTTCTAAACGCCCCAAATATGAGTAAGAGCTACTCATATGCGTTAAATGAAGGGCTATCCAAAACTGAGTACACAAAGTTTGAACTGACAGGATGACAAATGAACAACAACGTTCGGATTCAGGACGATGTTGTCTCCCGCATAAGCACGAACCATAAATTGACCTTACCTAAAATGGTTAAAATTGTTAATAATCCCTGCTAAACTTCAACTGAAATGGTTATGGAACTTTACATGAACGTTTAATGATAAAGTTTTAACCTTAAGTATTATAGTTTTTTGGAAGTGGATCTTACAAATAATGGGTTGTTAAGAACCATTACCATTCAAAATTCTTGTTTTCTCCATACATTTTCGGAAAGAAAACTATACTAAAACCTTTTAACTTATGGTTTGAGAACATTAATGGTAATGGTTATGGTAACCAGTAAGGTCCATGAATGGTTTTGTAACATCGATCAACTTTATGTGGAATATATCGCGAATTGGTTGCCTGTAAATTTCTGATTACCAATTCACGATATATTTCACGTAAAGTTGAGCGATAATACAAAACTGACTACCATAACCATAACCATTAATGTTCTCAAACCATAAGTAAAAACGTTCTAATATAGTTCTCTTTCCGAAAATGTATGGAGAAAACAAGAATTTGGAATGGTAATGGTTCTTAACAACCCATTATTTGTAAGGTCCGCTTCCAAAAAACCATAATACATAAGGTTAAAATTTTATCACACAAACGTTCATGTAAAGTTCCATAACCATTTCAGTTGAAGTTTAGCAGGGATTATAAACAATTTATAACCATTATCGGTAAGGTCATGTGATGGTTCGCGTTTATGCGGGCTATTTGTCATCTTGTCAGTTTCAAATTTGTTTACTCAATTTTCGGTAGCTCTTCTTTTGACAGTATGAGTATATTCTTCTCAAATTTGGGTTGCTTAGAAATATCGTGAAGCGGAATGACACAAAAGTGCATCGCATCAGCTTGGTGAGGGGGATAGGAATGGCAGCTAACGGGGTCCATTCAAATATACCGGAACGCACTAAAGCAAGGTGACTACATATAGGTGTTCTAATGTGTCATATTCATGATTCAGCCATGTTGGATTTTTGTATGGGACAGCGACCGAGTTTGTTTACAATTTGCTCTAAAACCGCACTTCCCCCCCCCCCCGCGACCTCCTCGCCTATATAGTGACAAAGCTGTATCACTATTTATATACCCACCATGAGTAAAAGTATGGACGACTGTCACCACAAAACTGAAAAAAGGTGTTCCAATCGAGCAAAGCGGCGCATTTTGACGGTTCGATTGGAACAACTTTTGACAGACGGGCTGAGTGTACACGCTTTTTCAAAACTACCTACCCATTACTGCCCATAATCCCATATCAGTCCCATATGGAAAAAGTAGGCATTTAGAAAATGGCAGTCGAAGTTACAAAGTGTGATTCCCATGTAAATATTTGAAAAATCATAGTAAATTAAATCTTTTAAATTTGTCGAACCTCTTACCGGAATCCCTTTATGAAGAGCTTTGAGTGTGTTGGTTTATTTCCTTTAAATACCATTATAATTGCTTATCTTTTGTCAGATACGCGTATTTCGTCAACTACTTGCAGACGTCATAAGTGCCAAGTACTTGGTGTTGCGTACTTGGCACTGATGAAGTCTGCAAGTAGCAGACGAATTACGCGTATCTGTCAAAAGATAAGCAATTATAACGGAATTTAAAGGAAATAAACCAACACACTTAAATGTACGAATATGTACTAGTCTACGTTGGTTGACGAAATAAATAAATAAATAAAAAGTTCTTCATAGTAAATTTATTAATATTTTTTTCAAGTTAAAATCAGTTGCATAGAAGCTTGCATGTTATGTTATATCAGCGAAAAATATGGCCACTCGAAGAGCAGAACTGTAACTTTACCTCTGGATGATTTAAAATTTAAGGATTATGCGATTATTTTGCTTAATACGACAAACTGACTTGATGTTGTTTTCACATTTTTCATTATAAAAGTCCGTAGTTTTATCACATAATATGACAGTAGATGCCAATTGACAGTGGATAGCGTTGTTATCTCAATATTGACGAAAATCCATATGGGACTGATATGCGATTATAGGCAGTATACACACAGACAAACAGACATAACACATTGAATATTTCTCACTGTAAAACATCGTCGCTAAAACATTACCGCCATCTGTTGAGTACACTGTGGTGGGTAGTACGCTGAACAGATGGCGGTAATGTTTTAGCGACGATGTTTTACAGTGAGAAATATTCAATGTGTTATGTCTGTTTGTCTGTGATAATAACTTCACTATTTGCTACTAATAGTACGTTCAGACTACAGAGTTACAACATGTTATAGCGCTATATTGATGGTGGTTTCTGTGTTGCAATGATTTGACAACCGTTATAACATGTTATAACTCTCCAATCTGGAAAACCCAATTTGACCCAAGGGCACATCTACAGGCTCCTAAATATTTGCTTCAATTGGGTTGTTTAACTTCGAAAAATATACCGATTTTTATACATCATCTGATAGAGTTTCGTTTTCTGAGCACGATATTTTTATCGATCCCGTAAACATTCATCTCGATTTTTTTTTTGATCGTTGACACTAAATCTATTCTTTGACAGCTCGCTTCCATACAAAGTCCCACCAAGGGGCGCTAAGATGGTGATTTTTGGTAATGTAATCGTACTTATTTAAAATAGTTCCAGTGTACCAAAATTGATGAAATTTTGGATTTCGGTTCCATTGTTAATGCAGATACCGAATATGTATTAACCTTAATAACCCCACCACACAATTTTTGAATATTTAAACATGATTTGAAAGATCAGAAACATCTATAATAATAGTCATCAGGATTATATTTTAGAACAAGCATGTTCTTAAAGCAAGGCACAAAAATGATTTACTGAAAAATAAAATGATAAATCAGTCTTACAAACTACATAATATCGAAAAAGTATACTAACAAAGAAAAATCAATAACACCTTACATAGTCAAGTTCCTACAAAAGTCACAGTTCGGGCAAAACACATTCAACCATCCGAAGCTGCAATCCGATGCGTCCGGCTCGAGAAAAAACTGTACCTCATCGTTGCACCTTATACCGTGCTCTTCAAGCGCCCTCCGAATAATCCTCCCAATCTGATCGATTCCACCGGAATGCTTCAACTTGATCCCACACGAGCACTGTACAAAATCTCCCTCCTTCGCTTTAGCGAGCTTGTCCCTCTGACAAACGGGACAAAACACGACCTCTTCCCCGTACTCGTCGATCATGTAACATCCGGATCGTTCATATTCTTCGAACAACCATTCGTCCGTTTCCGCTATCAACTCCTGGAAGATCAGCTCCTGCAGTTGGATGTCCTGCTCTAGCTCGGATAGCTCTTGGCGAACAATCGACTCGAGGAGAGCCTTTTCCTCTTGCACAATGTTTCGCTTCCGAAGCAACTGGTCACCGCGAGCTTCCTTGATGCGAAGGCGGCATTTCTGAAAGTACCGGAATCAACATGTAATAGTATCAATTATAAGCTTATCGAAGATTTACCTCTCGCATCATGTCCACCAGCTTCGGAGAACCGTACTTAAATCGATGATGGGCAGCATTTTTCGAACGGGTTTTTTGGGCGATGCTGGTGTGGTAAGTTGGTGGAGAATTGACTAGTTCCATTTTAGCTCAACGAAGACGGGAAACACTGGATGTTTGAAATTCGAATCGAAAATAAATTTATGAATTATCCTTAACACAAAAACTGAACTTAATTGTAAAAGGAAACAGTGATTTTGGCGCCGATTTAAATACAGTCTCTGTTGTGTTGTTGTGTATATTTTTTTTATTTTGGATGGCCGCCATCAGCTAACTTTGACATTAATGTCAAAACATTGATGTAAAAGGGCTATCCTCCATGGAGCTAACTTTGGAATGAACTTCGAGGGTTAAGCTCGCGCACACAATCAAATGACGATGAAAACAACTCAATATTGAGTTGAATTCAACTTAATTTTGGGAAAACTGGATTAAATCCACAAAGTGAGTAACATTTTCCGAACTTTTCCACACTGATAAATTAAACATTCTCATTTTGCTTGAAATTTAATCAATTTGACATTAAACTTAGCTTAATCGTATCGAATGATTAGAAATTAATTATCTCTTGCTAATAAATAATCATCTGATATTAAACCCAGTTATGGATAGTATGTATAGGATGGATATAAATGGATAGGATTACGTCTATCGGCAACATATAATTGTTCTTCAGTACACAACGAAAGGCTGCCCATAAGCAGTGAGCTGTAGCCCACGTGAGCGTCCATTCACTGAAGAAGGAGCAAGAAGCCACACCGCTACTGATTGGATTCAGCACCTCTTCGCGAGTCGCTGTGACCCATCTATTCCTCTCGTTCCAAACAACATACAATGTTGAACACCTAATAGCTCAGCATTACTCAACCCTCACGACATAACGGTCCTTTGCAGGACCACCATAAATTTGTCAAAGAGTATTTTCTGAACATTTGACAAGGTCATCAATCAGATGTTAGTTTCCATAAGTCTAACATACCATGTATTTTTAAGCTAGGTCTGGCAAAGACGTAATGATTTTTGAACCAATTTGAACTGTCAAAATCCAGCCAGTTTTACTGAGTGAAAAGTCAACCGTTATTTTATCGTCATGATTATGGGACAAACCAAGCTGAACCTTGCATTAGGTTCTAAGTAACATTGACATATTCTCTTCGTAAACTTTCTCTTTGTATCCCCACCGCCATGTAAAAACATTCCTAGGAATTTTCAGCACACAATTCCAGAAGCTTTTATCTAGCATCTTATACGACAAACACAACAAAAAACGGTTATGTGACGAAAGAGAAATCGACGAACAGAATCGATCAATGCTACTCAGGACCTAATGCAATGTTCTGATTGAAATACGTATTTTCTGGGATAATTAAATTATTTAGTTAAAGTTAGATAGAATTCTCATCAATTATCTATTCAAATGGAACAAAATTATCAACTATTCTTTATGTTCAACTTCTGTATGTTTTTCAAACGATATAAATGAATTAATTTATCATCATACATATCCTGAACATTAACTTTTTCAACATTCACTAGTTTATTTGTTTATTTGTTTATTTGTTATGTTTGCATCAACAGACTAGAAATAGTCCCAATGATGTGTTGTAAAAAAAGTACAGGTTATACAGACTACATATACTACAGTTACTACAGTTACAAACGAAAATAACTACACAGTTCGAAAAAGTAGTGTAAATTTATGTTCAGTATGATGCACATAAATGGAGCGTCACATATCACATAAGTTTACATTACATATCATGTAAAATTCTGACACATTTCATGTTTACAAGTTGCTCGCTTGTGTGAAATGAAATACAAGTTTACGTGAATGAATTTTACATCACTCTTAAAATTCAGGATTTCAGGTCTTAAATTTTACACTTAGCTGTTGGGCATCAAGCGCCTTCTGTCAGCAAAAAGGCAGAGAATCTTCGGCGAAGCATATTCCGTGTCAAGTGGAAATCAAACATCGACGCTACTGGGTTGAACACTCGCTGCAAGCCGTAAATAGCGCTCCCTAAGCTATAATTAGTTCGAAGAAGTGGAAGTCTCAGCATAAGACTGTTGCGTAGTGATCGAGGTTGAACATTAATGTTCACTTGTTGTAGAATTGCTTCGCAGTCGATTCTTCCTTGCAGAGTATCCGCGACGGTTAAGGCTCTGAAAACATCTCTTCGGATACGTAAGGGCTCGACATTGATCAATTGGCAGCGATTCTCGTAGCTTGGAAGACGAAGTGGGTATCTCCAAGGCAGCTTACGGAGCGCGAAGCGAAGAAAACGTCGTTGAACAGATTCAATTCACTCGACCCCATTATCGTAGTTCGGGCTCCAGACTGCAGAGCAGTATTCCAACGTAGATCGTACGAGAGAGCAATAGAGCGATTTCAAGCAGTAAATGTCTGTGAAGTTCTTAGTAATCTTGAAGACAAAGCCAAGCGTTCTGGACGCTTTGTCGACGACATACGATGTATGATCTGAGTATTTCAGCTTTGAGTCTAGAAAAACGCCTAAGTCTTTCACGCAATGCACTGGTTTGTAGTTGAAAATAGTCGGTTGTTTCTTGCGTGAGAAAGTAATAACTGTACACTTAGCTGGGTTGATCACCAGTCGGTTTAGACTACACCAGTCAGCAAAGATGTCAATCTGATTTTGGAGAGAACGGCAGTCGGCGAGTGAGCGGATGCGCAGAAAAACTTTCAGATCGTCTGCAAACGATAATCGTGGTTCTGTGATAACATGGTGAACGTCGTCGAAGTAAAGGAGAAATACCAATGGTCCCAGATGGCTACGCTGAGGTATACCGGACTTTGCGCAGAAGCTTGCTGAGCGACAAGTACCCAAAGTTACTGTCAATTGGCGCTCCGTGTGGTATGAACGAAACCATATCAAAAGATTTCCACCGATCCCTAGCCTATCAAGCTTAGCGATCGCAATTTCGTGGTTCAGCTAATCGAAGGCTGCCGTAAGATCTGTGTAGATAACGTCCGTTTGGGTCCGAGCAATCAAACTGTCTGTGATGTAAGACGTTAGGCACGGCAGGTTCGTAGTTGTGGAGCGCCCAGTTATGAATCCGTGTTGATCTGTACTTAGATATTGCTTGCAATGCGCATTTAGGGTCTCTATGACAACCAATTCAAAAAGTTTTGATGCAGCACTCAGCGACGTGATTCCCCGGTAGTTGTTAACGTCGCGTTTGCTTGCCTTTTTATGAACAGGAAACATATCCGCAGTCTTCCAGCAAGACGGAAAGATGCCGCTGGAAAGAGAGAGCTGGAATATGCGGCGCAGTGGATCCAAAAGACAAGTGATGTTCTTATTAATAATAATCGACGGAACACCATCGGGTCCAGCCTTAGTTGAAGTCTTAAGTTTAGATGCTGCTCTAGAAATCGTATCTGTAGTGGCTTCAACCATGCTGAGCGTTTGCTTGATCAAAAGAACATTACTGGCCGCGGAAGTAATGATATTAGCGGAGAGTTGCTCGTCTTCAAACACACTAGCAAATTTGGCTGAGAACAGGTTGCAAATGTCTTGTTGATTGCCAGCAGTTTCACCATTAAAAATCATGGAAGAGGGTAAGCCGACTTCCCTGCGTTGCTCATTTACGAAGTTCCAGAAGGATTTCGGGTGTGATTTTAGCCGCCGTTGAATCCTCCTTTGATAGCGTTGAAAACAGAGACGACTTAACCGCTTATACTCGTGGTTGAGTCTGACATAGAAGCATTTCAGCGGCAGTGTGCGGAGTTTAGTAAATCTTCTGAGAGCAGTCTTCTTAGTTCTTTTCAACGAGCGAAGATCTTTCGTCATCCACGGGATGATCTTTTTGGAAACGTGTCTGTCAATGACATATGCCAAGACGTGTGAAACGGTTTGGACGATACTGCGATGGTCAGCTCTACGGAAGTCATATGACACACCGTTTGGAGTGCTGGTGAAATAATGCACAATATTATTTTCGATCACAACAACTAAAGCAGGGTGATGATGCACTTCCTTGACTAAAGGTTCGGGTGCCGTGGAGAGGAAAGGAGCTGTATCACGAGCACTCACAAAGCAGAGATCCAGGGTGCGGTTGTTTTCATTCAACAGGCCATTGATTTGTGACATAATAGCGGTACTATAACCACAGACAAACAGACTTAACACTCGAAAATTGTTCATCGAACAAACATTTAACGGACAATTTAAAAGTATCGTAGTTGGTAGTACCGGCACCTGTGGCGCGCATAGTCAATTCCCTTGCGTTTGACGTTTACACACTACCGCCATCTGTTCAGCGTACTACCCACCACAGTGTACTCAACAGATGGCGGTAATGTTTTAGCGACGATGTTTTACAGTGAGAAATATGCAATGTGTTATGTCTGTTTGTCTGTGCTATAACTGTCCAGGAGCTGGATGGTTCGTACGTGGAAAGATGAACGCTCGTGATCAGGACAAAAGAAACCACTATCGTTTGGAGTCCATGTAATGTCCGGTAGGTTAAAATCGCCAAGAACAGTAACTTCGTCGGAAGGGCCTTCTTTGTCTGAAGCGGCCAAGACGGATCGACAATGTGTTTCTATAAGCTCCAAGTCACGGGTTCGATCTAGAGGGATGTACACTGCACAGTTGGATATAATCTGAGAAATTTTTGCTCAGCCTAAGGAAATATTGACGAAATAAGCTTCGGTTTACCGGTGTAGTGTAGTTGAAAAAACGAACAACTAGGTACTGCCGTTACAAGAGAGTCATGCACAGATCATGCACTGATTTGCTTTGTTTACCAACTTGACACAGAGGGGTGGCAATCGAGGGAGGGACTACACACTCAGCGACCTTTTCCATGTTCGGTAATTTTTAATTTTTTTGAATATGAACATTTACGGAACAGTTCTGTAAAAAATTACTGAACCATTCGTTAAAAAGTTACCGAATTGTTCGGTAATTTTGACAGCTCATCAAAAAATCTGTTTTACGATCGTTCGGTAGTCATTTCGTTTACCGAACTGATTACCGAGCTTTCAGCTGTTGAAAGTTCGGTAAAAAATTACCGAATACGGTAATAATTTTTAAGTGTGTACGATGTGTCATCGCCAGACCTAGTTTTTAAGGCAAAATTGCACACCAAGTTGTTTTTACAGTTGTCGGTAAACATTTTACTGACTTTCAAACAGCTGAACATTCGGTAATCAGTTCGGTAAAAGTTTGGTTTACCGAACGATCAGTAAACTTGCAATGTATACTCAACTGTCAAAAAATACCGACTAGCTCATCACTCAACACCGAAGTTCGGTAAAATTTACAAAATAATCGGTAAAAATAGAAAGGTCGTCATCTGCCAAAAATTACAGTTCTTTCGATAGTTTTTACTGAAAAACAGTGAAATATAGGGAATTGTTCCGTTCAAATCATGCACAATATAAATTGTTGTTTATATCTTTTATTAAATGCGAGGGGGGCGACACATCTAAATCTCAATTTTAGATGCTCAATAAATCTCACACTAGCGAATAAATCTTCGAAAAATATTCTTTCATTTCTCGCCACACTTAGAATTTTTTACAGAATTCGGTAAACAAAAATACCGAAATTGATCTGTAAAATGTATATTACAGATTGTTCGGTAAAACTTAGCTATTTTTCTTCAATTTGTCTCAGACTTACCGAAATACTGTAAATAAAAACAAATACTGAACAATCTGTAATGTTTTTACTGAATTATCTGTCACCAATGGCAATTTACCATAAATCGGTAATTATTCACCGAACTTCTGTAAGCACCCTGTGCAGCCATCTTGTCAAATCTGAAAAGCAAAACAATTCAAAAGTTTGACCCGCTGAAAGTAAAAGTATCGGAAAAAGCGCGAAAATGGAAAATCTCTTGGACAAATTGCATGGACAGGACGCAAGGATCATCAGTATTTTCCGTAAGTAATATAAAACACTTATTTTATTATGAACTTTTGTTCTAGCCTTCGATAATCTGCTTTTTTTTGCAATGCCCAAGTTCCCGGCTACGTTGCTGGCTTGCACCGCCATGTAAACAGCCATTGTTTATCGCAGGGGCTGCAATGAGAGTTGAAAAGTTCAGCACAACGGGCACCAAGTTTTTGCACAGTATTCAATAGTTTGATTGAAATGGGTTAGTATTCATTGAAATCTACTTAATTAAAGAGAAAAGTAAAATATATGCGCAAAAAATAAAAAATCTCAAAATCGAATTTTACATGGTCATGCCGAAAAAATACCTGGAAAAAGTAGCTTTAATAAGAATCAAATTATTAAAAGCACGGGTTTTACAGATTATCCACAAAAAAACACAGAAAGGTTCGGTAAAACAAAAATTCATTCTTCCAAAATGTTACCGAAGAATTTGTAAAAAAAATACCGATCGGTTCGGTAATTGCAAAAATTCAATTACAGATTTTTCGGTAATCCAAAAAATTACCGAACACATTACCGAACGTTCAGCTGTTGAGATTTCGGTAAAATTTTACAGATTTCTGTAAAAAAATCTAAGTGTGCGCATCTACTTGCATCGCGCATCATCTTTTTGCAGGAAATCTTCAAAATCGTGATAAATCTTCTTTCTATCCACTCAGCGTACGCGCAGCTAGCCACAGCAAAACACAATATTTCCTGCATCGTAGATAGAGTCGTCCCCCTCGATTAAATGCAATTCGTCAATCTGTTTATCCAACGAGTCAGCGATCGCCAGTCATTTTATTTGAGTGCTAAAAAATGAAAACATTTAGATAATATAAATAGCACTTACTGAAAAGATCCCTTACTTTCGCATCCGGCCGATAGCATATCTAATCTCATCGGACACGTCTTCCATTTCAATGGTTAACAAGTTTTTTTTTTCTGCTAATATGCGCACGATTTTCTTAAAATTTATTTACATTTGAATTTTACACCGCTTAACATGCGAAATTGACGAAGATTTGACAGGCGTGATTTTAACTGAAGCGTTCAGTAATAATTACTGAACTCCTGCATTGTTTACATTTTTCGTCAGTATTTATAAATTGTTCACTGGAAAGCGGTAAAACTTTTACTGAACAGTTTAGATTAAATGACATTCCGCTTTCAGTTTAGATTAAATGACAAAGCGCTTTCCCTACCACATATTTCAAAATCGAATTCCATCCGATCTCGCCGAACGGTGTTTATTGAATCACCGCAGTGGTGGTGTTCGGTCGTCATCATCATCAGCAGAAGCAGTGATTTCGACGAGTGGCCTTGAAAATTTTTCTCCAGTACACAACGAAAGGTTCTCTGTAAGCAACCATTGATAGCTGCCCTCAAGAATCCTCGATTCACCAAAGAAGGAGGAAGAAGCCGCACCGCTACTGATCGGATTCAGTTGCTTTTCGTGAGCCGCTTTGGGCCAAGCGCCTCAACCTCGTTCCATACAACATACAGCTCGCCAGCCTCATCCGTGTTGAACACCCTAATCAGAGCTGGTAAAAATCACGGCCGTCATGTGACGATGAGAAAACACTATCACTATCACGAGACGAAACTACCTATTATTAACTTTCTTGTCATTTTTCAATGATCAAGCACTCATGAGAATAATTCTCATGCGGTTTTGGACATCAACATTTCTAACTGATTTAGATGAATTTAAGCAAACAACCGACAGAAGTATCTCTGTAAATATCGCGTGAGATCTTTCATTGAAAATGACATTTGCTAGCCCTGACCCTAATAGCTCAGCATTGCTCAACCATCACGACAAAACTGTTCTTTTCGGGACCACCATAAATTATTGTTGTTTAAGAGTTAATTTTCATTGCTGCCAGCCACATCACCTTCAAAGCTCTTGATTATGTACCCAGCAACCAAACGTTTGTGGTCAAATGCGTAACAGTATTGAAGTGGTATATACAAATTCTCACAATGACCGAATATCACATGACCTTGTTAATTAACCAGAATCACTTCGAATTAAAGTAAGATTTTCTCCAGGACGGCAGAAAAAATAAAAAAAAAAATCTCGAATTTATATGATTGATTGCGATTATCTCGAAATTGGAAAATTTTAGCAAGAAATTCCCCCAATCATTTTTTCTCTATTGAATACACCAAAAATTCCATGCGTTTTGTGCACGATAATGCGTAATTTTGTCATCAGAAAACGAGGCGTTTCCGTGATGGGAAAAAGTGGTTTTCCTAACACAGGTGCCAAATATTGATACTGAGCAAGTAATCCTATGTCAAATCTACGGCCGTGTCTTACATAGGGTTTTCGATCTAATTTCCGTCTTACTAAGCACAATCCGCACTTAACCTCTCTTTTCTGAACGAGTTTAAACAAAAAATGCAATATTTCTGTCAAAAATGACTCATTCACCTTTCCATACGTACCGTTGGATTTGATAAAGATTCACAAATTGTTGAGATATTGTTTCAAATCTAATACTTTTAAATTCAATTCCGTCCAAACGCATTGAAACGCCATTAGATTTCCTTCGTCCTACGGATAAACGTAAAAAAAGAGGATTTGCTAGAAGCGCTTCTTTTGCTTTGAGAACAATGAGCGTAAATATTCATACAATGCGCTCTGTTGTAGCTAATGGATTTATGTTGTAGCTAATGAACTAACGCATCGGAACAAACCTATGATTGATTTTTGGACGGTGAAATCATTGATATTATTGATCGTTTCTGATCGATAGAACGGAAATGGGCGATTAAGACGAAGTAGCGCTCTACCCTACAAGCTCTTACTTTTTCATCAATAAATAACATTTAGGTTAGGGTTAGGCAAAGTAGAGTGCATTTGACTTTTACTGTCGCATTAAAAGGGACAAATGGAACAAAAAGTTTTGTAGATCTAATAATGACAATCATTGGACTAGGTACACAATCGCGCGTAATAAGTATTCACAATCGATAAAGAAAACTCGTTGTGAATATGTTCAAAGGAAGATTGATCAGCATCAAAACAACAGCAAAGAGTTATGGAAAATTTTGAAATCTTTATTAAAACCTAGTAATTGCAAACCGCGGTCCAAGAACAGTCAAAACAAGTAATTGCAGCAGCAGTGTTCACTCGGCTGTCGACAAAAGCAGACCACTCTCGATGTGTGCTACGCGATCGTCTGTTTTCTCGGCAGCAACCATTGTGTGGTCCTCCTCATTGTTCTTCATCAGCAGTTCTTTCGGTCGATGCGTCGTCGACTTTGGAAAGCAACCGTTTCGTGATGAGTGTGTGAGTGCTGACCACGTTTTGCGTCCATTGCTGCAATGGACGCGCTCTGACCCTCGTTGGCGTACAACAATTTGCCATACAATGAAACTACTGGAAGTGGCTCCAGTTCTGATGGAGGAGGCTTTTTGGATAGCGGAAGATAAAGTTTTTATTGTGTTGTACCTTTTGACTATATATTTAAGATGTATTGTATAGTGACCAAGAATCCTCGGCTCTGTAAAGTTAATTCGGTTGAGCCTTATCAAATAAATTAATAAACAAAAAAAAAAAAAGTAATTGCAGCTAAGTTTAATGATTATTTCGTAGACAGTGTTTCATTGATTAATCAATCCATTGAATTGGTCGATGAACCTGACGAAATAAAACAGCCAGTTAATAGTAGTTATAGATTTGAAGTTTTTCACCCAATTACATTAGATGAGCTTAGAGTTATTTGTTTTTCATTAGGAAAATCGGCTGGAGTAGATAATGTTAATGCTAGAGTTATTCAAGATTGCTTTCATGTCATTGGCCACATCTTTCTGGACCTTATTAATAAATCATTGCAGAATGGACATGTGCCACAAATTTGAAAGGAATCCTTAGTGGTCCCATTCAAAAAGTTGCTGGAACGATTAAAGCCGAAGAGTTTCGTCCTATCAACATGTTGCACACATTAGAGAAAATCTTAGAACTTGTTGTTAAAGGCCAGCTGGAGTATTTGAATAGCAACTCTTTGTTGATACCAGAACAATCGGGATATCGGGATGGTCATTCTTGTGAAACTGCATTGAATTTGGTGTTAGCAAAGTGGGAAGACAACTTGGAGCATAAAGATACGATTGTTGCTGTTTTTTTTGGATCTGAAACGCGCTTTTGAAACAATCTAGGCCCTTACTGTTAAGTACAATCAAGCGCTTTGGAATTACGAGTACTGCATATAAATGGTTTGAAAGCTATTTGTCTGACAGAACTCAACGGACTGTTTTTAATGATTCTGTTTCCAGTCCCGTGGGGAACAACCTTGGAGTGCCCCAGGGAAGTGTATTAGGGCCCCTTTTTATTTATTATGTATATTAATGACCTGCGGCGTGTTTTACGATTTTGAGACATTAATCTTTTTGCAGATGATACTGTGTTATTCATTGCAGCTAAGGATTTAGAAGTTGCCGTCTCACACTTGAATGAAGATTTGCAGTATCTAAGTAGATGGTTGAAGTGTAAGCAGTTAAAATTGAATACAAGTAAAACTAAATTTATGGTTATTTCGCGGAATCGATTAAATGAGAACGTCTCTGTTGTAATTGATGATGAGACTATTGATCGCGTTCAGGAGATTAAATTTCTTGGCGTGATTATTGATGACAAACTTAAGTTCAACTCTCACATTGACAATGTCATCAAGAAATTTGCCAAGAAGTATGGAATTCTATGTCGATTGAAAAACGATTTAACTATTGCCAGTAAAATACAGCTATACAAATCAATCATCTCTCCTCATCTAGACATTTGCCCATCCATTTTATTTCTGTCCAATGCAACACAAATATCGAGATTACAGCGCTTGCAGAATAAAATAATGCGTTTGATTTTGAGATGTAATAGATTCACTTCCTCGACTTTGATGCTAGACGCCTTACAATGGTTGTCGGTGAAGCAAAGAATTGTATATTTGACTATGGTGTTCATTTTTAAAGTAGTTAACGGTTTGCTGCCTCGATATTTGTGTGATCGAATTGAAAGAGGATGTGACTTTCATAGATATAATACTAGAAACGCGGATGAAATAAGAACACCACATTTCTTGACTTGTGCTTCACAGAATTCATTATTTTTTAAAGGAATAAATGTGTTCAATTCAATGTCTAGACACATTAAACGTGCAACAACATTAGCAGAATTTAAGAGACATTGCATTTCACACATTAAAACTGTCTTTTGAACGATTATCCAGTGATTTTTTTTTATGGATTGACAAATTATGTATCTTGACGAAGTTATTTTTAACGGATTATTTTGTATGAATAGCTGTTATAACGACTTTTTAATAATTATTGCAGCACTGCAAAAACTATTTTGTTCGCCACGATGGTGATGATGGATTTTTGATATTTGATTTATTTATTTATTTAGGGGAATATACGTATTCTCGGCAACCTAAGCAGTGACCATCTTTCTATAGCCTTTTTCTCTGAGGAACGCATACATATACAGTATTGGTGTGTTTACAATCTTTTGCTGCCAGCTGCTCTAACAATTCCAGTCGAAAGAATTGTCAAAAACCGTTTTGAAACACTTTTACAAAGCTCCAATCTTCTCTAGTGAGAGCGACTATTGTGGGCAACATCTTTTTATTCGGCAACCTTTCTATTGAGCTGCGTGTTAAACTGCTGTGTTTTCATCGATATCAGCAGCATTTTATAGTGCGTGTGTTTCATTTCAAGAAAACCCTGCTAGATTGCTTTTTCTCAGTGGTAAAATTATAATCAATTTGAAGCTGAAAGCCTAAAGAATCGTTTTAATGCATTCAGCGAAGTGTTTTCGTAAGAAAATCCAGTGTAATTAGCGTTTCAATTTGGGTTGCCGAAAATAGTCTGTCATGCCGAAGCCGTCATTTCCCCTATTTAATTAAATCTTCAACATAATGTTGTACAGATATTTTCTAGGCTAGGAGTCGAATTCTATGTCTGTAAGTAGACTTACTAATGTTAAAATCATATACATCAAACGTTTCATTAAACACACGACAGCACAAAGTCCACGGTTCGTTGAATCCATAGTTGGTCCGATGGGTAGGTTGCCACAGAAGCGTGTAGCTACGTAGAACCAACAATCAATACGAAACTAACGATTTTAAATTGGCTCACTACTTGACTAGCCTATTGGTCCCAAGCAAATCGATTAACGTACCCAATTCTAGTCAAAATTCTACTACTACACAATGTTTGTTTTGATTCGCTATGAAAGTTTGACAGATAAAATGAGGGGTTATTGGATTTTCCTATGTTTCGAGGGGTGAATCGATTAGCTTGGGACCGAAGATAGTACCAGAGCTGAGCCAAAAAGTTGAGCACGTTTCTTCGGGACCTTCTGGTCTTAGAGTTACCTCTATGGTAGAACTCTTTGAGGAGCATTGATGTAGATTTGGCTCACAAGAGAGTTGCAATCCACGTCACCGTTAAGCCATCCAAACACGAAGAGTCGCTGAAGTAGTTTCCTCCTTGCTGCCAACGTGTCCAGGTCAATCAGCCTGCACCGTTCTTCGTAAGGCGGCAAATTTACCGAATCGTTCCAGGGCAGAACACGTAAAGCGTATCATACGAAGTTTCGCTGAATGGCTTCGATTCTGTTAGCTTGAATAGCGTGAAAGGGTGCCCACACAACAACAGCATACTCTAGAAGACTGCGGACGAGAGCACAGTATAGTGATTTCAGCGCGTAGATGTCCTGGAATGCGTTTGTGTTTCGTTTCAAGAAACCTAATGTGGCGAATGCTTTAGCAGTTATCATGGAGATGTGCTGATTGAATCTGACTTTAGAATCGATGATAACACCCAAATCCTTAACTGAAGAAACGAAGAGCAAACTACTGAGTCCTATCCTATAGTCATGTCGTAAGGGCTCGCGTGAACGGCTAAAAGATATTGCGTAGCATTTTGTGACATTAACCTGCATACCGTTCAATGTACACCAGCGCAAAAGGGAATCAATATCCTTCTGGAGTGCGCAACAGTCAAGTCTTGACTTAATTGTACGAAAGATCTTTAAGTCATCGGCGAACATAAGTTTCGAAGAACACAGTCGACTACACAGATCGTTCACGAACAGGATGAAAATTAAAGGCCCCAAATGGCTATCTTGGGGAACACCAGAGGGTATCTCGAAACTAGGCGAATTAACACCGTTAATGCTGACATAGGCTGAGCGGTCAGTTAAGTAAGACTGTAGCCACTTCGTGGCCCAATTAGGTAATCCCATACACCTCATTTTGTCCACTGCAAACACATGTGGAACCTTATCGAACGCCTTACTGAAGTCCACGTAGATCGCATCAACTTGTCGTCGTTTTTCAATGGAGTTGATCAGCGAGTTGACAAACACCATTAAGTTGGTTGTTGTAGAGCGTTTCCTCACGAAGCCGTGCTGATGTTCGGTAATTATTGGCCTAACCGCTTGATATACGACCTCATATACGATCTTCTCCAGAGCTTCCACATTGTGGGGCAAACACCACTAGTAGTAAAAAAAATAGTCTTCTACAAAGGTTTTGAGCCTCGCGCGCGTATTACGGATATAGAGAACTGAATTTAACATTTGAAAAAAAAAAAAAATGCAATTTTAAAGCTTATTTGGAAGATACCTTGAGTTAGTAGTAAGTTTTCTGGCAAATGTTGGGGGTTCGTTAGCATTCCTGACATTGCTGAAAATTATGATAGCATCAGATTGCGGGGTTGCTAGTGTAATAGGATGCTTTGTTGATTGTTCATTGACTCTTGATCGCTTGTAATACTTATATTAATATTTTAGGTGAACAAAAAGGCGAACTAAGACGTGGACGTCTAAGCTTTTTCACATTTATATCGCTGTGAAGCAACTGTAAACTCTAGAGGGAATTTATATCTGTAAATGAAACCATCTCGGTTTTTTTTTTGCTAACCTGGTTAAAATGTTTACATTTAATTATCTTAGAGATAAATCGTCCAGCTCAAACATTTGTAGGGGTAAGAGGTGGGACCATCATAATTATCTATGGAATCTATAAGGCCTACTATCATATTTGTATAGAGCATGCTGTGCCTTAGTTGTGGGGGCTGATTATATGATAGCTGGGGCACTTTAAACCGTGGTTGAAGAACCGAGGATTTAAGCGGTATCGAAAAATGTTTTCTAACTTTTTGTTTAAGTGCTACTGAAGAAAAAAATGATTACAACTTATTTTGAATACCCAAAGCAACGCCACTACGCGATTGATCCGTTAATGAAAGAGAAAACGGTAGACTTTGGACGCCCCCTCAAGGGGACGCATTATAACTGTTTACCCTACCTTTATCGGCAGCTACCGTGATTCACTCATTGGGGTGGGTTTTCCTCAAAAGACTTCATGGCACATTATGATTAGCCGGGGTACCACGAACCAGCGCTATTATGTCTCGGGCCAACCAACGAGCCAGCCAACAGTCATACACTATAATCTAATTACATCCAGCTGAGTCGCTGAAGCGTTAGAGAAAATATGAACTAAGATACACCCATCAGTGTTGGTTTTGTTTCGCTCGAAGCCACGCGATTGAATATTGCTATCCGGGAATCGTGCGAGTTGACCAAATCGACATCTGAAAAGAAAGGTAGTGATGGAAATCACCTTTCGATTGTGCCCATGTAGATATCACAGGAAATCATGGGCGAAAAACCAAGCGAAGCATTATCGCTGGATTTGGATAAATCGTCGGTAATTACCATTTGATTCAGTTGCATCCATTATTCGGGGAAAAGGCGCGCGGTCATAATGGTGCATGGAGCCGGATTGATTGAAATCTATCAAAGCTATCCAATGCTTCGCGAAACGATCGGCGGTGAGTGAACATTTTACCGCAGGCGGCTTTTGTGCCAAGCTTACGTATATTTTCAGTGATGAAAGTACTTGGCATTTGTGTGTCGTCGGCCTGTAGTGGACGGTGGAGTTGATGGTTTAAATTTTCGATGAAAATTCCGGAAACATTATAGTACAACACTTTTCTACGTTGGGTGACTGAATTCTTGCGTCCATTTTTCCATGGTAGATGGAATGCCAACTGAGTATGTGTCAATATCTATATGCACGAAATATTGATTTATATTGCACCAACCGTGGTGGAGTGGTTGCAGTTGGTCAACATGAACAATGTGCTGGTGAGGCTCTGTACAATTATGGAAAAAGAACGATCGGTTCACTTTTATAGTGATGGAATTTAAAAATGTCCCATCGTTCCAACAGCGAGTACGTAGGTGATTATATACACTCATGTAGAGATATATTGAATTGGAAGTGGACGTGTCACGAAAAGCAAGCACAAAAGGGAAGTTCACAAATTATGCAGCAGGATTAATAGGTGCCGGTTGAACAGCTATACACGATGAAACCACCTGCGGATACGAGTTATGAAAGGTGATAAGTGAAGGCTTCGTGAGGTGTTAAGCTATTCATGCTAGATGGATAGCTGGAAATTGCCCCTTTGGCCATAGAAGCATTTGCTTTTGAGTTTAAAGCTTAATGAAAAAGGGAGCAACAAGTGGTTGGTCAACATTTGGAGCCGCAAACCGAACATGAAATAAATCTGGTTAACCAATAATATGATATTTTTAGCATTTGTCGCTTTTGGCCCTTGATGAAGAAAAAATTGCATTCGTTAGTTCATATGCATATTCCCGGCAAGGGTTTTTATTTGATAAACATTCTCTTTATTTAAACAAAATTTAAAAATGAAAAAAGTTACACGGTAAAAAAACATGTTCATGCAAAGTCAAATCCTTCGGAAAGAGATCATATCGAAGCACGATGAAATCAACAGCAAATCACTTCATTTTGGATTGTATTGCACATCGTTGTTGATGTGCTGTGCTTTGAACTCGAAATGTCAACCATACTGATATTAACAATCTATCACTTTAAGTTTGACTAATTTATCCTTGGATTTCATGTTTGCTGAAAATGGGTTTAAATAACTATATTACCTTGTTCATATTGAAAGCCTTAATGTATGTTATTCAGAATATGGCCAAAGAACATGTAACATATTACTACCCAGATCACATGTTTCTAAGTTACATTGAACAACATTGCAAGGCTTGTAGTAGAAGCAAGACGAGACGTTGAGCAATAAATTCGATAAGTTTGACAATGCTTTGTAAAAGAAGTTCTATTATACACTATTATTGGATCAATTGCATCAATTTAATTTTTTTAACTCTCTATTTGTTCCAAATTCAAAATAAATTACATTTCATTTTAACCTAGGTGCTCCAGTTACTACAGTAACTTACCAGCCTTTATTGTTATGATATATAGCTAAGTGTTTTTACATTGTTCCTGTCTTGGCAATTCAGTATTTTAAACAGGTTTTTTAAACCTGCATGTCAGTATAACAATTGATATCTTAAAACTAAAAACTAAAACTAAATCTTATCTAAGTATAAAGGGAATTAAGCGTTGTAATTGAGGATTGCAACGATTGTTGCCTGAAATTATTCATTATTTTGTTGGACATTTGTTCTAAAGTCTCAACATTCGAAATTCTATGTACCTCGGTAGTACTGTACCAGGGAGGCAACTTCAAAATTATCTTCAGAACATTGTTCTGAATCCTTTGAAGTGCTTTTTTCCTGGTAGTGCAACAACAAGACCATATTGGCACAGCGTAAAGCATGGCCGGTCTAAAAACTTGTTTAAATATTAGAAGTTTATTCGTCAGGCAAAGTTTGGATTTGCTGTTTATAAGAGGATACAAACATTTTATATATTTGTTACATATGGCTTGAATGCCCTCAATGTGATCTTTAAAAGTTAATTTTTGGTCAAGTATTAATCTAAGATATTTCACTTGGTTTGACCAGGAAATTGGAACTCCATTCATAGTCACTATGTGACTACTACTAGGTTTCAAAAACGAAGCTCTAGGCGTATGTGGAAGTATTATAAGTTGCACTGCAGAGTTCTGTCAGTTAAATAATTCTGAACTTATTTCATAATGTAAAGTGGAAAATTAAACTTTTTCAATTTAGCAATCAAACCTTCATGCCAAACACTGTCGAATGCTTTTTCTATGTCTAGAAGAGCAACTCCAGTTGAGTGGCCTTCAGATTTGTTTGAACGAATTAAATTGGTAACTCTTAAGAGTTGATAAGGGGTTGTAATGCCCATGGTGAAATCCAAACTGCTCATCTGCAAAAATTGAGTTCGTATTGATGTGGAGCATCATTCTGTTTAAAATAATCTTTTCAAAAAGTTTACTTATTGAAAAAAGCAAACTTATTGGACGGTAGCTAGAAGCTTCAGCTGGATTTCTATCCGGCTTCAAAATTGGAACAACTTTTGCATTTTTCCATTTATCAGGAAAGTATGCCAAATGGAAACATCTGTTAAATAATTTTACCAAGAAAGACAAGGTACTCTCTGGGAGTTTTTGATGAGGATATAGAAAATCTTACTTTGTCCAAATCAGTCCCCCAGGAATCACCAAAAATATTTTCCCGAGAGAAAATATTCAGAAAATCCCGATCAACCTGATTCTCAATAGGACTAGTAAGACCCAAACTGAAATTATGGGAACTCTCGAATTGCTCAGCAAGTTTCTGAGCTTTTTCCAAATTTGTAATCAAAATTGTACCACCTTATTTAAGCGCTGGAATTGGCTTTTGAGGTTTTTTCAAAAATGTTGTGAGTTTCCAAAAGGGTTTGGAACTCGGGTCTTATTTAGAAACATTATTTTCAAAAGTTTTGTTCCTCAGGGCAGAGAATCGCTTTTTAATTTGTTTTTGCAAATCCCGCCAGATAACTTTCATGGCAGGATCGCGTGTTCTTTGATATTGTCTCCTACGGACATTTTTAAGACGGATCAAGAGCTGAAGATCGTCGTCTATTATAATTGTATCGAATTTAACCTCGCATTTTGGTACTGAGGCAGCTCTTGCTTCAACTATAGAAGTAGTCAAAGATTCAAGAGCATAATTAATTTAATCTTTTTGCAAAGGAATGTTTGGATCGAAGTTTTATTTCATAAATGTTCGATATTGCTCCCAATCAGCTCTATAGTGATTGAAAGTAGAGCTGTTGGGATCAGAAATTTTTTCTTGGGATATTTCAAAAGTTACTGGAAGGTGATCAGAACCGAAGTCAGCATGGGTAACCAATTGGCTACAAAGTTGACATGAATCAGTTAAGACCAAATTAATAGTTGAGGGATATCTTGCAGAAGAAAAGCATGTTGGGCTGTTTGGATATTGAATAGTGTAATAACCTGCAGAACAATCATCAAACAGAATATTACCATTGGAATTGCTTTGAGCATTGTTCCATGAGCGGTGTTTTGCATTAAAATCACCAATAATGAAGAATTTAGACCTGTGACAGGTAAGTTTCTGAAGGTCACCCTTGAGACAATTCTTTTGCTAGCCTACGCATTGGAATGGCAAATAGGCAGCTATAAACGTAAGTTGTCCAAATTTTATTTCAACAGAAACTCCCAAAGTTTCAAAAACTTTGGTTTCAAATGAAGAAAGAATTTTATGTTTGATTCGTCTATGAACAATGATGGCAACGCCACCACAGGGTTCATCAAGACGATCATTTCTATAAATAAAATGATTTGTATCCTTCTTAACCTTATGGTCAGGTTTAAGGAACGTTTCAGTTATAACGGCAATATGCACGTTATGAACTCTCAAAAAGTTAAATAGCTCGTCTTCATTATCTTTAAGAGATCGAGCATTCCAATTTAAAATATTCAATGCTTTAAAATCCATTACTAAATTTCAAAGTCATGACAATATTGTTTGCCAATTTTACTCCAGTTTGAATAGCATCAAACATGGAGTTAGATTTAAGCATATCAGAAATCATGTCAATTAATGATTTCTGTAAAAATTCCATTTTAGGGGCAGTAATGCTTCCTAAGTCAAAATTGTCAAAATTTCCGTTAGAATTACGTTGGTTAGTATTTTGATTTCTACCCGCTGCAATAGCAGCATAGGTAGCTCCATTAACTCGCTCCATTAGCGTTTCCTACCTGTCGCTTAGAACGAAATTGTAGGATCGCTTTGCGGGTCTTACATTCCCAAAAATTGGATTTGTGGTTTTCACCACAATTTGAACATTTAAATTTCTTAGGATCTTCCTTCAAGGACAGTCGTCTTTTGCGTGAGAGGAATCATCACAATTCATGCATTTAGCTGGCATGTAGCAATTTTTAGATCCGTGACCCCATCCCTGGAACTTACGGCACTGAGTGAGGTTTTGGAAATTTCCTCCAGTCTTCCTGAAGTGTTCCCACTTCACTCGGACATGGAGCATAAGGCTAGCTTTTTCTAAGGCCTAAAGGTTGTTTAGTTCACTAGACTTGAAGTGAACTAAATAAAAATCATTAGAAATCCCGTTGCGCGAATCGCCAGGACGGGATTTCATTTTCATTTTGATTACTTGGAGTGGCACAACTCCAAGTAATTTTGCCAGTTCATCTTTGATCTGATCCAGGGATTCACCACTGGGCAGTCCTTTCATGACAACCTTGAACACACGTTCAGTTTTGGTGTCGTAAGTAAAAAATTTGTGCTTCTTCTCAGTAAGATACTTGAGAAGACATTTAAATCCGTCCAAGGTTTCAGCCAATACACGGCATTCACCCCGACGTCCAATTTGTAGTGAAAACTTAACTTTCACGAAATTCAAAAGTTCCATGCGAAGAGCATGGAAATCGGTAGTGGTTATCACAATAGGGGGAATCTTTTCCTTCTTGGCATTAAGCCGGGAAAGTTTACTAGAATTTTTCTTGGATGATGGATCATTCTCATCATCCGTGAGCAAATCAAATTGATTACTCAAATTAATTTCTTCAGAAGGGGTGTCAAGAGTTTGCCCCTTTCTTTTGCGTTTAGGCGCCATGGCGGCAGTAAATTTTTTATCCAAATCGACTTCCAAGCAGATTACTATAAGAATCTGAAGGATCGAAGAGGAATTTTCCAAATCGATATCCAAGAAGGATTACCTCGGGTAGGGTCCAAACAAGGATCGAAGAGGAATAAGAGGAGTTGAACAAGGTAGAAAATTTTTACAGGTTGAGCACTGAAAAGTGCTGTTTAAATTTGTTGTAGCTTTAGGTAGTAGTAACACTTCCTTAAGCAAAAAGCAAATAGATCCGCACGGCAAGAGAGCACGATGCGGACTGTGAAAGAAAGATTAGTAATTTCCATTTAACTCCACTACCTTATTTGCTTATCCTTGACAGATACGCGTATTTCGTCTACAATGTGCAGACTTCTTCAGTGTCTCGACATAACAGTGGTGCCAATTCAAATGATAATCATTTTGATTTAAAGGTGTTATACAGTACATATTTTTCAACAACATTATTTCAAAACGCAAATCACTTAAAAATCAATGATAAATCACTTCGATTCGTAGTGCTGCATGACAGACTAAGTCAAGTGCAAGAGCATTTGGATTAGATATGACAACTTTTTACCGTGTAGTTTTTATGGACGGGAATAGGTAGGGTCAGTTGAGAGAAAATGGGTATTACACTACAACATTTAATTTTGAACATTAAAAACTGCAGCAGAAAAGCAGAAAAGCTAAAATGAAATTATGAGATCTGTACAACTTCTGGATGATGAAATTGGAAACCATGAACCCTCCTTAAATAAGCCAATTTCCAAGGCAATTATCATCATCATGTATAGCCTAGGAAGCACAGGCACATGATTGTTGCTCCAGAATGTCCCGGTTCTAGTCTCAATACAGGTAATTTTCATAACATCTATGTATCAGTACAATAAACATATATATGGCACACACACATTATTTGGAAAATCTCAAAATCTCAAATCTCATACGTGAGAACTATTTCCCTATGCGTTTTCATCTGCGCAAAACTCACCGACGAGTTTTTGGGGTCATCAATTCATTCCTTTATATTTTGACGATGTTCTTATGTCGTTTTCTGTTTTGCGGTGTAGCTACACCGGTGCTACACCGACATAATTTAAGGTGTAGATATCGGATGCATTTTGGTTTACAAAAAAATATGTTTAGCTGTCAATGACTCGCGCTTATTCCTGCTTACACTACACCGCACAGTTGGATGAAATCAAAAAAAGTGGGACATAGCCATTTGCGACGAAAATATTGAGTGTAGCATTTTGATGTCTACTAGAATGTTTCTTTATTTTTGAGCACTTTATTTGGGTGGTGAAAATGATGGATTAATCACTCAGATAAAAATAAATAATTTTTTTATGTCTAGTTAAATTGATGAACATCTATGGAAACATTGTAGATCTCTCAAGTGGGCGAAGTCATAGGATGAAAATGGATTACAAACGGTAGTACCCCCTTGAAACTCGTTTATAAACCATAACTTTCTTGTTTGAATTTTCCAATTTATTCAATGTTCAAGAAAGTTGTAGGTGCTCTCAAAATGTACATTTTTGCTAAAGAAGTAAATCACTATATTTTCGTTTAAAGGATTTATCTTGTAGCTTAGCAGATATTAGCAGCTAAACTCAACGTAATTTTGTTAATAAGAACGAATGTTTTTTCGGGGAAGTTGTAGCTACTTTGCTGAAGAAAATTTTATTATCTCTTAACGTTCTCATTTTGGAGCAATTTTTCTGAATTGACTTACTACTACACACTTATCAAGAGACCCTGAGATTGGTAAAAAAAATTGCAGTCTTTGGTCAGTAATCCTAAAAATTACAGATTTTTCGGTATTTTCTCGCTTTATTACTGAAAACTGTACAGAAAAGGACCGAATTTCGGTGTTTTCATTTCAATTTAACAAAAACAAAAAACGTTGGAGAAATATGTTATTGAAGTTTTGGTAAACGTTTCAGTACCGAGTTCGGTAACGGTCGCAGCGAGAAACGTCAAATCCACCATATTGTGATTTTCGATCAGCTCTGAGAACGTTCGTAAGTGGATACTGTGCAAACAAAGTGCATAATGGTGCTGTTATGAACCAGTTTCAACACCAAGATGAGTGAATCGTAAGGGGATTTACGTATTCTCGTCAATCTAAGCAGCGTCCGCGTTTCTATAAGCAAATTTTTCTGCGTCACGCTCACGTTGTGTTTGTTTGTTTACATTTATCTGTTGCTTGCTTTTCTATCCATTCCAATAGACAGAATTGTTCACAACTGCTTGAAGGCGTTTTTACGACGCTCCAAACATCTCAGGTGAGTGTGACTATTGACAACTGTCTCTTTTTCTTCGGCAACCTTTCCATTTGAACTGCGTATCAAACAGCTGTTCTATTATCGGCAACTCGAAATCAGCCGCATTTTGTAGTGCATATCAAGAGCAAATTTTCCGATCCGAGAAAAAAAAGTTTTGGTTTGATAACCGAGATGTTATTCCCATTTCCAATTAAACACATATAATCTCATAGTGATAGCATTGCTTAACACATAAATCAGGGTTTTAATCAAACAAAGCAGATCGCTAGCTTTCATGCTAAAAAATACTGGTATTTGAGTCAAAAGTTATTATACGTGTTACTTAAATCAAAGTGTATTTACCAGTTTATTCGGGAGAATTATCAATCACGTCTCCTTACGTGCAGCCCATTCTGCATTTTAGGAACACCGAAAGCATCTTAGCAACAAACAATTCGATTTATTCCCTTTAATAATGCGAAAGCGAAACGACGTACGTCAAAAAGCAATTTGACTGGTAAATAAATTTAAAAATGGGATGTGATCCTCTATTCGGACAGTATATAGTGTAATATCAGGAGCTTCCATTGACACTGATAGCTCGACTATGTCTACCTTTGTTACTTTCGAAGTAATGAAAATTTATAAATTTTATTCAAAGATAAATCTGGCATAACAGAATTGCTCAGTGGTAGTGCTGTAATCCGATTGAAGCTGAAATACTAAGGAATAGTTTGAATAAATTCAGCTAAGTGTTTTGATGGGAAAATAGATTGAAATTAACTTTTAAGTTTTGGTTGCCAGTCAATGGGTGCCCAAGCTGACATTCACCGTGTATAAATAAGGTCTGTATCCACAATAATCTGGACACATCAAAACAGAACTAAAACACAAATTTCGAATTATATTTCAATTGTAGTTACTTATTTCAGATTCATTGGATAAGATTTAAAAATTCACGAAGTCAAAACATAGTTATTCAGTATTTGCATAAAATTTTCAAACTTTGCACTTAACTCCATCCATTAGGGTTTGTACAGACTCCTCAGATACCGTGGTGGCCGTCTTTGTCCAAATGTGTTGGAAGTGTTTGATATCTTTGATTCCTTGTTTATTTCCAGAAAGCTTGAGCTTGACCTTGAGCCTGTAGTGACGAAAGATTTGCTCTTTCGGCCACACGTACAAAATGATTGCCAAATAAGGTATATTTTTTGGAAAATTTTGATGCCCTCTTCGTCCTGAAATACTCAGTTGTAGCATTTTTTGGCCATAGCAAAATAGAAAGCCAGCCCTGGAAGCTGCTTGAAATCTTCCAAGACATAAGTTTCATCGTCCATAACAACGCATGAAAACTTCGTCAAATATTCGCAGTACAAACATAGAGGTAACTCTAAGACTAGAAGGTCCCGAAATAACGTGCTCAACTTTTTGGCTCAGCTCTGGTACTCTCTTCGGTCCCAAGCTAATCGATTCACCCCTCGAAACATAGGAAAAACCAATAACCCCTCATTTTATCTGTCAAACTTTCATAGCGAATCAAAACAAACATTGCGTAGTACTAGAATTTCGACTAGAATGGGATACGTTAATCGTCTGCTTGGGACCAATAGGCTAGTCAAGTAGTGAGCCAATTTAAAATCGTTAGTTTCGTATTGATTGTTGGTACAAACGTCGAGCCCGTGATTTTGCAGTCAAATTCTGTTTGTCGTTGTGATTTGGAACTATTTTTACTTTATATGACTTAAGGCCCCAAACGCTGTTTTGCTATTTGGACAAAAACAGGTGACATTCCTATTTTACGAGCCACCGTTCGAACAGAGAGATTCGGATTTTCCTTCAATATCCTCTTCACCTTTCGGTCTATGACAGGATCAGCACGTCCAATGTTTCCTCTCGACCGTCAAACGTTCCGAAAATGATTTGAGCACACCGTGAATAGTGGATTTAGGAAAATCCAATTTTATTTTGCAAGTTGCCGTATTGACTAGGCTGGATTTGTAATACGTACGTACAAAATTCACTAGCGCACGTGTTTTTCATTCGTCGCCATCTTGAACACTAAACATGGAATGTAAACACCAATCATAGTCTTTTTCATCAATGACTCCCAGCTATGCCTCAGCGAAATTTTTCACTCCTACGTGCAATGTTTCAAAAGTTACAGTGATTTGAAGGTGTTCTGGATTAATGTGGTTACATACTTAAATACGCATTTACAGATGGCCGATGTTGTTGCTTGTTTTTTTTCTGTCGGTCGCAAGTTCCAGGTAATGTTACCGGGCTGCACTGTTGTTCATCAATGACCAAATAAAAAAGATAGATTTTTACCGGCAATCATAATTTTTGATTGCACATATCAGAAATGTGATGCAAGATAGGGAAACTTCTATTCTCTCAAACGCCATGTCGTTGAAAAGCATCCACTTGGAAGCTTTGTTCCAGCCATGATTACCACGGAGGGAAACGAACCTTGCAGCGGTCTTCAAGAAGTGTTTGGTGATTACATGCTGGAAGTTAGCCAAAGTCATTCCAATCCACAAGCCTGGCATAGACCCTACCAGTGCCAAAAGATATCGCCCCATCAGCCTCTTGTCCTCCATCTCGAAGCTATTCGGAAAGTTGATACTCAACCGTCTGCAGGGGTTCCCAATGTAGCCTCCTTCAACATCTTATCCTCTTCAACATCTTCACGTCAGATGTTCCTCCCCTTCCGGGTGGTGGTATTTTGTCAATGTTTGCGGATGACACTGCCATCATATATAAGGGTCGACGCTCTGACGAAAAAACTCCAATCAGACCTGCATGTTTTGTCCGACTATTTCAAAAGCTGGAAGATTTATATCAATGCAGCTAAAACACAGACCACACTATTTCCGCACTACAACTCACCTCGGCTTGTTCCGCCTGGTAACTCAAAAGTCCACCTTGATAATACTCCCATTGAATGGTCGAGTGAAGCCATCTACCTTGGTCTTACCCTTGATAGCAAGTTGCTGTTTCGTTCCCATGTGGACAAAACATCCACCAATTGCAGCATCTTGATTAGGACTCACTTATCAACAGAAAGTCCACACTTTCCCTTTAAAAACAAGCTTGCCGTCAACAAGAAAATCATCCTTCACGCCATTGAGTGCGGAACGCAAATCTGGGAGAGCTGTGCTAAATGTCATCACCTCAAACTTCAAAGGATCCAGAAGAAGATCCTCAGGATGATGCGTAACAGTCCACCGTGGACTCGAAATTCTGAGCTCCACCGCCTGGCTGGTCTTCATACACTAGAGGAGCGGAGTACGCTTAGTCTCAAAAGGTTCAGAGACGCCTGTCTGAGATCAAATCACGAGATCATACGCTTACTTACCTTACCAATCAGGCTAAGGCCTTGTTGTCCTCTGCTGTCCGAAGAAGTCGTCTCCACTCTACTCGATCCATGGCCACACTTTGCCAGCCTCGTAGTCTGCGAAGAGTCCGCAGGTCGCCTTCTACTTGGTCGATCCACCTTGCCCGCTGCGCGCCTCTTCTTCTTGTTGGGTCGGTTTCTAGAACCATTTTTACTGGGTCGTCGTGCGGCATTCTTACGACGCGCCCAGCCCACCGTAGTCACCCAATTTTTGCAATGTGGACGATGGATGGTTCTCCCAGCAGTTGGTGCAATTCGTGGTTCATTCGCCTCCTCCACGTTCTGTCATCCATCTTTCGAAAACACCAAGGGCGCGTTGGTCCTCCACGAGCATAGTCGAGGTCTCGTGTCCGTAGAGGACCACCGGTCTAATCAGCGTCTTGTAGACAGTCAACTTCGTGCGTCGGTGAATTTTATTCGACCGGAGCGTCCTCCGGAGTCTAAAGAAGGCACGATTTCCTGCTATAATGTGTCTTTGAATTTCTTTGCTGGTATCATTTTCGGCGGTCACCAGTGAGCTTAAATACACGAACTCCTCGACCACCTCGATTTCGTCACCGTCAATATGAATTCGGGGTGGGAGGCTAACATTGTCTTCCCTAGAACCTCTTGCTTTCATGTATTTTGTCTTTGATGCGTTGATGGCAAGTCCAATCCGTCTAGCTTCAGCCTTCAGTCTGATGTACGTTTCCGCCATCATCTCAAAGTTCCGTGCCATAATGTCAATGTCATCGGCGAAACCAAGGAGCTGGATGGACTTCCTGAATATCGTGCCACTCGTGTCTATCCCAGCTCTTCTGATCACACCTTCTAACGCGATGTTGAACAGCAGACACGAAAGTCCATCACCCTGCCGTAACCCCCTTCGAGATTCAAAGGGACTCGAGAGTGTCCCCGATACTCGAACAACGCACATCACTCGATCCATCGTCGCTTTGACCAATCGCGTCAGTTTATCCGGAAATCCGTACTCGTGCATAATCTGCCAAAGCTGATCTCGATCGATTGTGTCGTATGCGGATTTGAAATCGATGAACAAATGATGTGTGGGCACGTTGTATTCGCGGCATTTCACGAGATCATACGCAATCTTGCTAATGAGGTTAAATTATTCGTAGCTAGGTAGGTTATCAATTTTTGACGTAGGATTACGTCTTTCGGCAACATATTGGGGGTGCAATTTAAAAAACCCAAAATCGAACGCGTTACGAAAAGTGGTCAGGTTTTGACCACATATATTTCTGTCGATAGCGGATCGATTTTAATTTTAAACAAACCAATCGATTGGAAATTTTTCTATCTGCTAAAATGAACACCTTATAAATTTTCAATAGGTCACTATTGAAAATTACACAAATGTTCAACTGTTGCAGTGGTGATCAAAATTATCACCGATTGCCTGCAAAAAAGTGGTTTCCCTAACAGTCGCCAAGTATTGATACCAAGCACGTAATCCTATGTCAATTATACGGTCGTGTCTTGAATAGAACCTCTTACTTTTTTAATTCAAGCAAGATACACCCCAAAGGAGTATCCTGTAAACTAGTTGAAAAACGTAAACACGTAAATTAGAATGAAAATTTACACAAAGATGAAGAGCCCTCCAGACTAATCAATTGGAATGTACGAACAATGTAAAATCATAATCAATGGAAATTAAACGTAATTTTACTACAGCTATAAAGACAAGAATGACAACGGTTTCAAACCGAATACTTCATAATTTCTCAATAGTGATGCATTAATATGACATGCACTAAACTAAGGACACGGGGTATATCTCAATTGATCCAATAACTGGTCGCAGTAGATTTATGTCCCGAACAGAGAAAAAAAAAAGCATTGATGCCTACATTAAGCGTCAACGTATATGTCAATGTTTCAAAATCAATCTTCTTAAGAACATTACTTTGGATGTTCAGCAAACAAAACAAACTCAACTATTCATCAGTTATAGATGTCCTCGATGACCTTAGTTTAAAATTAATCAAAGCTAATTTGCTGTAAGATATTTTACCTCAACTTAACAATTGTTGACCAACAAGCTCAGATATCAGGTCTAACATTTGAAAACAGCATTAAAGCTTTTGTATTCAAAGGTTGTAAGGGCCTTTGCACGCGAACCGAAGTACGCCCACGCAAACCAACAACATCCTCGGATAGGGAAAACTCTCTCTCCTTTCAGGTTCTTTCTTCTTCTTCGCATTTAAAGCTTATTGCATATCGTATATTAGCTTATTGCGTGCTCTCAACTTAGTGTTCTATATGCACTTCCACAGTTATTAATTGAGAGCTTTCGATGCCTGTACCATTTTTGCATTGGTATAATTGTGTGGCAAGTCCAATCATACTTCTATGCCCAGGGAAGTCGAGAAATATTCCAATCCGAAAAATTCCTAGACCGAACCGGGAATTGAACCCAGCCACCTCCAGCATGGTCTTGCTTTGTAGCTGCGCCTTTACCGACTGAGCTAAGAGAGGCCCCTCCACTCCTTTCAGGTAGTGGTATTGGTTTGCGTGGGCGTACTTCAGTTCCCGTGTAAAGGGCTTTAAAAATTTTGTTTACAAAAGCTTTTGTGTCGTTTTAAAATGCTACGCCTGATATATTGGTAGATTAAATCAAAAGTTCAGAACAAAACTTTTTTATTGAATGTAAAATGAAAAATATTTGCTTTAGCAGAAAAAAATATGATAATGATTCCATGGCCGGGGGACTCAGGGCAATTGTCACCTTTGCCAAGCCCCACCCCCCTCAAATGTGTACCAATTCAATACAAGACAATACAAATACACAATAAATCAGTATCTCGTATGCCTCTGCCATGGCAGGACGGACAAGTATTCAGTGTTCTTTATTTTCATTTCTATCCGTATCAAAACACAAAATAGGGATCCCGTCCGTGCGCGACCATGGCCTTATTAACGATGGTTGACGCATATCATGGTTTTGAACTTGAAACACTCCTCAATTAAGATTAATTGAGGTGTTAATTGATTTATAATTTAATTATTTTAGTTGAAGAAGCAAAAATAAAAACAACATTTGTGTCAGAGCGCGTGATAGCCTATCTTTGTTTGTCAACTCAACCAGCGAAAAATCACACTCTCCCCAAATCCAAGCGGACATCTACATGGAACCGTTATTGGCATTACCCGCAACAAACTGCAACCGAAACGGTATGGAAACAGACACGACACAGTCCAAACCACCAAACTGACGAGGAATTAGATTAGCATAAATCGTTCCATTGCCGCTTATCGTGGATCTGATTACGTTCGAAAGCAATAAAGCTTTCGCTTAATGGATCACATGTGAGGGTGGAGCGGACCATGAGACGGCGACGGGTTCAGTTGGGTCCGTCGCTGGCCGGGTTGTGAAGCAACGGCGGGATTTGCATAAAACTGGGCTGCAGCGAAGTGGAAAAATGGAGTTCGTTGTTGAATTTAAAGCTCCCTGGAAGCCGGGAAATTCCACAGTATGATTTTTTTTTCCGTGCGTTCATCTCGGAAACGAGTGGGAATCGAATAAATATAGCTCAAATTCATTGCGTTCATGGATTCGAGCGCGGGCGCCATGCCATAAATCAGGAGGAAATTGAACCGTTTATTCGGTGTAGAGGTTATTTTGCCGATTTTTTTTTGTAATTTAATTACCGCTCACGAGAATAAATTATCCCGTAAAACGGATGGTTGAGTTTCATTACGGCGGAAATTATTTGGAATCCTATTATATCAAGTCTGTCCAACATAGGCGTTTGATCATTCACTTTGGAAGAAAGCTCTTTCTCTTTTCAACAATGTAAATAAACTGTTTCAGCCCAATTCACATCTACAAATTAGATGGCAATAAACAAGTTTGTAATCACTATAAATATTGCCGACGTGCCGTCCGTCGAAAACGATACATGGAGCACGCGTTTGTATCTGGACGCCGCCACACGCTGCCACACTAAACTGGCACGCTCGTCGGGGTGGATGAAACCCGCTTCTAGTTAGGTATCGAACGACATTATTAATGGACTGTTAACGGGGCTTGCACACATGTACCTTAACTCAGTGATTTGCGCTCAGAAGAAAGTATCCATTATTTATCAAATTCGCAACAAGTTGCTTTGCTGCAAGACGATTGATGATTGTGTAAATCTGATAAAGTATGATGCGTCTCCATGGGAATGCACATCAACGAAGGAGAAATGCATCGCAAGTAGGTACATACATAGCTTGCATCCATTCCTAGATGACGCACGAATCGTGGAGATTGTCCATTCTCACTGAATTATGCCATTTGCCCTTATAAATAAGTACGGAAGAGTGGCAATAATAGGTATGCTGCAGCTTTCTATCACTTTAGGGCTTCTTTAGTTTGCTGAACTAACTACCCTTTAGTTACAGGTGCATTTTCACCTCCTTCAAGTCCAGGTCGAAGGAAATTGTCACAGCGAAAACACAATGCCATAAGTAGGTCAGTACACAATGAACAGCTATTTATGAAAGAAACGTTTTACACTTGCATTGGTTTCTTATGTATTACGAAGTAAAATGTACTGGATTTTAATTTGCTTACTTTGTAAAACTTAATCAGAATCGTCTGGAACTTATGACTTGATAATGGTGATTTTCTGACGATATTGTACAGAGCAATTAAATATCACTTGTTTAACACTCTCCTCTCCATTTTGTTTTTTCGAAATGCTTTCTTTTGAAAAAAAAAAACGATGGAAAATAGTTTGATGTAGATCAGTTGAAAGAGCAGTTTTTGTAAACAAATACAATTCAATTCAATTTCAACTATTCAATTTTCTCACGAACAGTTGCGTCACGAGTGAATTCTGGCCCAAATTTCTGAAAATTCTGATCAGTCTAAGTGTCATTACGATGGAATTGTCTTTTTGAAGTTACGTTAATTTTTTCAGCAAATTTCAGAACATATTTTTTCATCATAACTTCAGAGAATGATTTTGTAACAGATTTAATTCAAATGTTAATGTAAATGGCAAATAAATAGTGTTTCTTTCGAACCATTATTGGCACAACATTTGGTTAAAAACTCGATTCTTTTGTCTCAGGTCTTCAAATTTACCCCGGTAGATGGCTTATTTGGGCAGTAAATGTTCAAGCATATTTTCCATTATTTATATTTTAATTATTCGATTTAATTCACCACATACACACACTTCAATGTTCGGGGTGAGTCGATAATTATTGCGACACTTTAGATTGATTGGTAAATCGGCTTTAGTTATCGAAATGAAACCAAATTGTTACAGTAGTTCAGTATATGTATTTATTTCCGCTTACATACGTCGGTTAAATTTTAGGATGATTTTTTTGAGTAAAATGCTCGACATTTGCGACTGACGACCTCCATCAGAGCCTGTACAGTCATTTCCGATACACGGCGAATGAGAACGACCCAAATTTGAGTTTAGTTCACTCATAATCGCCAAAAGTGCAGGAACTCAGCGATTTTACTCAAAAAAATCATAATAAAATTTAAACAGAAATTGGAAAAAAAAAGAAAACAAAAATGTGTTGTATGGATGACTTTTAGTAAATTGTCCAAGTTACCGAAAAAAATACTGAAAAAAATTCATTTGAGACCTACACTGAAAAAAATCAATTTTTAAAATTTAAAATCGATTTAAAAAAAATATCCTTGTTTGATTTGGATAAAACTTTGCCTCAAGATAGGTAATTATGTTTTCTACCATCCGTCGATACATCGCAAGATGGGCACTTTTAACGAAAAAAAGTTTTTCTTACAAAAACTTTTTCATGTCTGAGCTGATTTTTTAACGTACCATTTTAACACAAAACTAAACCAGTGAAGCCTATAGGAGTATCGGATTTTGCCTCAGTAGTAGACAATATAATCAATTATATTATTTTCTAATGATATAAGCCCTTTTCATATGGAATTCTCGATTAATCCAAGTGATTAGTTGCTGATTAGACAAAATTGAATCGTAAATTGAGCTTCATTGGATTCTGAGATGATTTTGAGCTTCACTGGTTTAGTTTTGTGTGAAAATGGCAAATAAAAAAAAAATCAGTTCAGACTTGAAAAAGTTTTTGTAAGAAAAACTTTTTTTCCTTAAAAGTGCCCATCTCGCAATGTATGGACGGTTGGTAGTAAACACAATTACCTATTTTGAGGCAAAGTTTCATCCAAATCAAACAAGGCTATTTTTTTTAAATCGATTTTAAATTTTAAAAATTGATTTTTTTCAGTGTAGGTCTCAAATGAATTTTTTTCAGTATTTTTTTCGGTAACTTGGACAATTTACTAAAAGTCATCCATACAACACATTTTTGTAGGAGTTGTCATTTTTCCATAGTATTTTTTTGAAAAAAATCGGCAGAAAAAGTTTGGCTCTTCTCAAATGTTAGTTTAGATAAATTTTGGAAAAACTAAGAATGCAAAGTGGCATATTTAGTCAAGGTCCACACATCCAGAAAGTTTCATTGAAATCTGAGAGGGTGCTGCCAGCTCCGAATACGATTTGGCGCGAAATGCGTCATAAATATCGATATCTCGATAACTGCTCGTCTGATCGCTTAGATATTTTGCATAAAAAAACTTCAAAGTATAAGCAATTTTTTAAAGTAAAATATAAAAAATCGATAAAAAAAAAATTAGTACTTGTATTTCCCCCCTTAATACAAAGGTATGTTCAGCGGTAGTAGCAATGTATCTATTTGGTTCAGGTATAATATCTTCAAGATTAATGCATGTCAAGGTAATTATGTTATGATCGACACTACAATCCTCATTTTCTACAAGCTGAACAAGGTTATTAACTGTATAATCTTTTAAATATGACGGATGTTTCAATTCCCTTTTTGGACGAGATTTAAATTCACTTCTTGTGTTTGGTTGTTCCGCAGAAGATTACGATGGCTAACCATATCCATTCTTGATCGGTTTGATTCATCCTCGCCTAATGGTGCATCGTCGGTGTTTGGAGGTGTGGACGCCAATGGATCGTTTTGGTCTTCTGAGGTTAAGGTTTCCGAGTCAATTGTGGCATCGTTACCATCTGAAACGAACTTTTTAAGATCCCAAGTAACAATTTTGGTTTTATGAGGGTTCTGAAGACCATGATTTAGACTTGTAGAATGCTTTAAAACCATGATAAAACTTGCAATGCTACTTGGGATGTGATACATTACGGTGAATTATCTTCTCACTTTCCTTTGACTTCAAAATCACATCTGAGCCAGAAACAACAATGTATTCTTCAGGATCAAATGTAGTTGACAGTTTGTATTCTTTATGCACGCGTTTTGTTACTACTATGTCACCTTTCTCCAGTTCATTTGGCTTTGCCCTGCGTCGGTTGTCTGTATATTCTGCTCCTTTCACCTTCTGCACATGGTCACGATCTTGGATCTCCTCGAGAGTTTTTGAACCTTTCATAAGCAATCCTGGTAGCTTGTCTTTAAGTTTTCTCCCGAAGCAAGTCGGTGTGACTTTGACCAGGAAGGAAGCGTGGTTATGGAAAGCATGATTATTGATCAAATTGCAGAAAAATGTCTCTCCTCGGCACACCGTAAAAAAATTCTGTAGAAATACCGGTCTCTAGGTGAAGTGGTAGCTATCGGAAAGACCATAGGAGACGTTGAAGAACAATGTAAGGAACTGGTTAAAAAGAAGGTGAAGTCAGAGCGTCGTCTATCGTGAATAAGGTGAATCAACAGCCTTCGCAGCTTTTGAGATCTTCATACCAACCTAATATAGAACGCTGGTTCAATCCACGATTCATTCCTCAAGCGCAATTCCGACGACAAAGCTCCACGATTCAAATCAGAAGCAAAACGTGATTGGGGTATTCCTCGAAACCAAACATTGTCTGGACCTGCTGGAAGTTATCAGCATAACGCCGACAACAGAATTTGTTTTGCGTGCGGCCGTCGAGGACATCGCAAAGGCAGTCCAGCTTGTATCGCTCGAGATGCTGAATGTCTTAAAAGTCGGACAGTTGGTCATTTTGCCAAGTGGTGCACGAAAAGGATAAACGAGTATCCTCTTCAAGATTTGACTCCAGCAAAACGCATTAAAACAGTAAATGAATCCACCGAAACGCAACATACCTATCAAGACGTGTCGGGGAAAGACCAAGATATTTGTTTCGTTATGGGAGAAAATGTGTTCCATTTTAACGTGGGAGGTATTGAAACCGTCATGACAATTGCTTCTGGTACAGCGGTAAATATCATCGATCTTCGTACTTGGAAAATGTTGCAAAGGTTGGAATTTAACCCTAAGGTTGATCGCACATTCAAAGCCTATGGCTCAACAAACCCGCTGATCATGATTGGAAAATTTGTAGCAGCGATTGAAGCAGCCGACAACAAGCTGAAAGCAACATTCTACATAACTGCAAATGGAATGCAGAGCCTCCTCGGTGATGAAACAGCTAAAAAGCTGAAAGTGCTTAAGATTGGATATAATGTTGGATCACTGCAAGAGATACCGACGGAATTTCCCAAAATCAAAGGGTCACTCGTAAAAATTCCTGTGGATCCTAAGATCAAACCAGTTCAGCAACCGTACCGACGAGCACCGTTTGCCTTAGAAGATAAAGTTGCAGCGAAGCGACCAGGACATAATCGAACGTGTTTCATCCGTCGGCGTGTGTCTCCCATTGTTCCTGTTTTGAAGGACAATGGGGAGATCCGCCTCCCTAGCAGCACACATGTCACTGAACAATTTTGATTACTTGTGTGCCACTTATTCCAGTCACAATCAAGTTGCAGCAGCTTATTTCGATCGAAGTGTGCTGCTTGGGCTCTGTGTCGACATGCGCAGAGCTTATCAGGCGATCATCAGGGAGACGCATCCGTTACCAATGATTGAAGAACTTTTTGGTGGTATCAATGGAGCAGTCCAGTTCTTAAAACTGGACATACGTGAGGCGTATCATCAGGTTGACATTTCCAAGCGTTCAAGAGACATCACAACTTTCATAACTAAACAGGGATTGTCCAGGTACAAAAAAAGTTGCCCGAGCCGTATAGAAAAATGAAAATAAAATGTATTCTTCAGAAGATGAGTATATGAGAGTATATATATTCTAAATTATGAGAATGTCTTGTTTCTCTCTATTTAGATACAAAAGGCTAATGTTTGGAATGTAATGGAATCCATCGTTGCTGTTTTGGATGGAGTGGTTCTTTATTTTGATGATATAATGGTCACAGGGCGAACTCAACAGGAACATGCTGACAGATTAAAAGCACTTTTATCTCGCGTTAAACAGTACGGAATTTTGTTGAATGATGAGAAATATGTATTCAATGTCTCTCGGATAGAATTTGTAGGTCACGAGTTGTCTAGTTCCGGTATCCGACCAACAGAAAGTAGGATTGCTGCTATTGAAAGATTCAGAGCACCACGGAACGCTTCCGAACTGCGTAGCTTTCTGGGGATGGGGCGATTTATACTTTCTTTGGCAAACATAACAGAGTCACTTCGGAACTTACTTCGTATAGGCGAAAGAATTGTCTAGGGACCCCAGCATTCATATGCGTTCGAAGAAATCAAGAAAGCGGTAACTGAATCTGATTTTCTCGGCTATTACCGGCTATTAAATTGATAAACGACTGCAAACCACTATTTTTTTGTTCAAAGAAAGATCTAAAACCTGTGCCCGGATTGAATGTTGGGTTTTGTGTTTGCAGACATACAATTTCGAGCTGATCTACGAACCTGGAGCGAACAATTTGGCTGATGCACTCTCTAGATTGTCGGTTTCCAAACCAGTGGCTTTTAGCACATCCGATTAAGCCTGCATTCTACAATTAGCACTTACTGGAATTCCGTATGCCGTATCAGTATAGGAGGTTGAAGAAGAATCTTTGAAAGACGTTTTTCTCCTAAACGTACTGCAATGTTTGGGATATGGAAAGATGTAGTCAGAGATTTCAAACCGTTTGCATCGGAGCTTTGTCGAGTTGAAAACCTTCTGTTGAGAGGTGACAGATTAGTCATTCCGGTAAAATTAAAACCACGAATTCCAGACATTGCTCATGAAGCACATACGGGTATAGTTGTTATGAAAAGGAGGCTTTGACAAAAGGTTTGGTGGCCTCACATGGACATGGAGGTGGAGCTATACGTTAAGAGGTGTAAACATTGTACTCTGGTTTCATTACCAAACCCGCCAGAACCACTGATTCGAGCGAAACTGCCAGACAAAGCATGGGCAGATCTAGCAATCGATTTTGTTGGTCCACTACCATCCGGGCATAATCTTTTTGTCATTGTAGACTATTTCAGTCGTTTCACGGAAGTGATCATCATGTGGAAAATTACGGCAAGTTTCACTGTGAAGGTATTACATGAAACTTTTTGTCGTTTTGGCATGCCGGAATCCATAAAATCTGATAATGGACCCCAATTCATCAGTATCGAGCTTCAATATTTTTGCAAGCAGTTTGGCATCGGAACTTCTAGATATAAATACACGCGTCCGTTCCGGCTCGTGGATAGACAAAAACTATTTTATTTCTGCTTCTAGGTTTCTTAATACAAAGGTATGTTCAGCGGTAGCAGCAATGCATCTATTTGGTTCAGGTATAATATCTTCAAGATTAATACATGTCAAGGTAATTATGCTATGATCGACACTATCAGGCTTTACCCGTGAAATATTCCTGTCCCGGCAATTGCTTAAAATCCGCTTTGATGTAGGTCTCATCATTAATGGCGCAGCACCGATATTTCGGGCATCCGGTTTGGAAACACTCTGCTGGCGTTTGTCTCGAGTTGGGAAGTTCTGCACCATGTACTTTTTTTTAAACCGGATATTTTTTTGGCCCTCTGGAAGAAACTTTGCGAAACATCAAGTTTTTTGGCCAAGTCCTGCGTCGAAATGTTTTCTCAGTTTGTTTTCGTGTTGTTCCCGGTTATCGCCCAGCTCCTGGCTTGTGGACCACCCAACAAACAATCACCTATTGAAAAAATGACTTCTTGACGATTTTATTCAACTGCATGCTTAATAATAAGTATTGTACTATTAATAGTACGATTATACTGCTTTAATAATAACTTCTGTTCAGGCTTTGTTCATACAAATCTGGAGAATTTATTCAACCACATCATTGAAATATTTGGTGTTGAATAAGGTATGTCGAGAAGCTTCTATTCGACTTACATGAGTTGTAACAGAGCTTATTCGATAAATTGTTTGATTATTCAGCGTTTATTAGACATCACTGCTTCCTTAAACAGCGATGGTATAAAGGTGTATAGGTGCTTTACTCTCATGTGAAATAATGTTTAATTAGACACTATTATACATTTATCAAACGATTATTCAACTACGGGATAATTTATCCCAAAATAAGAACGGGACAGAGCAGAGTTGTTCCCGTGAGTGATTGTTACCATTATTTCTGTCAAACCACGCACCCACCACACAGATACTAGAATATTTATTATATAAAGTCTGGAACGCCCAAAAATTGGTCAACCTAAAATTGGTGGATTTCTGTTAAAAATGCATAAAAAAAACCTGTATGTATGTATGTGTATATACAATGGTTGCTATGATGAGTTTTCACCGTTTGCTCTCCAGTTTTCAAAATGACGTCCAAGCAAGAGGAGCAGCGTGTCAAACTTTTGCTCGCGCAGCAAAAGATTCCGACGTTCTCACACGCCAAGTTGGCAAAATTGCTGAATGTGGCCAAATCGACCGTGACAAACGTTTTAAAAGTGTTCGGGCAGCGTCTGTCTACCGCGGAAGCGGCAGCAATTGTAATCCGGACGTGGCAGCGACGACGAAAAAGGTGGCGGTGAAATATAAGCAGATTCCTAACCTCTCCATCCGGGACGTCGCTGGCAAGCTCAATGTCTCCCATACTACTGTGCAGTGGGCCAAGAAACGAGTCGAGTTGTCGACGTTTAAGAAGATGAAGGTGGCGAACCGAGATTACAAACAAAACACGTCGGCAGAGCAGCGGTCCCGAAAGCTGTATACTAATCTGCTCACAAAGTTCGACTGTGTCGTCATGAACGACGAAACTTATGTGAAGGCGGATTTCAAGCAGCTTCCGGGACAAGAGTTATAAACCGCATCAGGAAAAGTGAAGGTGGCTGAAATTTTCAAAACCATTAAACTATCTAAGTTCCCGAAAAAATATCTCGTCTGGCAGGCCATATGCACGTGTGGTCTAAAAAGCGGCATTTTCATTACTACAGGAACTATCAATCAAGAGATCTCCGCTCAGGAGTGTCTGGGAAAGCGGCTGCTACCATTCATAAAGCAACATAATAGATCTGTGCTGTTCTGGCCGGACTTGGCGAGCTGGTACTATGGGAAAAAGGCAATCGAGTGGTACGATGCGAACAACGTGGTTGTGGTACCCAACGACCACAACCCTCCCAACAGCCCAGAACTCCGCCCTATCCAACGATATTGGGCCTTGGTCAAACGGAACCTCAGAAAAAAAAAACTAATATATCCATGGAAAACGAGGAGCAGTTTAACTCTAACTAGTGTTCGGCGGCGAATAAGGTCGATAAGACCACTGTGCAAAATTTAATGAAAGGGGTTAAGCGGAAGGCACGGCTGTTCGGATTTGGCAAACCAAAAGAATAAACGAATATTTTTTCCTTTAAATAAATGAATTGAACTACCAAAAGAAAAATAAGAAGATTTTTGTGATATGAATTTTGACTTCAAGAAACGATTTTTTTATCGACCAATTTTTGCGCGTACCAGTCTTTACATACACATGTCGTTGGATGGGATTCGAACCACGACCTTCCGATCACCAGCCGCTTGCCTTGTCATCTGAGCTATCCTAGAATACATCATATGGGTAGCTAAATAATCAATAAAAGCTTGAATCTGAATACCTATCAGCACTCCCAGCCGCAACTCTAGCTTATTAAAGGAGGTGTAGGAATAATTAATTCATTCATCGGTGAAGCAAAGAATTGTATATTTGACTATGGTGTTCATTTTTAAAGTAGTTAACGGTTTGCTGCCCCGATATTTGTGTGATCGAATTGAAAGAGGAAGTGACTTTCATAGATATTAATACTAGAAACGCGGATGAAATAAGAACACCACATTTCTTGACTTGTGCTTCACAAAATTCATTATATTATAAAGGAATAAATGTTTTCAATTCGATGCCTACACATATCAAACGTTTAGCAACACTTACAGAATTTAAAAGACACTGCATTTCACACGTTAAAACTGTCCTTTGAACAGTTATTCAGTGATTTTTTTTATGAATTGACAAATTATGTATCTTGACGAAGTTATTTTTAACGGATTATTTTGTATGGATAGCTGTCATAACGACTTTTTAATAGTTATTGTAGCACTGCAAAAACTATTTCTGTTCGCCGCGATGGTGATGATGGATTTTTAATATTTGATTTAATAGTAGTAGTAGTAAAAAAAATAGTCTTCTTCAAAGGTTTGAGCCTCGCGCGCGTATTACGGATATAGAGGACTGAATTTGAAAAAAAAAAAAATGCAATTTTGAAGCTTATATGGAAGATACCTTGAGTTAGTAGTAAGTTTTCTGGCAAATGTTGGGGGTTCGTGAGCATTCCTGACATTGCTGAAAATTATGATAGCATCAGATTGCGGGGTTGCTAGTGTAATAGGATGCTTTGTTGATTGTTCATTAACTCTTGATCGCTTGTAATACTTATGAATATTTTAGGTGAACAAAAAGGCGAACTAAGACTCTAGAGGGAATTTATATCTGCAACTGAAACCAGTTCGATTTTGTTTGCCAACCTGGTTAAAATGTCATATTCAATTATCTTAAAGATAAATCGTCCAACTCATACCTTTGTAGGGATAAGAGGTGGGACCATCATCATCATCTACATGAGACCAATGTTACCTCTTCACCTCTCGAATTTCGATGGAGAGGATTCTGGGCTATTCTTATTACTAGATCGATGAATTCGTTTTCGTGATTGATGTGATCGATGATTACGATTTAAATTAATTACACAGCAAAAAAATAATTTTGATATCACATCAAAGTGGATGCACTACAATCATGTCGAAAATTTCATGTAATTTTTATGACCACATAAATAAACAAATGCAGTCCTTTTTAGCAAGTAATATTACACCATATTTTCGACATGATTGTAGTGCATCCACTTTGACGTGATATCAAAATTATTTTTTTGCTGTGTAGGCGTAGAACACAAATAAAAAAAAAATAAAGGTAGGGATTGAATTCGAGACCTTCTACTTGGAAAGCGGAAACGGTAACCACTATGCTACCAATTTCGTCTTGTTGTTAGCCTTAAACAGTTTTGTGGAATAATTAATGAATAAGTCATTTGTAAAGCATTTACAAAGCATGCAATTAAAACATAGACGCAAAGTGGTATAAGAGCTATTTTGCTGACTGTACTCATCTTTACTGAAAATAAATCAAATAATGGAGCTAGAAAACATTTATTAGACGTCTAATAATGCATGTTATTAAATCAATTGCAAAGTGTCGAATTAAAGCGTCGATGTATGTTCCAATTACACTTATTCAGTTTGTTATTAGATCAAACTTCTGGTGTTGAATCGGGAGGACAGTCTACATTTATAAAGATTTTAATGAATAAATTAATCAGATCAGAGCAAATAGCGGAATAAAGGCGCATCTATCGATCTCAATAAGATTTTTTCAGCACATAATTCGACATCCCGCTTAATTCAGGAGTGAGCACTGTTATACAGCATTTATTCAATATGTATGCTTATTTGTGACTCTGAATTGCTTGTTGGGCACTAGACTGATGCAAAATTGGAAATTTTCGCTCCACAGTGCTCAAACGGTTTCAAATCAAGTCCTGATTAGCCTCTCAAAATTTAAACTCATTTGGTAAGAAACTGCCTTGGCATAAACTATTCTAAGTTTATATGGAAATTACTATGGGAAAACCAATTTTTTTGTTCATTGTCTTCTACCCATTTTCCATATTGCTTTTTCGAAAACTTATATAACAATTCTTACGCGAAATTTTCTAAGCTACAACTTTTCGGAACATAGTTTTTCAGCCAAATGTCAAATTAAAATGATATTAATTGTTTAAGAGATTGATAATCTTATGGCATGATCAAGCAGCTGTTTTGTGGGCAACACTGTATTCTGCAGTGTGACATAGTAGCCATGATATTTGTGCTCTATTCTTCGCACCAGAAATACCAATGTAGCCTGCTGAACAGTTGATTGAGCATAATCATAAGACATCAGTGACTTGAATCATTAATAACTTTTGTTCCTTACAAGTGTTTGAAAAGTGGTTTTCAACAAAGTTGTAGCTGCAAAAATTTGCTACAATCTCTGCTATCATTTTTAAAAGCATAGTGATGTGGTGAATTGTTAGATAGATATGAACAAAAACATAAGTTTTTCCAAAGTAATTCCCATATAAATTTGAAATGGTTTGTGCCAAGTTAGTTTCTTACTAAAGTAGTTCAAATTTTGGGAGGCTAAGCAGGACCCAATTTGGAACCGTTTAAGCACTGTGGAGCGAAGATTTCAAATTTTGCATCAGTCTATTGGGCACTGTCATCCGTTCCCGGGACCTTGGAGGACCCTTGAGGTTGAAAGTTATATATTTATCAGTTTTGCCAAGGCGCGATTCGACAACCCAATAACAACCCCCAGATTTTGCATGTGGCTGAACAAAATCCTTTCGCGAACGGTTTGCTGATTTTCTTCCATCTCGACCGGAATCTCACTGATAACTGCATAACTAAACGAATGTTAACAATACACTCTAAAGAGAAACTGGGCAAATGTTGGTTAATTTCGGTCAAGTATAAATAAGTTACGCAAGTTTGAAAGTGTCGCAATCATTATCGACTCACCCTTTAGATATACCACCGACAAACCGACATGACACTTAATTCTAACTTATGACCGAAAATCGTAAATGGCCGATTTAAATGTGCAGTGATCCAAACTGTCAAAACCATAGGAGTTTTTGATCTAGATAAAAATAATTTGTCCAGAATAGATCAGTATAGAATATAGATATAGATAACAGAATAGTCCCGGTTGCAATGAAAATGTCACTTTTCAAGTCACAGGTACTTTCATATACTTGAAAATGTCTGCCACCTTTCCCCTTCCGATTGCCTTATAAAACTCCTGTCTAAGAAGCTATTTTTTTGTTAATTACTTTATTTGTACAGGCTCAATGGAATAAACTTTACAGAGCCAAGTTATCATTTTATTTATACATTATTAATTTCTTAAATCTAAAATTAAAGGATTTGACCGATTACTCGCGGTCTTCTCGAGGTTAGCGGATTACAATTGTTTGAATCGGGAGAGGGAAAAGGAGATTTGGAATATGATGGCTGCATGTGACCAGCCACTGTGTCTGCCTGTTCTTGTATTTTTTTTTCAGTCTCGGAGCACTTCATTTTACATGAAATGTTTGTTTAGGTCTCATGCTCTATGGCAAAGATGGATTCCGTCACGTGTAAAATAATTATTTCTGAAAGTGTGGTCTGATTTAAAAAAATACATTTAAATCCACACATCCATTCATGACTATTTAATCCGAATCCTCTTGATATTACGAACTCATAACAGTGCCATGCATGCTCACTTGCTATTCATTCCATGAAAAGGAGAAAAAATTGCACCATTTCTAAGGAAAAAAATCCTCCAACATGTGGAAAACGCATATCTCACGTATTGCGGCGAATGCGGTTTATATTTACCAGACCAACGTTGTTGTCGGTGTGTTGTTTCCTCACTGCCGACGCGTCGTGGATATTCTTGGAAATTTCGTTCCATTTTTTCTATGTTCATCCAAACACATCAGACACAAAATATTTTATAGATAGCTATATACCAGAGAGTAGACCGAATGTGGCAGTGGAAAGGTGGAAAATCTCGTGAAAAGTGGGCAGCACAGTGGAAAAGACATGCGGGAAAATAAGCGTTTGTTTGTTTTCCCACTCCAAAGCAGAACGCGCGCAAAATAGACAATCTTGGAACAGGGTTTTATAGCCCGCAAAAAGGTATTACTTACTCCGCTAGTAAGTGTATGGGTGTTCAGTGAGTGACCGTGCGATCGGTGTTGAATCATACAGGGTAAATTATTGTTTTCCTAGAATATCTTCTTTAGAGGTTTGACGGCGATCTAGCAGCGAGTGAGCGGTTGAGAGGCGAGATTTAACAGCGGATGTGATGTTTGCAAAGCTGTGACGATGATTGTTTTGCGCGTGTTTGTTGATGCTCAACGGCTAATGGTGTTTTTATTTAACCTCTCGCGGAATATCTTCTATGTGTTCCTGTCCGGTCATGGAGCTATTTTCCATATTTTCAGCATGAATGACCGCCCGCGGTTGCTACTCCGTTATTGCCAGATCACCCGAATAACACAAAGAATTAACAGAAGATGCTTGGGGCTAGCTATCATCCTCAATGTTTAAAAACTGGCGATCTCAAATTTTATAATAGGCCATATCAGAACCGAACTAATTTTCATAGTTTGTTTATTTACTTATCGTGTTTCCGCAACATTGAAGCTTGACGTACGGCGTTATTGCTGTTTTGGATTTATAGCTCAATTTATGATCATCGAACTCATCCACCTATAATGTTCTGATAAAGTGAGTTGAACACCAAATTAAACCATCTAAACTGGACTTCAGAATTTCTTTCAATAATCTTTCCACAACTTCAGCTACACAATTTTTTTTCCAAAATTATCCATACATTTTTCGTTGAATTATGCAGACATTTCTAGAAATTCATGATGTTCCCGTAGGTTTTTTTTTGTTTAAAATTTAAAATTCTGATGAAATACTTGAAAAAAATGTATCAGAATTTACTGCTTAAATTACTTCGGAGATGAACTAGACTACGGTTAAAAATCTTCTTAATATAGCCAAACCAAAATGGCTAAACATACTCTAGTTTCTAGAGTCTGGAAACAGCTTGAGTTTTCCGGAAACCGTTTGCCGGCTATTTCTCATACTTACAAAGGTATGCTATTATTCAGAGGAGTGGTTCGATCAAGCACTCCATTCCTGCCGCCACGCTCCGTCTGCTGTCTGCAAAATCCCACACAATCAATGTAAATACGATCGACCGAGAAACAACTGACCAGCGTGTTCGGTCCAGTCATTCGGAATTGGTACCCGCGATAGTGCGCTTATGGGGATCGTGATCGAGCGTGAAGTACGATCGACTGAATTGAGAAAATGCGTGTTCACATTTACTCCAGATCTGTTACTTTGGAAGATTGATTCATCGATTGATTGGTAGGTACGCCAGCGCTAATTCGGAATAAGCGTATGCAATCGAAATCTGAAGACAGTGCTAAAAATAATCCAAATGGAAACACTCAAATCAACGCCGCAAGGTGAAACAAAAGTGATCGCGCGCCGATTGGAAAATTCAGTGTGACCGGAGGAAGGCAGTGTGAAAAACGAAAGAAACCGGCAATATTAATTAAGGAAACGTGGAACAAAGAGCCGAATTTTGGAAAGTGTGCTACAGTCTAACAGCAGTGAAATATTCGGTTTGCGGTTGGGAAAATGATTTGTGATATTGCTGCGTCCGCCGTCACCGGTTTGTTGCCGGGTCCGTCGCGGCAGATACAGGGCTACAATGCTCTCATGGGTGGCAGCTTAACGTCGGAACAAGTGGTGGATATTTGCTATTTAAATTTCTCTGGCCTCATCGTAAATGCACTGGCTCTGTTCGGAATGGTAGGAGCGCTCGTTTACGCCAGCTGGAAGTTCGTGTGGAAGTAAGTATCTATCGTTACGTTGGGTAAATTTAGGACGTTGATAAATAAGGGTATATGGCTCATGGTGGTTTGTGCAGTTTGGGTGCGTTGATTTTTTTGGTTTTTAAATTCTGAAATTTTTTGAGTTTTCTTGTGATGAAAAATAACGTGTTCTGATAATGTGCCCATATTTTTTTATTCATGTCCTCTTTCATTGCGATATTTGTCAGCTCAAATTTATACACAATTTTCGAACCTTGTGGCCAAAATAGTTCTTTCTGTTCTTGACTAGGGTTGTTAATCGATCACCGTTGATAACGCCTGCGGTTACATCAGCAATGGTAATTTGCGGTTATCGATTAACAACTCTGTTCAACCATTTTGAAGGGGGTTTAATGTAAAATCTGATGCATTCCTCAAAGTTCTCATGAATTCCAATCTTTGTCTTTCGGGGGACGAGCTTCACCACGGCAAGTTCACAGTCAAGCTCTAGATTGGCTTCTACCATTGCAGATGTGAATTCTACGGTAACATCCGGGATAATTTTTGACAGGTATAGCGAAGACTGGCAACTTTGCAAGAATCCAAATAACAGATACAGTAGCGCTGCACTTGAGTTAAAGCTTAGTAATATTAGAAATACAGATGGGCGGAGAGAATGTTTTGAGCCAAAATAAACTGTCAAAATCTGAGCCAATCGAATATTCCCATTAGAATTATTCCGATGATTTCTCATTCCTACTAGATTAAATTTGAGAGTATTGCAATCGAACAGAAATTCAATCACCTTTATGTTTCGTGTGCTTCTCAAATTCAACTAGTTTTTGAAATCAAAAGCAATATTCTAAGTCTATTGAATCCTGATGAATGTGGGCGTTTTAGTGGAATACCTGTATAAAGAGAAAGAGAAAGATTATTAATTTCCATTTGTGTTAGTACAAGACACTGAAGAAGTCTGCACGTTGTAGACGAAATACGCGTATCAGTCAAGGATAAGCAAATAGGGTAGTGGAATTAAATGGAAATTACTATTCTTTCTCTCTCTCTTTATACTAAGCCTATTGATTAATTGATATTAGTTGATTAATTAATGGCACCAAGAAATGTGAAAAATACTGCGACGCAATCAATTATTATTAGGGTTGCAAGATAGTTTAGCTACATCTCTCCCTCTGAATATTTCTCACCCCAACAGGCCTGCGTTCAATCCTAAATGGCGCCACCGGGCTTTTCTGAGGCATAACATATCTGATCACGCCTTTCTTCGGAAGAGAAGTAAAGCTGTTGGTCCCCGGTTCATGAGCTGGTGGATCGATAAGTAGGTTCCAGGTCTGGGAGCTTCTTCCTGACGTCGCACAGTGGGAAAAAATCGTCATAAAAGGAGCAAAATTCATTATCTCTGCTCAGCGCTGATTTAACCTTTGCAAATATAATCATTCTTGTGGGAAACATTCTCAGGAATCCAGTGGGAATAGTTTCGTCCTATGCAGAGTAGGGCAAGTTGGGGGTTTTGGAGCATTTTACTCAAACTTCTTAAAATTTTGTAAAAATGACTTAAAAATACCTCATTGTGGTTGATATACGTTCTGAAATATTGTCACTCTTGTAGAAAAACATCTGGAGAATCCATTGAACATGGTTTCGTACGTCACCAGTCTTTGCAGACTATGCATTTTAGACAATTTTACCCCTATTACGTGCGGACGAACAATTAGGACCATCGTATTTTCACACCCGCTTAAATTGTGTGGAGTGGATGATTCGGAGAGCGGCAAAAAACAGATGGCGAACAAACTCGAAGGGCATTTCAAGATGCACGTAAACCGCCCGAAAATTGGAGGTAGCGGAAGTTCCAATAATGGAAACATGGCCAGAAGACTATTCTCTGAGCCAGAAAAGTTAGCAGAAGTTCTTAATGCGGATGCTGATGTGATTAGAAACCTGCATTTGATAAGCTGTTTGGCCTTGTCAAACCAATTTTTGAACAAGGGCAAGTTAACAGAGTTGTACAACATCTTAGAAGAGCAGGTATACACTGAGTTTCCGTTTATAAGAAATCTACCTCCATACAAACATTTAGCAGAATACGTAGATAAGTTAGTAAGATCATTGGTTACTAATCTACGCATTATAAACAAATTAATTTTATTTATTTTAAAGCCATTTCCATTGCATTTTGTTGATAAATAAGCTGGTGAATGTTGCCACAAAAATTATAAATATATTCGTTCCCATCTTGTTCGCAAAACTTCTCCAGAGACCAATTTGTCAGATTTGATGAAGTCTGCATTGGCTCGTTCAGACCCCAAGATTGAGTTTTATATCAACTTCTTGCATCCTTACCCTGTCACTGTAAAAAAGATAAACCGTCACGTCTTAACCTTGAGTAAGTCATGAATATATGATTTCACGCTATACGTATCGTTAACAGAAACGATTTGATCAGCAGGGTTAATTTTTTTCATTATTTTTCATCAAATCCAATATTTTTGTCAGTGTTTTTATCATTTACCATCACACACAAGGAATAGCGCTTCAACCCAGTGTAGATTAAATGCGTTTGTTTTGAAAATCATCGCTGTTACGTACGAGCGAAATGAACAAATGAGTTTATTATACATCAACGAATACGCGTTTGTTGATATTCACCAGTGCTTGATTATCCAACCCAAAATTGTCAAAATCAGAAATGATACTCAAAAGCAAAATAATTAAATTCATTTTGGACAAAGTGATTATTTTGGATATTGTTGACTCCAGAGCCCAAAACCAGGATTTTATCATCAATTCAGCATGAGGCAATAATTTGCCATCGGTTTGTGTGTAAAAACTTGCACGACACGTTCTTCAGCGCTATATTTGTTTAAAATAATCATTATGCATTTGATCCTCAAAATCATCCCCGCCAAGATGAAGACGAATGTTGATTACGATACTCTGAAGTTGCTTTGATAAAGAGAAAGCTGTTATGTCAAAATTCAGATTCATGCAAGTAGTTGGTTAAAGTTGTCTTCATTTTCAGCTATTTTGATTTTTATCAGCACTGATCTTTGTATTTTCTATTTACTGGTTCATAGAAATGATCGTTTGGAGGGATATAGATAAAAAAATAAGCGGTAAAGAACATACACTGTAAGGAATTACCTACTAGGATCAGTTGAAACGGAACTGAATTGGATTTCTCGATTCCTCAGTCATTTTTACAAAAATACAGTACACGAGGGTATAGTATGACAGGCACTAACGCGTATAACCGTGTAACACTACTGATTAACTTCATAAATAGGGGAGTATTAGGAAAAAAATGGCTCCACACATCAGCTTACATTTCGATGTAATCTAAAACGTAATTTTTTGATCCCTAAGGTGTTTTGACGTAGGACTACGTCTTTGATTTCTATGTGGGGGTACACTTTGTGAAAACCGAAAATGGAACATGTAACAAATTAAGAAAGATTTTGAACGTTTATAACTCAGTTGCCCCTGGTCCAATTTCAATAATTTTATCACCAATCGATCAGAAATATGGCTACGCATCGATAACAATGCTTCCAAATGTTGATTTTCAACAAAACAAACTATTGAAAACTGGCAAATGTCCAGCATTGTCCAAAAGCGTCGAATTAACTAACAAATCCACCAATTACCTACATGCATATGCTGCTTCCCCAGCACAGTCGTCAGAGAGTAGTAAGTAGACGAAACAGGTCGAAGTGGCATTCGCCTCCGATCCTCGGGCGCGTGCGAATAGGGAGTCATGTTCAGAACCAAACGCAAATTCTTCGAGATAACCACCATCCGTCGTCTGGCTCGCCGTGGCGGTGTCTGACGTATCTCCGGTCTGATTTACGAGGTGTGCTGAAGGTGTTCATGAAAAAAGAGATCCGTGATGCTGTCACCTACACTCAACACGCCAAGCGTAAGCGGCCATGGATGTCATCTACGTTTTGAAGTGACAGAGACGCACTCTGTTTGGTTTCGGAGGTTAAATCATCACCAACTTTGGCAACAAAAAGGCTCTTTTCAGGGCCACCAAGCTTATTACAGTAAAGAGTAGGAATAGAATTCATCTGCCTGTTTGTCCATATTCAGAACCAACGACCACACAAAATGCTCATGTAATCAAACTGGAAGCAGGGGTACAAATTATTTTGATCAACCTTGATCAACTTTGAATCGCCACGGCCGGATATTTTCGATGGAAGAAGCAACAATCTAGCATCTAATTCGACGAAAACGGCAGGAAACATTTGTGAAGCCGAGTTATTTACGAAAGAGAGTGCCGATGAAGAGAATCGATAAATGTAGATAGGACCTAATGAAAAGTGACGCGAGATTTGTTTTCCGTACTGAGCTCCAATGCTACCGACGCCAGGGAAGCAGCTTCGACATCTGGACCCTACCAATCGACCCATCAACTCAACCAACGGCTTTACTTCCCGAAGGAAGGCGTGATCAGAGATGTTATGCCTTAGAACATGCCGGTGGCGCCGACTGAGATTGGACCCAGGCCTGCTGGGGTGAGAGGTAATCACGCTAACCACCGGCGCCCATATCTTTCAAGGTGATATCACGGCGAATGAGATCGACCGAAATTTGAGTTTAGTTATCTCAGAAATAAGAAATAAAGTGCAGGAACTCAGCGATGAGTAAATTTGCCTCATGTTTTCCGAGGTTTTTCCAGGATTTTCCAGGGAAAAATTTCCAGAATTTGAGAAAAGTAAAGATTGGATTCACTCAGTCTATTGGTACTACTCCAAGACTGAATAAAATTTTCGTCAATTTCCTCATTTTCTGGCAGATTTTTTAGGTTTCCACAGTAAACCATGAGACAAATTTACTCATCGCTGAGTTCCTGCACTTTTGGCGATTACTAAACTCAAATTTGGGTCGTTCTCATTCGCCATGTACGCAAAACGAAAAGAGCCAGTGTCGCTACTTGATAGCAAACTACTCATAATGGGAGGAGTCTTTGTAGCTTTTATACCGCTTGGTTGCACATCATTCTGCTTTAACCTGAAAAGATATAAAAGAGCACTGCTGTATGGCATTAGCTCATTTTTGCTTCCGACAGCAATAGGAAGGTGGTGGCTAGTCCACTCTTTCACACCTAACAAGCAACAATTGACTGGTCGTGGCAAAGGAGGAAAAGGACTGGTAAAGGAGGCGCCAAGCGTCATCACAAAGTTGTTCGAGATAACCGCCATCGGTCATCTGGCTCGCCGTGGTGGTGTCAAACGTGTCTCCGGTCTGATCTACGAGGTGTGCTGAAGGTGTTCCTGGAAAATGAGGTCCGTGATGCTGTCACCTACACTAAACACGCCAAGCTTAAGTGGCCATGGATGTCCTCTTCAATAAAACGGCCTTTTTCAGGGCTATCAAGCTTACATCAGTAAAGAGTTGGAATAGAATTTATCTGTGCTTGTTTGTCCATATTCAGAACCACAAGCCCTCAACGACCACACATAATGCTCTCCAGAGTTATAATCTTGTAACCAAACTTGGAAGCAGGGGTGCAAGTGATTTTGATTGATTCTCTTCATCAACTTTCTCTTTGAAAAATTTACTTCAAATTTGGTACGCCTGCAATTCAAAAACGGAAAGAGTTGAGATAATAGATAATTGATCAATTAAAAGAACTAAATGCTCTTCACATTTATTCCATCCACTAGCGGTCCTACGTCAAGCTTCCGTTCGTGCCCCTAGGCACAGACCCTTCTACTTTTCCTTCAAGAAGGGCTATCATTGGACAGGTTTTCTTATCACTGACTACTGCCTTTTAAATAATATCTAAAATAAGGTAATAGGGGTAAAATTGACTAAAATGCATAGTCTGCACAGACTGGTGATGTTTAAAACCATTTTTAATGGATTTTCCAGATGTTTTTCTACAAGAATGGCAATATTTCAGAACGTATATTAACCACAATGAGGTATTTTTAAGTCATTTTTACAATTTTTTTTAGAAATTTGAGTAAAATGCTCCAAAAACCCCAACTTGCTCTATTCTGCACAGGACGAATCTATTCCCACTGGATTAATGAGAATTTTTCCCATAAGAATGATTATATTGGCAAAGGTTAAATCAGCGCTGATCAGAGATAATGAATTTTGCTCCTATGACGATTTTTTCCCACTGTGCGTCGGTAGCATTGGTTCTCATCAAGGAAAACAAGATCGACGGAAAAACAAATCAAGGAAAAAAAAGGTCCCGAGAACTTTGAGGAATTTTTAATATTTTTAGGTAGTTTCATTATGTTTAGGGATGTTCCGCGTATTTTTAGGGAGATTGGAGTAATTTAAAGCAGTTGCGTTAGTTAATTGCAAGAATATTCCGAGAATTTCGAAAAAATTGTGGAGTCTTCAAAAAGTCCCATAATCATCCCTAAGGCGTCGAAGTGCCCTTGGTTCAAAGGTTTGGTCCCCCAGCCCAACACGGAACAAGTGAGCGCTTAGCGAATAGTGATTGGACATGAGGCGAGACATCAGACGTATGAAGTCTCGACTCACCTCCAATCCCTTGAACCAAGGACTCTTCGATACATTAGGGATGATCGAGTACAGCCATCGTCCCAAATTCCCTTCACTCCATTTATTTTGCCAGCTGGCGAGCGACTGTTGACGATACATGAAGAAAAATTCATTGTAGGCGATTTGACGCTCGTAAATATCGCCTTTCATAGCGCCTACCTTAGCAAGTGAGTCCGCCTTCTCATTGCCCGGAATCGAGCAATGAGATGGGACCCATGCAAAGGTGATGACAAAAGATCTTAAAGATAAAGCACTTAGAAGCTCTCGTATTTTCATGAGAAAATACGAGGAGTGCTTTACCGGCCTCATGGAGCGAATAGCCTCGACAGAACTGAGACTATCCGTAAAAATAAAATAATGATCTGGTGCAAGTTAGGCGATCGTTTCTAGCGTATAATGTATTGCCGCCAGTTCAGCAACATATACGGAACAAGGAGCATGAAGCATTCGAGAGGCGCTATGAAATTCGTTATAAATACCAAAACCAGCGGACGCCTCTATTAGTGGTCTATCTGTGAAAAACGATCTTGCGGAATCAACTTGGCCAAACTTTGCAGCGAAAATTAACGGAGCAATCATGAAACGACGATGCTCTGGGATTCTTGGTTCATGGATATATCAATATGAACAGAATTGCCGAAGTAAAATCGTAAAATCGTTGTCCGGTACTAAAGGGTGATACGGTCAAAATTTGGTCAAGGGAAAACGCGTGTAAATCGGTGAAATCGTTTATTTAAAAAATCAAATTAAATTTCTTTTTCAAGTTCAATTAGTATAAAATTCAGGAAAAATATTCAGTTAGGCTTCCGCTTTTCCAAATCCGAATTGCCGGGCCTTACGCTTGACCCCTGCCATCAGATTTTGTACAGCCACCTTGTCCACCTTCTTCGCCGCAGAAAGCCAGTTTGCCTTGAACTGCTGCTCGCCCTTAGCAGTTTTTTGGTCTTCTTTAGGTTCCGCTTGACAATAGCCCAGTATTTCTCAATTGGGCGGAGCTCTGGCGTGTTTGGAGGGTTCTTGTCCTTGGGAACCACCTGCACGTTGTTGGCGGCGTACCACTCCATGGCCTTTTTACCGTAATGGCAAGATGCCAAATCCGGCCAAAACAGTACGGAACAACCGTGTTTCTTCAGGAAAGGAAGCAGACGTTTATTCAAACACTCTCTCACGTAAATTTCTTGGTTGACAGTCCCGGAAGCTATGAAAATGCTGCTTTTCAAGCCACAGGTACAGATGGCTTGCCAAACCAGATATTTCTTTGCGAACTTTGACAGTTTCATGTGCTTGAAAACATCTGCTACCTTTCCCCTTCCTTTTGCCGTATAAAACTCCTGTACCGGAAGCTGCTTGTAGTCGGCTTTGACGTAGGTTTCGTCGTCCATTACCACGCAGTCAAACTTCGTCAGCATCGTCGTGTACAGCCTCCGGGATCGCGCTTTGGCCGTCGTATTTTGTTTATCATCGCGATTTGGAGTCACTACCTTCTTGTAAGTCGATAGTCCGGCTCGTTTTTTGGCTCGATGCACGGTTGTAGACGATACACCCAGCTTATTTGCGGCATCTCGGAGAGAGAGGTTAGGGTTTCGCTTGAAACTACCGGCAACTCTCTTTGTCGTCTCAGCGGCTTCCGGTTTTCGATTTCCCCCCGATCCAGACTTCCTGGCTGTCGACAAACGTTCCCCAAACACTTTAATTACATTTGTAACGGTTGATTTGGCAACTTTTAGCGATTTTGCCAACTTTGCGTGCGAGTAGCTCGGATTTTCGCGATGCGCTAGCAAAATTTTGATACGCTGCTCTTCTTGCTTGGACGGCATTTTGACAACTGAAGAGTGAATTCCAAAATCAAAATAGGAGCAACATTCTACACACACACACCTTCAAAATGAGGGGTGTTCAGGTTTTTTAAATGCAAAATTGAAAGAAATACGTCAAGTTGATATTGACCAAATTTTGACCGTATCACCCTTTACGTTAAAAGATCTAGTGGATGAGCTCCCCATCACGTTCCGGTAATTGTACGGAGAAAATGGATCCTTTGTGGGCATTTCCGCTTCAGATACTCAATGTGGGATCCCCAGGTGCATTTAGAATCGAACAAGACTCCAAGATATTTGAACGACATAGAATGAGTGATCGACTTACCCAAAAGTTTAAGCTTCGGTTGTGCTGGGCTATGCTTCCTAGAAAAAACGACCAACTCAGTTTTCTCCGTGGAGAATTCAATACATAGCTGAATAGCCCACAAACTGTCTAAGGTATCCTGTAAGGGTCCTTGCAGGTCGACCCCTGTCATAGACACTACACCGTCATCTGCTAGTTGTCTCAACGTGCAGTTGTCACTAAGACAATTATCAATTTCTCTGACGTAGAAGTTATATAAAAGGGAATATAACACGAAGCTTATTTTAGAGGTTTTAAAGAAAATTCCATGATCTTCAAGGAAGTATGTATCGAAAACTTCAAAATTATTTTAAATGCTTAATGTTGAGATTTACAGCCGCTGGCTGGATCATCTCCCAACTTCAGAAAAGTGTGGGTGCTTCAGGATAGACCGAAGAATGGGCATAGACAGTTCAATTAACTTAAGAAATGTTGCAGGAACTTTAAAAAAGTTCTGAAAAATTCAGAACAGTTTCAATAACTTCAGAAATCACCGGTGAAGTTTAAATATCTTGAAGAACTATTAATTTTGTTTCAGCTTTTCAGTCTTCAATAAAAAGTACTGATTATACTTTAACCATCCAGGGGATGAGATCTTCATGAGTGCTTTGAGAATAAAATCGTGATGCTTTTAGCGTTGAACGAAAGCCTACATATCTTTATGTATCCTGACAAAAGCCTTGTTCAAAGACCGAACCTTCGGGCATAACATATCGTAGTGTTTGTTGGATTCACCAGTTAGTATTTTTAAGTTTAATGGCGAGCTGATTACCGGCGACATTTATCTGTACCCTACACTCAAAAAATAAATCACATTTCCGATTGAAAATATTCAATAGAATTTCACATAACTTTCATGTGATCTCATAATTGGGAATCGCACCACGAAATCACATGAACCTTATGTGTCCAATGAAGTTTATGTGATTTATCACATAGAATTCATGTGATCATGTGAATGTTATGTGAATTTCAGATAAAAATCATTAAATTTGTTATTGGAAAAATATCATGTGCGTTCCCAATGGAAACTATATGAAAACTTTTTTCAGTGTAGTTTTAGTTAGAGTTAATACATTATGAGTAAAATCCCTCCTTAGAGAGCGCATGGTAGGGTGCATATATGAAAAATCTATGACTAACCAGCTGCCAAACCCATAAAGTCAAAGTTCTTTTGTGAACAAATGCAAGTAACGTATTCGTGATGTTAATTTAATAAACATGCCACTTCATAGTAGCGCGGGGATGTAGTGGTAAGCGTGATTACGTCACCCCAGCAGGCTTGGGTTCAATCACAGTTGGCGTCGCCGGGATGTTCTGAGGCATAACATCTATGATCACGCCTTCCTTCGGAAGGAAAGTAAAGCCGTTGGTCCCCAGTTCATGAGTTGATTGGTCAATAGGTAGGGTCCAGGTGTGAGAGCTGCCTCCCTGGCGTCGGTAGCATTGGTGCTCAGCACGAAAAACCTGGGACGAGACTTGATAATCGGGTAGCGATTTCGAGCCAATTTGCTGTCAAATCCGAGCCAGATTCTAATTGGTCGATTTGACAGTAGCAATCGTGAAATAAACATGACAGAGGGATCGCATCAATCTGGCTGGCAGTGATGCCGGAATCAATGTTGACGTGAATTGTGTTGTTAATTGACCACTTTGTCAAGCAGTTTTGGCGTGACTTTCTACCAGGGATTTCACAAAACTGGACCAACTAATTTTTATTTCTTTTATGAAACGCACAAATTTTGGCTACTTTTCTTGTGGTTCTAGAAGAAAAAATCTCAAAATAATATTTCAATTCAAGAGCCACATGTGAAAAGGACATACAAGCTTTATGTAAACAAACCTTTGTAGGCCCTTTTCTCGCCAACCGAGGGTCACCCACGCAAACCAACAACATCACCGGGAAGGAGAAAGCTTCCCCTTACCGGTGATGTTGATGGTTTGTGTTGGTGACATATGGGTGGCGAGAAAAGGGCATAAGAAGGTTTGTTTACAAAAAGCTTGTATGCCCTTTTCACATGTGGCTCTTGATTTCAAAGTTCGAGTGGTAGTAAACGTCATTTTAACTGCTCGAATGAAGTGGTTTATTGTTTACATTTGCGAAAGGAAAGTTGAAAAATCGAGTGAACTGCGTGTTTTAAGCGATGGATATTGTGGTTTTTTTATGATTGCTTTTATTGTGTTGAGCAAAAATTATGTACAAGCTGCTATACTGCGGTAGAAACTCCGAATAAAATCCAAATTGAAATAGAAAACATATTTTACATTCCTGGCATTATTGGTCAACTCCGTCAAACACCACGCACAACTTTCCGAAGGGCATTCTTCAAGAACATTAAGAAGAGTGAGAAGCTCGGTTGTCAAATCAAGGAAAAAAATGCCACTTCATGTAAAACAACTTACCAATCAGGGAAGTCTACAACGACTCTGCTTCATAAAGTTGTATACGATATCGAAAAAGCATTTGCTCAAAAGTAATGTAAGCAACCATAGTTACTAGACCTGTTCATTTTAAACGAAATGTTCGGAATGTAACGGGTCAACCGTGATTACTGTTCGTCATGTTAATTTGTACTTCTGTGTAAATTTTCAGCAAAATCGGTGATGATTTTGAGGTGCTTCAAGTTAATTTTATGTTTTTAAGGTAATTTACGGCTTACAATATTTGTATCTCGAGACTGAAATAACGAAAACTGCTGTAACAACTTTCATAGCAAAGTTTAATGTGTCATCTATCAACTTTGTGACCAAAGGTTGACTATTAGAAGTGATTTTATTGAAGTTTGACTTAGTTTCATGCTCGAAGATATCTTAAAATGTGAAGAATTTTAAAGTATTTGTTCTACGAATTTTCCACCCGTATGATATAAAAATGTGTAGTGTACGGCATAATGTTCCTCATATTGTTCTAGAAGTTTCATTCAAACATAGTTTTCGAGTTTATTTCATAGATTGAGAGATAAAAATCAGAAAAGAGGCCGTTTTAGCTAAAATTCACAAGACAACAGAACCAATAAAAGTCAATTAGATTGACAGAACATAGTTGCATTGCTTTTCAATGACGACCGATGACTGTTTCATTGATATATGATTTTTTCATAAATATGAATCCTCAGTAGACGTGTTTTTTATCAAAGGCAAGTGTCACTCGAGCCATTCAAAATGTTCGTTATTTTATAAATTGCTGTTATGGTTCGAGTGACACTTGCCTTTGATAAAAAACACGTCTACTGAGGATTCATATTTATGAAAAAATCATATATCAATGAAACAGGTTTCCTGAATACGAATCAGATGCTAAAATGCTTGTGCGAAGTGTATTTTCAGCAGAAATTACAAAAAATATTTCATAAAATGTATGGTTGTACCTAAATGTAGGCAATTTGTTTTTAAATCACTGTATGTTTCACAGAAAAGCATTGATTTCACAATATTACTCATTTTACCATAATTTATTAACATTAATTTTAATGGAAAATACCACTTTCAAATATATTAGAATACATGGTTGCAAACGTTTTACCATTTGTTTGAATACTGATGAACGTCACTTACATTAATTTGAAATTCATGTAGTAAAATCCTTTGGTTTCTAATGAAACAAATCGTCAAAGCAATCATTGGAGTCTCACAATGAAATACCATCAAGATTTATCTTGATATCTTTCAACGAAACATTTTCACATGACAACTAAAAACCCAACCCATATGGATCAATTACACCCCTGGATTATGGTATAGACTTTTTGACGTAGGACTACATCTTTGTGGAATTTTTTGACGTAAGACTACGTCTGTGATTTCTATATGGGGGTACACTTTGTGAAAACCGGCAATGGAACATGTAACAAAATTATGAAAGATTTTGAGCGTTAATAAGTAAGCTGCCCCTGGACCACTTTCAATAATTTTATCACCAATCGATCAGAGATATTTCTACGCATTTGTTAAATTTAAGACTTTATCATTATTCAAAATGTGCAACTGTTGCTATGATAGTTAAAATTATCACCGATTGCCTGCGAAAAGCGATTTCGTTAACACGGATTTCAAAGTTGAATTCTAACCGGTCTCACCAAACGGTGTTTATTCAATCACCGCGTGATGAGTGGCGGTGTTCTCCAGTGCACCACGAAAGGCTCCCCACAAGCAGCTAGCTATCAAGGCTGGCTTCAACCGCTGATCGGATTCAGTTCCAACCACCGTGTGTGGTGGTGGTAGCTGCAGTCCACACGAGCATCCATAGAAGCCGCACCGTTATTGATCGTTGAATCAGTAGCTCTTCGTGAGTCGCTGTGGGCCATCTATGCCTAGCGCGTCACCCTCATTCCAAACAACATACAGCTCACCAGCTGTGGACCACCATAAATTTGTAAAAGAATATTTTCTGGACATTTGCCAAGGTCATCAAGCAGTCAGTTCCCATATCAGGATAGAACTGAAATTAGGGCGTAACAGATTTAGTAAACAATAACTTATTTCGATGATGTCTTGGTAGGGTAAGACTTCCCCTACCCGACGCTAATGTTGGTTTGCGTGGGCGTGCCTTGAATTCCTAAAAATCATCGAGAGAAGTCATTGTTTACAAAAGTTGTTACGTATAATTCCAGTTCTATCTAGATATCATCTCAACATTAAATCTAACATAACATGTTCTTGAAAGAAACATTGGGGGGTGCAATTTAAAAAAAAACCAAAGTCAGTCGTGGCTTGAAAAAGTCTGTTTTTGATCCAGAGAAGATGGATTTTAATTCATAATACGCCAATCTGTTAAAATTAAGACTTTATCGTTTTTCAAAATGTCACTATTGAAAATTTCACGAATTTGCAACTTTTGCTATGATAATTAAAATTGCCAAACGGTGTTTATTTAATAACCGCGTGGTGAGTGATGGTGTTCTCCAGTACACAACGAAATGCTGCCTGCAAGTAGCGAGCTGCAGTCCACATGAGCATCCATAGAAGGAGGAAGAAGCCGCAGCGTTATTGATCGGAATCAGTAGCTCTTCGTAAGTCGCTGTGGGCCATCATTGTCAACCATGTCATACTAAAGAGTACAAACAGAGATAACTCCGCTCAAATTCATATTACTACACAAAACACAAACTATTGCTGCAGTTAAAAAATGAGATTTATTATATAAGAACCATTGCGTACAACCCCATAGGGCTGTCCCTTGTAGTTTTTCCTTGATTTGTTTTCCGTCGATCTTGTTTTCCGTACTGAGTACCATTGCTACCATCGCCAGGAAGGCAGCTCCCACACCTGGACCCTACCTAACGACCCATCAACTCATGAACCGGGGACCAACGGCTTTATTTCCCTTCCGAAGGAAGACGTGATCAGAGATTTTATGCCTCAGAAAATCCCGACGGCGCCGACTGGAATTGAACCCAGGTCCTTTGGAGTTACATGCAATCACGCTTAACACTGTGCCGGGTAAAACTTATGTCGTTTTCGTTTTTGCGGTGTAGCTACACCGGTGCTACACTGCCGTACACCGAAATATTTTAGGGTGTAGATATAGAATGCACCTTTGTTTACAAACAAATGATGTTGAGCTGTCAAAGACTCGCGCTTATTCCTGCTTACACTACACCAGTGCTACACCGCAAAAACGAAAACGACATTAGAATTTTGTTCTGTGTAGAATACATCAAGTGTTCAACGCATTGTCATGACAATAACTCGGGTGGACAATGTGTCCCCCTGGATACAGTATCCCCACCCTCCCCTAACGTCCATCGTATCAGGATAGAATGGTCTGTTAAGAAGCAGAGGAAATTGAGATCGAACCATGTTGAGAAAGAATAAGGAAGCTTCTCATTCAATTGTCTATATTTAAGATAATTTCAGCCATTGGCAATTTGTCATTCTAATTTTTAATATCAATCACACCATCAATCTCATGTTAAACGAAAATGCAATTTAAAACGATTTCCAGTCGCAACTTTCCCATACGTTTTTTGCCCATTCCTAATTGATATCAACATCGGAATATGGCCCGTAAAAAAGTTCTCTTAACCCAACACCCTCAATAATCATCAGCACTATTCGCTCTTTGTGCCGCAATCAACTCTGCCAGAAGTGATTCCTAATTTCATCGATTCGGTTTTATTTTCATGACCAAATCCATGTGGGCTTGATTTGCATATTTCTGGCGGCAGTCACATTCACGTCCTAAAACCGGAAAAGGAAACCAAAGCAAAAGGGCAACATCAGCAGGCATCACCCTCTCATCGCCGAGGAGCCATAAGAGGATGAGGAGTGAAAATCGTCACCCATTTAGGAAAGTGATACGATTGGAAAGTTTATGGTCTCACTGCGGAGATAACTTGCTCGGATCCGAAAGGTTCGGTTCGCTGCCATATTCTTAACAGCCTCGCTCGTTCGGGGTAGGTACCAGACCAGCTCGAGAAGTGCTGCACCCCAGGAAGTGTCGCCACGTTGATTCGTGCTTGGATTATGTATGAATATCAATGAGTGATGCTTTGAACCAAAAAGATCTCGACATTTAAGAGAAACAAGTTGGAGAAACGTTTCTATTTAAATATTGTTTGCTCATCTAGCTAACGTCACAGAGGGGGGTAAATAAAAGTGTTTTATTTAACTTCCAGACTATTAACGACCCAGCTGGATCTTTACGACGGATCCGCTTTGTAGGTCTTCAACATATACAAATGAAGGCTGTTTCAAATTACCATTGCATCTGATCTGTTTTCATCCATATGTCAAATAAGAGAGGAGCATTTCCATCCCAAAAAAAAACGCGATTTTCCCGATCGTTGGCTTTTCCTGATATAAGCAGTACATTTTAACAAGCATGTGGTTTCATGAGTGAAAATTCGGCATGGTCTGTTTATTCTTCCCTTTACGCTTATTTGAATTTGTAAATAAAAATGTACATATTGGCTGGCTACGAACGGCAGTGTTGGCCAATGGAATGAGGGATTCGTGTTGGTGCTGGAACATTGACTGGTGCGTGAACAAACACCACTCATCGGGATTCACAATCAAGAAATGCCGATCGGCAGACAAGCGTGGCGAACGTAGAATGCGTCATGAATCAATAACCATTAGGACGATAATCTGATGAATTATGGATGTGCGCAAATCTCGCGTAACATTTGAAAAGGGCCTATCACCTTTTGGAAACAATACTTGCAACGCCCTTTTCACGCGAATCGAAGCTCGCCCACGTAAACTAACATCACCATCACCTGGGGGAATTCTTCTCTTCCCGATAGTGTTCTTGGTTTACATAGGCGACACAAGCAGTTGTGTGTTTTTTCAGGAGTGAGTCACACGATAGTCTGTGTTAGGAGGATCCTGCTGGCATACTCAAAAACTCGGCATTAGCGCCAGTCGACGAAGTCTGCTGCCAAGAATTCCGGATATATTTAGCCAGCTAGCAATTTGTCCCAACCCAGCAGAATCTTCCTACTATTTCTCTACCAACAACCAAGTCCCAAAATTTAATAGTCCTAAAGCTATTGCTTCCAAAGAATTAATTTCAAAAAATATATTGAAATAATTACTAAATTAAATTTCATGAGTCAAAAACATTATTTATTGAAAGCCGATAAAAAATAAGTAATAGGCAGTTGCGTAAGCAAATTAGAAAAAAAAAATCGATTTCCACTTTAACTGATTATGTTTGTGCGTGAAGTTAACGATTTACATAGCTGAAGATGCTAAGCCTCGAATAACAGACTTAAAGTGGCAATTTTATACGATAGATGAGGAGATGTAAGCAAGGGCATAGCTAGGTTTCGGCTAGGGAGGGGCGAAAAAAATTTACTATGGAAAATTTGACCGAATGCCACTTCACCGAACGCCATTTCTCCGAAAGCCTTTGTGTTGCTGAGTTCGCCCCCCTTTGGCTACGCCTATGGATGTAAATATAGAGTTTCCTATTTTTAAAAACGTTTTTAGATACATTAAAATCGTAGTTGTCACGAGATTCGTTAAATCGCTGGCAACAAACATCAAGCGGATTATTTTGCCCGTACATTATTCGATTTTGAGGAATTCGGAGAAGATCATTCTGGCGTGTCTGTCTAACCGGAGCATTGAAATTAAGTTTGCCAAGAAGTTCAGCACAGTCAATATTGTTGTTCAGAATGTCAAATATGAACAGCCGTTGCAGAAGTATCCTCCTATCCGCCAATGTGCAAAGCTCAATCAAAACACAGCGGTTCTCAAAATTCAACAAAATTTCCATTAACTAACATCTCAGGAATGTTGCCATCAACTGAGTAAGGTATTGATAGAGTTGCTGTTGAAAAACAAACGTTTTTTAACCAATCAATATTATACGACCTTTTGCATGCCGTATTTTTACATTCGACCGTGCGCTTTTTAGCGGTTTAAAATTATGTATTATTATGAGTAATTATTCACGAAAAGCGTAGTTACCATTTTATAGAACAACCTTAATTGTTTTACATTGAATATTTACAAAATTTGCACTTTTATTAGGAAAAAACAACAGGTCTTATGTACAGTGATTATGCTTCTGTCAAATTTGTTACATACAGTGTATCGCAAAATTGAGCGTACACCCTAATGGAACATTTTTTGAAACATTTTGAATAGATATATTTTTTTTTAATCTTGGCTGGTGGTTAAACAGATGTTTATTAATTTCTCGCTTTAGTTTTGGACTTTATTGGGAGAACCTGTATGAAGTTAGATTTATTTTTTAAAAAAGGTCGATTTTCAACTGTTTACCTTGTGGACGAATTTTAGTAAAAGTGGAAAGGTAAACACAATCAGTCGTTTTTTGTTTGTCCTGTACTAATTTGTGTTTTTTCACGTTTTCACCGCTGTTTTAACAACTTGACCCACCTCGTCATACGCATCGGCAACCGCTGCATCGGAGAATCTTGGAGTTTTATCGCTTGAGCTGAAATTCGGTACATTATTAGTGATTTTTCGTTTGGCTTCGATTGGACCACTTCAGCGATATGGAGGTAAACAATATCTGTTTCTCATGCGCCAATGAACTGCAGGATGCCGAAGCTATTGTCTGCAATGGCTTTTGTAAGTCTTCGTTTCATTTGAAGTGTGTCAAGCAGACTTCTGCTATCCGTGACATGATCAACAATTCCTCGCAATTGTTTTGGATGTGCAAAGGATGCACTAAAATGATGTCTATCGCTAATTTTCGGCAAACCATATTGTCCACCAACACAGCAATGCAACTTGTCAATGAGGAGCATAACAAAGTGTTGCAAGAGCTTAGGAGTGAAATTGAGCTGAACACAGCAAAGATAAACTCCATCCTACAGCACAACTCAACGTCGGATGCAGAAAAAACGAGTTCTGGCTCAGAGTCCACACGAAAGCAAGAAAAGGCAGACAATTCTGGCAGAGCCGCTCCCCCTGTGAACCATGTCGAAGGAACGAAAGAGATGGATGCTGATGTTGCTGTTCCGCTAGCCGTCTCACAACGAGACACAAAATTCGTTTTGTATTTGTCCGGTTTTGCCCCCCAAGCAACAGTGAATGAAATTGCGGACCTTGTGAAGAAGAACCTTAACACTGATGAGACTATTGACGTTGCGAAGCTGGTTCCAAAAGGTAAAAATCTTTGTGAACTCACCTTTGTCTCGTTCAAAGTCGGCATTGGTCTGCACCTGAAGGATCTGGCTCTTCAAAGTTCGTCGTGGCAGAAGGGAATAGTCTTTCGCGAATTTGACTCCAACCAATCATCAACACGAAAAAACTTTCGTCCATAAATCACATTGCCCAGTGATCCATCGCACTGACGTCACTCCTTCAAACAAACGAGTATCCGATCAATCCCAAACTCACGAATCGACCACAGCTGACAGCCACGCACCCGACTCTCGCACTATACGTTCACTGACTATTTACTATCAGAACGTTAGAGGGCTACGAACCAAAACAAACGACCTATTTGTTGCCCTCGCTTCGTGTGACTATGACGTCATTGTTTTTACTGAGACTTGGCTGAAGGATGATATTCTCGACTCGGAGCTTACAGACGGCTACAAACTCTATCGTTGTGATCGTAATTCTGCCACTAGCCAATTTCGTCGAGGTGGTGGTGTATTGATAGGTGTCAAAACCGGGCTGATGAGCACATCTGTTACTTTCTCGGAAGACGCTATACTGGAACAAACAGCTGTTTGCATTGAGTTGAAGGACGAAAAGATTTTTCTCTGTACAGTATACCTGCCTCCTAATTCTGACCCTGCGCTTTACGAAACACACTCCACTTGTGTTCAGCAACTGACATCGCTTGCTAGAGCATGTGATAAGATGATTGTGTTGGGTGATTACAATCTGCCAGGCTTATGCTGGCAATATGACGAGGACATGAACTGCTTCTTGCCGATAAATGCGTCCACGGAGTCTGAATTAGCATTGGTTGAATTTATGTTGCCTACAGGACTGCAGCAGCAGAACCATTTCGTTAATGACAACGATAGGCTACTCGACTTGGTTTTTACCAACAGTTCAGCTAGTGCAGATATGTTTGAACCACCCTTACCGCTGTTGCAAATGGACAGACATCACAAACCGATCGTTTTAAAACTGAATGTTGAGAACAATTTTGTCGAAGAGGAGTCTGAATGCTTTGATTTTCATCGCTTTGACTTCACTGTGTTGAATGGGAAAATTCAGCAAGTTGACTGGGAACAATTATTAAGAACAGATTCAGTGGACGAAGCAGCTGATCGTTTTTACGGTGAGCTTTTTGGAATCATCCGAACTAGTGTACCGATGAGAAAACGCAGACGGAAACTTCACAAAAACCAGCCATGGTGGAACGCGGACCTTCGGCACCTTCGGAATCGTCTTCGTAAATCTAGGAAACGATACTTTAAACGCAGAAGTGAGTCACGAAAAACTGAAATGCGTGATACAGAGGCTCAATACAACTCTTTAAACGCAAGATGTTTTCGCGACTACATTCATCGCATCGAGGACAACGTGAAAGCGGACCCGAAATCATTCTGGAATTACGTTAACGACCGAAAATCGACGAAAGGGATTCCTCAGAACATGCGCTACCAAGGAATGACTACCACTACGCAGCAGGAATCAGCGAATATGTTCTCGTCTTACTTTCAAAGTGTGTCAAGTAATAACTCACCACCTTTGTCTGTAACGTACCTGGACAGTATTCCGCAGTATGATGTAAACGTGCCACGGATGAATTTTTCACCAAACGATGTACTGCTCAAGTTGCAATCAATCGACGGTTCAAAAGGCGCTGGGCCTGACCAATTGCCTCCATTTGTCGTTAAACATTGTGCGAATTCTCTAGCGTTACCTGCAAGCATTTTGTTCAACCGTTCACTTAACGAGAAGTGCTTTCCTACGATTTGGAAATCTGCTTCAATCACACCAATTCATAAATCTGGTTCGCTCAACGATGTAGAGAATTATCGTGGGATCTCCATTCTCAGCTGTCTGCCGAAGATCTTCGAAAGCTTGGTGCATGATGTGCTGTACCAGTCTACCAAATGTATAATCTCTACTGAACAACACGGTTTCATGAAAAAGCGCTCGACCACAACGAACCTGCTAAGCTATGTATCGACTCTTGTGAATAGGATGGAAAAACGACAGCAAGTCGACGCTGTATACGTGGACTTTGCCAAAGCTTTTGATAAGGTGCCACACATCCTTGCAGTTGAAAAGTTCAAAAGGATAGGACTTCCTGAGTGGCTGACATAATGGATTCTGTCTTATCTCACAGGGCGCAGTTCTTCGGTGAAAGTCGGTGAGTCCTACTCTGTTCCATTCCAGGTTCATTCCGGAGTGCCTCAAGGCAGTATCTTGGGACCTTTGCTGTTTGTTTTGTTCATTAACGACCTCTGCATGAAGATAAAATCTCCAAAATCCTTGTATGCTGACGACCTCAAGTTTTACCGAGTAATCACGTCGCTGGTAGACTGCTGTGCGCTTCAAACGGATATCGACGGACTTCTGGAATGGTGCAGTTTGAATGGAATGGAAGCCAATATCAAGAAATGTTGCGTGATTACATTCAGTCGTTCACGTACACCGATTGCTTTCGAGTACAGAATGGAAACTTGTTGCTTGAAACGTACGAGCACCGTTAAGGATTTGGGGATTCTCGTTGACAGCAAACTAAGGTTTGTCGAACACATCGCTTCAGTAACAGCCAAAGCGTATTCTCTGCTGGGATTTTTGAAGCGTAACACGAAATTCTTTGAAGATGTGTACAGTCTAAAGACGCTGTATTGCTCACTTGTACGCAGTGTTTTAGAATATGGGGTGCAAGTCTGGGCCCCGTACCATGCAGTTCACATCAATCGGATTGAACGAATTCAAAAGAACTTTGTTCGATATGCTCTTCGAGGCCTTCACTGGAGAGATAGAACGAACCTGCCATCATATGAAAGCCGTTGCATGTTGATTGATCTACCAACACTATCAAGCAGACGAGTATTCCTTCAACGCATGCTCATCTTTGATGTCCTGACAGACCATATCGACTGTGCAGACATACTTGAGAAACTCCGCTTTAACACACCGTTTCGGGTGACGCGGCAACCGGAGTTCTTCCGCCGATCGAATCACCGCACTGACTATGGAATGAACAACCCTCTGGATGTCTGCTGTAATCGTTTCAACGAGGTTTCTAATATGTTTGATTTTGGTATGACTAAAACTGTGTTTAAGCTTAGAATTAGTAGATAAGTTATTTTTGTCTGTACGATGTTTTTTTATATATCGAAGATTAAATACATAAATACAATATGAATACTCTTTATTATGACTAAAAATGAGCAAAATTAAAAAAAAAAGTTTAGTTCATTATATTTCAAGATATTATGGTTTTTCTAGGAAAAGGCATTTTTCTCAAATAGCTCTTACTTTTAATAAAAGCAACCAAATAAGCCCAAAACTGTAGCAATAATTGATAAATTAATGATGATTCAGCAGCCAGAAATTCAGAAACGTATCTCTTTAAATTGTGGTTTTAAAGCTGTTTTACTAAAATTTAAGAACATCTGTACGCTCAATTTTGAGATACACTGTACGACGATTGACACCCCCATAGAAGTTAAGTGTCGTATGTAACATTGAGCTATGTTTTGGTCAGTTGGCACATACGACGAATAGTTTTTTGACGATAAAAGGAAACAGAAATGAGGAAGTGGGCCCAAATTTTGCCTCTAGGAAGAGTAAGCAGAGTAGTGTCTGGTAGCATTAAAATGCCACTTTGTTTACGTTTGTTACATACGACCCAATCAAAAAGGACTCCATAATACAATGATTTAACTGTTGCGTTTGATAAAACAAGTATCGCGTAGGCTTTGGTGGTTGTTGCTGCACCATGCAGCGTTGCCAGGTCATTTTCAGAAAAATCTGGACCAGTTAAAATATAAAATCTGGAAAAATCTGGAATGCTTCAAAAATTCCAGTTTTTAACATAATGCTATTGAAATCAAAGTAATGTGCCAATCTCCCGTAAAAATCGGTCAGTATGATCATCTAGAATTTATTTAAAGTACTAGAATGGTTATGAATCACATGTTTAAATAAATTATATAAAGAACATAGCTTGTTAGCATTGCTGAAATCACCCAAAAGCTGAAAAGTATTGACAGAGTATGCCCAAAAAGTTTAAATATCCATTACACAGAATTTAAAAAATTTAGTTAAATGTGGGTAAAATGCTACAGAAAATATGTTTAGAATTGTTTTTTAAACTGTAACTTTTTTAAAAGGAATGAGAAGCAAAGAACCTAGCAAATTTGATGGGATGGATTTTTTAAAACTAATAATCAATGTAGTCCTTGCTATTCGATGCAATACCAGAATTTAAAGATTTTATTAGTTCTACATAATTATAATATTACCCTGAGGTTGATCAGATTAATAATTTAATTCTTGACATCATACAACACACAACACCCAGTAGACCAGTACGCAATTTTATTTTGAAGCAAAATTCACCTGGCTGGGAAACAAGGTCTAACATCGTGGTACTCACACACAGTTTACCTAAACTACGAGTAACTCCACTATTCGCATGACCATTACGAATAATTTTATGCCAAAGAGTAATTTTATTATATTACTAAAATGAAAGTCTGATAGCTTCATTTTTGGAGTCTCAGGATCTTGAAATGATTCTAAAATCCGGAATTTATGTTTTTCATGATTTTTTTTGTTAGTCTGATTTTACTTGGAACTCTTCACAGGATATTTTCGGCCTTTTTTATAGTTCCATTTGAATCATCCTAGAATTTTATCATACTTCTTTTCTATATTCCCCTAAAATAATCTTGATAATATCCCAACTGTTCCAGTAACATTCTAAGAGTTCTAAGCATTACCTCTTGGAATCTCTTATAAATTACTCTCCAATTCCACAATTTCCTCAAACTGGTAATAACTCCCAAGAATTGGCACAATTTCTTAGAATATTCTTAATAATTTCCTTGGTAAACTCTTCAGAAGATTGTGCTACATTTCCCCGAATGTCGTTTCCCCGAATGTCACTTCTTCGAATGTCACTTCCCCCAACGCCATTTCCCCGAATCCCATACAAACATATACCCTATTTCCCTGAATGTCATTCCACCGAATGTAATTTCCTCGAATTTTTTTTTGTTCATTAATTTATTTGATAAGGCTCAACCGAATTAACTTTACAGAGCCGAGGATTCTTGGTCACTATACAATACATCTTAAAACTATAATCAAAAGGTACAACACAATAAACACTTTATCTTCCGCTATCCAAAAAGCCTCCTCCATCAGAACTGGAGCCGCTTCCAGTGGTTTCTTTGTATGGCAGTTACGCCATCGTGGGGCAAAGCGCTTCCACTGCAGCAATGGACGCAAAACGTGGTCAACACTCACACACTCATCACAAAACGGTTGTTTTCCAAAGTCGACGACGCATCGACCGAAAGAACTGCTGATGAAGAACAATGTGGAGGACCGCAGAATGGTTGCTGCCGAGAAAACAGACGATTGCGTGGCACACATCGAGAGTGGTCTGCTTTTATCGACAGCCGAATGAACACTGACGAATGAAATCCAAAACTTTATAAAATACCTTGACTGTACTACATTTCTTAGGTTGGTTTCGCGAGCATTAAGAAGACATCTTTGAAAATTGTTGCAATATTAAAAGAAAAGCTCATGATTAAAAAAAGGGAAAATCTCTGTTCAAAGTAAATCAATGGGGCGAGAGCTTTAGTGAGGCATTGGCAGTACCAAAAAGGGAAGTGTATTATTTTTAGGAGATTTTCCCTTCTTTTTAAATTTAGTTAGGAGATTTTCAGCAGTAGGCTGTATTTTTTCCTTCTTTTATAAATGTTTTTTCGAAAACTTTCTCAAATCTTGTGAGATTGACGGTTTGACAAATTGGTAATGTATTCTGAGGAAATGTTTTCTTCTTTTATGAACGAGCAGTTCTTCCAAGTTTTGCTAAATTTCCCGGAAGAACTGCTTATGTAAAAAAGTAATACCAAAACTGCTTATGTAAAAAAATATTTTACCAATTTGTCAAACCATCGATCTCAAATGTTTTTCCAAAGTTCTCGAAAGAACTGCTCGTAAATAAAAGAAGGCAATATCGCCTTCAAATTTATAACCAATTTATCAAACCGACGATATTTTGTCAAATTTTTCGATCTACATTCAAAAATGAAAGATAAATATTCTAAAAATATATTATCAATTTGTCAACCCTAATAGAAAAGTAACATGGTTTGAAATTTAATCTGGCTTGCAATCTGCTCACTATGCTCAAAATATAATAAGAAAATTGCCAATTTTTTCGGGGATATGGCATTTGGGGAAATGGCACATTCGGAGAAATGGAATTCGGGGAAATTAGTATTCGGGGAAATGGGTATTTATTTATTTATTTATTTAATTGTCTTCGTATAATAAAAACGCACAGGCAGAATTATTAATGTCTAGCTAAAGAACTAATCCTATTTTTAAACATGGTTTTCGAAATATTAAAATCATAATCTTCACACGATTCGTTGAAACGACGGCAGCAAACATCCAGTGGATTGTTTTGACCGTAGACTGTACGATGCTGAGGAATACGGAGAAGGTCATTTTGTCGCGTCTGCCTAGCCGGTGCATTGAACTGGATTTTCCCTAGAAGTTCAGCACAATATACATTGTTGTCCAGAATGTCGAATATGAACAGCCGTTGCAGAAGAATCCTTCTATCAGCCAATGTTGAAAGACGAATTAAAGCACAGCGATCCTCGTACGGCGGAAGAACAACCGAATCGTTCCATGGTAACAGTCGTAGAGCGTAGCGGAAAAAGTTACGTTGAATCTTTTCAATGCGAAAGCAAAGCGTGACGTTATACGGTGCCCATACTAGAACGCCATATTCCAGTATGCTACGCACTAGCGAACAATACAACGTTGTTAGACAGTATACATCCTCAAATTGCTGCGTGTTGCGCTTGATGAACCCTAGTATCGCATATGCTTTGGCGGTGATTGTTGCAATGTGCTCGGTGAATTTCAGCTTAAAGGGTGATACGGTCAAAATTTGGTCAAGGGAAAACGCGTGTAAATCGGTGAAATCGTTTATTTAAAAAATCAAATTAAATTTCTTTTTCAAGTTCAATTAGTATAAAATTCAGGAAAAATATTCAGTTAGGCTTCCGCTTTTCCAAATCCGAATTGCCGGGCCTTACGCTTGACCCCTGCCATCAGATTTTGTACAGCCACCTTGTCCACCTTCTTCGCCGCAGAAAGCCACCCGTATAGAAAATAATCATATGGAGTGCCTTACAACCTATTCGGGTTATCATCCCAACAATATGTGGTATTGTAGAACGATTTGTGGTATCGTTCATGTATGGTACTCGTTTATTAGGGCAGTTTGCCTTGAACTGCTGCTCGCCCTTAGCAGTTTTTTTGGTCTTCTTTAGGTTCCGCTTGACAATAGCACAGTATTTCTCAATTGGGCGGAGCTCTGGCGTGTTGGGAGGGTTCTTGTCCTTGGGAACCACCTGCACGTTGTTGGCGGCGTACCACTCCATGGCCTTTTTACCGTAATGGCAAGATGCCAAATCCGGCCAAAACAGTACGGAACAACCGTGTTTCTTCAGGAAAGGCAGCAGACGTTTATCCAAACACTCTTTCACGTAAATTTCTTGGTTGTCCCGGAAGCTATGAAAATGCTGCTTTTCAAGCCACAGGTACAGATGGCTTGCCAAACCAGATATTTCTTTGCGAACTTTGACAGTTTCATGTGCTTGAAAACATCTGCTACCTTTCCCCTTCCTTTTGCCGTATAAAACTCCTGTCCCGGAAGCTGCTTGTAGTCGGCTTTGACGTAGGTTTCGTCGTCCATTACCACGCAGTCAAACTTCGTCAGCATCGTCGTGTACAGCCTCCGGGATCGCGCTTTGGCCGTCGTATTTTGTTTATCATCGCGATTTGGAGTCACTACCTTCTTGTAAGTCGATAGTCCGGCTCGTTTTTTGGCTCGATGCACGGTTGTAGACGATACACCCAGCTTATTTGCGGCATCTCGGAGAGAGAGGTTAGGGTTTCGCTTGAAACTACCGGCAACTCTCTTTGTCGTCTCAGCGGCTTCCGGTTTTCGATTTCCCCCCGATCCAGACTTCCTGGCTGTCGACAAACGTTCCCCAAACACTTTAATTACATTTGTAACGGTTGATTTGGCAACTTTTAGCGATTTTGCCAACTTTGCGTGCGAGTAGCTCGGATTTTCGCGATGCGCGAGCAAAACTTTGATACGCTGCTCTTCTTGCTTGGACGGCATTTTGACAACTGAAGAGTGAATTCCAAAATCAAAATAGGAGCAACATTCTACACACACACACCTTCAAAATGAGGGGTGTTCAGGTTTTTTAAATGCAAAATTGAAAGAAATACGTCAAGTTGATATTGACCAAATTTTGACCGTATCACCCTGTCCAGTATTAATCCAAGATCCTTGATTGATGACACACGGTTGACACTTGAAGCGTTCATCTTATAATAGAAAATGGCAGTTGTCCTAGATCGGTTGAACGAGATGATGTTACATTTACGAATATTTACTTCCATTCCGTTTAATGAGCATCATTCAAGAAGCGAGTCGATATCCATCTGAAGAGCGCAACAATCGACCATGGAGGTTATCAGGCGGAAGAATTTCAAGTCATCAGCGAACATGTACTTCGGTGATCTGATGAGTCCGCACAGATCGTTAACAAACAGCACGAAAAGTAATGGTTCCAAATGACTTCCTTGGGGAACCCCGGAAGTAATTGAGAACGTTTCAGATGAGGTTCCACCGAGGCGTACAAAAGCCCAACGCTCAGACAAGTACGATTCAATCCATTGAGTAAGCCACTGAGGGAATCCCATGCGTTTGAGTTTTTCTACTGCCAGTGCATGCGGCACTTTGTCGAATGCTTTAGAAAAGTCGACATAAACTGCATCGACCTGTTGTCGCTTTTCAAGGCTGTCCACAAGAGTAGAAACGTAGCACATCAGGTTGGTTGTTGTTGACCGCTTCCTGACAAATCCATGCTGACTCTCTGATATCGCATGTTGAACGTTACGATACAAAGAATCATGGACAAGACTCTCCAAGACTTTAGGAAAGCAACTCAAAATCGAAATTGCACGATAATTTTCGACGTCATTAACATTACCACTTTTATGAATGGGAGTGATGGCTGCAGTTTTCCATTGGTTGGGAAATATGCCCTCCGAAAGAGATCTGTTGAAGAGTATACTCACAGGCAAAGCGATTGACTCCGCACACCGATTGATGAAGAAAGGTGACAGACGATCTGTGTCGATAGAAACCAGCTTAGCAAAAACATCATGCCGAGAGAAGTTGTAGACGGTCACGTTCAAGTCGTAGTGCGGCAAATCGCTCAAGTACGATTCAGTCAAAGGTGGTCGGTTATTACTTTGCACACTTCGAAAGAACGCCGAGAACAGATTTGCAGATTCTGATGGAGATTCAGTTGCCTCACCTTGGTAACGAAGATGTCGAGGCATTCCGTTGGATCGCTTACGGGTCTTCACATATTGCCAGAATTGTTGGGGGTCCTGTTTCAAACTTGCTTCAGTACGATGAATGTAGCAGCGAAAGCATTATGCATGCAAAGAGTTATATTCGCTCTCTAAGTCACGCAGCTCAGCCTTATGCTGTTCATTCCTAGACCGAAAGTAACGCTTCCTTGCCCTGCGTAGACGATTTCGCAGCCGTTGCAGTTCATTGTTCCACCATGGTTGTTTCTTCCTGTGGGTGTCGATCCGTTGTTTTAGAGGCACAACTTCGCTGATGATTCCATAAAGCTTGTCGTAGAATATCGATACCGCTTCATCGACACTGCAACCAATTAGAAGATTCACCCATCCGACGTCCGAAATCATTGAGCTCAAAACTGCAAAATCACATCGCTTGAAGTCAAAATCTAACGGATCAGTTGTTCGGGAAATTTCGGGGAAATGGCGTTCGGGGAAGTGACATTCGGAGAAACGACATTCGGGGAAACGACATTCGGGGAAACGACATTCGGGGAAACGACATTCGGGGAAATGTAGCACAATCCTTCAGAATAACCGGTACGCTCTTCTCAGACTCATCCGATAATTCCCTTTGAACTGCTTTCTAGTTAAGGTTAGAATTGTTTTGAAATCCTCTTCAGTATTTACTAATTACTCAAGTACTTTGCCAAAACGGTTTTGAAAGTCTCGCCGAAATTGCGCATAATTCCGTTTATATGTCTTAATTTTTTATTAAAATAAATCTCCATAGATACATTGGACAGAATTCTATTGAAATTATTCTCACGATTCGTATCAGCATACTCCTTAAGTTTCATCATAAGAATTTTCTATGATTTCTCTTCCGGATTGTATTTCCTTTATCCATCTTCATCCAACTATCATCAGAGTTGACAAGACAATTGACACCGTCTTCAGCCAGAGGTCCACAGACTGAATAGTTAACACTAGACAACGAACAACACACCCCACCCAGTAGACCAGTAGGGAAATTTTCAGGTTGTCAAAATTTGCATCGGCTGGAGCGGGAATCGAACCCTCACTTCATGGCACTCACAAAACGCCTGAATGACGGGTGAAGTCGCACGACCACGAAGCCCACAAAGATTGGTGGAGCTCTACTCAAAACTAGCTTGAAATTCTCGATTTCACAAGGAATTCACCTTACACTTTACTGTGAACTATTTTCAGAATTACCTTAAAATTCCAATAATGTCCATCAAATTGATGGACTTTAATAATAATAGTAATAATAGATTTGGCTTTTTATTTTTTGATTAGATGGTAAATCAATTGCAGTGATATTTTTAAAGCAACATGGGAAAATCTGGAACATATTTAAAAAGTCTGGAAATATACGTGGTCTGTCTGTGTATCTGGCAAGACGACTAAAAATCTGTAAAATCCAGATAAATCTGGAATACTGGCAACGCTGGCTCTATGATCGGTAAATGTCAGCTTGATGTCAAGAATTTCACCCAGATCTTTGATTGATTACACTCGGTTAACATTTGAAGAAAACATCTTGTACTCGAAAATTGCAGTTGTCCTCGATCGGTTGAATGAAATAACATTACATTTGCGAATGTTCACTTCCATTCCGTTCAATGAGCACCATTCAAGAAGAGAGTCGATGTACAATTGAAGAGCACCGCAATCCACCATAGAGGTGATTATACAAATGAATTTCAGGTCATCAGCGAACATATACTTCGGTGATTTGATGAGTACGCAAAGATCGTTCACAAACAGTACGAAAAGTAGTGGTCCTAAGTGACTCCCTTGAGGCACCCCCGGAGGTAATAGAGCGAATTGACGTAGCGCATCAAGTTGGTTGCTGTGGATTGCTTACTTACGAATCCGTGTTGACTCTCTGATATCACATGATGGACGTTACGGTACAGCGAATCATGGATAAGGCTTTCCAAAACTTTGAGAAAACAACTCAGAGTGGAAATTGCACGGTAATTTTCAATATCTTTAACACTACCAGTTTTATGAATGGGAGTGATAGCTGCAGTCTTCCATTCACTTAGGAAAAATGCCCTCTTTTAACGATTTATTGAAAAGCATACTTGCAGGTAAAGCAACTGACTGAGTTGATAGTGCCGTTAGAGTACCGCAGTGCGAAAATTGTATATACAGAGTAGAAAGCGAACAAGAACAACTGGGGAACTTGGTATAGACAGATGATCAATCCGAATCGTACCTTCCTCAAACAATGACGAACAGTTACAGATATAAATTTCCCCTACAGTTTCCAGTTGCTACACAGCGATATAAATGTGAAATAGCATAGGCGTTCACCTCTTTGTTCATTCTTTTTGTCTCACTGAAATATTTACAAGCAATCCAGATACGTGTACAATCTACAATATGAAGCCTCATTCAGTATCTTCTACCAATCATTGACTAACTTTTAGTATTATTCAAGTATTTAGTATTAATTAAATGTACAGCATCAACCTACCTGTATTGTTTTGTGTATACCCGTATCCCTAATGAAGTAAAAGCTCCATATTTCCGTTGCAATCGTTGTATCCTTCCAGCGTGAATCCTCACAAAAGCAATGACACTCTATAAATCAAATCAATTAGTTTCTTACTCTTGATGCTTCCCTATGCCTAGTGCAGATAGAATAAACTGGACACTAGACAGATGCAAAATTTGAAACTATCGCTCCACAGTGCTCAAACGGTTCTAAATCAGGTCCTTATAACCCTTGTTCGGTAAGCAACGGACTTGGCACACACCATATGAAGTTTATATAGAAATTACTATTGGAAAACCAAACTTTGTGTTCATATCCTTCTAGGTTTTTCCAAATTGTACTGCTAAAAAGTCCTATAACTATTCTTATGGAACATTTTCTCAGCTACAACTTTGTGGAAAATCGTTTGCAAATCAATCGTCAAATTAAATATCTATTAATTGTTTAAGAGATTGATAGTCTCATAGCATGATGAAGCAGCTGTTTTGTAGCAAACACTGTATTCTGCAATGTGACATAGTAGCCATGATTGTTAAGGCCAACGCATATTAGATCCGGATTGGACGCGTTGCGGCAAAGTGACAGCTGAATCTATTGTCTAACTGTCAAATTTACGTCAACGCAACGCAAACGGATCTAATGTGAGTGGCCCTTTATGCTTTATTCTACGCGCCAGAAACACCAAAGTTGCTGACTGAACAGTTGATTGATCATAGCATAAGACACCAGTGACTTGAATGATTAATAACTTTTGTTCCATACATTTGATCGAAAAGTGGTTTTGAACAAAGTTGTAGCTGAGAAAATTTTCTACAAGCACAGTTATCATATTTTAAAGCAGAGTGATATCGTGCATTTTGTTTTCCCATATCAACTTCCATATAAACTTGTAATGCTTTGTGCCAAGTCAGTTTCTTACTTAATAAGTTAAAATTTTGGGAATCTAATCAGTACACAATTTGGAGCCGTTTGAGTACAAATTTTGCATCAGTCTACTGGATACCCTACATAAAGCTTTTGCAGTTACTTGCCGAACGTCCGTTCTGTTTCTTCAACCCCTCTTGTCCCGCCTGCCGACGACATTCATTTTCATTCAAAACAAGTGATGATTTACTGGTTACACATTCACCACCCAGTCCGGCCGCCGTCCGATGTTGTTGGTCTGCACACTTATGGCCATTTATGCAATTGCATTTCTCCAAAGTCCAAAGTGTTTCCATACATGCTTCTTCTACCGAGCGACTCACTCGAGCTTATTTCTAATGTGTTGCATTTGTTGGTTTTGTTTGTGTATCATTTCAGGCGTCATAATCTGCTGGCTTTGCATAATTTGCGGTTAACGCTCGTACTGGCATCGATTCTGGTCGGCATTTGTGAGGTGGCCCAGTACAGTGTGATCATTCATCAACTTGGTCAACTGAGCTCGCACCATCCGGGCGGTGCTAGCGACCACATTCCAGAAGACGTACGGCTGGAGAGGAAACGGGCCAGTGATTCGGGATCCGGTGGCCAAGATGATGATGCTGGGCTACCGATGGTAACGGCTGTTATGGGCCTCTGCTCCAGCTGCTTCGGAATCGTATCGATTCTCGTGGGGGCTGTTTTCGTTCGAGCTGTAGAAGTGAAGGATGAATGTGGTAAGTTGGGTTTTGATTGTTTGACCCGGAGATGAAAGTCTCCTTAATAAAGTAAACTTAACCTTACTTTGATTGCTTGGCAAGAATAGATAATATTTCTACAGTAAAATCTTTGTAAATCGATAATCCGACGAGCTATCGATATGCGTGGAAGAATACATCAATAAGCATTTAATTTTAGATATAAAAAGCATGTCAAACTCTCATCCGGAACATGCCAGATTCTCTTATTATTTTATGTAAAAATATGCCAGATACGCCAGCGTATACAATCAATGCTGATTTTATGCGATTGCTTTTTGTCCATATATTTGATCATTTTATCTTAAATAGCAGCTAAATTTGGTACAACTTTCTTACAAAAAATTCAAATAAAATCAATCCCTACTTGTTCACTACAATCTCTCTGTAAGAACTACCATTATATTTCTAGAGCAACTGGTGTAAACGGGCTATGTAAACAATTACTTTAAACGGAGATTTCTCGTGGATTTCAACACATTGAGGAGAACCATCATCAGCATCTGACAGAGAAAGTTTTCTCCATCAGATGGTACGCTTAGTTTGCGTTGACCTGTTGTGACTCGTGACCATCGTTATTTAGGTTTTGCTTATAGGCCCTTTTCCCATGTTGCTCTAGATTTATCGTTAGAAGTAGGGAATCAAAAATGTCATTATCATGACAAATTGACATGTGACATAAAAGGCATATAATGATTAGTAGCGGCCAGCAACAAAAATAAATGATTTGAAAGCTTGTTTGCACAAATGCGGTTGATGATACACACTAGTCCAGTCAGTAAGGTTTTATTGGGTTTTTGAATTGCGCGACTGTTTGGTAAAAGTATAAAGATCTGTGGAAAATCAAAAATTAAAAAAATATTTATATATAATTCAAATATGTACAGTAGAGTGATGCAAAATTTGAAATTTTCGCTCCACAATACTTAAACGATTCCAAATCGGGTCCTGACTGACCTCTCAAAATTTGAACCCATTTGGTGAGAAACTGACATGGCACAAACCATTTGAAGTTTGTATAGGAATTACTATGGTAAAACCAAGATTTTTGTTCATGTCTATCTAGTGTTTCACCATATCGGTCTGCTTCAAAAGCTTTCAACTGTTTTCCCAGCTACAACTTTACTAAAGACCACTTTTTGATTAAATGCAAGGATCGAAAGTTATCAATGGTTCAATGCGCTAATGTCTTATGATCATGCTCAATCAACTGCTCAGCAGGCAACATTGGTGTTTCTGGGGTGTTGAATACACGACGAATGAGAACGACCCAAATTTGAGTTTAGTTCACTCATAATCGCCAAAAGTGCAGGAACTCAGCGGTGAGTAAATTTGCCTCATGTTTTCCCAGGTTTTTCCAGGATTTTCCAGGGAAAAATTCGCGAATTTGAGAAAAGTAAAGATTGGATTCACTCAGTCTATTGGTACTACTCCGAGACTGAATAAAATTTTCGTCAATTTCCTCATTTTCCGGCAGATTTTTTAGGTTTTCCACAGGAAACCATGAGACAAATTTTACTCATCGCTGAGTTCCTGCACTTTTGGCGATTATGAGTGAACTAAACTCAAATTTGGGTCGTTCTCATTCGCCGTATAGGACACAAAAATCATGGCTACTATGTCACACTGCAAAATACAGTGTTGCCTACAGAGCAGCTGCTTGATCATGTCATAAGTTTACCAATCTCTTAAATAATTAATAACTTTTTCCTGTCTCGTTTTTCATAGAAAGGATATTCAGCAGTTGTAGCTGAGAAAATTTTCTATAAGAATGATTATCGAACTGTTTCCCAGCTCAATATGGAAAAAGACTAGAAGGCAATGAACAAAAAGTTGAGATTTCCCATAGTAATTTACATGTAAACTTCAAATGGCTTGTGCGAAGTCTGTATCTAACCAAATGAGTTGTAACTTTGGGAGGCTAATCGGGACCCGATTTGAAACCATTTAAGCACTGTGGAGCGAAAAAGTCAAATTTTGCATCAGTCTAATGTACAGACTTAGTTCTGTTGATCCCATTTAATGAAAGAAAATAAAATTTTCTAAAGCAATTCAAAAGCTCCGTTAAAATAATTCCTAATAGGTGGTGGTGCTGTCCACTTACTGCTATTTCTCGACTGACCTGATTTTGGTAGCTGACTAGGTTATGTGGACCATGCATTAATTATGTCCCGTGAAATTGAGGCAAAATTAACCACCACCCCATTCGGCAACCTTCGCCACGTTTTCTCTATATCTACTGCCAGTGGCGTTTCCTTAACCTCAATCTACCTGTGCACCAACTCTCAAAACATAAACAATTATCAAAATATTGCTAGCAATGGATAGAAATCAAGTAAACTAGAAGATTACGTGTATATTTCAACCGATTCGAGTATAAATATGGCATTAAATCTGGTTTTGAAAGTTGGTGCACAGGTAAAAAGTGAGGTTATGGGACGCTACTGTCTAATGCTCTGTTTGTTACAGAATCTTACACTCTTCATCCCCATTAGAGTGTGACATAATAGGTTTGTTCCCGTACTTGCTTTTTTGCTTTTGCAGTAAGTTGTTGTATGAAAATAATACAGGAATTCCCGATTTACGCGATGGGTGGTACCGTCTACCCACCGCCATTTATCAGCAATCTTTCAACCAATTGAGCTGATTTTTTTTGTATGTAATTAGGACCTACCACAAACTTGACACTCGCAAAAAGTCAGCTCTATTGGTTGAAAGATAAAGGGTGATACGGTCAAAATTTGGTCAAGGGAAAACGCGTGTAAATGGGTGAAATCGTTTATTTAAAAAATCAAATTAAATTTCTTTTTCAAGTTCAATTAGTATAAAATCCAGGAAAAATATTCAGTTAGGCTTCCGCTTTTCCAAATCCGAATTGCCGGGCCTTACGCTTGACCCCTGCCATCAGATTTTGTACAGCCACCTTGTCCACCTTCTTCGCCGCAGAAAGCCAGTTTGCCTTGAACTGCTGCTCGCCCTTAGCAGTTTTTTTGGTCTTCTTTAGGTTCCGCTTGACAATAGCCCAGTATTTCTCAATTGGGCGGAGCTCTGGCGTGTTGGGAGGGTTCTTGTCCTTGGGAACCACCTGCACGTTGTTGGCGGCGTACCACTCCATGGCCTTTTTACCGTAATGGCAAGATGCCAAATCCGGCCAAAACAGTACGGAACAACCGTGTTTCTTCAGGAAAGGCAGCAGACGTTTATTCAAACACTCTTTCACGTAAATTTCTTGGTTGACAGTCCCGGAAGCTATGAAAATGCTGCTTTTCAAGCCACAGGTACAGATGGCTTGCCAAACCAGATATTTCTTTGCAAACTTTGTCAGTTTCATGTGCTTGAAAACATCTGCTACCTTTCCCCTTCCTTTTGCCGTATAAAACTCCTGTCCCGGAAGCTGCTTGTAGTCGGCTTTGACTTAGGTTTCGTCGTCCATTACCACGCAGTCAAACTTCGTCAGCATCGTCGTGTACAGCCTCCGGGATCGCGCTTTGGCCGTCGTATTTTGTTTATCATCGCGATTTGGAGTCACTACCTTCTTGTAAGTCGATAGTCCGGCTCGTTTTTTGGCTCGATGCACGGTTGTAGACGATACACCCAGCTTATTTGCGGCATCTCGGAGAGAGAGGTTAGGGTTTCGCTTGAAACTACCGGCAACTCTCTTTGTCGTCTCAGCGGCTTCCGGTTTTCGATTTCCCCCCGATCCAGACTTCCTGGCTGTCGACAAACGTTCCCCAAACACTTTAATTACATTTGTAACGGTAGATTTGGCAACTTTTAGCGATTTTGCCAACTTTGCGTGCGAGTAGCTCGGATTTTCGCGATGCGCGAGCAAAATTTTGATACGCTGCTCTTCTTGCTTGGACGGCATTTTGACAACTGAAGAGTGAATTCCAAAATCAAAATAGGAGCAACATTCTACACACACACACACCTTCAAAATGAGGGGTGTTCAGGTTTTATGAATGCAAAATTGAAAGAAATACGTCAAGTTGATATTGACCAAATTTTGACCGTATCACCCTTTAGTTGAGAAATTACGGTGGGTAGACGGCACCACCAATCGCGCAAATCGAGGATTCCCGTATTATTTTCATACAGCAACTTACAGTAAGAGGGAAAAAGCAAATACGGGAACAAACCTAATATTCAGGATGACAGCCGAGGGGGATTCCAGTTATAACAACGCAGGTTTCATTCATTTCATTCCTGAGCAGGAGAAAATAACGTAACGTAAAATACCTAATTCTGTTCCTGATACCAAAATTTGGTGAAGATCAGCCGGACATAAGAGGTAAAATACCAAAGAATAATACCAAAAAGTAGTTGCATGTCCGCATCGTGCTCTCTTGCCGTGCGCATCTAGTTGCTTTTTGCTGAAGGAAGTGCTACTGCTACCTAAAGCTAAAAGAAATTTAAACAGCACTTTTCAGTGCTCAAAATTACCTGCTCATTTCATACCTTGTTCAACTCTTATTCCTAGCGGCGCCACCAGGATTTTCTGAAGTATTCAATCTCTGATCAAGGGGAAGGAAAGCTGTTGGGCTCCGGTCACTGAATGGATGAGTCGATATGTAGGGTTCAGATGTTGGAGCTGTCTCCCTGGCATCGGTAGCATTGGTACTCAGTACGGAAAACAAGATCGACATAAAGCAAATCAAAGAAAAACAAAAACTCTTATTCCTCTTTCATCCTTGTTTGGATATCGATTTGGAAAAATTCTCTTCGAACCTTCAGATTCTTATAGTAATCTGCTTGGAAGTCGAGTTGGAGAAACGTTTTACTGCCGCCATGGTAATGATTCATCATCCTGGAAAGATTCTAATAAACTTTAACGGCTTGATGCTAAGAAGGAAAAGATTCCCCCTATTGTGATAACCACTTCTGATTTCCATTCTCTTCGCACGGAACTTTTGATCTTCGTGAAATTCAAGTTTTCACTGCAAATTGGCCGTCGGAGTAAATGCCGTCTATTGGCTGAAATCTTGGACGAATTCAAACGTCTTCTCAAGTATCTACTGTATCAGCACCAATTTTTTACTTACGGCAAGAAAAATTGAGCATCTGTGAAAGGTCTGCCCAGTGGTGAAACCCTGGATCATATCAAAGATGAATTGGTAAAATTACTTAGAGTTGAACCAATCCAAGTAATCAAAATGAAAATGAATCGCGCAACGGGATTTCTAATGATTTTTATTTAGTTCACTTCAAGTCTAAGTTAAGTTTTCTTTATTATGGAGGCTTTCAGCCTGAGGCTGGTTGGCCTCCGCATTTCAAGTCTAGTAAACTAAACAACTTTAAGGTCTTAGAAAAAGCTAGCCTTATGCTCCATGTACGAGTGAAGTGGGAACACTTAAAGAAGACTGGAGGATATTTCCAAAACCTGACCCAGTACCGGAAGTGCCAGGTGCAAAAAATTGCGAAATGCCAGCTAAATGCATGAATTCTGGGGTGACGAGCATCAATTTTTTGGGAATGTAAGACTCGCAAAGCGATCCTACAATCTCGTTCTAAGCGACAGGTAGGAAACGCTTCTGGTTTCCGACCAAGTACAAATTACTCTGGTGTTAACAACGGTCAACGAGGAACAAATTCTACATTCGTACCCGTAGGTACAAACAACTCCCTTGCTTGAAATTCTTCATCTATACCTGCAATGTTCAGCACGTAAATGCTGCCTATGCTGCTATTGTAGCTGGTAAAAATTGAAATTCTAGTCAACATAATTCTAACTAAAATGGAATTTTTACAGAGATCATTTATCGACATCATTACTGATATTTATGCTAAAAACTAACGCCATGTTCGATGCTATTCAAACTGGAGTTAAATTTACGAATAATATTGTCATGATTTTGAAATTCAGTAATGGATTTTAAATCATCAAATATTTTGAATTGGACTGCTCGATCTCTTAAAGATAATGAAGGAGAACTATTTAGCTTTTTGAGAGTTCATAACGTGCATATTGCCGTTATAACTGAAACGTCCCTTAAACCTGACCATAAGGTTAAAAGGGATGCACATTATTTCATTTATCAAAATGATCGTTTTGATAAATTGGCATTGCTATCATTTTTCATAAACTGTCGAAAAGGAGGACCAATGCCAACTACCTTTCTTGGACACTCTAGTCATTCGGAACCCGGACCAAACCACCCAAGTAACATTTCACGTTTTATGAAGTACTACAATCACAGACAAACAGACATAACATATTAAATATTCATCACTGTAAAACATCGTCGCTAAAACATTACCGCCATCTGTTGAGTACACTGTGGTGGGTAGTACGCTGAACAGATGGCAGTAGTGTATAAACGTCAAACACAAGGGAATTGACTATGCGCGCCACAGGTGGCGGTACTACCAACTACGATACTTTTAAATTGATCGCTAAATGCTTGTTCGATGAACAACTTGCGAGTGTTATGTCTGTTTGTCTGTGCTACAATGCTACTATAAAACCACATTAATAAAACCCTGATCAAGATAGCTTTGCCTTTATTACATCCACCAAAACCTCATTAAGACTAGAATCTGTCTAGTTGGCCTACCCTGAAGAAGGTTTTTAAGGGAATATTTTCGGGGCACTTCAAGATTGATTTGCTGAAGAAAGGTTATACGATGATAGCAGTGAGAACCAATTGGAATCCTTATTAAAACTACAAGCCATTTGGCATCAATACTGGTGCCAGCGGCGCCGGTGGTGTAGTGGTAAGCGTGATTACCTCTCACCTCAGCAGGCCTGGCTTCAATCCCAGTCGGCGCCGCCGGGATGTTCTGAGGCATAACATCTCTGATCACGTCTTCCTTCGGAAGGGAAGTAAAGCCGTTGATCCCCGGTTCATGAGTTGATGGGTCGATAGGTAGGGTCCAGGTGTGGGAGCTGCCTCCCTGGCGTCGGTAGCATTGGTGCTCAGCACGGAAAACAAGATCGACGGAAAACAAATCAAGGAAAAAAAAAATACTGGTGCCATTTGCCTTTGATGCATGCTAAAGCATCAATCAAGATAAAACGCGATACTTAAATATCATCCGATCTTGTCACATTCATTGTTAAAAAATGTTGAAAATTCCACATAAATTACCTCATCATTAACGTGAAAAAAATAAAAATAAAAACAAAACAGTTCTCATTTTGTGGTCTTTTTAAGATGATAGATTAAATCTAATGTGAAATGTGCTTCGAAAGATCGCAAAAAATAAGCCCGCCTTCGGAAATCGTTGATTTCACTTATTATTTTGAATTGGGGAGACAAAGTATAGATATTTTTTAAATTAATCATTGCGTCCAGCCGAGATAATTTGATGATTTCCATAATCTCTATTTTTGCTCATTGATGAATTGATGAGATTAAAGTTATTTTCAAGGAAAAACATCTTGATAAACGAGGATAGTAAAAAACAAATGGAATAATACCAATATGGCGATGGCATAAAAATTGATTTTCCATTGGCCAATTGTGAAAAAGCTATTTTGCTTTCATGAAATCGCTAACAAATACAAAACGTTTTAGTTCAACTTTGATGATAAGATAATTTGCAGACTGAATCGTTTTTATCTGAGGCCATTTTGCTTGATCCTATTCCGTTTGGTTTTATGACGGCATTAATGGTTTTAAAGTTGTCTGGATAAAGTTAAACGTCAAAATTTTCATCTCGTTAATCCTAGCAGTTAGTGTACTCCTTACTGTATCTTTAGACATCGTTAGATCTATATGCTAACAATAATTATTATACACTCTCATCATTCTACTAATTGGTCCATTTGTACCATAATTCGTTCTGTGAGGTGACAGTTGCAATACATTTCGATTTCTATACATGTGTGATGGTACGTAAAAATTTAATCTTGCTAATATGTTTTCTGAATTTGCGCGTTGTGAGATTATATCATTAACAAAGGAAATCATGGAAATTTCTCTTCGTTTCTTAAGTGTTTCAATGTTTATCAACATGCAACGGGACTCATAAGAAGGAAGGGGAAAAGAGGTCCAGCCTAGTTTCCTAAGAGCAAATAACAAAAACTGTTTTTGAACTGATTCTATACGATTTATATAAGTTTCATGGTATGGAGCCCAAACCACACTTCAATATTCGAGAATTGATCCCACGTAAGCTATATAAAGTGTTTCGATGGTATATGGATCTTTAAAATGATAACTAAATCTTTTTATGAACCCCATGCTTTGTGAATTGTGGTATTAACATGATCTACAAATGTCAACTTCGAGTCAAGAATTACTCCTAAGTCCCTAATTTTATCACACCTTTCAACCAGCTGGTTTCCTAGAATACATGTAAAATCTAAAGTAGTGTGTTTTCGGGAATAAGATATAATATTGCATTTTTTAACATTAATATCCAGCAGACTTTTAACGCACCAATTGTAGAAAACATAAATTTCATTTTGAAAATGTAGCAAATCAGAATTGTTAAAGATTTCCATGTACAGTTTCATATCGTCAGCATATATGAGCACATTTAAGCGATTCAACACAAACTTCACGTCATCCATAAATAAAATAAATAATAAAGGACCTAAATGAGATCCCTGTGGAATTACCGAGGTAACATTAACTGGCGAGGACATTTTTCCTTTAAAGTGGACCATCTGTATTCTTTCTGTCAAGTATGATCCAATCCATTTTAAAAGTGTACTTGTCATACCTAAAAGTTTTAATTTAAAAAGAAGTAAGGGAATGTCTACTCTGTCAAAGGCCTTACTAAAGTCAGTGTATAAGTTTTCAACGGTATTACCTCTACCCATTGCTTCAATAGAAAAGTTTACAAATTCCAACAGATTAGTAGACGTTGACCGACCTTTAAAAAAACCATGTTGATTATTTGAAATGCGATGCTTAACCTGGTTAAATATTACTGGTTAAATAGGTACTTCCATCAATTTTAAGGGTCTAATTTGACACCTTCCAGTGCTTCTTGAACCACATTTACTTCACTCTTCTCAGTCGGCTGTGTTAATAATTATTCAGTCGGAGCTACTGGGCCTCCCAAGAAGTGCTGGAGGTGGATTCCTTTCCCTTCCGTCGACAGCATCTAGTATTATTACTCGACTATCCTTTGGCATTTCCTTGGGACCCTGCGTTTTAAAGCTTCCATGGATTTAGTTTTTCTCTGTCTCTACGCGGATCCATATTTTTAGTAAACAGTACGGGGTTTTGTAATACACTTTATTCGCACAAAAAAAGCAACCATAAATGCGTTTTGTTCCCATTTGAAACCAATGGTTTTATGATTGCTTTTGTAACGATAAAACACCTTTTTGGAGTATTTTGTCGTGACACCAATAATAATAATAATACTGAGCAGGTTTACGATTGACTAACTGAACAGATTTATACATTATACATACATACATACATACATACATACATACAGATGCATTAAATTCATGTTTAAAAACAAACCTATTTTGACTTTATTGTCAGACTTTAAAAGGTTTTTAAAACAGCAAAATGCTGAACTACTCACCAGCAATGTGTTGCACTATTAAATGCTGTATTTAAACTAAAAAGCAATGTCATTATAAAACCACAATAAATCAGTGTGAAAGCAAAAAGGGTGCTAAATTGTTGTTTGAGCATATCCACCCAGTGGTATTCAAAGCCAATCTTATCAGGGTGGCTACTGAATTACCACTCGTTCCACCCCACTAGCATGAAGATAAACGTCGCTGACAATTTCATAAAATAGTCACATCTCTAACCAAAATTATTACCAACCAAAATCATCAACAACAATACAACATAATGTTTCAACAACTACAATTTTTAGCAACCCTTGAGAAAGGCCGAAACCAAACGGTCGAAACGTCGGGAACGGAAAAAACAAATCGTTTCTACAAAAGACTGAGAGAGCCACCTCATAAAGTAATTCCAATCAACCAGTCGAAACCACCATTAGCGTTACCAATTTAATTCGTTAAAACAAATCTGAAAGCTGCTCAACTGGAGTTGCTCTTCTAAACATAGAAAAAGCATATGAGAGTGTTTGGCATGAAGGTTTGATAGCTAAATTGAAAAAGTTTAATTTTACACTCTATATTATGAAATTAGTTCAAAATAATTTATAGCTGACAGAACTCTGCAGGTAAATTATCAAAATTCTAAATCTGAACGACTACCTGTTAGAGCAGGAGTTCCTCAGGGTAGCAATTTTATTTATTTATTTTCTTAGCAGACTGCAGAAGAGTTTAGATATTTTCTCTTCTTATTTACAAAAATGGAAGATTGCTCCCAACGCTTCCAAAACTCAACTTATAATATTTCCACATAAGCCTAGAGCTTCTTTTTTGAAACCTAGTAGTAGTCACATAGTTACTATGCACGGAGTTCCAGTGTCTTGGTCAAGTCAAGTGAAATATCTTGAATTAGTTCTTGACCAAGAATTAAATTTAAAAGATCACATTGAGGGCATTCAAGCCATAAAAAATGTATGTACTCTATTTTGAATTTAAACATTCTTACTGCAAAAGTAACCATGCCCTAAATAAATATCTTCTACTGACACAAAAACTTTAACGTTAAACCTTTCCAAGGTCGACATTCAAAAAAAAATACACAAACAACAGAAGAAAGCAGTATTATAATAACGCAATGAAAAATGTTCTCTGAGTACCGTTGAAATGCTATATTAAGAAGATAAAGTATCGCGAGGATGTGTCATTAGACTCTACATGTCCTTCTTTTCCTATGGCTGTTCACAGAAATGCGTAATGCTCTGCTGGACCACACCGCAAAACGTTGTTTTTCCGGAGCACACACACACACAGTTCCGTTGCGTTGTACATAGGAGGTCTCAGCGCTCAGCATGGCCGGGATTTTTCGTTTTGTTTATTTTGCATACGGCGCGGCGTAACGAACGATGACGGAGTTCTCCAGAAACCAACCACCAAGCAGGGGTGTGAAATAGCGTTCGGCTAGTAATAAGTTATTTACATCTCGGCATAAATTTTCAATCTGAAGTACGGTCATAAATTATGCAGACGCACAGCAGGCATTGAATGCCCGTTGTCTCTCCGCGAGGCGACGGGCTTCGCTGGGAAAAAGGGATATGCTACCGTAAGTTCAGGCTGTTTTGCTCCCAAATTAGTGGAATTGCTTAGTGTATTTTATTGATTTTCTCCTTTGGCTTTATTACGTTTCTACTGGGACTTTTGAGAACTTCCCAAGCCTGTTTCATTTTTACATTTGTAATTGTGTGGAAAGTACAATCATACTCTATGCCCAGGGAAGTCGAGAAATTTTCCTAGACCAGATCGGGAATCGAACCCAGAAGCCACCAGCATGGTATTGCTACACTTTTGCCGACTGAACTAAGGGAGGTTATAATGTCTCTAAAAATAATCTTGGTGTAAAGTACCATAGGCAAGCACCAAAGTAACTCAATTTAACGTTGCTACTCTTGAATTCGTGTACAAATGGCCATACGGAAAGATCGTCGACACAGCTGGGTTTGCTCACTGAAGTTAATTTTAGGGATGGGATGGATTGTCCTTCAGATTTGGATATTTTTTATGATAAATTTCTGTAATTTTTATGGTGGCTGCGAATTGTTCAAATCGTTCATATCAATAGAATTTATTACTGAATTTTGCGAACCCGTAGTTTGGAAAACATGAGCATTACTAATACCGATCATGGTCACACTTTTGTTTTCTCTTATTTATTGTCCCTGCAGGGCTATTATACATCGCATTGGCCATCCAAGGCGCTCAGTCCGTTGTAAAATGGTGCAAATTTGAATACATCAATGGTGTCACGGACAGTGTGACAGCCCTGCCAACGTCATTGACCCTCGGTTCGGCACTGGTCCTGGCAGCACTGGTCATCGTCGATGGAGTTGCCGTGTATCGAGAGGTAGGTACTTGTGGTTTGTTTGAATGCAATGCGAAACAGTGGTGTGGTATCTGCAAAAGTGCCTGCTGAGAATATCCCGATTGGTATTCGGTACCACTTAGTTGCAGGTTTAATCTAACAGTGTTACTTGATCCCCACCAACTATCATTAACATGATTTTTTTCTAATAATATTATTATTTTTACGTCACATTTTGTAGTAAAAATTACTATATTTACTTTCTCTTACACAAGCAGGTTTGGCGAATATTCTATTATTGACCCATAAATGATTTTCATCGAAATTGAAATAAAATATTTGGACTGACCTGTTTCTACTGATTAACATAATTATATTCACCTAATCCTCACTATCGTCAGCTTTGAAAATATCATTCTTGCAGACACAAATCTCTGGCGTCAAATAAATTAAGCACCTGAAGCGCCAGCCGTAATAAAAAGCGCATCATCACATAATTTTATGGCACGGCACTCTGCCCCTGCTGGATGACTAACGACTTTGGCACTCAAAGAACATCCTCCAGTTATCTCATTCCAACCGCAGTGCTCGAGTATAATTCACTTAATCCACCCAAAAATTACCATCAACCTAATTGCTCATATTATGTAAACTATTCCCCGTCGTCGTCCGGGGGCAAAAAATAAACTTTCCAGTTCCTTTACTGTCAAACTAACAGCCCTGAACGATCCCAGACAGGGCGGGCCACTTGTCTGTCGTCTTCCCTTGCGCCCCCATTCCCTCTATTTCCTGGTACGGGGAAAGGGTGACATAATGGCGAAACTTTTAATGTACGACAATCTAATTATAAATTATTTTCCACGTCATCGTGCTTCTTCTCCTCCGCCGACCGACATTGTCAGTTATGATGCGCGTATCATAAAGCAAACCACCACCGGGGTACCACAGCTACTGTCCCGTTCATCATCGGTCGGTTGGCAGTTCAGTTATTCAGTATGCAAAAAGCTGGAGGGCTTCCAAACCTCTCACTTCTATATCGACCAACTGGACATTCCTACCCTCCGGTGGACCAAACTATGAACCGTAATGTTCTCACTGAGCCAAGGTGAAGCGTACGTACCTAGCACACAAAAAAAAAGTGATCCCAGTGGCGTTTCGATGAGCCATGAGTGTTTAAATTCCGCAAAATTTATGGCGTACTTAAAATATGCAAAATGAAAGCAAAAACGCAATTTAATCTACGGAAGGCGATGAGCGCGTACAGCGTGAGTTATGCGAAACGGATTATGCTAAAAATGTGGACGTCGGAGAGGGATGTTAGAGGTCTGATAGTAGTGAACTTATGCTGGTAAAATGTTGCGAATGCTTTGAAATTATCTGATGGTTACATTAGATTGACGCCATGTTGCTGTGTAGATAATTTAATCTTTTTTTTGGTTCATGTGTAAAGCTATGTGAATTAATTGTTGGTGCATATTCGTCAGGAAGTCCAAATACAACTATTGTAATATATTATTACTCCCGTATTCGTTAGGTTGAATTGCATTACTTACAATGGATCGTTACTCGGAGAGAAAATGTAGTACACGAAACGGGATTAAATTATTTTATTCATGTGTTTCACTTATACATTTTTACCAAAACACAGCCTAATAATATATACTGATTCTTTTAAAACATGTATTTTGTGCAACAAACATGAGATAGTTGTTAAGGTTGCAAATACTCATTTCAGCTAAAGCAATGTTTTTTTTTTATTATAAAATAATTCGATGCTATGATCATATTTTGAATAGGTATGGACATATTAAACCTCAGAGTTGGTTGGAAATGCTAACATGAAGCTTTAGTGTGATAATTTATTAGCTAGAGAATGATCTTTAGAAGAGGGTAGGAGGATAGTTCCGTTAGAGTACGGCAGTATGAAAATTGAATAGAAGTTGAAAATGAGCAAAGGGCCATTAATGCGACAGTTTTTAAAGTTAGACGCACATCTTTTGCCTAACCCATACGATGTACGTGGAGACTTGAAGTATGTCTCCAAGTCTACAGGCAAAACATGTGCGTCCCTCTTTTGCTCATAAACTGACTGTGGCTGTGGAATAGTTCTAGCGACGTTTTCATCACTACCTAAAGCCCCACGTTGCGAGAGCATTTCCAGTCGATGGTGTGTTATAATGCAATACTTCTTTACCCAACTATTGTGTTGCTCCTCTCGTCATTTTTTGCCTGTAGACTTGGAGACATACTTCAAGTCTCCGCGTACATCGTACGGGTTAGGCAAAAGATGTGCGTCTAACTTTAAAAACTGTCACATTAATGGCCCTTCGCTCATTTTCAACTTCTACTCAATTTTCATACTGCCGTACTCTAACGGAACTATCCACCTACCCTCTTCTTAAGATCATTATCTAGCTAATAAATTATCACACTAAAGCTTCATGTTAGCATTTCCAACCAACTCTGAAAATCGCTAACTTCACGTATGAAGTAACATACAACACTTTGAATATATTAAACCTGTTTATTTCACATCATGAAAGTCACAATCAGCGATATTTCACACACTCACTCACTCACTCACTCACTCAGCGATCAGCAAATCGCTGATTGTGACTCATAGAAAGCAAAATTTACAGGTTTTATGTTTCAAACGCATACTTTGCAGCCTCTTCTTGTAAGTTACAAATAAAACATGTCATCATACCATATTTTGGTTTTATTATTCCAAAAAACTTTATTTTAGCTGAAATGAGTATTTGCAACCTTGACAGTTGTTATACTCAATCGACTAAAAATTAAGCTTTTAACAGCATACATTTGAAAAGAATGGAATGAATTCACTTTTCGTAAATTTTTAAGATGATTTACTGTATAAATAACAGGTTACACACTCAACTAAAATCTTATTTATGATGTATAATAAAGGAATAATCATTTGAAATACTGCATGTCGTTTTACTAGGTGGGGTGAAAAGTAACCTCCTTAAGAATACATTTTTTTTTGTTAATGTTTTTATTTTATTTTATTCAATATAGTCCCCTTTCAGCTCGATTCACTTATTCCAGCGATTTTCCAACTTCATGATCCCGTCCGAAAAGTAATTTTCCAGAAGGTCTGCAAAATACTCCTCCACGGCGTCGATGATTTCCTCACGTGAGCTGAATTTTTTTTGATGGTCCATCTTTTGAGATTTGGGTAGAGATATTAGTCTGAGGGAGCCAAATCGGGCGAATACGGTGGATGTGGAAGCAATTGGAGCCGTAAGTCATTGATTTTAGCTGTGGTTGCGATGCTCTTGTGCGCCGGCGCATTGCCTTGCAAAAACAATTTTTTATTCGCTTCATGTGAGGCCGTTTTGCAGCGATTTTGGCATTCAATCGCTCCAATAATGCACAGTAATACCATAGAGGTAACTCTAAGACTAGAAAGTCCCGAAGAAACGTGCTGAACTTTTTGGCTCAGCTCTGGTACTGTCTTCGGTCCCAAGCTAAACGATTCACCCCTCGAAACATAGGAAAATCCACTAACCCCTCATTTTATCTGTCAAACTTTCATAGCGAATCAAAACAAACATTGTGTACTACTGGAATTTATACTAGAATGTGTTACGTTAGTCGATTTGCTTGGGACCAATAGGGTAGTCAAGTAGTGAGCCAATTTAAAATCGTTAGTTTCGTATTGATTGTTGGTAATATTGGTTTTTCCTTTTTAGAGGTATATCACGAAGTGTATGGCATGACAATCCCAGAAAATCTACGTCATAACCTTTCCGACCCATCGAGCCTCCCTCGGCCGCTTCGGAACACTCGTGCCAGCTTCAGTCCATTGCCGGGCACTCATTCCGTTCTCTGGGGTGTAATAGTGGATCCAGGTTTCATCAACAGTTACCAATCGACGCCAAAAGTCTGCCCGATTCCGTATCAGCAAGTCCAAACACTCGTTTGAAGTGCTCTCGCGTTCGTGTTTTTGGTCAGGAGTGAGCCTGTGTGGCACCCAGCGGCAGGATAACTTTTTCATTTGAAGAATCTCGCCCAAAATATGGCGTGTGTGCTCAGTATTAACAACCGGTGGAAACTAACGATTTAAAATTGGCTCACTACTTAACTAGCCTATTGGTCCCAAGCAAATCGATTAACGTATTCAATTCTAGTTGAAATTCTAGTACTACGCTATGTTTGTTTTGATTCGATATGAAAGTTTGACAGATAAAATGAGGGGGTTCGTGGATTTTCGATTAGCTTGGGACCGAAGATAGTACCAGAGCTGAGCCAACAAGTTGAGCACGTTTCTTCGGGCTCCTCTATGGTATTAATCTTTGCGGTATCTGCTAGCTCACGCACCTTCACTTTCCGGTCAGCCAACACCATTTCATGTATTTTTTTGACATTGTCCTCTGTAACCGCATCGGAGGGCCTACTGTTGCGGACTTGATCGTTAGTAGAGTTGTGGCCACCACGAAACTCTCGAAACCAATATTTGACGGTGTAATCTGACTGATTTCTTTTGTTTCCTTCGCCATTTTGCCTCTCAAAAAATAATGTTTTATGAGAGAACGAAAATCGTTTTTATCCATACTCAACATGATGCCATACACGTCAACAACATTGAGCTGTCAAAACAAAACTAAAGACAGTATCGCACTGAAATTTGGCATGTCTGCCATATTTCTTAAATAGGTACTGATCCATCTAATATTTTCCAAATCAATTTAATTATTTTTTAGAATTTCAAAAAATATATCTCACATTAAAAAACATGATTTTCTGAATGAATTTTCTAAACAATGCGCAAGAGGTATAAAGAGATATATTTGAGATATTTGGATTTGATTCAAACAATATATTGTATTCAAACAAATACATCAAAATTATTGTACTGTTTTTCAAAATTAAAAAAAAAGCTCAATTTGAATCAAACTTCAGATTTACATTGGGAAAACTATGCAGAACAACTGTGCAAAAAGTTATCAACCATTTATTTTTGGCCTACTGCACCACGCATACCAACAGGCCTGCGTTTGAACTTATAGGTATGCGCAGCGCACTTTGCCTGAAGTTAAAATTCAACAAAATTTAGCGCAAATGTCTAATTGATATGCGATCTAGGACAAAGTTGTTCTGTAAAGGTTTTCCATTCTTAATCTTAGGTTTGATCAGAATTGAAACATTTTTTAAATTTTCGACAAGCATACTGACCTTATCAATCAGGCTAAGGCCTTGTTGTCCTCTGCTGTCCAAAGAAGCCGTCTCCACTCTACTCGTCTCCATGGCCACACTTTGCCAGCCTCGTAGTCTGCGAAGAGTCCGTAGGTCGCCTTCTACTTGGTCGATCCACCTTGTCCGCTGCGCGCCTCTTCTTCTTGTTCCTGTTGTGGACGATGGATGATTCTCCCAGCAGCGTGTAATTCGTGGTTCATTCGCCTAATCCACGTTTCGTCATCCATCTGCACTCCACCGTAGATGGTACTCCCCGAGCATAGTCCAGATCTCGTGGTTGTAGAGGACCTCTGGTCTAATCAGTGTCTTCTAGATAGTCAACTTCGTGCGGCGGCGAATTTTATTCGACCGGAGCGTCCTCAGGAGTCAAAAGTAGGCACGATTCCCGAGCAAAGTCTGAGATCAAATTGAAATCTAAATTTGATGTTGTGATTTCGCTGATAATGATTACTCAGGTTGTTGTCGTTCTGGTCGTTTTAACGGTTAAAATATCAAAATTGAGAGCAAACATATCTTGCTGTGACATCACATTGAAAACTATTTCTGCTATCAGTGAGAGCAAACTGAAAACCAAATTTGCTATCCATTTTTCCTGTTGATAACAAAACAAGTATTCAATTTGATGTTATGCTAAGGCAATGAAAACAAACCCGTAACAACATATTTTTAAAGAGCAAATGTACAGCAAAATGAAAACAAAATTTAATATCAAATTTGTCAATGTGTAAACTGAAATCAAATTATGATTTCAGTTTGATGTTGATATCAAAACTTGATTTCAATTTGTTGTCATTTTGATGCTGGACTTTGCTCGGGTTCCCTGCCGTAATGCGTATTTGAATTTCTCTGCTGGTATCATTTTCGGCGGTCACCAGTGAGCACAAATACACGAACTTCTCGACCACCTCGATTTCGTCACTGTTAATCTTAACTCGGATTGGAGGCTAACATATTCTTCCCTAGAACCTCATCCTCTCACGTATTTCGTCTTCGATGCGTTGATGGCAAGGCCAATCCACCTAGCTTCAGCCTTCAGTCTGATGTGTGTTTCCGCCATGCTCTAAAGGCTCCATGCCATGATGTAGATGTCATCGGCGATGCCAAGAAGCTGGATGGACTTCCCGAAGATCGTGCGACTCGTGTCTATCCCGGCTCTTCTTATCACACCTTCTAAGGCGATGTTGATTAGCAGACATGAAAGTCCATGACCTTGCTGACCTTGAGATTTAAAGGGACTTGAGAGTGTCCCCGATACTCGAACGACGTACATCATTCGATTCATCGTCGATCCATCGGAAATCCGTACTCGTGCATAATCTGCCACAGCTGATCTCGATCTATTGTGTCGCATGTGAATTTGAAATCGATGAACAAGTGATGTGTGGGCACGTTGTATTCGCGGCATTTCTGCAGAACCTGCCGAATCGCGAAAATTTGGTCTGTGGTAGCGCGGGCGTCCATGAAGAGTAACTTATAGGCGGCACTCAGTAATGTAATCGCGCGGTAGTTGTAGCAATCCAACTTGTCACTCTTATTGTAGATTGGGAATATGACACCTTCCATCCACTCCTCCGGTAATATCTCCTCCTCCCAAATCTTAACAATTACCCAGTGCAGTGCCTTAGCCAGTGCTTCACTACCGTATTTTAAAAGCTCACTTGGTAGTTGATCTACACCAGTTGCTTTGTTGTTCTTCAGCCGACCGATCTCCTCCTCAACTTCTTGAAGATCAGGGGCCGGTAGCCTGTCATCTTCTGTGCGTGCTCCAAGGTCTGTTGCCGTACCACCTTCGTTTTTTGCTGCATCACCGTTGAGGAGCTCGTCATAGTACTGCTTCCACCTCTCAATCACCTCACACTCGTTCGTGGGAAGGTTATCGTCCAAATACTTGCACGTAGCCTTTGCGCGAACTATTTAGCTTCTCGTAGAACTTCCGTGTGTCGTTTACGCGGTACAGATTTTCCATTGCCTCGCGATCTCGGTCTTCCTGCTGACGCTTCTTCCTTCGGAAAACCGAGTTTTGTCTGTATCGCTCCACATTCAAGGGACTGTGTATTAAATACGTAGACAGTTTTTTTTGGGACTATTGCCACCCTGTATTAATATGGACCATGAATAATTGTCAACATCTCTCCCCACCCTAAACTGTCTACGTAGTTAATAAACAGCCCCCAATCTCGTACGGTGTTGCACCATTCTCGCCCGTGCTGCATTCTTCTCCTCTACTAACATTCGCTGTTAAACCAGTCATTTCTTCGGTCCGGGATCGCAGTACCTAATGTCGCTGCAGCAGTACTACCTATGGCGGAACGGACGTCCCTCCAGCCATCTTTAAGAGTAGCTGCGCCAAGCTGCTCTTCCGTGGGTAGTGCAATTTCCAGCTGCTGCGCGTAGTCCTGGGCAACTCCGGCGTTGCGTAGTTGTTCAATGTTGGGTCGCGGCGTTCGACTTCGACGGGTGTTATGCCCCGTCGAGAGTTTTGAGCGCATGCATACTGCAACTAGGTAGTGGTCCGAACCTATATTCGCACTGCGGTACGTGCGGACGTTGATAATGTCGGAGAACAATTTCCCGTCGATTAGAACGTGGTTGATTTGGTTTTCTGTGTGTTGGTCAGGTGATCTCCAGGTGGCTTTGTAAAGGTACTTCGTACAACTTTACCCCGAGAGGCTGCAAATCCAAGGTCTAAAAATATTCAATAACTTGTAGTCTCGTATTCCATGTACAAGTTTAAGATATTGAAAATTTTCAAAGTGCCTGAATTAAGGAAAACATTAAATGATTTGTTTCAAGTTCGTAATTAACTTTATGAAAGATTCGAGATCTTCATTGAAGTCCCATTAACTTCACAACAATTGTAGGAACTTTAAAGAAGTTCTGATGAATGAAAGGAAATGATGAGAATTTCAGTGAAGCTCCAAACTACGGTAACATAAGGGAAGTTAAAACACTCAAATTATGGGTTACTTACTGCTGTTAAGCGAATTTAAGAAATATAAAAACTTTGAGGGGTATTGTGCAACTTTTTAAGAAGTTCTAAGCACCTCAGAAAAGCTAGATCTAGAGATCTTTGGGGAATTTGAGATCTTAAGAGCAGTTCCCATGACTTTAGTTCAGACTTTTTGGAGCCGTTTAAATATCTATAATCGTAAGTTTAAAAAAATTGAGAACCCTTAATATGTTCCGAGAATTTCAGGGAAGTACAGAGAATTTACGAATACTTCAGAAATATTTCAGGAACTTCACAGAAGTCCAAAGAAATTAAGGGAAATTTATTTTCTATAGAATTGAGAGCTTTAGGGAAGCTTCGAGAACATCCAGACAGATGAGAGAATCAAAGGGCAGTTCAAATAATTTCAAGAAAATTGTAGAAACCTTAAAGAAGTTCCGGAAACTTCAGCAAAGCTCCAATAGAACTTCTGGAACGTGATACAAGTTATATGAACAACCAGAAAACGTGAGAGTATTTTAAGGGTGTAATATCATGGATATTTCAAGAACTTTAACAAATGCGAAAATTTAGCTAAGTTGATTAGAGAATATCAACGAAGTTCCATTAATAAAAAAATGCGAGAATTAAGATAGTTTAATGATACTCAGCAAAGTTCAGAGTATTTCCAGGACGATAAGATAGCTTCAGAACAATCACATGATAACTTAAGCAAATTTGTAGTGACTTACAAGGAATTTCGTGGAATTAAAGGGTATTCCAAGAATTCTATGATTGATCCAAAAACGTCAGGGAATTTTGAATATACATATCAGAAAATTTGCCGGATTATTAACTTCAGGTAAGCATAGGTAAGTTCAGGGAAAATAAGTGAGCGTGTTTGATGGTTAGAATACCTAAGGAAAATTGTCGAAACTTCAAGGCAAATCAATTAATTTCAGTAAAGTTGTGGGTTCTTAAAATATGCTAAACAATTTAGGACTGTCTAGAGAACTTTAAAGAAATTCAATAACCGTTTAGGTAGTTTTAATAACACCAGGAAAGTCTTGAATATTAAAGAAGTTTTAAATCAATGTCGATAATTTAATGGAAATTTCAGAAATATTCAGTGAAAATCAAAAAATAAAACTATATTAATTATTTTGTTCTAATTCCATGCAAATTGTGAGAGCACAAAAGTGCCAGAAATTAAGAAAAACTTCGAAAACTTCACAGAAGGACAGTGGTCTTCAGCAACATTTCGAGAACTTCATAGAAATCTTTGGAGCTTAAGGGGAGATCCGTGAACTTCAGGGTTTTTTATAAATATTAGCAAAATGCGGGGGCATTTGAAATAAAGTTTAGTAAGCTCCAAAAATTGGAGGAATTTCATGGAGAGGTCAATTCCATTAGTTTCAGAAAATTTGTGGGAAATTTAAAGCAGTTCCCAGATTTACAGATAACTACAGAGACGTTAAAAATTTAATTGAGGTCTTCGCATGAGTTCAGAAGTTCACTGAAGCTTAAACATTTTAAGGACGGTACAATTAAATTCAGCGCAGTACAACAAGCTTCATGAGTACTGTAAAAACGTTAGAGCAGTTTGAGAATTTATGAAAAGAACAAAGAACCTCATAGCAGTTCCGTTAACATTATAGAAGTCATATAAAGATTAAAGAAGTATAGAAAACTTCAGCGAATTGTTAAACCTTTAGAAGAGATTCATGATCGTTACAGGAAACTTTAGGAAGTCCTATAAAGTTCAGGGAAGTTTAAGAATTTGGTGAGTAGGGTTGTGAGCATTCTCAAACTACAAAAGAGCTTCAAGGCAAATTCATTAACTTCAGTAAAAATTTGGGAAGTTCTCATTGAAAGATTGTCAGAATATTCATTGAATTCATTTCAGATTTCCTTTTGAATCTCATTCCTTCCCTTGGAATTCTACTCACATTGAAAGTCTCCTAAGAAATCATTGGCATTTCTACCCATAAATTCCTTAGATTTCTTCTCATAATTTGTTTGGCAAACTCTTCTGAATTTATTGTCTGAATTCCTTTAAAGATGTCCTTGTAATCCTTCTTTTAGCATTTAAAAAAAAATCCAATGGCTCAATTTGTTTTCTCCTACAAAATTTATGAAATTATCCTCAGAGTGCTCTTGGAATTTTCCTTTGAAGTTCACAGGAGTTGTGCTCCTCATAAATTCCTAATAGTTTTCAATAAAATTTATTTTTAATTCAATTCAGGGTCACTTTTTGGTCACTATTTTTACAACTATAAGTCACTATTTAGTCACTTATTTCTTCAACATGGTCACTAAAATCACTATTTTTGACAGCAGTGATCGCTTCCAGCTCTGATAAGTTCTTATTGATTTAACTAAAAAAATGTTTTGCAACTTAATTAAGATTAACTACCATTTCCCACTACATACCACGACAAAACCAATAGGGGTAGACAGTGGCGTAGCGTACCCTGGTGACACCCGGGGCGGATTTTGTGGGTGTCACCCCATGTTTTATATGCACATGAGTACTTACCATAAATTACTGTTTCCTTAATAAAACATAAATAAAACATCTAGTTTACCAAGCCAAAAACATCGTTTATTTGAATACAAACAAGAAATCAGCAAATCTTGACACGTCTTGACTTAACTGCAGCAAATTGTCTTATGACTTCGTCAAAGTCAGTGGAGTTAGCGTATTCGCATTCAATAGACAACAAAGCCAACCCAGTTAAGCGCGATTGTGCCATAGTTGTTCGTAAATAACTTTTTATCAACTTTAACTTGGAAAAGCTTCGCTCACAGGACGCCACGGAAATACACACGGTTAGAAACAACTTCAAACCAACCGTGAGATTTGGAAGTGTTTCCTGGAAGTCCCATTTGACGATGAACTGTAGCACATCCAGTGCACTCCATCGTTTGGCATCATCCATAATTATTTATGCTGCTTTCAGATGTCTCCGAAACCTTGGGATCTCCAACAACAGTTCGCTTTCGGACACTTCGTCGTAGAAAGTCGTTAGTTTATTAGCAGACGTTTTCTGTTCTAAATCAGACGCTGATAGCAAGTTTTCAGTTTGAATTGCTTCAAAAATGTCCGCCACCTCCTTCACCGGTTTTGATCGCTTCAGCAGTTCATCATAAAAACGATCGATGCAGTCCAACATACCAGTTCTGTTTTCCTCTTCCAACGTAGGCCCGGGTTTCGACGGTTGGCCACCTGGCTTTCTTGTCTTGAAACGAACTCTCCTCTCCACAGCAATACCATACTCTTTTGACTTGGAAAGAGCCTTCTCAATGGCGTTTTCAACAAGATTGTTGCGTTCAGCCGTCAAAAAGATTTCGAGTGCTTTTAGCTTAGTCAAAACCTTGTCAAGTGACAATCCCTTCGTTTGCAAGTACTTTTGTGCAATATCAACTTCTTGCAAGACGTCACACCAAAAGTATAAATAACAGAGAAAAGTAAAGTCACAAACCGCAGGCAGAAGGGTTCGTGCACTTGCTCTGGTATTCAAATTTTCAGCTGGATCAGACAATGCTTTCATTGCAGCGATCAGCCCATCGTAGTTTGCGTAAATTGGTTTTACCGCTTCATAATGCGCACTCCAGCGGGTTTGCGATAATCTTTTTACCGCCACACCTGTGTGATGCAGCAGCACGTCCCATCGATGAGTTGAAACAGCAAAAAACGAGTAAACGGCTTCGACAGTTCCAAAAAATGTAACACACTGTGGGTTCACAGCAAAAGCGTGTTGGCCGCATAAGTTTAACGAGTGATCTACACATCCGTTGAACACCGCTTTTTTGTTTTGTTTCTTCAGCAAGGCCTGAACTCCTCCATGTGTACCTGACATCGTTATAGCGTTGTCATAACTTTGTGAACGACACTTCATAAAGTCCAATCCATTACCTTCAAGTTGATGAAGGATATCGTTGCTCAAATCAACGGCTTTTTTCCCTTTCAGAATAAAAAAACCGAGAAATGATTCTTTTACTTCGACTTTCCCATCTTCAATCTTGACATATCTGATAATTTCAGACATTTGGTCATCGTGCGATGCATCTGGGGTGCTATCGAACATAATCCCATAATATTTCGATGATCTTATATCTGAGAGAATTCTCCCTTTAACATGACCTGCCAACATCTCGATGAACTCGTTTTGTGTTTGCGGCGAGAGATAAGAAACATGGGGCTGGACTTGCAAATCGACACAATGCTTCAACCGCAACAAATGCTCCTTCAGAACCGGGTCATATCTAGAAATCAGTTCTACTAGCTCTAGAAAATTTCCCCTATTTGAGGAAAGCTCATCTTCCTTGTGGCCCCGAAAAGCAATGTTTTGCTTAGCCAGGAACAAAGTAATGTCAAGTAAGCGATGTAGCACATCATACCATTTTTTAGATTCCTTCTCTCTGATCGATAAGATGTTGATCGATATGTGAACCACACTTGAGATTTGTAGCCATCGTTTTCCACTTCTCCAGACATCGAATGTGCTCTTCGGATCTTTCATGGAATTGAACTTTTGGGTTAAGCTTCCACCAGCTATCGAAACCTGTGACAAATTTTGAGGTTGTTTCCGTTGCTTGAACAGTAAACAGCCTACAGCAAAAACAAAACAGTTTGTGGCTTATACGTGAATACACCATCCAAGTGCGTAGGACTCTGTCACCATCAGGCGTCACAAGATAGAACCATTCTTTCGTTAATTGGCGCTGCTTACCTTTCACGCCTTCCCCAGATCTGGATGAAACAGTAAATGGCCCATCCTTATTCTGGAAGGTTGCACTCCCCATCTTGATGATGTTCACTCTTAGGTAAGCTGGCATAGGTAATTTCCAATAGGAAACATCAGAAAAGCAATTGGAATCATCAGCCACAGAGTGTTCTGCTTGATTCTCATTGCCATCATTTTCTACATCACTTTCAGAATCAGAACCGTCTGGTTTCTCATTTTTTTTTCTCTGTCCCTTCACAAACCTCGTTTTCTGCTGCTAATGTCCCTGAAACCGACGCTGGTGATGCTCCTGCTGCTGCTGCAGAATCAGCTTCCTGAGCACCATCGCTCGAATGGGTAGCTGAAGGTGCTGATTCCGGTTTGCTCATGAATCTCAATATCGATTCAGATAATGCTTTCTCTGTTTCGAGTTTAGCACGTTTTGCTTTGCGTTGTTGAAAACCACTCGATCGCTTGTTTTTATGCTCTTCACGCGGCATTGTGTCCTTGAGGAAAAAAGATCAGGCACATGAAAAACCAAATAAATTTACATCCCACTTTATTCTGTTCAGCTTACCGGATTATTGCTGTTATTACTTGTTCACGTTTGATCTTTTATGAAAATGGCTCCCACTTTTTCTCTGCTTCATCGGAACTGTCGTCAATATTTCCGCACGGAATCAAACTTGCTTATCCTCTGCCTGCGCAAAGATTTTTTCTCCCACTCTCACAACGAACTCAAAGGCAAAACACGATCTCATAAGAGAAGTCGGCCGTCGTCGGTGTTTGCATAGAGCTTTCAGACCTTCAATCGGCGCAAACTACTGCACCATCTGAATCGAAGAAGTGCGAGCAAGAAGGAAACGGACTAGTGGGGGAAGGGAAAATAAACCATGCGTGGGTCCATGTGTGCTAGATAGAGAGAGACTATTAAACGTCAAAAAGGTCTGTTCGACTTCGGTTCCTGCACGGGTGATGCGAGTGATGCGTATAGTTATACAATAGAAGTATTCACAAAGCGGCTCGTAAACGTATACACCCTCGTAAATGCGTAAACTTCCATTACACTCCAATGGACACTGGTATTTTTACGCTAGTGTATATGTTTACGATGCGCCTAGTGAATACCCCTAATGTCCTTTATACAAGGTCTGGGCCAAAGGGCTTATTGATGTTAGTGAAATGTGCAAATGTTTAGTGGTGTTCGTATTTCATTGCAATGTTTATCTTTTTACACGAAACAGCTGTTGGCAGTGACAAAATACTATCTGTTCGCAGTATGGAATGTTGAATAGAGTGACGTCGTCACTTGAGTGCTCAGCAATGTTTACAATATTTTTGCTTCTAACACCACCAAGCTACCTGTTGGCCCAGACCTTATATAAATGTCATTGATATTTATAGACCTGTCAATATGCTGCCATTTTGTATCCAAAACGAATATTTTCCATACGATTTGACGGTTTGTTTGGATACGTCAACTCACGTTGGCCGGTCTATAACTTGACTGTCTATAGTGATGCGGTGTCGGTTGTACATAACATGGGTGGGGTTTTGTTTCGTTCGGGTACTGCCAGGGGGCTGGCAACCCTATATCAATCCTATACGTTTGACAGTAGGCAACATCACGTGCAAAATACGGCCCGTCTGACGTATACATGGTGAAAAGGGACGGAAAATCGTGTTGTAAGCAGTAAGACACGAGCAAATGATAGCATCAAAACCATGGATGCCAGCCAGGCCCCTGGGTTGCTTGTGTCTTTGCTTCGCCCACCGTTTAGTAGGGGTGTAGCAAACTGTAGTTGATTACACTCTTCACCAAATGTACTCAAAATTGTTATATGAGTTGACCCGCAACCTTTTGAAACTGCTGTTTTACGGATATGTATATGATCAGGTATATGGTATTAATTATTCTCTTGGGTGTCACCCCTCTAAGGGTGGCACCCGGGGCGGACCGCCACCCCGCCCCTGGCAAGCAACGCCACTGGGGGTAGAGTTGTTAATTCAAAACATTCAACATATCTTGCAGAAGCATGCAGAAACATGAATTAGATGTGTAATACTGTGATTTTTTCCTATATAAAATGTTATTTGAACCTCTTCGAAGTAGTGTCCAAAATTGTTCAAAACATCAGTATACACAAATTTTCTGAATTCTGAAACCGCCAAAAAGTTCATCAAATCGCCAAATGCACCTATAACCAACAAAAAAACTTGTTAGTACTGCTCCTAAAATTACCTTGAATCGTCGAAATGGTTTTGAAAATTTCATAATTCCATGAAGACCACCAAAATCACCAAAATACTTAAAATTTAAATAGACATAGAAACGTCAATTGACCTTGAAAAAAAAAAATGCAAGACCACAAGAGCGTTAAAATGACGTTAAAGACAACAAACTGACCTTTAAAAACAGTATAATATTTGGGCTCAACGCGATAAAATCTCATAAGGCTACCAAAAGGATTAAACATTCAAACCTCCTGACAGCGTGCTTGCCTTCAACCATAAATTCCATTAAATTCCACCGCTCATTTGGTCCATCATAAATTTAACATCCTAAACGGTTTATGAATTATTTATCAGTTTAAAGCCCCTTTCTCGGGAGGCAAATTGAACCCCCGAAGTAACAACTTCATCGCTCCAAATCGATTAATCTTTTCGTCAATTGCTGATCCCTTATCATCCCCATTCAAGCATTTCTTCATAAGTTGTTACCCTCTCAAATTTTACCATTTTTGCTTCGCTTTCTACTCCCATTCTAGCGAAACTCTTCCGGTCGACAGCACATATCGTCGATAATGTCAAAAGATTCGACAACGACAACGACGACAACGACGACGACGGGTTACAAGACTCCTTCGGTCCCGTTCCTGTCCCGGATCACCTTCTGGTGGATTACTCCGCTGCTATGGCGGGGCTTCTTCGAACCATTGGAGCTGGAAAATCTCGGCAAGCTCCCGGAAGGGGACACTAGCCGGTACCATTACGATCAGTTTCTCTTCATTTATCAACGCTTCAAGGTGAGTTCCCATTCCCATGAGTAGCTAGTGCCAGGCAGGATTGAATTGCTTTGATTACGGAAGTGTACTTAGTGCTTTCGGTCATAATTGTTGAATTCCAAAGATGACCGTTATAAATCAAAGCCGCAGTGTGCTCGGAACGGAAACGTGCGTGATGGGTGAGCGTTTTGGGATTTTGATATTTTACAGCAGAAGGGAAGCCCCACCGGTGGGAGCAGTTTTCTTGCGCTCAAGGATAAGCACAAGAAACTAGTTCTACTTGCCTTAACTGGGATGGAAGGGAACAGGAAACGTGCAAAGTGCGAAATAATGGCATGATTAATTACAGTGGTGGAGCGACAGGACCGGGGAATTTCTCGACAACTATTTTCTTTTTCTCTCGTAATGTCTCTCAACGAACGAAGTGAACGTGTGGAGCAAGTTAAGCCCTCGCTTAAATATGAAAAAGTGACTCACGTTCGTATCGTACAATTTTAATTACACTGTCGTGTAATAATTTAAGTGTCCTTTTAAGGATTTCTTTCCTTGATCCTTCATTGTCTACTGCTCGGCTTGCTGCTGCACGGTTCGTGTGCGTCGGACTAAGGAACTGCTTCGTGGTACGAACCGGCCAGGGGGTTTCCTTTGTCCATATCCATTTTGGGATTCTTCCGAGGAGGAAAGACAAAAACGGCCAGCGGACAATGGCATAAGAAATGACTTTTCCCTTTCTCGGAGACAGGAAGTCATTCCCGGGATGATAACTGGTTTTAATTGTAATGCCGAGCCAAGGTTTCTGCCCGCTGAGGCTCGAGTTCAGGAAATAGAACGGTGGATGGTGGGCGAGGGATAATTCCCCGTGAATGTAGGGGAGCTTAATTATGATGAGACTTTGTCCGCAGATAAATTTATGCTGAGGTTTTCTGGTAATGTTTGGTTGCTTGCTGAATGGATGCTCAGGGGTGACGTGACCAGGTGCGGTATTTTCTACCATTTACAATTTGGTTATCATTTCTTTACATTTATATTGAGGGAAAATGCATAGATCTTTAAATGCAATCCCAGGGGCTATGTGAAACTTTTACTGAAATCTTCAGATCTTGGATAAAAGTCCAAGAGGATTGCTAGAACAAACCAAATATAGAGAACTGTGAGCCAAATTACTCTGAATATAAATAGAGGACATAAACACTGTGTCTATTGTAAGTACAGCTGTAAATCCGTAGAAATTACCAAAATCATTTAAGTAGTAACAAACTCAGCGTCCAAAACGAACGGGCTCGCACATAAGAGGATGTCTGGTACAATCCTCAATGGAAGCCTTATTTTTGCTAAGGAATTATTCTTGAGTCTGAGATTAGCTGGCACTGCTTAACTTTCCGTTTGCATTTGGAAAAAATTACACAGTTTTTCCAGGCCAAAAATGACCCCAATCCACTAGGCTAGGGGAAGTATTTTTTTAGTTATATTTTGATATTTCCAAAATTATTGGTAAAAAATCCATGATCCTGTGTCTGCCTTAGATTCCTGAGAAAATATACATGTACACACATTTTTCCTATCTCATCATGAAAAATAGTTGCAAAACCTAAAGGATGATTTTGTAATTTTTTTAAGTCTAACATTGTGCCATGATGACAAAGAAAAATATTTTAACACGTAAATACTGTTTAGAAGAAAATGTAAAAACTGATATTCTTAAATTTTAAATATCTTTTCCAATATTTTTAGCAAAATCAATTCGAATTTATTTTTTGGGATTTAAAATGTCCCCTTAATGTGTGTCACTAGAGCCGCTTTGTGAGATAATTTTAAACTAATGAGCCCACCATCTGGAAGGCCTTGGACACTTGAACGTATTTTCCGAGGATAGCAACTTCATATATGAGAAGGATCTTCAGACTTAGCACACGGTGGACATGATCACATGTACAGTAGTGAGACGCTGTGAGAAATTAAATCGTTTGCAATCTGGAAATTATCAATCACCTGAACAAATCTGTTCAAGACAGCAACTGCCTAGATGATCAATACTAGTGAAGCGTAGTGAGATAATTTTGCACAAAGCTGTCCACAGTTTCACTATGAGGATATATAACCAATAGGTGACCAATAATCTCGAAAATTTACGTTCTCCGATTCGTGATTCATGTTCCACCATCGGTTTAAGACTATTTAACGGATAAAATACCAGAAAACCTGTTCTTTAAATCATATACTTACCGAGATACAGATAATAGAGTAGGACAATTTTCGATTTTTTTTCAAGTATATAATAAATTAAATATAAAATCTTTTCCTTTCAAATTAATGTTCCTGACAGCTTATACCATAAGCTTCCGAATCAAGTCAAGTCAATCGTTAAAAGTATAAAATCTTCTAATTTGCTCTAACTTAAATTTTACAGTTTTTCTTTCTCCACGAAATTAACATCGATTGGTTATCTTGTCATAATAAAACCATGAACATTATTTCAAATATGACTTATCCTACACACATGTTTTTTGACGTAGGACTACGTCTTTGATTTCTATATGCGGGTACACTTTGTGAAAACCGAAAATGGAACATGTAACAAATTAAGAAAGATTTTGAACGTTAATAACTCAGCTGCCCCTGGTCCAATTTCAATAATGTTATCACCAATCGATCAGAAATATGGCTACGCATCGATAACAATGCTTTTGAATGTTGATTTTCAACAAGAAACTATTTAAAAACTGGTAAATGTCCAGCATTGTTCAAAAGCGTCGACTTAACTAACAAATCCACCAATTACCTACATGCATATGCTGCTTCCCCAGCACAATCGTCAGAGAGTAGTAAGTAGACGAAACAAATCGAAGTGGCATTCGCCTCCGATCCTCGGGCGCGTGCGAATAGGGAAGATGGAATTGCGTAATATTTTGCACACTCATCGCCATATTCAGAACCAAACGGAAATTCTTCGAGATAACCACCATCCATCGTCTGGCTCGCCGTGGCGGTGTCTGACGTATCTCCGGTCTGATTTACGAGGTGTGCTGAAGGTGTTCCTGAAAAATGAGATGCGTGATGCTGTCACCTACACTAAACACGCCAAGCGCACTCTGTTTGGTTTCGGAGGTTAAATCATCACCAACTTTGGCAACAAAACGGCTCTTTTCAGGGCCACCAAGCTTATTACAGTAAAGAGTAGGAATATAATTCATCTGCCTGTTTGTCTATATTCAGAACCAACGATCACACAAAATGATCATGTAATCAAACTGGAAGCAGGGGTACAATTTATTTTAATTAACCTTGATCAACTCTGAATCGCCACGGCCGGATATTTTCGATGGAAGAAGCAACAATCTAGCATCTAATTCGACGAAGACGGCAGGCACCATTTTTGAAGCCGAGTTATTTACGAAAGAGAGTGTCGATGAAGAGAATCGATCAATATAGATAGAACCTATTGAAAAGTGACGCGAGATTTGTTTTCCGTACTGAGCTCTAATGCTACCGACGCCAGGGAGGCAGCTCCCATACCTGGACCCTATCAATCGACCCATCAACTAAACCGGGGACCAACGGCTTTACTTCCCGAAGGAAGGCGTGATCAGAGATGTTATGCCTTAGAACATGCCGGTGGCGCCGACTGAGATTGGACCCAGGCCTACTGGGGTGAGAGGTAATCACGCTAACCACCGGTGCCGATATCTTTCAAGGTGATATCACGGCGAATGAGAACGACCCAAATTTTAGTTTAGTTATCTCAGAAATAAGAAATAAAGTGCAGGAACTCAGCGATGAGTAAATTAGCCGCATGTTTTCCCAGGTTTTTCCAGGATTTTCCAGGGAAAAAATCCCGAATTTGAGAAAAGTAAAGATTTGATTCGCTCAGTCTATTGATACTACTCCGAGACTGAATAAAATTTTCTGGCAGATTTTTTAGGTTTTCCACAGGAAACCCTGAGACAAATTTACTCATCGCTGAGTTTCTGCACTTTTGGCGATTATAAGTGAACTAAACTCAAATTTGGGTCGTTCTCATTCGCCGTGTACGCAAAAGGAAAAGAGCCAGTGTCGCTACTTGATAGCAAACTACTCATAATGGGAGGAGTCTTTGTAGCTTTTATACCACTTGGTTGCACATCATTCTGCTTTAAGTGGCCATGGATGTCATCTTCAATAAAACGGCCCTTTTCAGGGCCATCAAGCTTACATCAGTAAAGAGTTGGAATAGAATTTATCTGTGCTTGTTTGTCCATATTTAGAACCACAAACCCCCAACGACCACACAAAATGCTCTCCAGAGTTGAAATCTTGTAACCAAACTTGGAAGCAGGGATGCAAGTGATTTAGATTGATTCTCTTTGAAAAAAATTACTACAAATCTGGTACGCCTACAATTCAAAAACGGAAAGAGTTGAGATAATAGATAATTGATCAATTAAAAGAACTAAATGCTCTTCACATTTTTCCGTCCACTAGCCGTCCTACGTCAAGCTTCTGTTCGTGCCCCTAGGCACAGACCCATTAATTTTTTTTTATCACAATTCAAATTCGGGACAAGCTTTTCGATTATCCGTGGCATACCTAGAAAAGGTAGAAATCAAATTAATTTTGGCTATGCTTAGCTGTGCTACTGAGCTTGAATATCATGTAAAGGGGTAATATTTGTTGGCAATACGTCGAATATTCGACCATCTATTTATTTATTTATTTTTTTTTTTTTTTTTTTTTTTTTTTTTTTTTAACTCTTTATTTGTTCCAAATTCAAAATAAATTACATTTCATTTTTAACCTAGGTGCTCCAGTTACTACAGTAACTTACCAGCCTTAATTGTTATGATATATATCTAAGTGTTTTTACATTGTTCCTGTCTTGGCAATTCAGTATTTTAAACAGGTTTTTTAAACCTGCATGTCAGTATAACAATTGATATCTTAAAACTAAAAACTAAAACTAAATCTTATCTAAGTATAAAGGGAATTAATTTTGCCGGAAATTATTAATTATTTTGTTGGACATTTGTGCTAAAGTCTCAACATTCGAAATTCTATGTACTTCGGTAGTACTGTACCAGGGAGGCAACTTCAAAATCATCTTCAGAATTTTGTTCTGAATCCTTTGAAGTGCTTTTTTCCTGGTAGTGCAACAACTAGACCATATTGGCACAGCGTAAAGCATGGCCGGTCTAAAAACTTGTTTAAATATTAGAAGTTTATTCGTCAGGCAAAGTTTGGATTTCCTGTTTATAAGAGGATACAGACATTTTATATATTTGTTACATTTGGCTTGAATGCCCTCAATGTGATCTTTAAAAGTTAATTTATGGTCAAGTATTAATCCAAGATATTTCACTTGGTTTGACCAGGAAATTGGAACTCCGTTCATAGTGACTATGCGACTACTACTAGGTTTCAAAAAGGAAGCCCTGGGCTTATGTGGAAATATTATAAGTTGAGTTTTGGAAGCGTTGGGAGAAATCTTCCATTTTTGTAAATAAGAAGAGAAAATATCTAAACTTTTCTGAAGTCTGCTGCAAATAACACGAAGACTTCTTCCTTTAGCGGAAATGCCTGTGTCATCGGCGAACAAAGATTTGTGGCAACCCTGAGGCAAATCAGGGAGGTCCGAAGTGAAAATGTTATACAATATAGGCCCAAGAATGCTACCCTGAGGAACTCCTGCTCTAACAGGTAGTCGATTAGATTTGGAATTTTGATAATTTACCTGCAGAGTTCTGTCAGTTAAATAATTTTGAACTAATTTCATAATGTAAAGTGGAAAATTAAACTTTTTCAATTTAGCAATCAAACCTTCATGCCAAACACTGTCGAATGCTTTTTCTATGTCTAGAAGAGCAACTCCAGTTGAGTGGCCTTCAGATTTGTTTGAACGAATTAAATTGTTAACTCTTAAGAGTTGATGAGTAGTTGAATGCCCATGGCGAAATCCAAACTGCTCATCTGCAAAAATTGAGTTCGTATTGATGTGAAGCATCATTCTATTCGAAATTATTTTTTCAAAAAGTTTACTTATTGAAGAAAGCAAACTTATTGGACGGTAGCTAGAAGCTTCAGCTGGATTTTTATCCGGCTTCAAAATTGGAACAACTTTTGCATTTTTCCATTTATCAGGAAAGTATGCCAAATGGAAACATCTGTTAAATAATTTTACCAGGAAAGACAAGGTACTCTCTGGGAGTTTTTTGATGAGGATATAGAAAATTCCATCATCACCTGGAGCTTTCATATTTTGAAATTTTTTAGTTATAGACCTTACTTCGTCCAAATCAGTCCCCCAGGAATCATCAAAAATATTTTCCCGAGAGAAAATATTCAGAAAATCCCGAGCAACCTGATTCTCAATAGGACTAGTAAGACCCAAACTGAAATTATGGGAACTCTCGAATTGCTTAGCAAGTTTCTGAGCTTTTTCCAAATTTGTGATCAAAATTTTACCACCTTCTTTAAGCGCTGGAATTGGCTTTTGAGGTTTTTTCAAAATTTTTGTGAGTTTCCAAGAGGGTTTGGAACTCGAGTCTAAATTAGAAACATTATTTTCAAAAGTTTTGTTCCTCAGGACAGAGAATCGCTTTTTAATTTGTTTTTGCAAATCCCGCCAGATAACTTTCATGGCAGGATCGCGTGTTCTTTGATATTGTCTCCTACGGACATTTTTAAGACGGATCAAGAGCTGAAGATCATCGTCTATTATAATTGAATCGAATTTAACCTCGCATTTTGGTACTGAGGCAGCTCTTGCTTCAACTATAGAAGTAGTCAGAGATTCAAGAGCATAATTAATTTCATCTTTGGTTTGCAAAGGAATGTTTGGATCGAAGTTATATTCCATAAATGTTCGATATTGCTCCCAATCAGCTCTATGGTAATTGAAAGTAAAGCTGTTGGGATTAGAAATTATTTCTTGGGATATTTCAAAAGTTACTGGAAGGTGATCAGAACCGAAGTCAGCATGGGTAACCAATTGGCTACAAAGATGACATGAATCAGTTAAGACCAAATCAATAGTTGAGGGATTTCTTGCAGAAGAAAAGCATGTTGGGCTGTTTGGATATTGAATAGTGTAATAACCTGCAGAACAATCATCAAACAGAATATTACCATTGGAATTGCTTTGAGCATTATTCCATGAGCGGTGTTTTGCATTAAAATCACCAATAATGAAGAATTTAGACCTATGACGGGTAAGTTTCTGGAGGTCACCCTTGAGAAAATTCTTTTGCTGGCCTACGCATTGGAATGGCAAATAGGCAGCTATAAACGTAATTTGTCCAAATTTTGTTTCAACAGAAACTCCCAAAGTTTCAAAAACTTTGGTTTCAAATGAAGAAAGAATTTTATGCTTGATTCGTCTATGAATAATGATGGCAACGCCACCACAGGGTCCATCAAGACGATCATTTCTATAAATAAAATGATTTGTATCCTTCTTAACCTTATGGTCAGGTTTAAGGAACGTTTCAGTTATAACGGCAATATGCACGTTATGAACTCTCAAAAAATTAAATAGCTCGTCTTCATTATCTTTAAGAGATCGAGCATTCCAATTTAAAATGTTTAATGCTTTAAAATCCATTACTGAATTTTAAAGTCATGACAATATTATTAGCAAATTTTACTCCAGTTTGAATAGCATCAAACATGGAGTTAGATTTAAGCATATCAGAAATCATGTCAATTAATGAATTCTGTAAAAATTCCATTTTAGGAGCAGTAATGCTTCCTAAGTCAAAATTGTCAAAATTTCCGTTAGAACGTTGGTTAGTATTTTGATTTCTACCCGCTGCAATAGCAGCATAGGTAGCTCCATTAACTCGCTGAACATTGTTAGCAGCGAGGAGAGTAGGTACAGATGAAACATTTGAAGCAGGGGTGATATTTGTACCTACGGGTACGAATGTAGAATTTGTTCCTCGCTGACCGTTGTTAACAGCAGAGGAATTTGTACCTGGTCGGAAACGTGGAGCGTTTCCTACCTGTCGGTTAGAACGAGATTGTAGGATCGCTTTGCGAGTCTTACATTCCCAAAAATTGGATTTGTGGTTTTCACCACAATTTGAACATTTAAATTTCTTAGGATCTTCCTTCACAGGACAGTCGTCGTTTGCGTGAGAGGAATCACCACAATTCATGCATTTAGCTGGCATGTAGCAATTTTTAGTTCCGTGACCCCATCCCTGGCACTTACGGCACTGAGTGAGGTTTTGAAAATTTCCTCCAGTCTTCCTGAAGTGTTCCCACTTCACTCGGACATGGAGCATAAGGCTAGCTTTTTCTAAGGCCTTAAGGTTGTTTAGTTCACTAGACTTGAAGTGAACTAAATAAAAATCATTAGAAATCCCGTTGCGCGAATCGCCAGGACGGGATTTCATTTTCATTTTGATTACTTGGAGTGGCACAACTCCAAGTAATTTTGCCAGTTCATCTTTGATCTGATCCAGAGATTCACCACTGGGCAGTCCTTTCATGACAACCTTGAACACACGTTCAGTTTTGGTGTCGTAAGTAAAAAATTTGTGCTTCTTCTCAGTAAGATACTTGAGAAGACATTTAAATCCGTCCAAGGTTTCAGCCAATACACGGCATTCACCCCGACGTCCAATTTGTAGTGAAAACTTAACTTTCACGAAATTCAAAAGTTCCATGCGAAGAGCATGGAAATCGGTAGTGGTTATCACAATAGGGGGAATCTTTTCCTTCTTGGCATTAAGCCGGGAAAGTTTACTAGAATTTTTCTTGGATGATGGATCATTCTCATCATCCGTGAGCAAATCAAATTGATTACTCAAATTAATTTCTTCAGAAGGGGGGTCAAGAGTTTGCCCCTTTCTTTTGCGTTTAGGCGCCATGGCGGCAGTAAATTTTTTATCCAAATCGACTTCCAAGCAGATTACTATAAGAAACTGAAGGATCGAAGAGGAATTTTCCAAATCGATATCCAAGAAGGATTACCTCGGGTAGGGTCCAAACAAGGATCGAAGAGGAATAAGAGGAGTTGAACAAGGTAGAAAATTTTTACAGGTTGAGCACTGAAAAGTGCTGTTTAAATTTGTTGTAGCTTTAGGTAGTAGTAACACTTCCTTAAGCAAAAAGCAAATAGATCCGCACGGCAAGAGAGCACGATGCGGACTGGACCATCTATTTATTTTTTTCTTAAATATACCATCACCGTTGAAAAACAAAAATACTGCTGTTATGCACAAAAAGATCAAATACTTGCATTATTTTGCTTATCGACAAAAAGTCATATAGACATAAGCAATCTATGAAGAAAGATCGAAGGTGCAAAGGTCGACGGGACGAATGGTCGAATGGAAAAAAAAGGTCGAAATAAACTTAGAGTGACAGAAGATCGAATAGGCAAAAGGTTGGATTGAACATAGAGGTACAAAAAGTCGAAGGGACAAGGTCGAAGGGACAAAATGTCGAAGGGACAAAAGGTTGAAGGGACAAAAGGTCGAATGGATAAATGGTCGAATTAAAATGAGAGATACAAAAGGTCGAATGGACAAAGGTTGAATGGACAAAAGGTAGAATAGACAAAAGCTCGAATGGAGAAAAGGTCGGATAGACAAAAGGTCGAATGGACAAATGGTTAAATTGAACTTTGAAGGATAAAGCGTCGCGTGGACAAAAATGCGAATTGAACTTAGAGGGATAAAAGGACAAATGGACAAAAGGACAAATGGACAAAAGGACAAATGGACAAATGGACAAATGAACAACAGGAAAAATGGACAAAAGGACAAAAGGACAAATGGACAAAAAGACAAATGTACAAAAGGACAAATGGACTAAAGGACAAATGGACAAATGGACAAATGGACAAAAGGACAAATGGACAAAAGGACACATTTTCGCTCAAAGTTTAAAATTATTATACAAAATACTGTGCAAATGCTCCGAAAGAACTGCTCATGATGTAAAGAAGAAATATATTCTAGAAAAAGTCAGTTTTTGTGTGTTTTAAATTGCAGTGATATGCACAGTAGCTATTTGTTTGTCCATTCGTCTTTATGTCGTTCCAACTTTTGCCTTTCAACCTTATGTCCGGTTGTAGGACAAAAGGTTTAAGGACAAAAGGTCTAAAGACAAAAGTTAGAAGGACAAAAGGTCGAAGGACGAAAGGTCGAAGGACAAAAGGTCGAAGTAAAAAAGGTCGAAGTAAAAAAGGTCGAAGTAAAAAAGGTCGAAGGACAAAAGGTCAAAGGACAAAAGGTCAAAGGACAAAAGGTCAAAGGACAAAAAGTCAAAGGACAAAAAGTCAAAGGACAAAAAGTCAAAGGACAAAAGGTTGAATGGACAAAAGTTCGAATAAACAAAGGATCTAATAAACAAAAGGTCGTGTTGAGTAGCTATCTGTTATTTAAATACGTTATACAGCTATTTTTATGTTGGAATCATATATGACCCACTGTGTTCAAAGCGTTTAGTCATGAGCATTTCTTTGGAAAATTAAGATAAGAAATAGTTACTGTGCGTATCACTGCAGTTTAAGATACAAGTATCTGCCATTCTCTAGAGTATATTCTTTCTTTAAATCATGAGCAGTTCTTTAGAAGTATTACCAAAATATTTTTTTTAAAGTTCTTTCAAACTTTGTGCGAAAATTTTCTGAACATTATTTTGTCAATTTTGATGATAGTTTTTTGAATTCATTTCCACTTAGACTTTTTGTCCAGTTAGACTTTTTGTTCATTTGACCTTCTGTCCCTCTATGTTAAATTCGACCTTCTGTCTATTCGTTCTTTCGTCCAGTTAAGTTCAATTTGACCTTTTGTCCATTCTACTTTTTGACCCTCCGTCCAATCAAACTTCCTTCGACCCTTCGTTTGAATCTATGATAACGGGTGGAAAGACAGGCGGCTGAAGGTATTTTTGTCGAAGGACAAAAAGTCGAAGAGACTAAAGGTCGAAGGGACTAAAGGTCGAAAGGTCTAAAGGTTGAAGGGACAAAAGTTCGAATTGAACTTAGAGGTACAAAAGGTCGAAGGGACAAGAGGTCGAAGGTACAAAAAGTCTAACTGAACAAATGGTCGAATGGTCAAAAGGTCGAGTGGACAAAAAGTTGAAATTGACAAAAAGTCGAAATGGGCAAATATTAAATAAAGCAACATGGAAATTGACAAAATATTGTTAAGAAAATTTTCGCTCAGAGTTGTAATGAACGTAATAAAATTACTTCCAATGAACTGCTCATGATTAATAAAGGAATATACTTAGTTTTTGTATGTCTTTAATTGCCGTAACACGCACAGTAACTATTTGATATATTAATTTCCAAAGAACTACTAATGATTTAAACATCGAAAAATATTTGAGAGTTTGGAATCCATTTTATCCTGCAGCAATTTGATTAAATTTTCCCTTTGGTCACTTTGACCTTTTGTTCACTTTGAACTTTTGTCCATTTCGACCTTTTGTCCATTCGACCTTTTTTAATATATTTTTAATTTGATTTTTTATTCTATGATATTTTCTCCATTTTGACCATTTGTCCATTCGATCTTCTATCCCTCTAAGATCAATCCGACCTTTTGTCCTTTCGACCTTACGTCCGTCGACCTTTTGCCCTACTACCATCCAAAACTTTTTTTTTTCAAAATAAAGCTCCCTGAAAGATTACCGTAACACGCACAGTAACTATTTTTATTGTTAATTTTCCAAAGAACTGCTCATGATTTAAATATCGAAAAATATTTGAGAGTTTGCCACCCATTTTATCCTGCAACAATTTGACCAACTTTTCCGTTTTGTTCACTTCGACTTTTCGTCCCCTCGACCTGTAGTCCATTCGTCCTTTAGTCCATACAACTTTTAGTCCATTCGACCTTTTGTCTCTTCAACAACCATCCAACTCTTTTTTTCAAAATGAAGCAGCCTATTGCACATGTTATCATCTATTGAGATTTTCCGACTCATGAAGGTTTTTAGGACATTGTTCAAGACTGTTGTCAAATGGCTCTTTAAGCTTCACGGATAAAGATTTTCAAAACATTTTTCAAGACTTCATCGAGCCTGTAGATCTTCAAGATCTCAGAATACATAATATGAGCCTAGAGGTTCAAACGGGAGTAAAACCCCTGCAGAACCGTTTCTGGGAGCTCTCATTAAGAATATTGATTAAATGTAGTATCAGTAACAACCTGTGATTGAAAACCTCGAGGAAATGCTCGAATTGAGCATCCAGTCTAGATTCGTGCGAATCTATCTTAATTATATGATAGGGTAGAGAACAACTTCGGCCTAATCCCCCATTTTGGGCCTATCGAGCAGAAAACTTCAAATAAATCCATGATTTCAGAGTTAACAAGTCGATTATGCGTTTGGTACGATACTTTAGTTCATAAGCTATGGAACGAAGTCAATGAGAACGCGTGATATGAGGGTTTGTTCCAATTATTCCCAAAAACAAAAGAAGCGCTCCGACCGAATCAATTTTTATCTTCATCCGATAGGCCGAAGTGAATTCATTGGCGTTTGAATAGCGTTTCAATGCATTAGGCCATGTTCAGAATCCGTAGGCCGAGTTTGGCGTCAAGAAGCAGTGTTAGACTTTTGACAATATCTCAACGGAAAGGTAAATAAATTTGGAAGCCATCAGTAATAATAACATTCCGTTTGGTGCTAAACTGCGCTAGATTCGCTAGATTAAGAAATACTAAGTGCGGGTTGTGCTTAATAGGCCGAAAATGGGGTAGTTAACCCTATTAGCCTTCCGTGCTATAACCAACTCGTGTATGTTTTACTAACTACAGTTCCCCCATTGACTATGATCTCTCTATGAAACAGGCTATTCAAGGATTTTCAGATCAACTTTGACCTATCTCAATTCCCCGTATTTTTGCTGAAAAGTGCCAACAAGTCAATTGCAATAGAAGATTATTCACTGATGGATCACGCATTGATGGATCCACTGGCTTCGGTGTCTTTAATGAATATTCAACCGCCCTTCGGAAACGTCAGGAACCTTGTTCCGCTAGCTAGCAGCAATCAACTTCGCATTGGGGATGATTTCCGACATGCCAATAGACCATTATTTAATTTTCTCGTATAGTCTTAGTTCGATTGAGGCTATTCGGTCGATGAAACAAGGTACTCATCTTATTTCCTTTCAAAGGTAAGGGAGCAGATGAGTTTGCTGATCGAAAGATCATATATGATTACCTTTGTATGGGTCCCCTCACATTACTCAATCCCAGGCAATGAGAAGGCAGACTCTCTCGCAAAGGTGGGCGCACAACAAGGCGAGATTTATGATAGAAGAATTTCACATGATGAATTTTTCCCATTAGTACGTCAGAGTTCTCTTTTAAGTTGGCAAAACGATTGGACAAGTAATTCTTTTGGGCGGTGGTTACATTCCATTACTCCAAATGTTTCTTCGAGAGCGTGGTTCAAAGGTCTGGATGTAAGTCGGGATGTCTACAGAATCAACCTCGTTGACAGCAGCGTTGTAGGTGCAGAACCTGTTATGATGACATCGATCACGCAGTTTGGTATTGCCTCGGTAATGTCAAACTCCAGAGCACGACTGTTGGATACCCTAGTGGCCCGAGGTTTATGTGAGAGTTAATTCTTCCAGAGACAATGTCAAAAATAATGTTGAGAATATCTTGTGAAACCTTTCAGTGACAATGAAAAAACGCACTAGTCAAGAGGCTCTTTTGAGCTTACATACAGAACAAATACAGATTTTCACTCCATTGTTCAACTCTTTTATTGAGTCTGCAGATGTTCAAGATTATACCTCCTGAATAGTTTCGTGGGTATTTAAAATAATATTGAATTCAATAGTGATGTGGATGTTTTCAAGAGGCTCTCTTGAGCTTTACGCACTCATTAAGATTTTCAGGACTTGATTCATGACTTCATTGTGCCTGTAGAACTTCAAGATCTTAGATCCAGAATAGTTTGGAGAGCATTAAATATCTTATTCTTACCATTCTATGAAGCACATGTTACGAAAAATTATTTCTCCAAATCAAAAATAGAATTACTGACATGCAACACGGCTTTTTCAAGGGTCGTTCGACCTCGACCAACTTACTTGAATTTATAGACTATTCATTGAATGCAATGGATAATGGAAACCACGTAGAAGCTCTCTATACAGACTTTAGCAAGGCATTTGACCGCATTGACATACCAATGTTACTCTTTAAACTGCAAAAAATTGGAATTAAGTCAGGGCTCCTGAAATGGCTTGAATCATATTTAACTAACCGCCAACAAATAATTAAATTCAACGGAAAGAAATCGAGCCCAATTCAAGTCACTTCAGGCGTCCCCCAAGGCTCTCATTTGGGACCTCTCCTTTTTATTCTATACGTAAACGACATATCTTACATTCTCAAAAAACTTAAATTGCTTATTTATGCCGACGACATGAAGCTCTTTTTGGAAATAAGAAATGAAGAAGACATCAATATATTCCGGAATGAAATACACATATTCTACATATGGTGCAAAAAAAGTCTACTAGAATTGAATGTAAAAAAATGTAGCTTAATATCATTTAGTAGAAAAAGAACAACTTCAAACATTTCAATTGCATTAGGAAATCAAACTGTAGACAAATGTGAAAGAGTTAGGGATTTAGGAATTATCTTAGACTCTAAGCTAACTTTCATAGACCATTACAATACAATTATTCACAGGGCAAATAACATGCTAGGCTTTATCAAGCGCTTTTGCTATAACTTTCAGGACCCTTACACAATTAAAACACTATATATTGCCTATGTGAGGTCAATACTGGAATATTGCAGCATTGTATGGTCTCCTTTTTCAATCACACACGAAGAAAGATTAGAATCCGTACAAAAACAATTTCTATTATACGCTTTTCGTAAATTAATTTCCTCTTCCATCATATGAAGCACGCTGCATGCTTATAAACATACAAACATTAAAAGAGCATCGTGAATATGCAATGGTTTCATTTGTAAATGATATCGTTTCGCAGCGAATTGACTCAACAGAACTTTTATCAAAATTAAATTTCCATGCACCCACTCGGCAACTCTGAAGTCGAAATTTATTTGCCATAAAACATCATCGCACAAATTATGCAAAATATGGGCCATTAAACCGCATGATGGCCTCTTACAATAAACACTGCGAAACCATTGACTTTACAATGTCTCGGCATAAACTAAAGCAATATTTTTATTCCATAAGAAATAACAACTCATAAAAGAAAAGACAAGAAAGCTGACACTACTTTTTTTTATATAAATATATATTTAAGAAAATAAAACTGTATTAGTTGTACTAGTCTACGTTGGTTGACGAAATAAATAAATAAATAAATAAAATATCATGAAGCTTTACAAAGCTCCAACATGATGAGTTTAACAAGTCGGGAACGTGCGTATAAAACCACATTGAGCCTATAGAGCATCAAGATCTTAAATCCAGGAAATTTTGGAGAACCTAGTAGGAGTTCAGGATCTCAGCATAATGTTTAATGATCAATGTAGGCACATACTTATACAAAACTTGTCAAATAATGCAGAACAGAACTAGCTATTATTTTTTATCACCTCTAGACAATGTTGCCATTCCCGATTATTCAGCCTTTGTACGAGACCATAATCTTCAAATCTCTTCAAAAATAAAATCAAATGTGTTAAAACAGTGTCATTGACCCTACTCAGCCTTTGATCGGCCAAGTTTCAACCCTTTGATTGTATCTTGGCCTTCTCCTTTCACTGGAGTGCTCACATGTCACCATCATTCGCCGATTCATCATCCATTTCCCATTCAGCCCATAATCTTTTTGATTCAAGGGTTGGAAAAATCCGTCCTCCCTTCATCCGTGCTTGGCTTTCTTGGCTTGACTATCCATTTGCAAAGGCCTGCAAAGTCTTTGTGTGGCACACGTTTTCCCACCATCGCAACAACTGATGTCGGTCACCACCACCGGCGGAAGCTATCTGCACCGAGAGGCTGTAGGTAGGTACAAGTGATAATGAAATAGGCAAGACGTAATGAAAAATGATCAGTGACCCAAAACGTCACTGACCTCTTCTCGAGTTGTGAATGGGAAAGCGAACCCAAACTGAAAGACCGAGAGTAAGTAGCTATGTGTGGAAAAGTTGTGTGGTTTTGTCTTTCGCTGGAATATGATTTATGTCCTTGGCCGCCAGCAGAGATTTGACCATGGCAGGCAGAACTAGAGAAAATGGTGTTGAAAAAGGAAAGCTATCTGATGGGATGAAAGAGAAACTGTATAACTGTACCACACTAGTGACCGACCGGTTGACAATCTAGATATGCCAAGCTGTAGGAAAGGTTTTGAGTCCGGAAATGCAGAGAACAAAAAAGAACGAGTGAAAAAAAAACAAAAAAAAAAGACAGGAATGAGAAAACGAATAGGGAAGGATTTTCCGAGAGTGAATAATCGGCTTCATGAGTGGACACTAGGGTGGGACATTGTAACGGCATGATATGATTTCGCTATGCTTGAAAATTCTTTGCTAGATATTTTAATTCTTCGTAGTGAATGGGGTTTGTTTCAGAAATGATGCTCACTATGAGAAAAATGGACGGGATGGATATAGGATTCCCAGAAGATTGATGTACGCTTCTATCAATTACTATCAGAACATTTCAACTTTGGTTAAAATGTTATTTCAGTCATCAGATATCGTCAAACTGTTGGTTTCACATCTAATCATCCTTACATTTCGAATTTTGGTCTCATGGCTGCTATACAAAATGCAATACAATTAAAACAGTGACAATTAGCATCAAGCTGCTAAATCAGAGTTCCCTTGAGAACTCTGATTTAGCAGCTTAATGTTAATTGACACTGTTTTAATTGTATTGGATTTTGTATAAAAGCCACTTCTATGAATGGGTTGATAATTCTGGATGAATTTATTTAGTGAAATTTATTTTGGATGTCTTCATGTTAATGAACATTCTAATCACTCAATTGTTAGTCATTTTGCTCTAGATGTGCACTCCGTGTTAGCACGTGGCATTGAATAAATTACAATATTCATCTCATATAGAGAAAACTTTGTTTATAAACCATCGATTATCAAATTTCCCACCTCACGTCTCACATACTCCCACTATCCAGTAGGGGAAAATGTCGAATCCTTTGATGTAACTCGCAGTTTCTCTTTCACAGAACTCATCTTACGCTCTATGGCGATGCTACGTGCTCAACTGCTGGCAAATGTTTCTGGCCGGTGGCGCATTTAAGCTGCTGGGCGACCTTTGCGCTCTGGTGGGACCACTTTGCATATCCAATATCGTCAATTACATCGCAAAACCCGTGGTGTCGTCGTCGTCGTCGTTGTCGTCAGCAACGATATTGGCCACTGGTGAAGACGGTGTAATTCTGCAGGATGACTCTCCAGTATCAGCAGAGTTTAATCTTCGGAATCAATCACTTTTGACAGATGGTACCTCCATCACCGGCACTAGGATTCAATTGGGCCCTCTAACCTGGACCGAACTGCTGGCCAACGGTTGGTTCGTGGCTGTTGTGGTACTGGTGGCATCGTTGGCTCAGGGATCGTTTTCTCAGGCCAGCACGCACATAATGGATATGGAAGGTATCAAGTTAAAAAACGCCCTGCAGGGATTGGTGTATAGAAAAACTTTGCTGCTCAGTTCAAGCTGTTTCTACTCCAATGGAACTCGTGCGTCACAAAATGTATCGCAACAGACACCTGTTGGGGGGAATGATGCTTTGAATGATAATAATCCTACACTGGATGGATCGGTCGGTGGCAAAATTCAAGGTGAGTTTCGTAGAACTTTATCATCGTCTTATTTTTTCACCTTTTTGTTATTAGTTTGTTGTAGATCCTCGCTTTATCAATTCAAAAATGATCAAATTGTTTAAATGTATTTGCACATTACTAATACTTCGTTAAATCCTACGAATTTAATAGCTAGGCAGAACATGTCGAATTATGGCTTCAGCGTTCTTGTTTTACAAGTCATTTTTTTTCGTTCATGCTAAAATGCATGATATGCTCGATGGATATCACAAAAATATTTTATATTGTTATTATTGATGTTTTCAATGATATAAAAATATTATTTTTTTGTAGTATTCATCAAGCATCTTTTGTTATAATTTTCAGTTCAGTCATTTTCAGTTATCAAATTTTGATAGCCGGCTATTAGCACTTGTTATCAATTTGGTATAAGTTTTGCTCGAGATGGCGGATAAGAAGCAAATACTTAAAACTTCATATTAAAAAAATGTATCCAAAAAATGACACAAGATACATTCCTGAATTTTTGATATGTTGTGTTGAAGAATCTGAGCTTAAAAAAAAAAAGAAAACTATAGTGTCAATCAGGATTCAAGATGAATGTGGGCAGCTCAGTGAACTACCTGTATAAAGAGAGAGAGAGAGAGTGAGAAGGATGAGTAATTTCCATTTAATTCCACTACCTAAGGTAGTGGAAATAAATGGAAATTACTAATCTTTCTCTCTCTCTCAGCTACCATGGAAATCATCAAAAACCAACTCTGTAATTTAGGGAGTTCATTTGTAAAACTTCTTATCTGTCTAACTAAAGAACTTCCTGGGGCTTTCATAGACTAATCAGACCACGACTGAAAGTCTTTTTCATAAAGAAATCAGAGTAAACTATTATTTTTATAATGTTTTTGCAGTTTCTATTTAATATTTTCACTAGAAAGCCCTTTAAAAAATCTTTCATTTACGGCCCTAACACTTGCAAGTGGTTAAACAGTTATTAATTGTCGAAAAAGGGTACATAAGGACTGTTCACATTATTTATCGGACATTGAAAAAAGCCCGTAGCTTTTCATTATGATCCAAACAAAATTATGTAATGCTTAAATTATAGATTCTCAAACTCAAAATGAACATTCAAATTAAGCCTACAAAAAAAAATCGCCTTAAAAAAATCCAAAAACGTTATATTCTATGTTCCTGTCATTATTTTTTTCTTTCGTTAACAATTGAACATTTTTTTATTTTTTTCCATGTGACCCTCAACTGACATGACACTTAATTCTGACTTATGCCCGAAAATCGGCCGATTTAAATGTGTAGTGATCCGAACTGTCAAAAACATATGATTTTTTAATATAGATAAAAATAATTTGTCCAGGATAGATAAGACACGAACCAATTCATAACTTTTGCAAGCGGGTTCATGGCTTAGCGAAATATTACCCGCGAACACGAAGTCAGCTGTCAGTAGTGTGCTGAAATTTTATAGTTTTTGCTATGGTCATTCATGTCAATTTGTCGGTGCTCAACATACACACATTTAAAAGCATTTAGGGTAAAGCTCTTATTATTTGAACTTGCCAGATCACAAATCTAGAACAAAATGTGTTAAGTTGTGTGTCTCATCGAACTTTGTCTTACGTGTAACCAATTTGAACACTCAATTCAAATTGAATGAAAACTAATAGAGAATAGCATAACGTAAAAATATATGGAAGAATCGTTATTATTAAACGTAGCATAAACCTTGCAAAACTGTAATGCCCGTGCTTTTTACAGTCAGAGGAGCGGAGCGAATCTTCTTAAGATGCTTCTTGTGAAATCTTCTTTAGAAGTTTCTTATAAAATATTCTTTAGAGGCTTTTTTTGGAATCATTTTAAGAAGCTTGTCTCATATTTTTTTTTAAATTTATTTGATAATCAACTACGGAATCATCTTTTAAAATTTGATTTAGAAGCTTTTTTTGGTATCTTCTTTTGACGCATTATTTAGAATCTTTTTTAAAAACTTGTATTAGAATATTCTTAAGAAGCTTATTTTAGAATCTTATGTAAAAACTTTTTTTGGAATCATCTTTAAACGTTTTTTTAGAATCTGCTTAAGAAGCTTCTTTTAGAATATTTTTTAGACGCTTCTTTCAGAATCTTCTTTAAAAACTTGTTTTAGAATATTCTTTAGAAGCTTATTTTAGAATCTTATGTAAAAACTTTTTTTTTATAATCTTCTTTAGGAGCTTTTATGAGAATTTTCTTTTGAAGCTTCTTTTAGAATCCTCTTTGAAAGCTTCTTTCATAATCTACTTAAGAAGCATCTTGTCGAATCTTCTTTAAAGGCTTCTCTAAGAATCTTCTTTAGAAGCTTCTTTTAAAATCTACTTAAGGACATTTTTTAAAATCCTTTTTTAAAGAAACTTCCAATCTTCTAAAATTTTCTTTAAAAGCTTCTTCTATAATAGATGGTAGAATGGTATAAGCTTCATTTAGAATCTTCTTTAGAAGTTTTTTTGGAATCTTCTTTAGAGGCTTCTTTAATAATCTTCTTTATGAGCTTTATTTATAATCATCTCCAGAAATTTCTTTTAAAATCTTCTTAAGAAGCTTCTATTAGAATTTTTTTTTAAAGAAGCTTTGTCCAGAATCTTCTTTATAAGCTTTTCTTAGAACTTTCTGTAGAAGTATCTTTTAGAATCTTCTTTTGAAGTGTCTTTAAGACTCTTCTTTAAAAGCTCAATTTAGAATCTTCTTTAGAAGTTTCTTTAAGAATCTTCTTCCTTCTTTTAGAATCTTCTTTAAAGGCTTCTTTTAAAATCTTCTTTAGGAGCTTTATTTAAAATCCTCCTTAGAAGTTTCTTTTAAACTCTTCTGTAGAAGATTCTCGATGGATCTTTTATAGAAGCTTCTTCTAGAATCTTCTTTAGAAGCTTTTTTTAGAACCTTCTGTAAAGTTTCTTTTAGAGTCTTCTTTATAATTAATTTATGGTCTTCTTTAGAAGTTTCTATTAGAATCTTCTTTAGAAGCTTATTTTAGGATCTGCATAAGAAGTTTCCGTTAAAATATTCTTTGGAAGTTTTTTTTAGAATCTTCTATAAAAGCGTTATGTAGAAAATTCTTAAGAAGCTTCTTTTAAAACCTTCTTTAGGAGCCTCTTTTGGAATCTTTTTCAGAAGCTTATTTTAAAATCTTGTTTAGGAACTTTATTTAAAATCCTCTTAAGAAATTTCTTTTAAAATCTTCTTTAGAAGCTTCTCTTAGAATCTTTTTAGAAGCTTCTTCTAGAATCTTCTTTAGAAGATTTTTTTAGAACCTTCTGTAGATGTTTCTTTAGAATCTTCTTTAAAAACGTAATTCAGAATCTTCTTTAAAAGGTTATTTTAGAATCTTCTTTAGGAGCTTTATTTAAATTCATCTTTAGAAGTTCCTTTTAAAATCTTCTTTAGAAGCTTCTCTTAGAATATTTTTTAGAAACTTTTTTAGAAGCTTTTTCTAGAACCTTCTGAAGAAGTTTCTTTTAGAAACTTATACGGAAGTTTGTTTTAGAATCTTCTTTTGAAGATTTATTTAGAATATTCTTTAGAAGCTCCTGTTACAATCTTCTTTAGAATTTTTTTTAGAATCTTCTTAGGAAGTTTTTTTTTAAATCTTCTTTAGACGCTATTTTTAGAATATTCTTTCACAAAGCTTCTTTTGGAATCTTCTTTAAATTCTTCTTTATGAATCTTTTTAAGACGCTTCTATTAGAATCTTCATTATAATTTTATTTAACAATCTTCTACGGAAGCTTATTTTAAAATCTTCGTTAGAAGCTTCTTTTAAAATCTTCGTTAGAAGCTTCTTTTAGAATCTTCTTTTATAGGCTTCGTTTAGAAGCTTTTTTATAAACTTCTTTTAGATCCTTCTTTTAAAGTAACTTTTAGAATCTTCTTTAGAAGCTTTGTTTTAGAACCTTCTGTAGAAGATTAATTTAGAATCTTCTTTAGAAGCATATTTTAGGATCTTCATCAGAAGTTTCCTTGAAAATCTTCTCTGGAAGTTTCTTTTAGAATCTTTTTTTAAAGCATTATTTAGAATATTCTTTAGAAGCTTCTTTAAGAATATTCCTTAGAAGCCTCGTTAAGAATCTTTTTTAGAAGCATATTTAAAAATCTTGCTTGGGAGCTTTATTTAAAATCCTTTTTGGAAGTTTCTTTTAAAATCTTCATTAGAAGCTTATCTTAGAATCTTTTTGAGAACTTTCTTCTAGAATCTTCTTAAGAAAATTTTTAGAACGTTCTGTAGAAGTTTCTAGAAGAATCTTCTTTAAAACTTAATTAAGAATCTTCTGTAGAAGCTTCTTTTAAAATCTTCTCAAAACCCACTTCAGAAGTTTGTTTTAAAATCTTGGTTAGAAGCTTCTCTTAGAATCTTTTTTAGAAGAATCTTCTTTATAAGCTTTTTTTAACCTTTTGTAGAAGTTTCTTTTAGAATCTTCTTTGGAAGATTCTTTAAGAATTTTCTTTGGAAGCTTCTTTTAGAATCTTCTTCAAAAGCTTTGTTTAGCTTTCTTTAGAAGGTTCTTTTAGAATCTTCTTTAAAAGTATCTTTTAGAATCTTTTTTAGAAGCTTCTTTTAAAATCATCGTTAGGATCTTTATTTAAAATCCACTGTAAAAGTTTCTTTTATAATCTTCTTTGGAAGCTTCCTTAAGAATCTTTTTTAGAAGCTTCTTCTTGAATCTTCCTCAGAAGTTTTTTTTAGAACCTTCTGTAAAAGTTTCTTTAAAAATCTTCTTTGAAAGTTCCTTAATGAATCTTTTGTAAAGGCTTAATTTAGAATCTCCTCCTCCTCCTCTTCAAAAGTTTCTTTTATAATCTTCTTTGGAAGCTTCCTTTAGAAGCTTCTTGTAGAATTTTTCTTAAAAGTTTTTTTTAAACCTTTTTAGAAGTTTCATTAAGAATCTTCTTTGAAAGATTCTTTATGAATCTTTTTTAAAAGCTTAATTTAGAATCTTTTTTAGAAACTTCTTTAATAATCTTCTTTTGAAGTCTCCCTTAGAATATTCTTCAGAAGCTTCTTTTAAAATCTTCATTAGGAGCTTTACTTAAAATTCTCTTTAGAAGTTTCTTTTAAAATTTTTTTTAGAAGCTTCTCTTAGAATCTTTTTTAGAACTTTCTCCTAGAATCTTCTTTAGAAGGATCTGCATAAGATGCTTCCTTTAAAATCTTCTTTGGAAGTTTATTTTAGAATCTTCTTTGAAAGCGTTATTTAAAATATTTCTTAGAAGTTTCTTGTAGAATCTTCTTTAAAAGCTTCTTTTAGAATCTTTTTTAGACTTGTTTAGGAGCTTTATTCAAAATCCTCTTTAGAAGTTTCTTTAAAACTCTTCTTTAGAAGCTTCTCTTAGAATCTTTTTTAGAAGCTTCTTCTAGAATCTTCTTTAGAATATTTTTTAGAACCTTCTGTAGAAGTTTCTTTAGAATCTTCTTTAAAAGCATAATTTAGAATCTTCTTTAGAAGTTTTGTAAAGAATTTTCTTTAGAAGCTACTTTTAAAATCTATTTTAGAAGCTTCTCTTAGAATCTTTTTTAGAAGATTCTTCTAGAATCTTCTTTATAAGCTTTTTTTAGAACCTTCTGTAGAAGTTTTTATTAAGAATCTTCTTTAGAAGTTTGTTTTAGAATCTTCTTTCAAAGATTTATATAGAATATTATTAAGAAGCTTCTTGTAGAATTTTCTTTAGTAGTGTCTTTTAGAATCTGCTTTAGAAGTTTCTTTTAGAATCTTCTATGGAAGCTTCTTTTAAAATCTTTTTGAGAAACTTTGGTTACAATCTTGTTTTATAAGCTTCTTTCATAAGCTTCTTCATGAATCTTCTTTAAATTCTTCTTTTAGAACCTTCATAAGACGCTTCTTTTAGAATCTTCATTATAATTTTATGTTACAGTCTTCTATGGAAGCTTCTTTTAAAATATTCGTGAGAAGCTTCTTTTAGAATCTTCTTTTATAAGCTTCTTTTAAAAGCTTTTTAATAAACTTCTTTTAGATTCTTCTTTTAGAGTAATGTTTAGAATCGTCTTTAGAAGCTTCTTTTGGAATCTTCTGAGTAACCTTATTTTAGAATCTTCTTTAGAAGTTAGGTTAGGTTAGGTTATCTGATGCTGGTGATAAAGACACAGAGGAAAGGGGTTGAGGTGATGGAAGAGGTGGTTGAGATGAATTTCACGTCCTCGGTTCTCGACTCCGTACAGTCTTTTTGGAAAATTGAGCCTTAATAATCAAACTTATATAAAAAAGAACAATATCTGCAATTTCCAAACCTACGACTGGATGCCTTCCTTCAGATAACAACTTGAGTGCGGTACAATCGATAGAACTGTTTCAAAACACATCGTCGGTACATGAGCGAGTTGGTGATCATCTCTTTTTGCCAGTGGTGGCGTGGGGGCGGGATACCCCTCACCATCCCTCTCCAACGATCGTGAGAGGGATGGTGAGGGGTATCAAAGATGTCCTTGCTTGCTTTCTACTTTCTATATACAATTTTCACACTGCCGTACTCTAACAGAACTATCAACTCTATTTACTTTCATCTCCTCATCTATCGTATAAAAATTACCACTTTAGTCTGTTATTTGAAATTAACATCTTCAACTATACAAAAGCAGATTATGCACTATACAATATTATGCATTACTTAAGTTATTGCTTGTTATAAAAAAAAAAACATTTTCAAAATTTAAAAAAAATAGTATTCTATGTAGGGGAAATGGATGCAATGTCAGGCTTAATGCCCCTAATTTGGGCCAATACATATATTCAGCAATCGACTTAATTTTCAATAGCGTCCAAAAATATCCATTACTACCGTCCTAAAGACGCGTTCATCTAGATAAAATTGAGAAATAGTAGATTTATAGCGAATGGCCCAATCTTAGATCCGTAGGCCAACATTAGAGCCATTTCCTCTATCTGTCTTAAGCTAAATGTGTTAGGTTATGTGTCGAAAAACAACTAGACATAACGGACTTTGTTTGCATATTCAATTCAAATTGAATGAATCCTGCTATGGAAAGGCTACAATTTCAGGATTAGGAAGCATTTAAATTAATTAAATTTTATTCTTAGTTTTCTGAAACTGTAAACATGGGTCTAAAAAAACTGTTGAAAAATGGTCGGTGTACTTCCATGTTTGTCTTTTTCATCAGTATGTCGCTTAGTTCGAGATCAAGAGCACATTGCTCTGCAAACCTTGTGTTCTCAATCCCTACCCTGCTATCCATTTGTTACAATTTGTTACCCCTAACCTCGAGATAACTACGAGTAATCGCCCCCCGCTTTACTAACGTTAGTTTTAAGTAGTTTTGTGATCTAAACAATGAATGTCGGCTCCGCAAAGCTACAGTAAATGAGCCTGGAAAAATATACGCATTATATATTTAAGAAAAATCATAAATTTTGCTATGCTGCTTAAAAAAAAGCTTCATACTTGTTTAAAAAAAGCATCAAGTTAAATAGACAATCAAAATAGTTGTGAGAGAAATCTGCGTTCGTTTCATAAGATTTTTGTTTTGCAGTCCGCTTAAATTTGTAAACAGCTTGTTTAGCAATATTTTGCGGAACTTTCTAACCTTGTTTGTGTGCAAATATACTTATTTTTACTGTGAAACTACACATATACAAATAACAACCCTGATCTCCACTATCTTGATAAAAATGTGATCCAAACATTTCTTCTTTTCTTCTCCTTGTGAACAGCGCCCGGAATCACATCGCTGTTGGACCCCATGCCAGTGAAAACCGATTCCACCAGCAACCGGAACATCAACACAAATCCCACCGACATCGTCGACGGCAACGACAACGCGGCCAAGGCCATGAGCAGCAGTGTTGAACCAGTTGCTACCGAACACGAAACAACGGCTTCTACCACAGCATTACCACCACCGGAATCGACGACTGCAAACATCATCCAAGTGCAGCAGCAGTGCACGGGAAATTCGAAGCCAAAGATAAAACATGAAATACCTGCTGCTATCGATTCCGATGATCAGCAACAGTTTGACATCGGCGATTCTGCAGCATCGCATCGTCCTTCCCCTGCCGCAGCGGTTTCAAGGACGAAGGCGACGCATAAACAAGCGAAAGCCGACGGCAAAAGTGGGGATGGCGATGCATCGGAAGCGACCCTACAACAGGACGGAAACATGAAGAGCTCCGCTAGTCCCAGCATGCATGCAACGGATAATCGTCAGGGTCACCTCGGTTCTGGTGGTGCTGGTGGGGGTGGTAATGCTACTGCGACCGATGCAGGTACCATAACAAATTTAATGTCCGATGATGCTTTTAACGTGATGTCGTTTGTGAAGATTGCACACTACGTGTGGGCGATTCCGTTGAAGGTAAAAAGTTAACACATTGTTGCTGACTGTGTTGTTCTGTGTGGTGTGTGTGTGTGTGTGTGCGTGCGTTATGTGCTATGCTGGGTGGTTGGGGCGGATTATAATTTATGGTTTTATATTTTCCTCGTGGCTCGTTCCACTCGTGCTGAAAGGGATCCCTGCTTTCAATCATCCGGATGAATTTTTCATCAATTTTACCATGGGTGGATTTGGGTTATGGATGTAGGGTGGATTCAAACTCTTTCATGTGATTCCAAGAGGGCACGATTCAAGCTTGTTTCGTCCCTGTGGGCTACCATTTTACGGAATTTCATTTTGAGGAATACTGGTGATGACAATGTTTAAGGAAGTGGATTCTACCCATCGTACATACACGATTGCAATAAACTTGTTTGTCAGTTGTCGGCTATGATCATCATTGAATATATGATTGATTTGAGCGGATAATTTTTACAGAGAATTTACATTTGGGTTGAGCATAAATTTGCATTTGGTCGTATACATAGTTATCATTTTTAACCTTGAAGTTGAAAACATTCGGGTCATTCCAAATTAGTTCCCACACTGCTCAAACGCTTCCAAGTCGGGTCCTTACCCAAGTAACGTTGCATGTTTCATCAAGATTTTATAGAATTTTACAAGTCTAAATCATGGTCTACAGAATCTTCATAAAGCCCAAATTGTTACTTGGGTATCATTAGACTGGGGTATACGTTTAGTTTATGCAGAAAAAAATATTATATTTTCATCGTTTTGTATATCTCTTTTTCTTGTGAAGATTTCAAACCCTGCTGTAACGAATTATTGGACAGTCTTGTAGTCTCGTCAGCGGTAAAGTGAACTGTTTTGGTGAACTTTTCCAAAACAGTCTGTGAAGGATATCTTTTTAGTAATAAGGCAGAGATTCCATCAAAATCAACCCATTTTCAGCTTCTGGATGACAGATTCAACAAGGTTCAACTTAACCGTGAATATATCAAAACTGAAAGTATCTCTGGGAGTCAGTGCTGCAAAAGCTTGACCGTAATCGAAAATATTGACAAATCAGCTATCGTCTTTATAACGAAATGAAAATGATCGTGAATGAATGCCATGTCATTTATCAGTTGTTTAGCCAGTATTACATATATTCAACTGTCTTGCCAGATACGTTTATGGCCAGATTATTTTTTTTTTTTTTTTTTAAATCCAGATTAAAAAATGTTCCAGATTTGTTATATTTACATGTTGCTGTAAAAACATCACAGCTATTGATTTGCCGTCTCATTAAAAAAAATAAAAGCCAAAACTGCTACTTAAATTATAAAAGGCCATCAATGTCCATGTTGGAGGTGACAATAAATAATAATATTTGATTTAATAGTAGTAGATTTAATAAAAAAAAGTAGTCTACAAAGGTTTGAACCTCGCGCGCGTATTACGGATATAGAGGACTGAATTTAAAATTTGATAAAAAAAAAATGCAATTTTGAAGCTTATTGGATACCTTGAGTAAGTAGTAAGTTTTCTGGCAAATGTTGGGGGTTCGTGAGCATTCCTGACATTGCTGAAAATTATGATAGCATCAAATTGCGGGGTTGCTAGCGTAATAGGATGCTTTGTTGATTGTTCATTAACTCTTGATTACTTGTTATACTTATGAATATTTTAGGTGAACAAAAAGGCGAACTAAGAGGTGGACGCCTGAGCTTTTCCACATTTATATCGCTGTGAAGCAACTGTAAACTCTAGAGGGAATTTATATCTGTAACTGTAACCAGTTCGATTTTGTTTGCAAACCTGGTTAAATACGTAATTATCTTAAAGATAAATCGTCCAGCTCAAACCTTTGTGGGGGTAAGAGGCGGGACCATCATCATCATCAATAAGCAATAAGCTTGGAATGCAAGAAATAAGAAGAAGCATAGAATTGTTACACCATGTTTTGCTGCAAAAGTGGAATATTAGGTTCAATGTAGTATGCTTTGTGGGTGCTGATATTTGACCCGTTGAAGTTTGAAATGATCATGGCATCTATCAGAAATAAACATTCACAACGAATCAACATGACTAACTAAGATCTTTCGAGCAATTTTCAGAACTTTTACTTATAACTCAATTCGCAGTCAAAATTAATTTGTTAACAAAATAAACATTAAGCATTTTAATAATTTTTAACAGAATCTCCATGAAAATTTAATAGACTGAAGATCGCAACAAATTTTCCAAATTTCGAAATTTGAATATTTTTTTAAGCCTGAGGCCAGAAATTAAAAGAAAATGATGGGATCCTGAATCGCGATTATTAAATATTAAGATATTGTTTTTTTTTTTCAATTTTATGGAGCTTATGGAAAATTAATACAAAGGTTAAAGGGCTTTAAATTTTTCTTAAATTTTTAGTAATTTAAGCCAAAATTTATTAATTATAATAAAGAGTAAAAATTTCAACAATGAGAAATTTTTCAAACTTTGGAACTTGGAGAAATTTAAAAAAAAATCAGAATTGAAAATAATACATTGAGCCTTGAAATATTAGCAAGGTTCTTGAACATAGACAAATTTTATGGATCCTGGTATTTGATAATTTCTAGCATTTGTTAAATACCACGGATCTCAGATTTCGGAAATTCTTTAGAATTCTAAAATGCCTTAGATCTTCTGAACCTTAAAATAAATCTGAACAGAGTGAGGCAAATTCCTTGTGAATTCAATGGAGAATTCCAAGATAATTCAGAATAGAGTTCCATCATAATTCAGATGACAACTGTATGGAGATTTTGTGGAGAAAGCGAATTGAATTCTGCAGAAAAATCATAGAAAATTCTTAAGATCACTTTTAAGGAACGTTGATGACATAAAGATTTTCTGTAGAAGAATTCAATATGAATCAATGGAAATCATGAGCATAATTTCTATGGAATTTTGATAGAAGAACTTCTCGCAATTTCTGGGAGAATTTCAAGGTAATTTTGATAGAGTACTTAAGAAGTACTGAAGAGGATTCCAAGATAATTCTTACCTCATACCTCAAAAGCAAGTTCTAAGGCGAATTATGAGATAAATCCCAGATGAGTCTTTAGGTAGTTCTGAAAAGTGTACCAAGCGAAAATTATAGAGAAAACTTGAGATAACATTAAGCGAATTCTTAGCAATTATTAACAGCTTGAGGGACTTATGGAATAGTAGAGTGATTTTGAAGTGACACTTACACTGACACTTAAAACTAGGATTGCATTATCAATATTTTTCCTTCTTTTTTTCACTGCTCATTCTTTCATATAACCAAGCAAAAATTTCGATTTTGATGATTAGTCATTTAATATTCAAGTAGTGGCGTCTTAAATCTGGCAAGTATTCTTTCTACTATTTGCCATCTGGCTTCACAATAATTATTCGCTGATTTTCAACCTTTTGTCCACCTTCTCATAATATGACCTTTTGACCATGCGCCCATTTGTGCCCCTTTTCATTATGCGATATTTTTGTCCATTCGACCTTTTTATTATATCCCTCCTCCAATAATGCGACCTTTTGTCCCTCTTTGAATCATTTGACCTTTTTTCCATTCGTTCTTTTGTTCTCCTTCTCATCATTCAACCTGTGGTACCTTCGACCTTGCACCCTTTCAACCTTTTGTCATTCGGTCTTTTGTCATTCGGTCTTTTGTCATTCTGTCTTTTGTCATTCAACCTTTTGTCATTCTGTCTTGTGTCATTCAACCTTTTGTCATTCTGCCTTGTGTCATTCAACCTTTTGTCGTTCGAATTTTTGTCATTCGACATTTTGTCATTCGACATTTTGTCATTCGACATTTTGTTGTTCGACATTTTGTTATTCGACATTTTGTCATTCGACATTTTGTCTTTCGACCTTTTGTCATTCGACCTTTTGTCATTCGACCTTTTGTAATTCGACCTTTTGTCATTCGACCTTTTGTCATTCGACCTTTTGTCACTCAAACTTTGGATATTCGACCCTTTGTCATTCTCTCTGTGTCATTCAACCTTTTGTCATGCGACCTTTTGTCATTCGAACTTTTGTCATTCGACCTTTTGTCATTCGAACTTTGATTATTCGACCTTTTGTCATTCAACCTTTTGTCCTTTGACCTTTTGTCATTCGGCCTTTTGTCACTAGAACTTTGGTTAGTCGACCTTTTGTCATTCGCCCTGTTGTCATACAAAGGTACTCTGAAGTAGTCTCCATTCCACTTGACCCAAGGCTACATGTCGCTAGCCATATTGTCTGTTATCAGGTCCATCAACCTTGCCAACCATCTTACGATGTGTCCAGTTAGTTAGTTAGTTTTATTTATTAAAGAGGCTTTCAACCTTTGGCTGACAATCTGCCCAGTCCATCATAGTCGTTCGTTCCCGTATTCCATCTGCACTCCAACGAATATGGTACGCAACATCTTTCGTTCAAAAACACCAAACGGGGATTCAAATATGACATCCTTAAGTAATTCAATTTCTCTACACATTTTCCCATTATGTACTGTCAATAATTCTAGAACCACCTCAAGTCGTTAAATTTTAATCACCCCCAAAGACGGATGGTCCTCCACGAGCATATTGCATGTCTCGTGGCCACTGAGGACTACCCAACATACAATTAATGCTGATTAAGAGCTAAATAAGCTGAAGAACCATATGTTTGCCCGAATAAGCTCTTATTAAGCTTGGGTACCGGTTGAATCAGCGTTTTGTAGATAGTCAATTTTGAGTTGCTGTGAGCTTTGCTCGACCAGACCGCCCTTCAGAGTCCAAAGTGAGCACGATTTCCTGTCAACACGCGTCTTTGAATTTCTCTGCTGGTGTCACTATCGGTGGTCACCAGTGCGCCCAAATGCAATGATTTCATTTTAGTCCAATTTTATTCATTATTATCAACTTATGACAAGTCATATGATTACGAACAACTACCAACTGAAACATGGACACAGCTGTGTGGCGTAGCCTGGGAAACGTTGTCAATCCGACAGCAGCAAAGTGAGGAGGTGCGACGCGAACACTGGCGCTGGTAACCTTTGCATGGCGGGCGTAAGAGGAAATGTTTCACCAACCCGAGCGTCTGTTCACCACGGAGCAGCGGTTCAAGCAGCGTCTAACTGGCATCCAGCGGCTGAATAAAAAATGATCTTCCCTGGAAGCTACACCTAAGATGGCAGCCCCATCACGGGGATAGGGGGCTTTAGGCCAACCACCTCTGTCTCCGAAATTTATAAATTGTTACAGAAACCAAAAAAAGGAAGATTACGATCATTCTGAATTTGAATGAAGGAGCATTAAACAAAATGCAGCTTAAAACACATTTATCGATTATAGATTCAGCCATTTAAAAAAGCATGTTTAAAAAAGTTGATCGGACTTGGCTAAAGCCTTGATGTACGTTTCCACCATCGTCTCAAAGTTCCGTTCCATGATGTCGATGTCATCGATGAAGCCAAGATGCTGGATGGACTTCCTAAATATCATACCACTCATGCCTATTCCCAGTTATATCCTAATTTTGATCACTCCAAACGTAACGTAACATGTAACACAATTATGAAAGATTTTGAACGTTAATAACTCATCTGCGCCTGGACCAATTCTTATAATTTTATCACCAATCTATCAGAAATATTCCTACGCATCTGTTTAATAAAAAACTTTATTATTTTTCAAAATGTCATTATTGAAAGTTGCACGAATGTGCAACTGTTGCTTTGATAATTAAAATTATTCCTGATTGCCTGCGAAAAGCGATTTCCCTAATACAGACTTCAAAGTTAAATTCCATCCGGTCTCACCAAACGGTGTTTATTCAATCACCGCGTGGTGAGTGGAGATGTTCTCCAGTAAACAACGAAAGGCTCCCTGCAAGCAGAATGCTACCAAGGCTGGCCTCAACGACTTGAACATTGTCCTCCAGTACAGTGAGCTGCAGCCCACATGAGCATCCATACAAGGAGGAAGAAGCCGCACCGCTATTGTTCGGAATCAGTAGCTCTTCGTGAGCCGCTGTGGGCCATCTATGTCAAGCGCGTAATACCAAAGAGTATGAACAGAGAGAACCTCGTGCAAATTCATATTCCTACACAAAACACAAACTCCTGCTGCAGTTAACAAATAAGATTTATTATATAAGACCACGTAGTCCTACGTCACCATTGCGTACAACCAACAATCAATACGAAACTAACGATTTTAAATTGGCTCACTACTTGACTAGCCTATTGGTCCCAAGCAAACGATTAACGTACCCCATTCTAGTCGAAATTCTAGTACTACGCAATGTTTGTTTTGATTCGCTATGAAAGTTTGACAGATAAAATGAGGGGTTATTGGTTTTTCCTATGTTTCGAGGGGTGAATCGATTAGCTTGGGACCGAAGTGAGTACCAGAGCTGAGCCAAAAAGTTGAGCACGTTATTTCGGGACCTTCTAGTCTTAGAGTTACCTCTATAGTACAACCCCATGCATAGGGCTGTCCCTTGTAGTTTTTTTGCTCTTTGGTTCGATTCTTTGTCAATTATTGATAGCAAAAGTAAACATTACGTGTTTTAGCTCCGTTTATGCGTTTGTTAGAACAACGTTCAGCATTATTGAAAACAAATCAAGTTCGTACTATTTTCGATGGTTGACTCGGTATAATTATCAAAATTGCAAAAATCAACCAAGTTGACTACATTCGTTGCGAGAGAGTTCCGCATGGATTTGTTTTGTTTATTAATTTGACATCCATATTCGATTTGACTCCAGCAAAATCTAAAGTTGATTGTGATTTGTCTTCGTCATGGCCTAGCTTAAAATGTACTCAGAGATAACAGTTCAAGCTGAACATTGCATTTGGTCCTAAGTAACATTGATCGATTATCTTCGTCGACTTTCTCTTTCTTTAATACCTTGAGCACAGAACTGTTTCTTGTTGTGCTTGTCATATTAGATGTTGGATAAAAGCTTCTTTTACCGATCTGTGTGCCGAAAATACCTGGGAATATATTTACATGGCCGTGGAAATACAAAGAGAAAGTCGACGTAGAGAATCTGTCAATGTTACTTAGGACCTAATGCAATGTTCAGCTTGTGTTGAGAGCAGACATTATATTCGTTAAGAAGGTTTTAACCAAGGAAAAGGAGTTTTATTAAAAATATGAATCTGCCATGTTGATCTGTTCCTGTTCACACTGACTCACAAGAGTTGAGCCATAATCTTAAAAACTTCTATTGAGCTCACTCAATCGGAAATATCAACAGGACTTTGACACTCATGAATAGAACCATTCATCTCTCACCCAATTCATCTAAATTTCACCGAATGAGTCGAACAAAAAGTTTTCCAGTTCCAACTCCACCACCGGGGTCAAAATCGCCATGGCTTAACAAAAAGAGTAAATGCTTCTCTCTTCCGAAGCAGTCATCGGTCCCTCATCAACATAATCCAAGACAGCTAAACAAATCCCGAAACTCAATCCTTTGTGGCTCTCATCAACCACTGAAGGCCTCCACCCCTCTCACCATCAAACCCCAAAATGAGAACCGAGTATCAAAGCTTCTGGAAATAACAAAGTGATATCACTTCTAAAAAAAAAAAGGCATTCAAAATGTCGATTCACCTGTTTGGTTAAAAGTTGCTGACATATTTGGAACATCTTCATTACCCGGCTCATACCTATACCTAGTTGAAGAGGTTAGCAAAACAGCCCAATCTAAACTTTGTTAGTCGGGTCCCGTCATCCGTCGTTCCCCAGTACCTACGGTCAGCAGTCGTGGGGAAGATGGGAAATCAAAGGATCATATTTCTATCCTCTGCACATCAAACACGCTGAGCCGCATTGAAATGGGGCGAGAGTGGAAGGAGTTGCCTAAACAGAGGGCTTGGCGGTAACCCTTATCAAAATGGGTATGCTTTTCTTCAAAAACACTCGAAACTTTTCACCTGAACTGATACATATTTTGTAGGGTCCCTGGCTGGCAGTGGTGCATGGGTAAGGTCGTTTCTGGGAAGAGTTTATTTGGAGCTTGTAAGCTGTTTTTGTTTCAACGACTGTTTACCGCAGCTGCTATTTGCCGCTGGTGCTGTTGGGTGGATTGGATAAAAACATTCTGACAGATTTGACCCGTCGTGAGTTGGGAGCTTCGGAAGATTGAGTTTCTCAGGAAAGGCAACGATGCATAACAATGCAAGACCGGGCTTAGCCTTATTAGGGACCATACGTTAAGTACGTTCCGAAAAATTGAGGAACAATTTACCCTCTTCCTTCCACATTCTTATGCATTGCTTGTCGCACACTTCTAAGCTCTTCTGGTCCCTCACAGTGTGACGTACTTAATGGGCGCCCCTTAATCAAATTAGATGGAATTATTCCATCTATGATGTTTGGGGCACACATCTCCCAGCGGTAGGGGAACGTGCTATCTGAGCCACTGCTCTGATGGCATGTTAAATATGTTGTGAAAAGATTAACACTTTGGGTTTATCCTCGGACAATTGGCCCCAATACCACTTTAACAGAGAGCGGTTCCATATCAAATGACGGATTTTTATCGAATTTTGTAGCCGACCGTTACCGATTAAGCTGACATTTTGAACAGTTGTTTGTTATTGCCCAACATGCCACTTTACACATTTGGTTGGTTAGTATTGTCCACAACTAACTTTTTAAAAGGGCTTATGCAAATTATGAATTATGATTTCCATTTATTCAAAAATACGTACCTCGATACCAATTTGTTTGATCGAAATAGTGAATTTGACGAATTTGTGTAGCAGTATTGTATTATTTTAGAGCACAGCTGTAGTATAGTTGAAGCAAAGCAATTCTCTCGAGAAAAGCAACCATGATATTCTCTTCTCAGTCGGTAGTGACAAACGAAAATTTTGTCTCCTTTTCGGTATTTTTTTTCCGGTGATTACAAATTTTCACTCTTCCCGAGAACCCGATTTTCAGCTGTTCAGCAGACAGAATCGAGCTCGTGCCGTACGGGAATGGATTAGCAGTGGTATAAGAAAGACAACCAGTACTAATACTGCTGCAAATCACGAGCCAGCATCACCGAAAATACTACCCGTACGTTACGAGCTCGGTTCTGTCTGAAACAGTCCAAAGCTTTTCAAAATTCGCCTCTGTCAGTCTGTGGCGGATTTTTCCATATCCCGATCCACTGAAAAATCCCATTTGGGATATTTTCACTTAAGCTAGTTCACTAGCACAACCAGCTCAAGAAACTAGTACGAATTTCAGTTGCTCCTGAAATCTCATGCTGGTAGAGGCTAACGCCCTGTTTACATTAAGTTAACTACTTTTTAGTACAGTTTCACTTGGCCGTGGAACAATATTTCGATTTTTTCTTCTTCTAAGATCCTCGAGAACATTGAGTCTTAGTCATGCTAAGTTTGATGGATCACTATTACATTTTCTTGGAGTTATCCTCAGAATTCATTTCCATTATGATTTTCTCAAAATTAAATTTGTTTTTTCTTAATAATTTGTCCTGATTTTTCATCAGAAATTCTTTTGAATTCTTGTCAGAGTTATTTTACATTCTCCTCAAAATTTCTTTCAAATTTTCATTGAAATACCCTTACGCGGCGCCGGTAATGTAGTGGTAAGCGTGATTGCCTCTCACTCCAAAAAGCCTGGGTTCAATCCCAGTCGGTGCCGACGGGATTTTCTGTGGCATAAAATCTCTGATCACGCCTTCTATCGGAAGGGAAGTAGTTGGTTCATGAGTTGATGGGTCGATAGGTAGGGTCCTGTGGGAGCTGCCTTCCTGGCGTCAGTTGCATTGGTGCTCAGTACGGAAAACAAGATCGACAGAAAAAAAAACAAGGAATACCCTTAAATATTCTTCAAACTGTCAGAATTAACTAAATGTGTCCAAGTCTATGAGCCACAAGAATTTTAACCAGTATTTAAATTTTATAAATCTAGGATTTCGACATTTTTCATAGTCTGATATCTTCAATATTTATCCAAGTTGCAAAATCAAAGATAAAAAAATTTGCTTTGATATTTGCTTCATTTCATTCCCATGGTGTTTATTCAGAAGGCTCATTATCTCTAGGAGCTAAACGGAGCCGACGGACTAATATTTTTTTTATGTACATTTAGAGGGATTGAGTTCTACAGTTTTATTCTCCTGATTTTTATTATTCTGCATCGCTTCGAACTCGTATAGATCATTCCAATGCTTCTGCCGTTGCTGACACTAGGTCAGTTGAGGTTCAGTTTCGATTTCGGTCACCGAGGTCTTCTAACTTACTTATTTATCCTCAACACCCCTAGTGGTGCATAGGCCCAACGTGAAAGATTTCCATTCTTGGCGGCTGCTCGCTTTTGCCTTGACCTGGGCCCAGAGCAGATTCCTGTCGGCTTCGTTTATTTTCTTGTTAAGGCTCCACCCAGACAACCAGAAGTCGTATAATAATGTACAGACTGTATCGTAAATTGCTACAGTTTTAGTCATAATCGCATATAAGAATGGCATACCTCTCATTATGTTTAAGTTAAATCGTATAGAATGCAAATTTCCGACCAATATGCGATGACTCATTTTTCGATCGTACTGTATCACAAATTAAATCGGATTACATCGTAAGACTTTTCAAAATGAATTTGTTATGATGTTAAATCAACTCGTTTAATATTAAATTAAAATATGCACGTATATGGCCTCCACTTTTGTACGTATAAGCCATTTCTTTGCATTATATACGAATTGTTTGTTTGTATATATGTTTGCATATCACGAAAACAACTTTGAATATACGTGCATTCTGGTTGTCTGGGCACCGCCGTAAGCCCCTGGTCACCAGGTTAACCACGTCCATTTTCATCACCTCTTCATGCAGCACTTCTATCCTATTTCGTCTGTTTTCTGGCAGCTGCTGCCTGACGATGCACCTCCAGCCACCTTTATCATCCTGCATTTTTCATCCTGGGTTTTGTCCACATTCGGTTGTTTTCCTAGCTGCTGCTGCTGTTTACGGGCTTTCCGCTTGAGGCAGGAATTAATCCGGTGTCCCTCAGCCTTACATTGGAAGCATTTATCCTTATTCCCCGAATAGAATATATTCCCTTTCCGATTGAAGAAATAAAGCGAGGAGGGAATCTGCTTTTTAACGTCCATATAAACACCTCGCACTCCTGTGAACATATCGAGGGCCAATGCAACAGGAACTTTTTCCCAAATGACACGTTTCACTTTTCCGTATTTGGCTAGTACCATAGTTAGATCACAATCTGGTACTTCTGGTGGCAGATCGTACACTCACACGTATTGCACGTTGTCTCTGGCAAGCGACATTAGCATATTGGAAAGTTAGTTGCTCTGGATCGCCTTCTCCTCAGCAATTCGATATGTGGCGTATATGTCACCATGATTCGCGTTCAATGGTTTAACGAAGTTTGCAATCTCGCCCACTGGCCTTCTCAGACAACCAGAAGTCGTATACCAATGTACAGACAGTATCGTACAACGCTAAAGTTTGAGTCAACATCGCACATAAGAATGGCATACATCGCTTTATGTTTAAGTTAAATCGTAAAGAATGCAAATTTACGACTTATGTGCGAGGAATAATTTATTCATCCTACTGTATCACAAATTAAGTCGGATCAAATTGTAAGATTTTTCAAATTGAACTTTTCTACAGATTAAATCGTATATGATGTTGAATCAAATCGTTTAAAAAAGGTATATAGCTTCCACTTTTGTACATATAATCAATTTTTTTTAGATAAAACAGCAAAAAAGGTTATCTTCCATTTAATTCCACTTAATTAATTTTGGTATCTATGACAGATACGTATTTCGACTACAATGTGCAGTCTTCATCAGTGTCATTCCCACTAAAGAACTTATCAAAATCTAACACCCTTAAGTACTCATAGTATCTGTCATAGATACCAAAATTAATTAAGTGGAATTAAATGGAAGAAAACCTTTATTGCTGTTTTATTTAAACATTCCGCAACCCAATTTCATTACTTTTATTACAATTTGTTTGTGTTTATATTACAAAAACAATTTAGAATATACGTGCATTTTGGTTGTCATCTGAATAGGCAAAATACAAAGTTTGCTTTATTTCGACCATTATTGTCGGAAATTTTGCTCCAACAGCAATGACAAAAAGCACTGATCGAGCTGAAGGCAATTAATAAAGCGCACGAAAACAATACCGTGACCGAATAAACATCCGTCAATAGCGTGATCGACAGTGAAACAAGTGTTGCTGTGTCCACAGCCGAAAGCAAACTGAACATTTGTTTCTTGTTTTTCATATTTTGGGAGCAGTTTGGTTGAAAAGAGTCGAAAAATCTAAAACTTATTTATATTCTAGTCGCAGAAATTTAAATACTTCCTGAAGTCTCAGAATTATATGGCAACGCTATTTGCATAAAAATACAATTTAAATAGGAATCCCATATGACATGCGACTGTTATTCGAATAGCGGCAGTATAGATGTGCTGCCATTCCGGAGTAAAACGATATAGTGGTTCCCAGATTTTCATAAAAAATGGTAGTGTTGTGCCTTATCGCAAAATATTAGACCCGTAATTTTTTATTGTCTCATTAGGGTGACCATTTCCATGTTAGGGTGGCCAAATAAAAAAAAATTCTATTAAAAAAAATTAATAAAGACTGTACTCGAAAAAAATACAACAGACAAAAATGATCACCAAAAATTAATTTTCAGTCGTGTATTTTTGAAACTCTCAGGAAATGAATAAAGACATATTAGCTATGTTTTTGCAGAGTTAGTTTATTCAACCTCCTCTCATAGGCTAAATGCCCACACCTTGGACTTAACGCTACCCATCAAATCCTGTGCAACACTTGCGCCATCTTTCTTATACACTTTCATCCACTGTCGTTTTTGAAGACCTTCCCTGTTGTCTGGAGCTTGCCCTTCATAATCGCCCAGAATTTATGTATTGGGTGAAGTTCTGGCGAGTTTGGTGGATTTGCCTCCTTCGGCACAAAACAACATCGTTGGCTTCGTACCACTCCATCACCGGTTCCGCGTAATGACACAATGCCAGATCCGGTCAAAACAGAGTGTCACCTTCGTGGGACCGGAGGAAGGACAGCAGGCGCTTCTGGATGCATTTTTCTTTATATATTTGGCCGTTGATGGTCGTTATGTACGGCTTGCTGAATTTGCTGCACCCACAGATCACCTGCCAACTTGCCAAGTGCTTCTTGGCAAACTTGTCGACATTCTTCTTCGGACCTTCTCCGCGGGACTTGGAGACGAAAAACTCCAGGTCAGAGATCTGCTTAGCCTCCGCTTTAATGTACGTCTCGTCGTCCATTACGACGCATTTCGGCTGCACCAACCACTCGCTGTACAGCTTGCTGGTGCGGGATTTGGCCACCGTATTCTGTTGATCGGTTCAGTTAGGCGTCTTCCTTAGCTTGAAGACATGATTTCCGGCCTGCTTAATTGTCTCCTGGACGAAAGGTTCGAATTGCGATTGTACGATTTTACCACATGGTCGAATTTTCGATTCCAAACTTTTTTTTTTTTTTTTTTTATTATAGTCACTTTAACACTCTTGGGTCATTCGTGACTTGTCCGGGGGTGAGATTTGAACTCGTGACTTTGGCGTGAGAGGTATGGATGTTAACCACTACGCCGGGGTCGCCCCCTAACGATTCCAAACTGTTTTGCGATCCACCTGTGGGACTGGCCTGGATTTTCCACGACCGCTCTCATAATTTTGTCGAAGCCCTTCTTTCTTGGAAGCCATCTCGATAACCACTTGACAGATTGTGACGAGATTTTGCACATGTAAACATTACACTCTAAACTAGTTTTACTCAAAATTTCATCAATTTTTACCCATGTAATAAAAAGTTATACGCAAAAGAAAGTGTTGCATATTTTTTCGAGTACAATCATTAATATAACAAAATTGGTATTTTGTATTGAAAAACATTGAATGTATTTATTTTTTTATTGTATTCATGGTTTGTGGACAGAAGGTGCAATATGTTTTAATGTTTTTCCTTGAAAATTTAGTTCACGTTTTGAACATTTAAGCAACTCCACAGATTCATCCAGCATACCCCAGGATGAGAACCGGTAGCGTTCAATCTTTAACATTTATTAAATTAGGAGAGGTAACTTTCTTTTACCTTTAGTACAGCTTCAAATATATTGATAAATGGAAAAGAGTGGTTAGATACCGCCGTATACATGATAAGTAGCCTTTTTGCAGTGAACAAAAATTGATGAAAGTTAGGGGGTGACACCCAAACCATCCATCCCGGGTGTCATCACCGAGTCACGCTACGCCCCTGGGTCCTGAACAATTTTGAGTTTGGTACTTATTACGTCACATTGCTGTCACATGGCCACAATAACTGCAAGATAGATATAGATCTTCTGCTGTAACAACTTGCACAATGTGGTTCCTTTTGATAATAGGCTTGATGAGTTGGTACTAATAAATTCAAATTATTTTCACTACGGGGCTGTAAGTCTAAGCAAGGTGCCCGTAACGTGGGTAGATCACCTTTTCGTGGTACGTTACGGGATGCAGTCCTGAGATTTGTCATTGTCATTGACAGACTGTCGCGCGATATTGACTAAATTATTCGTCACATAGTCACTGACAGACTTGATCCTCAAAAAAACCTTCGTCAAAATTTCATTCATATTTTTGTCAATGACAAAAATTCACCTGGTTACAAAAAGTGTAATTTCGTACATTCTGTGTCACATTATTGTTATCCAAGTAGTTCAGGACGTAGATGTTTGTTCAATTTAACGGCTACATGTAATTATTTTGCTCATTTTGCTAATTTCGTTACAAATTTAGTTAATAGAAAAATCTACCCATTTTTGTCAGTGACCGTATTGTCATTGACAATTGACAGAGTTTGCTTTGACGATGACTGTTAGCTCAAATGAGTGACCAAATGAGAATTTCGAATATCACCGTGTATTGTCGAGATTTTGCAGCACTGACGGGATGTAAGATCTACCACTGATTCCTAGTTCTGACTTCTTCAAAATAGGCGAATAGGATTTTTCAGTAATTAAAGGAACACATCTTAGTCCTTGTTACTTGTTATGCCTTGTCGATAGTGACAACACTCGGCTTTGTCCACCGAGGATGATCTTGAAACAAGGAAAAAATGAGTTAGTTAGTCTTCATCTATGTGATTCCTAATCTTATATTCGTTGTTCTCTAGGTTGAAGTGGTTAAGGCTAGGGTTCTGATGCATGGTCATTATCGGTGTCATTCCTTAATTTTGTTGCTAAGGAATCCAATTTTGACTGACAAAGGGTATAAATAGCGGGACCTTTCAATTAGAGTCGGCTCCTAGCGATAAATGCGAGAATGACTACAGTACAAAAATCGAATACTTTATCATTTCTCAATAGTGATGGAGTAATACGACATGCACTAAACTAAGGACACAGGATATACTACAATAGATCAAATTACTGGTCGCAGTGGTGTTAGGTCCCGAACAGAGAAAAAAAAAGGTGCTGGCGGAAGACTCATCTGTGCTTGTTCATGATGGTAGCGGTTAATGGAATGCCACATGGAAGGATGATCTTTCCACTTCAACCCTACAACACCCATAAGGGAACCTTTAAAGTAAACCGTCATATTTGGGAGGTTGTTAAGACCACTAAAAACAAATAAAAAACATAGCTTTCATTGTTGGAACCGCCGGCGTTGGTGGTGTACTGGTAAGCGTAACTGATTTCTCACCCCAATAGGTCTGGGTTCAATCCCAGCCGAGGTCGGTGGGATTTTTTTGAGGCATAACAATCTCTGGTCATGTCTTTATTCGGAAGGGAAGTAAACCCGTTGGTCTTGGCCCATGTGTGTTTTGAATGGGTGCGGTATCCTAGAAGCTGCCTTCCTGCACATTTGATTGCCTTCAATGGATGGCAATCGATGTCCGTCGGTGATTGGCACTAGATTGCGAAACAAAGACCGACGTTTAATAAAGGAATGAATGAAATTGTTGGAACCGACCACGTATTTCATGTAAATTTAAACGCAATATTCCTCTAAAAAAGAAAACTTGTAGATAATTTCGTTGTTTATGTCAATTATAGCTCAAATAACTCACAGCAAAATAAATAACTCACGAACTGAGTCACATTTACTCACTTTTTTTACATGCTAAACTATGGCCCATCTTGTTTTCCGTGCTGTGCACTAATGCTACCGACGCCAGGGAGGCAACTCTTACACCTGGACCCTACCTATAAACCCATCAACTCATGAATCGGGGACCATTGGCTTTACTTCCATTCCGAAGTAAGGCGTGATCAGAGATGTTATGCCTCAGAACATCCCGGCAGCGCCGACTGGGATTGAACCCAGGCCCGCTGGGGTGAGAGGTAATCACGCTTACCACTACACCACCGGCACCGCTCAACACTTTTCCTTATTATAGCGCTCCTAGTGGACGTTTTTGGAAGCTTTTGACGTATATTTGTTGACAATAACAACAACAAAAACAGTGTATTTGTTCAGTTCATTAAACGCTCTTGTTTTGGAGACAGTCACCATGTAAGAGGAGTGAAGAAAAAAAAAAAATTGTGCGCAGTCACCTGTAAAATCCATAGTGGTCTTCGTGCAAGCTGGCTATAGTGTTAAATTTGGCTAGAAACACCGTATGACACGTGCTCAAAACGTACAGGGAAACCTTGAAGGCGAAACGGAAGCCTCAGAGTAAACGCAGGAGTGGAGCTGCTAACCTTCAGCTCCTTGGGAAGGTCGTGAGGTCCATCAGAAGCAACCCAGGAATGTACGATCGCGATTTAAGTAAAAAGCCATGAATTCGAGAAGGTTTACAGGCATACCACACCAGTAGACAACCATATCGATCTCTCAAGCAAAATACCGTAGCTAGAAGTCGTGCTCAAAAGCTGTATGACAACCTGCTAACCAAGTCCGGTGGGTGCATACTTATGGATGATTGAACCTATGTAAAGGCCGACTTCGGACAGCTTCCAGGATCATAATTTTACAAGGCACGAGGAGGTGTCCCTGGCAGATTCAAATTTGATTTTGCGGATAAATTCGCACACAAATATATGGTCTGGAAGGGAACTTGCATCTGCGGCCAGAAGACAAAGGTTTCCGTCACTGAGAAAATTAAGAACTCGGAGGTTTACAAAACCGAATGTCTCTCGAAGCGAATTCTTCCCTTCATCCAGTCACATGATGGTCCAATGAAATTTTGGCCAGATCTTGCGACGAATAATTCGTTTCGTATTGAAGTAATGAAAATGGGTTGTTAGCGGAATGCTTTAATAAAACAGCAAAAAAGGTTATCTTCCATTTAATTCCACTTAATTATTTTGGTATCCATGACAGATACGTATTTCGACTACAATGTGCAGTCTTCATCAGTATCATTCCCACTAAAGAACTTATCAAAATCTAACCCCCTTAAGTACTCATCCCCTAGGTATAAAAGTCAAGATCACAGGTATATAAATGAAACTACAATGTGTTGAATCGGAACCTACCTAACTAATTAAAACCAAAGATTTAAGTAAGCTAAAGGAGAAAAATCTATTCAACTCTCTCATAAGGAAAATCCCAAAGGCTTGGTAGCCATCATAATGAAGTAATGAAAATGGGTTGTTAGCGGAATGCTTTAATAAAACAGCAAAAAAGGTTATCTTCCATTTAATTCCACTTAATTATTTTGGTATCCATGACAGATACGTATTTCGACTACAATGTGCAGTCTTCATCAGTGTCATTCCCACTAAAGAACTTATCAAAATCTAACCCCCTTAAGTACTCATCCCCTAGGTATAAAAGTCAAGATCACAGGTATATAAATGAAACTACAATGTGTTGAATCGGAACCTACCAAAGATTTAAGTAAGCTAAAGGAGAAAAATCTATTCAACTCTCTAATAAGGAAAATCCCAAAGGCTTGGTAGCCATCATAATGAAGTAATGAAAATAGGTTGTTAGCGGAATGCTTTAATAAAACAGCAAAAAAGGTTATCTTCCATTTAATTCCACTTAATTATTTTGGTATCCATGACAGATACGTATTTCGACTACAATGTGCAGTCTTCATCAGTGTCATTCCCACTAAAGAACTTATCAAAATCTAACCCCCTTAAGTACTCATCCCCTAGGTATAAAAGTCAAGATCACAGGTATATAAATGAAACTACAATGTGTTGAATCGGAACCTACCTAACTAATTAAAACCAAAGATTTAAGTAAGCTAAAGGAGAAAAATCTATTCAACTCTCTAATAAGGAAAATCCCAAAGTGATTTTTTCTTGAGTGATTTTTGACTTGAGTGATTTTTTTCCAGGAGGTTATACCATAGTGGTCTAAGACTAGAAGGTCCCGAAGAAACGTGCTCAACTTTTTGGCTCAGCTCTGGTACTATCTTCGGTCCCAAGCTAATCGATTCACCCCTCGAAACATAGGAAAATCCACGAACCCCTCATTTTATTTGTCAAACTTTCATAGTGAATCAAAACAAACATAGTGTAGTACTAGAATTTTGACTAGAATGGGGTACGTTAATCGATTTGCTTGGGCCTATAGGCTAGTCAAGTAGTGAGCCAATTTAAAATCGTTAGTTTCCACCGGTTGGTTATACTTAGCATGCTGAGAGACGAACCAGCCCAAGGCTGAAAGTCTCTTGAATAAAGAAAAAAAAAAAAATAACAGCATGCTAAAAAAGTGAGTAAATGTGACTCAGTCCATGAATTATTTGTTCTGTCCGTGATGGTAATTTTTTTCTGTGTGACAATGGGCGCAAGAGGATTAAACCAAGTAGCCCCAGTTTTATGCTTTCGTAGTTCTTTGCATTCCATTCTGGCGTGAAAATCCGCAAAATTATGGACTGAATGCATTTCCCTCTAGGTGCTTTCAGAAAGAGTGATTGCAAATTCCTTCTTACACTAAAATGAAAAATGTAACATTTTCGTACAGTTCTCCGCATATAACTAAATAGACTGTAATAAGGCCACCGGTTCATATTTAAATCAATTATACAATTTTAAGGATAGCTGAATTTCCCAATTTGGCAATGGAAAAATTGTTTTCTACCAATACATTTCCATCAAAACTTCTCGAATGAACAATACAGTGAGAATGAAAGCAATTCATACTTCTTGCCATCATTTGATTTGCGAGTAGGCGTCGGGTTGAAGTCCAGTTCCAAAGATCCAAAGCTATAGAATTTAAAAAAATCAAGACCAACAATTGAAATGGCCTTAACTCCATTTTGTAAACAAACCTTGTAAGGCAATTTTCTCGCGAACCGAAACCTTCATTCGCAAACCTAAACCACAATCGGATAGAGGAGAATTTCCCCTACCTGTTCATTTTGTTGGTTTGCCTTTGCGGACTTTGGTTCGCGAGAAAATGGCCTTACAAGGTTTGTTTACAAAATGGAGTTAAGGCCATTTCAATTGTTGGTCTTGAAATGTCTTCATTCAATTGATTGGCAATGCAAGATGCCATCTCGCATCTCAAATCTTTCAATCTTAACATTCTTCGGAGTACACATGTTGCTCCGTATTCAAACATGGCAAACATTTACGTTGCTAATTTGTGAGTGTAAACAGCTCAGGCTGGAAGTTGCAGGCCGAAGGGTCTAATGGGTTCTGCAAACGACGATGATGAGTGGGTCTGACATAGTTGGGTCGAACCTGATGTGCAATATTGTTCTCGCAAAAAATTACGACGCCTTTTTTTCCGATAGTAACCTACACAAGGCTCGTCCATCGTTGCTTTTTCCATGGCAAAGGAAGCGAGCAGCCCAAAGTAATTTCATGCTACCGTGAAGTGGAGTGAGTCCCTTCGGAAAAGAGGTGTTTAATGTGATCTTTCATGGTAGAGTGGTTGAAAGCTGACGGAATAGGAAATGGGTTTTGTATTCAGAGGACGGTAACCTTTATAATTAGAAAAGGACCGTGAGGGCTAAGGAGTAGCAGTAGGTAATTAAAAGCGTTTAGCAATTATTGAGATTAGGCCCTGCAGAGGGGTTCCCTTTTGTGCTCAATATGCTTGGGTCCCATGTTTTCGTTGAGTGGTCGAGGAAGGGGAGGCTTATTATCATCTAATTATCGGGATCAAACGAGAAAGTTGAAGGAGATTGAATGGAAGCGATTTCAATCTGATGGTCATTAGCCATTAGACATTTGTTTGAAATGGTTCATTTTATTCGTTTCTCACTTCGGTTCAGTAGCTAATTTCAAACAATTTTATTTTATTCTTCCCAACAGATTGGTGTGGTGATGTACCTGTTATACCGTTTGCTGGGCGTCAGCACCATTATAGGATCGTTTGTTTGCATCATCACCATGACTCCCCTTCAATTTGCCATTGGAAAACTGATGTCAGCCAACTCGAAAAAGACCTCGGTAAGTGAGGGCTTCCGTATTAAGAAAAATCATTACCGTGTCAAGAAAATCTCTACACAAGCATGAAAAGATCCATTTAATAACACAAATGTAGGACATTCCTTTTAGATCGCCTATTCATTGAATGGTACTCTAGGTATTCCAGTTTACTGTTTTGCTCAATCTTTTTGTTAACATGCTCTTCCGGTAGGACGCATTAATCAATTCCATTTCCATTGCGATTGACCCTTACTGCACTATTGCAGGAATGCACTGACGAACGGCTTCGACGAATCAACGAAGTGTTGCTGGGAATAAAATTAATTAAACTCAGCGCCTGGGAAGGGGTTTTCCGAGAGAAGATTGCACACGCCCGTCGGAAGGAGCTCAAGCATCTGGATCGGGACTCGTGCTATTGGACGATGATGAGTGAGTATATTTTTTTTTAACGGATCGATGCTGGATGAGTATTTTCAACTTTCTTCGGAGACGGAGTTAGAAAATGTAGAGTTTTAGAAAAAAAAGGAATTAATTTTCAAAACACGGATTTGATTGTCTAGTAGGCGAAACTTTTACAAGGGTTCTTAAAGTTTGAATGACTCAGGCATCTTTTTTTTATGTCTTGAATACATGTTGCTGATGAATTTCTCTTGCAGGAACTGATAACACATTAATATCTTAATGGCGTATGATACCTTATTTTGGTATGCTTGTGGTATAAAACCTTTATTTGATATTATTCAGTTATTCAAATATTTGGTCGAATATCAAATAAGTAACAAATCGTGATCTTTAATTTTTAAGACAACAACACCTAAAAGAGTTATTGGATAAGACATTATAAATAACAAACTATGGTATTCTGGCATCAACAGAAGCGTCTGTTATCCGTCAGCTAATGTCATAACTAAATTATTTATTAGTTCGTTATTCGTAGAACATTATTTTTTTTGTATTATGTTTGGTAATTTACCACTTTTGTCAGACTCATCAATACCATATTTACCTCTCGGTGTGCATCACGCTATCAACTGTATGTATGGTCGATAGATGCTACCGTTTCGATGCGTTTTATTCTCTGCATGCTGCTCGATTGTTGACTTTTGTCACTTCTATCGACGATTTCTCGTAATCAACAACTCAATCATACAAATCAACATTGTAAACAGATGGGTGATTAATTAAACTATAAAGCTGGGTAAGGGTTGAATCACACGCCCGTCAAAATGCCTTAAAAAGCTCAAAATTTATATTATTGTTAAGCTTTCAGCTAATTTGGCTTTTGTTAAAGTCTAGAATAAAGTTATATCCTAACATGTCACCCTTCATCGTCATCCTCATTCTCCTTTATAATCATTTATACATTTCCACATTTTACTAACACCAATAACCCTGTTGGAGCGGAGTTTATATAATGGACATTTCTGTAGAAGCTAATAAACCTTGGTTTTGATTATTATTGTTAATGATAACTCTATCAATCATAACACTCGTATTCAATGGCCATCCTAAACACTTTGCAGGTATCATCGAATCGCACTTCTTACACCTTTGCTCAGTTTATGCAATATTTTATTTATGACAAAGAACTATTACAACAATTTGATTATATCTTTCACCGGACTGGTTAAGTTCTACTGCTAATTTTCGGACATTTAACGAAATTGATGCATTTTAAGGCGTTAACTTCTCGAACTCTTCCAAACGAACGAAACAACAGTTAAATAAAATGTTTTCATACTATAAAGCTACAGGCACGCCAAAATATAAATATTGTTTTGCATTCCAATTTTTATTCTATGGATATCACAGTGCCAAAACCAAAGATACTTACTTTTGCATCCTGCACAACCCTTGTGGTGCATAGGGCCAACGAGAAAGATTACCATCCTAGGCGGTTGCTCGTTTTTGACTTGACCTGGTCCTAGGTTAGATTCCTGTCGTTTTATTTAGCTTACAGGAAGCTTTATTTCCTTGTTCAGGCTCCACCGTCATGAGCTCCAGGGTCTGCCTCTGCTGCGATGTCCTGCCGGGCTCAAATCCAACGCTTGTTTGCAGATTTCATTTCCGTCCCTTCGTAGTGTGCGGCTGACCCATCTCCACGTACGGTCTCGAATTTCTGTTGATATCGCCTTCTGATGACATCGACCATGCAGCTCAGCATTCAAGATCCAGCTGTGAGGCACGAATTATATTGCTCAGGCATTGGTTGATGAATACTTGCAGCTTTTGAGTGTTCTCCACTGATACTCACAGACAGATTTCACGTTTGAATTGAAAATTCGTGTTTTGGTACGTTGACTTAGGGGAAATGGATGTAATGTCGGTCTAAATGCCCCTAATTTGGGCCCATACATAAATTCAGCAATCGGCTAAATTTTCAATTTAAATTTCAAATTGATAAATAGCAGATTTTTAGCGATGGGTCCAATCTTAGATCTATAGGCGAACATTAGAGCCATTTCCCCTGTCTGTTTAGATTGTCATACATTTCGTAAACACGCAAAACCAGTCCAAGCCTTCTTGATTCGTGCTCCTATATCGCTGTTGGTCCCACAGTCTGATGCTATCTGGCTGCCAAAATATTGGAAATTTTAGACATTCTCCACTGCTTGCCCGCTACCGTAAAGGTTGAAGGGTTGTCTGTGTTGACGTTGATGGTGAGACCCGCTGCAGAGGAGCGTTCGGCTAGGTCGTTGAGCTTTTTTTTTACCTTCTCTGTTCGGGTCACAATCACTGTAACCAATATAGTAATCTTTTGTGATATGTTCGTGTCGTTTGTTTAGTGCATGTTGTAGTACCTCATTACTATGGAAAAGTAATGAGGTATTCGTTTCGATACAGTTAAACCATACATACTTGATCTTCTCACAAGAAACCTCATTCAATTGTGATGTTCTGCATCGTTCGAAGCGTTCTGAGACCTTTCCAACGATGCGCCTTCTCATCAATCCAAATAGTTTCATGAGAATCCTATTTCAATTGAGATTTTCCGTATCACTTTAAAAGTTCTGGGACCTCTCCAAAGATGCGAACTCTCATAAATCAAAATAGGTATCACATGAATCCTTATTCAATTCAGATGTTCCGTTTCTTTGTAAAATTGTGGGATCTCTTCAAATATACGCCTTCTCAGCAAGCAAAATAGGTCTTCTTAAAGAGAAAAACAAGCTTGATGATATTGACATTTGACCACGTATCGGAACCCTGATCCGAACATTTTCTTGTTTCCAATCTCGAGGTTCATAGCAGTCAACAAGAAAAGCTTAGGGTCAAATTTCGATGTGGTAGATCTTACATCCCGTAACGTACCACGTAAAGCTGATCTACCCACGTTACGGGTCGTTGAGCTTTCTCTGCATATCAGAGTGCCGTTTTTCTAATAGCGCAACATCATCAGTCGAATCGAAGTCGTTGAGGTGCTTTTTGTGATAGGCTTCCAAAGCAGCCCGTGGTTCAGTGCACGGCCAATTGCACCTACAATGATCTCATCCATTACGATGAGGAACAGTAGTGATGATAGTATACATCCTTGCCTCACATGTGTGACTACCAGGATAGGGTCGGACAAGGCTCCGTTATGACCCTACACGTGAAAGCCTCGTACTGCGCTTTGATGAGTTTAACGATTTTATCTGGAACTCCTTTGCGTCTGAGGGCGTCCCACAGATATTCGTGATTGAGTCAATCGAAAGCTTTTTCGTAGTCAATGAATACCACATAGAGGGACTCTTGGAATTTGTTGACCTGGTTCAGGATTATGCGGAGCGTGAGAATATGGTCCGCACAAGATCTTCCGGCACGGAATCCTGCCTGCTGCCGCCGAAGAGTCGCGGCGGTCTTGTCCTGCATCCGATTTAGGATAACTTTGGACAGAACTTTGCACTTACACACAGTAACATAACGCCTCGCCAGTTGTCAGTTCCAGAGAGACCAAAGAAACCATTTCAACTTTACTGCTTTACTAGTATAATTGAAAAAGCGTTGCCAGACGTATTGCTTCTTGCAATGAATTTAAGTTTAAACTTAAGTTTAACAAAATTTTCAAGTAAGCATGGATGAGTGGATGTATATTATGGCAATTAAATATAAGAAACTGAATAAATAAATAAAAATCAACCATTTTAGGCATTTTACCGTTCCAATTAAAAAAGTCACAGAAGATTGAATTAAACACTAATAGGAAAGATGGCAGCAGTGTACGTAACCTACACTGAAAAAAGTTTTCACTTAGGTTCTATTAGGAACGCACATAATATTTTTCCAATAACAAAAATAATGATTGTTATCTGAATATCACATAGCATAAGAACTTCTATATGAGAAATCATATAGATTTCATTGGACACATAACGTTCATGTGATTTACTGGCGTAATTTCCAATTATAGGATCACATATTTTCCACTGGTTATGTGATTTATTTTATGAGTGTATCATTCGCTTTCCCTCTCAACTCTGCTTCCATCCTCTTTACTACGCTGGAGTGGGTGTCCGTACCTTAATCCTATGGCTTATAGATATAACCTTATATTTTGGGCATTTCTTCAATCCGATGAATTTGTTTGGCTCCGACGGCTTGGTTGGCATGATGAATCCTGATTAATGTGGGCGTCTTAGTGGAATATCTATATAAAGAGAGAGAAGGATTAGTAGTTTCCATTTAATTATACTACCTTATTTGCTTATCCTTGACCGATACGCCTATTTCGTCTACAATGTGCAGACTTCTTCAGCGTCTAGTACTAATACTCGACTGAAGAAAAACATTGCATTTTACCGAATATATATTAACACAGGTACATTTTCACTTAAAAGCTAGGTAAACTTAAATTTAATTTCCTGTAGGAGCAGGTACTCCTCTGCTTACTCATTGATGTGACCTAGGTAGTAACTTGAAAAGCCATGTCCGGAGTGATTTGAGATTTGGGCGTAATTGCATTTGTAAACAAACACGTCAATCACCGATTTCTCGCGAATAAAAGCTTAATCTCGAAAACTAATAACTAATAAGTAATAATAAACTAATAATATAGGAGTTATTCCTCTATCATTTGGTATAGTTTGTTTATGAGATTGAGCTTTAATTCAAGAGACATCGGCAATTGACGTCTTTGTTTACAAAAGCAATTTCGCCCAAATCTCAAATCACTCCGGTTGTGTGTCCGTTTCCTTGATTCCTGTTGAGTAAAGTTGAATTCCGTTGTTTGTTGATTTCGAGGCTCTCTGCAACATCCAGTTTCGATGGTGTAGATACGTTTCGTAAAATCGTGATGTCCTTCGTCGATAGTTGTTGGTCCTCTGTGAAGATTAAATCTAGTTGCTAAAGGTCTCTTGGTTTGTTCTACGTTTACTTTGTTACAATTATTACAGTTTATTTTATCAACACCTGCTTTACCTAAAACATTAACTGGGTCTTAAGTGGATCCTAACAATGATTTCAACTGGTTATGTATCTGGTGAAAACTAAATCTAATCAGAATTGTTTTAACTGTGGTCTTAGCTTACAAGTAATATCTTGATCAAATGGAACGGACACTCGTTTCAAGGGTTCAGATGCTGCGGTGAGGGTTGTAAATAATATCCTCTGTAGAATTCTCGCTTTTTTATCGATGATTGCCTGGATTGTGGTCTCCTTGTATCCGTTGAGTCTCGCTGTTTCGAAGATGTACTGTAATTCCTTAAACTTCCCTGTATCGCTGGGTGGAAGAGTCTGCATCCTGTGTCTGCAGAGCTGAGCCAAAAAGTTGAGCACGTTTCTTCGGGACCTTCTGGTTACCTCTATGCTACTAGCATAGAGGTAACTCTAAGACCAGAAGGTCCCGAAGAAACGAGCTCAATTTTTGGCTCAGCTCTGGTACTATCTTCGGTCCCAAGCTAATCGATGTACCCCTCGAAATGTAGGAAAATCCACAAGCCCCTCATTTTATCTGTCAAACTTTCATAGCGAATCAAAACAGACATAGTGTAGTACAGGAATTTCCACTAGAATGGGATACGTTACTCGATTTGCATGTGACCAATAGGCTAGTCAAATAGTGAGCCAATTTAGTTTTGTTAGTTTCGAATTGAATGTTGCTACTAGTGAGTATATGAGAAATTCTCAAATTTGAGTAAATAGAACTGAATTTTGGGACACAAATACTCACGAGTAAGTAATTATTAATGCCGTAGTCAAATGTAAACTACTAAAAGCGATTTACTGAAAATTACCTTATTCAACGGAACATAGTCCTCTCCAGGCGGGTTCGTATTGGTGCGATTTGCGTGGGGAGTAGGCTGTCAAATACGAACAATCGTCGCCTACCTCGGATAACTGGTTCCAAACGTAAACAAGCCATAAGAAACCTACAGCGTTTGTTTACGTTTGGAACCAGTTTCATACAAGATGATCAGTAGGCTGATTTGACAGCACGTCCCCCCCAGGGTATTACATCAAGAGCAAATTTTCAAAGTGTCAATCGATGCTCCTGCTATTACACTAAACACTATATACTGTTCGAATATAGGATCACATCCCATTTTTAAATTTATTTACCAGTCGAATTGCTTTTTGACGTAACCACCTTCCGATCAAAATAGTTTTCGATGTTACTTAAGTCATCCGATTTCTATGGAGATGCCGTTTGCCTTAAGTAACAGCACTGAGAAACCCGTGGAAGACGACCATTTTCTGCTGGAACGAATGGTTGGAAGTATAGGGGATAACTTTTTTTGGTGCTTGTTGGTTTCCTGTAAATTTCGTCTTCAAGCGAAGAAGATGATGACGATTCCCTGATGACTAGAAGATCGAGAAATGCGAGTTTCTCGTCTTTTTCTACCTCGTGAGTGAATTTGATATCCTTGTGAATTCTGTTGATCTCATCTAAAATTTGTGGATGGGCTTCCTTTTTTAACTACGCTGAAGATATCGTCAACAAACCTCCACCAACGGTTTGGTAATAGTCCTTTCTCCTTCAGAATTGTCTCCAAGTTGGACATGAAAAGTTCACACAGGAAGGGGGATAGAGGGTTTCCCATTGGGGCTCCTTTCATCTGCTTGTAGAAGTTACCTCGGAAAGAGAAGTAGTTCTCTTCCATACAAAGGCGGGTCAGCTTAAGGTACGTCCGAACCTTGTTTCTCCATGCTGCATCCTCTCGTTGTGTTAATAGCCAGTCCTCCAAATGGTTGATCGCTTCATTGACCGTACGCTGGGAAAAAGAGCTGTGACGTCGAAAGATACCATAATCTCGTGCTCGTTGACGTCTACTGTAGATTGTAGTTGCTGGGCAAACTCCTGGGTGTTACTAACTGCTTTACTCTGGAACTGATTCGTCATACTCTGGAACTCTGTGACTAGCTACTTCGCTATCGGCGTTTCCATCATTGCTCATAGACGAATAAAACATAAAATTCTTTCTTCATTGGAAAACAAAGTTTTTGAAACTTTGGGAGTTTCTGTCGAAGCTTAATTTGGACAACTTACGTTTATATCTGAATATTTGCCATTCCAATGCGTAGGCCAGAAAAAGAATTTTCTCAAGGTTGACCTTCAGAAACTTACCGTCATAGGTCTAAATTCTTCATTATTGGTGATTTTAATGCAAAACACCGCTCATGGAATAATGCTCAATGCAATTCCAATGGTAATATTCTGTTTGATGATTGTTCTGCAGGTTATTGCCCTATTCAATATCCAAACAGCCCAACATGCTTTTCTTCACCAAATGATTTGGTCTTAACTGATTCATGTCAACTTTGTAGCCAATTGGTTACCCATGCTGACTTCGGTTCTGATCACCTTCCAGTAACTTTTGAAATATCCCAAGAAATAATTTCTAATCCCAACAGTTCTACTTTCAATTACCACACACTAATCGAGTCAGTACGGTTTTACCGAGTTTTTGAATTGCGGAACTGTTCGGTAAAAGTTTAAAAATCTGTGGAAAATTTATTAATGAGAACATTTGTTCTGAACTTGTACATAATTAGTTCTGTTAACCCCATTTAATGATAGAAAATAAAATTGATCGATTTCATTGATTCCTTACGGATAACGGTCATTTGAATTTTTACCGACTTTTTCAGCAATTCAAAAACCCAGTAAAAAAATACTGACTCCTGTAAAAAAATCTTAGTGTGCATACAGATGATTGGGAGCAATATCGAACATTTATGGAATATTGCTTGGGTCCAAACATTCCTTTGCAAACCACATATAAAATTAATTATGCTCTTGAATCTCTGACTACTTCTATAATTGAAGCAAGAGTTGCCTCAGTACCAAAATGCGAGGTTAAATTCGATTCAATTATAATAGACGACGATCTTCAGTTCTTGATCCGTCTGAAAAATGTCCGTAGGAGACAATATCAAAGAAAACGCGATCCTGCCATGAAAGTTATCTGGCGGGATTTGCAAAAACAAATAAAAAAGCGATTCTCTTCCCTGAGAAACAACACTTTTGAAAATAATGTTAAATAATTAGACCCGAGTTCCAAACCCTTTTGGAAACGCATATTTTTTTAGAAAAAACCTCAAAAGCTTATTCCAGCGTTAAAGAAGGTGGTAAAAGTTTGTTTTCTCAAATACATTGGGTCTAGAAAATCATCTCGAGAAGTTTTTTACAAAAATATACATAAATCCAACCTTACCTTAAATGTAAGAGAAATTTGTTTTTCGTGTCCAGCTGGTAGCTACACACTTAGAAATAACTACTGTTCCACGAGATGTAATCTATACTGGACATAAATCATGTAACGTAAACAAACATTTCAAGTAAAAATTTATTGATAAACCAACACGAATATTCACATTGCTAAAGCTCCGTTGGAGTGGATTTCAATCAGCACTGAACTTTTTTTTTTCATCAAAAGTTTGGCGCGATTGTGCTCCGCTTGTGTGCTCGATCGCTTGAAGATTCCCACAATGAGCAAGCAAATAGCTAGCTTGGCTTCAATGCCAGCGTTGCCGCCGAATGCAAGCAATGAGGCAAGAAGTTTACTTCGTGTCGTAAAGGGTCGTGCAAAATAAGACGAATGATAAATATTTCCAATAAACCGTACCGACAACGACAGTGACGACGACAGCAACGACGACGTCATCCAGTTAAATCCTTTACCAATCAACACAATGTGCTGTAGCCCGCCTTGGCACGGTTTCATCGTTTGCAGCCCGCAAACAAGCGACTGATTCTTGTGGAGGACAATTTCCCAGCAAGATGCGAATGCTGTACTCGGGTACCCTGCCAGAGCTTATGTGCGTGCAGCGATGAGGTCACGTAGTATCTGACTTGGAGTGCCGACGGAACCGATGAGGAGATAGCTGTAATTACAGCTTTGTCTGGTGTGGGAGGGCTGAGGGAGGGCGATATAATAGCCGAAAAAGGAAACGCCTGATTAATGGCAATCGATTTTTCGTGACTAAATCCATGGGCTGAAGAATGTTTGTACAAAGGATAATGTGATTGAATTGGATGATTAACTGACGTAGCGATTGAATCGGATTATCAGGTATTAGATTAGGGAATCAAGTAGAATGGCATTACATTATAGGCAATTTAATCACCGTCTCCGGTAAAGTTTATCCATGTTTAAGTACCGTTTTGGATCAATGTAGCTTGTTGTAGCCCCCCACATAAATATCCAATGTCTAATTAAAAAGTTGCTCGCGATAGAAAGCCGATAACTCCTCATGTTCTCACATTTTCTTCTCTTCCTCCGGATTCAAATTTAGTGCTGCTCACGCATATATCCTCGGTGTTGATAACTTTCGTGACGGTGGCCGTTTTCATCCACTTGGAGGCACCCCGGGAGGACGGCGAGCCTCAGGACGGAAGGATCGAATTTACCGCTGCCCGTTTGTTTGCATCGTTGGCACTGTTTAATCAACTGACGGTGCCACTGTTTATCTTTCCAATCACGATTCCGATTATCCTGTCGGCGGTGGTAAGCACTAGCCGACTAGAGGCGTTCCTTCGCAGGCCGGAAGTCCGAACGGTCGTGAATCGCCGGCGCTCAGCGGAGGATTTTCGTAGAAGAATCAGCAGATCACGGGGGTCGGGCAAAAGTGGCGCATCGTTGGACACGTCTACCGTGAGCCGTGCCCAGGAGGATAATGATGATAGATACCTACAGGAGGAGGAGATGGAAGAGGATGATACCAAATGGGAGCAGGAAGGTGCGATGCATTTTGAGTGCTTCGATTTGCCAGAATGCGGTAAGTGTGTTTGCCGACGATTTAGGGAGGTAATATTTGGGAATGCAAACAAGAAGTGCAATTAGTTGCACAACGTAGGGGAAATGGCTCCAATGTTGACCTATGGATCTAAATATTGGGCCCATTGTTAAATATCTTCTGTTCTTATTTTTTTTCTTATAAAAATTCGCCATCTGAGAAATACAAATGGATATTTTTAGATGCTAGAGTGAGAAATTGTAAAAATTGCTCTCTTTCGAAATTTATGTATGGGTCGATGAGTCATATTTAGGAACACTTAGGCCAACCCTATATAATGGAAAACGATGAAGCATCTTAACCATGTTTTTATATTGAAAGGGAATGAATGGAGAGCCCGGTCATCTATGAGACTCCAGGCACTATCTATTTCTCAAGTTTCTTTGTTCACCAACTATCTGTATTCTCCTTCCCTAAAACTAGAAACCAAACCAGACGACTGCCCGTTGGAAGGTGCGAAGGCAGCTGACAACGTATGTTCCGAATCATCCGAATGGGAAAGTGAAATCGAGCAAGATGAGCAATTTCGGAAGCCAGAAATAACTAGCACTGCTACCGGATCCGCTGGTAGTGCATGCTCCCCTGGTCTACCTTCAAAGGAAAACGCCTACGTCAACGGAAGCGGTTCAAATCAGCCGGAGCTGATGACCGACGACGATTTGAGAAAGAACCGCAAACCAAATCACCAAATGAAGCGGCTGCGAAGGAACAGTCAATTGACTGCGTGTACTCTATTGGGAAGAAGCCGCCTTCGACAGAAATTGAGAGATGGTAGGGTGGCTGCTAATGACGCGAGATTCGGAATGTCATCCCGAAAGGTTGGCAGTGATGATGAAGAAGATGACGGCGATGCTGCTGCTGATGATGATGATGATGCTGTTACCGTCATAGGTGGTCGTTTTCAGTGGGGTTGCTCCAGTCAGGATGCAGGTTCTGAGAATTATGAAACAGCCCTACGGATCGATCGACTCAGTGTTCCAAAAGGTATGTATAACTTTCTGTGAAACGCTCAATCTAAGCTGTTTTAAGCAAGTTCTTAAGAATCGTGTACTGATTTTGTTTCCATTTCTATCCGTTTATGTTCGTTGTGTGCCAAACGACTATCACGTACGAACGACTGAATGAAAAACTGCCAACATACATCGTCCTGGAAATCGTCTCTCACATTGGATCCCATCAGGAAAGCTCACCATTATCGTAGGCCGCAGTGGCAGTGGTAAATCATCATTACTGGCGGCTTTATTGAAGGAAATAAATCATCTGTCCGGTGAAGTGATTTGGAACAAGTGAGTATAGCAAGCAACCAACATCTGCAATGTAATATTTAGGAACCTGTTCTCAGTTGGGATGTTGGGAATGTTGTTATGATGGTTCTCTTCTTGATTGCTGTGATATGGTTTATGTCTGTCGGTGGATTACTGTTGAGCTAGAATAGACATAAATATTTTGCTTTTCGTGACTTGTCTGGGATTCGTTTTGATTTGTTTTATCTATGGAGTGAGAAGCACCGGCAAGGTATTTGCCGTGGATGATGAACTTGTATGAGCTCGATTCTCCGTAAGTCCTGTACTCTAGTTTTAATGATGTTTCTAAAAGTTTTGCAAATACAGTGATGCATAAGCAAAAATAAAAAGCTGAAACTACTCTTTGATTATAGTTTTCATGAGCTGTGTTGATTTAGGGCGGGCGGTGAACGCACATGCCATGAGCTTTTGGTTTGGAAACGTTCTCAACTTCTCAAGCCGTAGTCGCTCAATGAAAACATCCAAATAAAATATGGTACAAATTAATGAAGCAGCGTGCAGCGTTAAGCTCTAGTTGGAACGTGGTTTCCAAGGAAGAAGTGGGGAAAGTGTTGATTTAAAATTCCTGCAAATTGATAAACCATTTGTTGCAAAGAACAAAACCAAGCCCTATTCCTGATAGCAACTTTATTTGTTAATTGCAACAAGACTTCAAGATTTAATAGTGCATTAATTTTACAAATTCTTCTTACGATCAATCCAGTTTTAACCGTAATAAATCTGCGATCTTGAATGGTTTTGATATCTTCGGATATCCTACAATTTGATGCGCACGAACACTAGACTTCTTTATCGAGTTAAAGGATTAACGCGCGCACATACCGAGTCACATACGGGACTTTCTCAACTTTAGGGAGCCTAGCTGGGAGAACCAGTAGTAGGGTCGCAAAGAGAATACTAGCTTCTTATTTTGTGAAGTTATTCGATAAGCCAACTGTGAAGTCTAGATAACGGCGCCGGTGGTGTAGTGGTAAGCGTGATTACCTCTCACCCCAGCAGGCCTGGGTTCAATACCAGTCGGCGCCGCCGGGATGTTCTGAGGCATAACATCTCTGATCACGCCTTCCTTCGGATGGGAAGTAAAGCCCCGGTCCCCGGTTCATGAGTTGATGGGTCGATAGGTGGTAGGGTCCAGGTGTGGGAGCTGCCTTCCTGGCACGTCGGTAGCATTGGTGCTCAGCACGGAAAACAAGATCGACGGAAAAAACAAACCAAAGGAAAAAAAAATATGGGTCGTGTAAAGTTGCATAATTGCATTCTTGCCCGAGCGATGGCTCGGTGCCTGGAGTGGATAATTTATTAGCATGGTTCATATTGATTGGGGTTTTGTTAGCTATGTGAGCTATGTTTTTAGTTATGAAGATATAAATTTTGGTTTGGAATTATAAATGCTTAATTATTTATAACTAATTCTAACCGAATTTTGCACTCCACAGCATATAGCTGGGAACATTCACCTACCTCATCTTGTTTACTATTTTTTGAATTTTACTTTTTTTTGTGTGAGGTTAGGCTCGGTGGAACTCTACTTAAAATTAATCACTTTTGTTTATGTTTTGACAAGTCTATTTTTGTGTACAATGCTAGTTTTTCCTGTATTAATCTGTTTGATTTCACAATTTGGTTCGGTAATTGATACAACAGTATAGGGTCCAATATAGAATGAGTCTAGTTTGCGTCTATTTTCATTTTTTATGTATACTGTGTCGTTAATAGATATTATAATAGGATTTGTAACTTCATCGTATTGCTTTTTTGTTTGAGATTTATGTTCTAATAGTTTTTGTTTTGCGATTTCGTGAGATAATTTAAGTTTGTATTGTAGTTCATTCTTGTAGATTTCGAAATTATATATTGGTTCTTTGTTGTTTTTGATGCTTCTTGTGGAAGATTGGCTTTTCTTCAGAAAATTAATTCAAACGGTGTATAATTATGATCGGTGTGTGGGGTTGTGTTGTAAGAAAATTCATAGTATTTTATCCAATCATCCTAATCTGATGGTGAATGATCGCAGGTATTTGTTAAGACACCTGTGATTTCTCTCCAATGATCCAATTGATTCGGGGTGATAAGGAGTTGAAAATGTTTTCTTGATTTCCCTCCCCTTGGCTAGTTTTTGCACCTTGCTGTTGGTGGGCGGGCTTATTTCATGCTTTATAGTGGAGTGCTGGAGACGGTAGGTTTATGGTCGGCGTTGCTGGCTCATGCCGCGATAGAATGGCACCATGGGCAGGCAATGGGGATTACTAAGCTTTCCCTCTCTGATAAATCACTGCATGAGAGAACCAAAGATCTAGTCTAGCAGTGATAGTATCACACTTGTTACTCCTTTGATTGAGAGCCACGTCGTAGTACGCTTACGTATAGGCACTGACGTTGGGTGTGATACTGAAGGGTTTTGCCGCAAATCACTCTTATTTTATTTATTTTTACGCAGATAGATTTATTTGGGTTTGCAAGGGAATTTTACTATTGAAATATTTCAGAAAGTGCCCATCGGTGCTCCTTCTATTTGCGTGACAAGCTTTCATTGTTGTTTTCATTGAGGTATTACTCAGGGAACAATGTTAAACACCATTTTGGTACATGGTATTGTAACTAATCTTATATGTGCGTCATTTTGATTTGGGATAAGTGTTTGAACTATGGCTCGAGATTTCCACTGTGGCGTGCTTCTATTGTGACATACCCATATGTATTTTTGTGGTGTGACATAGTGGAAACGTGAGAGCGTAATTGGAACATATACCCTATATAATTTAAAAATCAGCTAGGAAACTAATTTCAAAATGAAGCTTTTTAGTCGCATGAAGGTTTTACCTGGGTCGAACTACGATATAATAAATAGGTATAGGTCAAAATCAAAAGTACTTGAAACACGTTTAATTTTAGATTAGAAGCACAAATGCAGGTACTTAATAAAGCATGGGTTATGATTGATTAGGTGAATTAGAGCTTTTAATAATTTATTAAATAAGACTAATGAGATATCATCATCATTAAAAAAAACTTAAATAAGAAACTTAAAAAAATCTAATGACATTAAGTAGATTAACAAAAGAATTAAAATGCGGAGGGTCCGCTTAGGGAGGCAATTAACCTTTAAAGTTGTAGAATAAATCTTCTTATTTAGTCTTGAACTTTAAAAAGAAAACGCAGGCAGACCAATAGCATTAAGCAGATTAACAAGGAGAGGAATAGTTTAGGAAATAAGTAAAAGAAGAGGTAGGTGACAATAAATAGCTTTTAAACTTTTGGAGGTATTATATTCCCCTGAGTTTGTTGTACTCGATCACTATATTATTCTCTCAATACGCGTAATCTCTTATATATGCGGTTAAAGCATTTGAGTTGACTTATTTCTTAGTGTTCAAGTACTTACATTTTTAAACAGCAGTCAATGTTAATCTATGAACTAAACCATACGTAAAATCGATCTTTCCTTATGTGGTATTGATGCATGTTTAACTTTTCGCGGCTGTCGGAATCAACGCGCCTACGTCTACGGAGCTTACGCAGAAGTGATTCGCAATGCAGTAGAGCTCACCAAATGTTTTTTTTTTAGCTTCTGTAGTATAGAATTTGTTCGGTACGGTCGCGAAATCTTGAAATGATTGATACGTGCGGTAAAATAACTAAATTGAAACAAAGCTCAACAGTAAAATAAGTTGAATATTTAGGGAGGAAACCAAAATTAATCAACTTGCCAAGATAGGCTATCACGTTTATTTTGGTGGCACTCTTTAAGTGATAATAAGTTGTTTTTTTCTCTACGGTTGTTTCGCGTGGCGTTCACAATTTGCGCGATTTTCGTATCTTACGTAATTTAGATGTTTAGCTATAAACGGTTTCACTGACTCGAGGTCGTTTCTTAAGCGGTGTTGGTACAGGTTAAACCTTTGCCGACTGTCGGATCCAAAGCGCCCACGTCTACAGAGCTTACGCAGAAGTGATACGCAATTCGGTAGAGCTTGTCAAATGCTTTTGAGCTTATAGAATTTGTTCGGTGCGGTCGCGAAATCTTGAAATGATTGATACGTTCTTCAAATTAACTAATTTGATACAAAGCTCAGTAGTAAGTAAGTAGAATATCTAGGGAGGAAACCAAAATTAATCAACTTGCCAACATAGGCTATCACATTTATTTTGGTAACACTCTTGATAATAAGCCTTTTTTCTCGCTTCGGTTGTTTCGCACGGCTTTCGGAATTCGCGCGGTTTTCGTAATACCCTGGACAGACTATGGCTTATATCATGTAATATAGGCTGTCTTGCAATGAGCACTCATACATCTAGTTTTCACTGGAAATCCTATGTATGAGTGCTCATTGCAAGACAGTCTATATTACATGATATAAGCCATAGTCTGTCCAGGGTATAACTCACATAATTTAGATATTTCGTTCGAAACGGATTTACTTATTCAATCGGTTTACTACGCGGATGTATCTACGCGCACACGTCACAGCATTTTTTAACTATCTTGAAACAATACATACGGAATCCAGTGTTCAAGCGGCCAACATAGGCTAGTACTTCTGCTGTATTGTCAAAGATAGAAGCAAAATTCATTCAAATGGGTCAAGTCTTGAAAATTAAGCTGTCACGCAGCTCCAGCTTGATACCCGAAAAAAAAAATGTTTTCTTGATTTGAAATAGATTGCAAATTTGTTCAATAATCTCATTTTTGTATTCGGTTCCTTGATCAGATCGCATTTTGATTTTGCTCTAAAGTGCCTAGATCCTTCTCGGCTACAACCCTGTATTTTCAAGATTTAAAAAAATTTCAACTTTCAGAAGAGATTACTCCACAACCAAATTAGCTATTTTTGATCTTAGAACGACAATTTGAAGTTTTTTTTTAATGTTGATTCTTACAGTTGTACTCAGATTTTATTTTTGTAATAGTCATCACAGGAAACAGGCTGATTACCGGAAGGTATCCAAATTGTCAAAAAAGTGTCCTATTTTCACCATTGGCGGAATTTTAAATTTCTCAATTTTTAGAGCTCAAATTTTCACATACCGTACCATAAAACTCTTCTACTTGATGTGTTTCCAAGGGCAAATTATTTGGGCAAATAGTTTTTGAGATATGACCAGATGAGTGGGTGATAGTTTTGAGCTTTTCTGGTGTAAAATCAATGCTATTTAATATTTAGTATTTTTTTATTGAATTTCTTCACGGCGATGGCACAATAATATTATTATGTATTTTTTACATGTTCTGGGCAGGATTATCACTATATGAAATCATAACTAGTGCATTTATTTATTTCTGTCCAGACTGATGTCATACTGGAATTTTTCTGCGTTGTTAGAATTGCTTATTTGTATGAAGGCTTCATTTCATCTGAATAAAAAGGGTGCATTCGATAAAAATGACACAAACATATTTACTCACCAAAATTAAACCGATTATCGGATTTTCTTGAAATTTTCAGGGAATGAAAAACTACTAATGAGTTATGATTTACAAAATTTTTTTTATTCAATTTCGTCTTCCATCCAACCGATTTTCCCAGAGTTTTTGTTGTTTTTACCCAAATTTTCTTCAACTCCAGCTCCGTTTTAATAGTTTTGAGATGTTTGTGTCCAGCATTTTTCAATTGAGCGAAGGCTCCAACACGTTTTGAGCGTAGTGGCAGGATGTTAGATCAGGTCCAACAGAGTTGATCCTTTGTGCTTCCTTATGAATGGGATAAACCCCAAATTGTTACTAGGGCAAGCAAAAAGCCACTATTGCACTTTTAAACCACTGTGTAATCGCCAGTAGTGACAAATTTTTTCCTCATATCATATCATAACGCTAGTTGAAACATCCACTGAGTGTAATTTTATAGCCACGAAACATAATCTCAAGTCAGTCCCATCTGTAAACAACTGGAAATGAGAAAATGGTGTTCAAAGATTTTACTAGTTTTCTGATTTTACACTTATTTTTGAGGGATAAATTAAAAAAAAACGCACAATGTGATAGAATGCATCTATGTTTACCAAAAAATATTGGATAAAATATCGTGAAATTTTTATTTTATGGCTAAAATCTGAGTGAGACTTACTTGCGGTTACATTTAACGTCAATGAGAAAAAACGTCAGTCACAATTCCATGACGATGCAGCATTAGTTTAGCACTGTATTGAACAGTAGAAACATACCATGGTCCCATAGAACGTTATTGAATGTTTTTGGATTTGTTCCGCTGGTTCCAGAGCAATGGCCGGAACATACTCCGGTGAGTATGGGTTATCATGAGACCAGAGCTTTTCATAAACGTACCAAACCCACCATGCGATAGATCACATGAGAATTCAAAAATAAGATCAATAAGAGTCATGATGAGTGACCAGCACCATGTTGGCCACACCCGGACATGTTCCGGGTATCCCCGGGAAATTGGTAAGTTCTTTTTAAATCAAAATCGCATGAGAATTCAAAGTCATTTCCACTGGCGGCCAAACTGAGTATTGTAAGAACTATATTGGCCACATCCGGACATGTTCCAGATACATTAGGGGAAGTGGACAAAATATGTCTTGAGACAAATCTTATGATGCGATGTGTTTTCTAACATTTTTAATTCTATAGAAGCAATCCTAAAAATATATCTGTGACGTTGTTTAATAGTTTACTAGCTGAGTGTGCCCGGCCTCGGGATTGAATATTTACTTAAGTTTATGCCCCGATTCAAAAAAGCATGTTATATTTTCTGTTTCATTTTTATGATAGGAGGGGTCTCGAACCATCATAAGAACCTTTCCCGGCCCCAAAAACCCCTGCATACAATTTTTCACGCCGATCGGTTCAGTAGTTTCCGAGTCTATAAGGGTCAGACAGACAGACAGAAATTATTTTTTATATAGGGAAAGGAGGGGCATAGTGAGTGGGTGGGTCATAGTGAGCTTCCTATGCTTTAACCTTGGATTTATTATGGTTTGACACAAATGAATTGGTCATGAATTAACGCCCAACCCTTCTTGGCCCTTCGTACAGCAGTATGTTGAATTCTTAATGATTACGAAAATTGATCTTGCTGTTGAATGGAACCACGTGCAGGGCAAAACCCAAGCTAGGATGGTGGCTTCTTACATACATATATACATACATACATACATACATGCATACATACGAGACATACAGAACTTGGAGAAAAAATATCGAAGATTTATAAAATGTTAATCTAATATATTCAACTGCTCGTAAAATTCAATGGCATCAAAATGAAGCGTGGGAGTGACACAAAAATATTCCTATTGGCGAACTTTTAGTTTTAGTTGTACGAAAACGATGACTGGAATGGGTCAGGGTGGTACACAATTGAGATTATACAGGTGCAGTGCATAAAGGTGGTTTCATAATAAACTTACTTTTTCGTAGTATTCATTTTCACATGAACCCTACAAAAATCAATTTGGATATGTCTAGTTCTAATGTAAATATTCAATGTTTTTTGCTCGCAGTCTTTCTGCAGTGGCGCAAATAAAAAAACATAAATGTTGGCAGAAACGATCGAAACTTGTGCCATTCAACTGATGTATTGACATGAACTTCTGCATATGTATGCCAGAGCAAACTGCATGCCACGATGATGGTGATGATGCCGATGACGACTGAAATTCCAGCTGGGATCGAAGGTGCGGGCGGAAACAGAAGCTATAAACAGACCTATCAAATTTGTTTTGAAATAAGCTGTAAATTTAAGCTCTAGCACACAAAGATTTGCCCTGGCCTGTGCACATCCATGATGCTAAAATTTCCATTCGCCAATTTCGTTAGCATCAGCAACAAAGTTCAGCCTCGGGGAGCAATTTTAACTAAGGGCCAGTTGTTGTTGTTGTGGGGAAGTCGTTATGGTCATCGGATATGGAATAGTAACCAGTAGCAATCTCGTCGACGCGAGATGAAGTGCATGTATCAGCGGATGTTTATCGCCAGAAGGCGGTGGTTGCGATGGCCAAGCTGGACCAATCTTTTGTTTGTTGTTTGAGTTGGGTCAGGGATTTTTCAGCAGGGTATGAGTTTTTTTTTTAATATATTGCTGAAACTAGGGCTTCAGAGGAAAAGCCAATAATAGGAACATGTTGAACTATCGCTGCCTGGAGATCTGTTTTGTTCTGGTGTTTGTGCAGGGTTGACGTCTCAGTGATAACATTATTTCATTAGAGTTACACAAAATAAAATGCGGTTTGAAATGTGTTACGCTATTCACTGAACTGCTGGTAGCATCAATAATTATTTTGTGTTTCAAAATGTTTGAACTATATTACACAAAATAATTAAGAGGTCAGTGAGCATTAAGTTTATGATTACAATCGTAAAAATTTGTATGTTAAAAACCCTTTATGTTTTTAAAGGAAAGCTTAAAATCATGCTTGAATTTTTAAATAATTTTTATAAATATAGTTTCCTACCCGAATTGAAAATGTCGTTTGCCCAATTCAAATTTAACAGAAAAGATTGATTTAATCGATGTGAGAAAATCAATAAATCAACAATCGAATCGGGATCATATCTAATTCCTTAATTATTTTAAAGCCATAGGAGCACAAACTTGTGCATCTCGTAGCTCCTTGGTAATTGTTGGATATTCAGTAGATGGTTTGCCAACAACAGTAGCTTTTTCTTCTGTGAAATTATTTCCTATAGTGGGAAGTCCGCACTGCATACACCGCAGGCCACAAGAGTATCCACAATTTCTATGCGTTCCTTTCTAAGGTGTCGGAGGCGAACCAGCCTAAGGCTGAAAGCCTCCTAAATAAAGCTAAATTAATTAATTAATTCTAAGGTATGGCGACCGTCACAATGGTACTGTTGATACATTTTTTTAATCTCTAATGGTTCTCGTTTTATACTGATTTTGAGCAGTTCCACGGTAAATAACGAATAGGAAAATCTAGACTTCCTCCGATTAGCACCAAACTTTGCATAACTGTGTGTTTATGTTTGTTTGGTTTAACAGGCAAATAGAAACAATTAAACATCGTTAGCAAAAATTACATAAAGCTTACAAGAAGCAAGCTAGTCATGAAAACATGGAAAACTATTTGAATATTAGCTTAATCATATGGAATTCTCGATTGATCAAAGTGAACTTAGTTACTGATGTGTGAGTGATGACGAAGTGAGTGCACGTTAAAAAATGTTTGTTCTTACATGAAAATTTTTTTGTTAGAAAAACTTTTTTTTGAGTGCTTGTCTCGAGTTGGATGGACGGTAATTACCTATCTAAAATTATCTAAATTAAAAGTCATCAATGCAACACTTTTTTGTAAGAGTTGTCATTTTCAAAAAAGTCTGACCCTTCTCAAATGATAGTCTAGATAAATTTTGAAGCACTAAGCAAGCAAAGAGGGTGCATCACCTTTTCGTGGTACGTTACGGGATGTAAGATCTACCACCAATTCCTAGTCCCGACTACTTCAAACGAGGGGAACAAGATTTTTCAGTAATCAAAGGAACACACCTTAGTCTTTGTTACATTTTATGCCTTGTTGATAGTAACAAGACTCGGCTTTGTCCACCGACAATGATCTTGAAACAAGAAAAAAAAAGAAATTAGTTAGGCTTCATATGTGATTCCTAATCTTCCATTCGTTTTTCCCTAGTTTGAAGTGGTTAAGACTAGGATTCTGATGCATGTTCATTACCGGGGTCATTTATCAATAGTGATAGAGTATTACTTAATCATTTATCAATAGTGATGGAGTAATACGACATGCGCTAAACTAAGGACACGGGATATAAAGGGTGATACGGTCAAAATTTGGTCAATATCAACTTGACGTATTTCTTTCAATTTTGCATTTAAAAAACCTGAACACCCCTCATTTTGAAGGTGTGTGTGTGTATAATGTTGCTCCTATTTAGATTTTGGAATTCACTCTTCAGTTGTCAAAATGCCGTCCAAGCAAGAAGAGCAGCGTATCAAAATTTTGCTCGCGCATCGCGAAAATCCGAGCTACTCGCACGCAAAGTAGGCAAAATCGCTAAAAGTTGCCAAATCAACCGTTACAACCCAAGTAACAATCCAGTAACCGTTTAGCATCCACTCTGATTTATGATGGTTTTATAACGGCAATGAACAATCTATTTAGTTTAAATATAGCATTTTAAAGTGTAAAACATTCCTGCTTGGTAATTCAGCCTTTTAAAACCTTTTATAGTCTGGCAAGAAAGTCGAAAACTGTCTTGTTTTAAAAATAAATTTAAAACAGTTATCAATCCCTCCTTAAAACTGTTCTGTAATTCAAGCATAAACGTCATTAGCAATTGTTTATTAATGTCATGATAAAATACTTTATAAACGTGTTCTATCATTATAAAAGTAACCATAAAACAATAAGGTTTTGCATTAGAGAAAAAAGCAATTATTGTTGCTTTTTAGCCTTTTTAAAAAGTATCATTAACTCCCCAAATACTTTGTTTACAAATTGAGCTTAAAAGATGGTTCCTTATAGTTAATAAATGCCAAATTTATGACAAGGAAATCTCGAAGGATAGACGAAGTAGGATGAAAAAATAAAGTCAATTTCAGATAAATTTACTTCTTTAGAAGAACCAGCACACCACCAACGACTGACCATCTGTCGGAGAAGAGTAAAGTGAGCGGGGCCCTCGAACTCATAAAACATTGTCTAAAGTTGAAAAACATACCAGCCTTCTCCAGATCTTGCGATGACAATCGAAATAACAACCGACAGCAAACCAATGAAACTATTAGTTAGCGGAGATCAGCTGGTTTCTGATCCAAAACAGCGATTTTATTCGGCGAAAGACTCTTAGAAATTTTATTCATCCGTACATCTCTGCATCATTGGATGGTGCACTTCCGGGAACGATTGCGCTTCCAGCTGTTCGAAATGCGAAATGTTGTAAAACAATATCGCAAACTATCTGAGTAACTGCTCCCAATCCATCGGGAGAAAACCTGGAAGAATCCTGGATCTCACAGCGCAACTATCGAAAGATAAACAAACTTTGACGTTTAACTTTTTGCAGACAACTTTGCCTCCATAAATGCTGCCATAAATCTGAACGGGTTAGGATCAAGCAAAATGGCTTTAGATAAATACAATTCAGCCTGCAAGTTTTCTTCATAAAAGCCATTTTAAAACCTTATTAATTTGTTAAGGAATTCTTGAAAGCAAAACAACTTTTTCGCAAATGACCCATGAAAATCAACTTTGATGCCGCCGCCATGTTACAATTAGTTTGCTTGTTTTTTTACAATCTTCGATTTTCAATCAATATTTCCTTATATATAACTATATTTTAGTACATTTACCAATGTGAAAACATTTAAATGCGAAAATAATAAAAAAAAATCTCGGCCAATTTAAAGAAAATATTTTTTTTTTCAATGTTAAATAATTGGTCAAATCGACGTTTTACGAGGGTGGACTTAATTTTTTCGATGTTTTCACGTACATTTCACATAAAATTTAATATGGCACTTAAAACTAGGCCTCTTAATGAGAACTATTGTGACAAATTTATATATTCAACAAGATTTTTATCCCATCAGTTTCTATTTTAATTATTTTGATAAGATCGGATTCATAAATCCATTTCTATCTTGAATGATGCTTTCCTAGTGGATTCAGCATGTGGCTAGGGGAAATAGCTCGGAAAGGGTTTTTATTGTTGCTAAATAGCTTTTACTGTAGCTTCCAAGTGGTTCTCAATGCGTTCGTCATACAACCTTTTGCAGTAAATCAATCTTGAAGAGCTTCGAGAATACACCCTTCAGAACTTTCTCCAGGGTGGGCCAACTAGACATATTCTAATCATAATGAGGTTTTGGTGGATGCATTAATTACAAAATAGCCTTGACCAGGGTTTTATGAATGTTGTTTTATAGTTGCTTTGTAGTATTTATTAAAACTTAAAATGTTACTTGGGAAATGTAATTTAAGTGTTTGGGGAACGTTTGTCGACAGCCAGGAAGTCTGGATCGGGGGGAAATCGAAAACCGGAAGCCGCTGAGACGACAAAGAGAGTTGCCGGTAGTTTCAAGCGAAACCCTAACCTCTCTCTCCGAGATGCCGCAAATAAGCTGGGTGTATCGTCTACAACCGTGCATCGAGCCAAAAAACGAGCCGGACTATCGACTTACAAGAAGGTAGTGACTCCAAATCGCGATGATAAACAAAATACGACGGCCAAAGCGCGATCCCGGAGGCTGTACACGACGATGCTGACGAAGTTTGACTGCGTGGTAATGGACGACGAAACCTACGTCAAAGCCGACTACAAGCAGCTTCCGGGACAGGAGTTTTATACGGCAAAAGGAAGGGGAAAGGTAGCAGATGTTTTCAAGCACATGAAACTGTCAAAGTTCGCAAAGAAATATCTGGTTTGGCAAGCCATCTGTACCTGTGGCTTGAAAAGCAGCATTTTCACAGCTTCCGGGACTGTCAACCAAGAAATTTACGTGAAAGAGTGTTTGAATAAACGTCTGCTGCCTTTCCTGAAGAAACACGGTTGTTCCGTACTGTTTTGGCCGGATTTGGCATCTTGCCATTACGGTAAAAAGGCCATGGAGTGGTACGCCGCCAACAACGTGCAGGTGGTTCCCAAGGACAAGAACCCTCCCAACACGCCAGAGCTCCGCCCAATTGAGAAATACTGGGCTATTGTCAAGCGGAACCTAAAGAAGACCAAAAAAACTGCTAAGGGCGAGCAGCAGTTCAAGGCAAACTGGCTTTCTGCGGCGAAGAAGGTGGACAAGGTGGCTGTACAAAATCTGATGGCAGGGGTCAAGCGTAAGGCCCGGCAATTCGGATTTGAAAAAGCGGAAGCCTAACTGAATATTTTTCCTGAATTTTATACTAATTGAACTTGAAAAAGAAATTTAATTTGATTTTTTAAATAAACGATTTCACCGATTTACACGCGTTTTCCCTTGACCAAATTTTGACCGTATCACCCTTTAAGTTTAACTACCCCATTTGCGACCTATTAAGCACAACCTGCAATTAGTCTTTCTTAATCTAGCGCAGTTTAGCACCAAACGGAATGTTATTATTACTGATGGCTTCCAAATTTATTTACATTTTGATAAAGAGAAAATAATCGTTGGTATATTATCAAAAGTCTAACACTGCTTCTTGACACCAAACTCGGCCTACGGATTCTAAACTCGGCCTAACGCTTTGAAACGCTATTGAAACGCCAATGAATTCACTTCGGCCTTTCGGATGAAGATAAAATTTGATTCGGTCGGAGCGCTTCTTTTGTTTTTGGGAATAATGGGTGCAAACCTTCATATCACGAGTTCTCATTGACTTCGTTCCGTAGCTTATTAACTAAAGTATCGTACCAAACGCATAATTGACTTGTTAACTCTGAAATCATGGATTTATTTGAAGTTTTCTGCTCGATAGGCCCAAAATGGGCGATTAGGCCGAAGTAGTTCTCTAGCCTACCACAATAGATCAAATTACTGGTCGCAGTGGTGTTAGGTCCCAAACAGAGGAAAACAGAAAAAAAGAAGCAATCCCGAGCAGGAACGAATATCTCGATACCTTGAATTGGTATGGGTGAGCCTGACATAAGAGGTAAAATGCCAAAAAATAATACCAAAAAAATGTTCCCACATTATCATTCCAATACCAAATTATGATAATGCAATACCAAAACAATACCACCCAGGAATTCTTTTGGTATCCAAAAATCAATTTTTAGTATTCACAAAGTATTTTGCATGTAATTTTTTGGTTTTATTCTTTGGTATTTTACCTCTTATATCATGCTGGTCAATACCAAATGTTGGTATCAGATCAGAATTAGGTATTCATTAGTTATTTTCTCCCGCTCGGGATGTTGCTTGTTTAGTCAAGGTTCACACATCCAGAAAGTTTAATTGAAATCTGAGAGGGTGCTACCAGCTCCGAATTGATTAAAAACTGAGCATGAAATTAAATCTTGTCCAAAAAAACCTTTTTAATTATGTGAAAACCAAATTAAAATATGACAATTTCTCATCCAGAATGTATTATAACCATACACGCAAACCAAAAATTTATTACAATGAATGTTAGTTCCATTTCCTATCATCCTCTGTTCATGAACATTGCAGCGAATGTTAGAAGTTGACCTTGCAGGCGATGTAATGGTTTTTTGCCTTTTTTATTTCGTGTTCTGTCTGTGCTTTCACAAACACAAGCAAGCATTTGCCTTGATTTTTATGTATAACATGGTAGAACGACGCACACACTTGCCTCGAATCTCTCCAACAGAAAAAAGCATACGAAGTCGAGTGTGAGAGGAAATGAGCGCTTTTTGTTTGCTTTTAGGGTATCCATATTCAGAAGCCTGGAGAGAGCCTGTGAGAAAGCACAGGTCTGATTATCGCAACGTTCTTTGTTCGAGTCCAGTCGGCAACCTTTTTCCTATGTTTTTTCGACATAATTAATTTCACTCACTAATACACTCCACATTTTTCGGTCTCCATGTGGTCTCCACTTACATCCTCTGATGATGAATCCCACATAATTGTAAGCGAATCTTACATCCACCGGTTGGGTGTAGTGTAGGTAAAAGCTACACCCAACCGGGGGATGTAAGATTCTCTTACAATTATGTGGGATTCATCATCCGAGGATGTTAGTGGAGACCAAGATGGAAAATGACAGGTGGGCAGGAACTCACGGTCTTCCAGTGTAGGTGAGTTCTTTGCCGTTAATGTTCACGAAAAATTAACTATTTTGCCATACAAAAATTCAAAACAAAAATTTTTACCTGCGGATTTGGACAGTTTTGACCTGTTTCATACGACCGGAAGGTGTATGCTGGTCACAAATGCCGTGCCAAACTGATATCCTACGCAATTAATCAATCTTGATGTGAATTTCGCTAATAAACACGAGGAGCATTTCTTATAGCAAACTTGCCATAACAAAATGGGCATGGTTCATTTGAGTTAACAAACTCACACTTCTTCCGACTGTGGCACCTCTCTTTCTCGCCTGGAGTGGAGACCGCTTAAACCGAGGATGCGGTATACCTAGCTGCGGTCCAATGCTAGAAAATTGGAGACCGAAAAATGTAGAGTGTATTAGTGAGGTAAATTAGTTATATCGAATAAAAAAATTGACAACAGACTGCCGGCTGGACTCGAACCACGAACGTTGCGATAATCAGACCTGTCCTTTCTCCACTGCTCTCTATATGCTTCTGAATATGGAGAGCCTAAAAGCAAACATGAAGCGCTCATTTTCTCGCATACTCGACTTCGTATGCTTTTTCTGCTGTAGAGATTCGAGGCAAGTGTGTGCGTCGTTCTACAATGTTCTACAATGTGCGTCGTTCCACAAGCTTACTGGTATAGTCGAAAGCGTAGATAGAACGCGAAATAAAAAAAGGCAAGAAACCATTACATCACCTGCATGGTCAATTTCTAACATTCGTTGCGATGTTCATGAACAGAGGATGATATCTGATATCTGCTTGTTTTCGGACAAACGTCAGTTTGATCGTTTGATTTTAAAAACTGGAACTGGAACTTCGACTAATCAGTGCAACACCGAACTTTTCGTCAGTGCAAACCTCAACCTGAGCTGGTTTTAATAGAGTCGGTGTATAATGAGTCGCGTCAAGAGAAAAACAGTTGAACTCGCATCACGGTTTTCGAAAGATTCCCTTTCTTTTAACTTGGCAGGAAGAGGACTTCTATATCAACTTCAAAGGACTTCTAGCGAGAAAAAATAATAGCGGCTGTAGTAAATCATTATATCAGTGATTTTGTCAAATTATCTTAACAAAAAATAGTAGAAATTCTCATTACTGATCATTACCAAACGTATCTCATGACAAATAAATGCTCACTGCGTGTTTATTTTCATTTCTTCGATTATACCTATTTTATATTTTATTGCAATACCTTTCGTGGAATTTTCATAGCATCGTAATGTTTGTTTACTTTGCACGATAGGTAGCTGGTTTGACAGTTCGATAGGTAGACTTGGCTTCACTCACTGACTCTATTAAAAACCAGCTCAGGTTGAGGTTTGCACTGACAAAAAGCTCGGTTTCGCACTGATTTGTCGAAGTTCCACCTGTTGGTTCCATGATGGTCCTTGAAATTTTTCGGAGCAATTAAAAAATTTAAGATTTTTCGCTTCACTTTTCGCACGAAACGTAATAACGTTGAAAAGATATTTGTTTTGACAGCAAAATTCTAAAAAGTAAATTTCCAAGCGGCTGATGATTGGGAGAGAGAGAAATATGTACATGTGCTACATCCATGATGCTAAAATTAATAATTTTCTACTGGTATTATCCAATTTATTTATGTACCCTGCTCTTATTGCTGATGTTATTCCTCCACCATATGTGCTCTCCTACCCTGCCATCCATTTGTTACAATTTGTTATCCCTAGCCTCGAAAAAGCCGCGAGTTATTGGCCCCCGCTTTACAAACGTTAGTTCTAAGTAATTTTGTGACCCAAACGATGAATATCGGCTCCACAAAGCTACGGCAAATGAGCCTGGAAAAATAAACACATAAAAAAAGGGCTCTCACCTCTACCCCATCATTCTCTGGGTGAGCGGAAGATCCGCACAAAAGCAAATAACCGAAAAGAGAAATGCAGCTGTCCAGCTTATCAGCTCAGCTCCGGATCCGAATCATCTTCTATCGAATAATTCACTGTGAGCTGTTTATGATGACAACTCTCGGACCCGTCCAGCTCTTGCTCTTTTTTTCTCTCTCGATTTTTCACGATTCAGCTCCGGATCCGGATCTGAGCTGATGATCTGGAGCTGATGCCGAGATTAGTGAGAGAAAGTCTGCTGGTAGTACCGCCTTTATCCCCCGGTACCTTCCCGTAAGACGTAGTCTACGTCAAAAAATATTAAATGAATGGTAATTAAAAATTCTTTTTAGGAAAAATATAATCAAATTGAGATTTTGCATTGAAAAACATTGATTGTATTTGTTTTTATGGTTTTCATGGTTTGTAGAATATAAGCGAAAACATACTCAAAAATTGTGTTTTTAGCTTGATCCAAAAGGTTGAGAGCAACAACATTCATTTGGATTGAATTTTACAGCCATCTGTATTTTTATATGGGGCAGTGACAGTTAAAATACAACGACACATATTTACATGAGCATGTATATTTCAGCACTGTTTGATGAGAAGTAAAGGATCAAAAGTGTAATTTTTACATTATATAAAATCGTACTCCCGACTGGATTGACAAAATTACAGAACAATTGTCTGTGTCCTCTATCACATTAATAAAAAAAAAAAAAAATATATATATATATATATAATATCCATCATAGAGAAAAAATGATGTGCACCAAATAAGTTCTTCTCTTTTCGTTTGCGACTACAAAATTCATCAATTTAATTTCCTCCGAAAATCTTGACAAATAGATTCAATCAACGTGCAGAATTTTACCCGACAGCTCCGAAATACCACGCAAGATCCTATCTCATCAGCCCATCATGTCATTGATTACGACCGGCTTGGGACGGCCCAGTCTTCGAAGCCAGAAGAAACTCCACTTAATTTATGGCTCCAACTGGGCGTTTGTTTTTCGTTTTGCTGTGTCCCCACACCCCACACACACACACACAACCCAGAAAGAGAAAATCTAGTGTGCATCATTATTTGCAGATATTCAACAATTGCTTACGTCCCCCAGCGGCCGTGGCTGCTGAATGCCAACGTACGAGACAACATCCTGTTCGGTGAACCGTTCCGACCGAAGCGCTACGACCGGGTGCTGAAAGCCTGTGCATTGAGGCCCGATATCGAGCTGATGCCGGACGGCGATATGAGCGAGATTGGCGAGCGGGGAATTAAGCTGTCCGGAGGTCAGCGCCAGAGGATCGTGATTGCCCGGGCCCTCTACTCGCCGGCCAGTGTGGTCATTATGGTAAGCACAGCAACGTGAAACGGGACGGATGTGTTCTTCTGGTTCCACAGCGAATACAAGGTATCTAGAGAGTGGAAGTGAGTGTGTGTGTGTGTGTTTGTGTAGAAATTTGGGACATCGACAGATCGAACGATTAGATGAGTGCCGTAATAATTCTTTTTGTTTCCATAGGACGATCCACTTTCGTCGTTGGACAACGAGGTTGCAAAGTTTGTGTTTGACCATGGGATTCGGCGAATGTTGACTAGGCAGAAGCGAACGGCTGTGATGGTGACACAGATGCTGCAGCTGGTGTACAGGGCTGACAATGTGAGTTTTTCCGAAAATGCAAATATCAAATGTTTTGTGTGGGATGGATTGTTTTGATTTCTTGCACATTCGAAAAGTTCACATGGGTACCCTTAATTGCAATCATGCCAAAGAGTACAACATTTTCAAGTGTGAAGCGTTTTTAAAGTTAATTGAAATCGTAACAGTTTGTCCATTTTCCGGGATAACTTTGAACAATGAGGGCGTTGTCTATCGTAGCTTCGTAGCACCTGCACCCGGTAGCAAATTGCGACAGATGACTATTTTCGGTTGTTTTGTATCTCAAACGAATCTGCGGAAGCACGAGTGTCTCTCACAGAACTGATAAACTACTATTCACTGCTTGCTGCCATGATTGGTCTCTTGCTGAACAGAGGGACCAGTCCGTTGCGATGCCAGGTGGAAGTCAACTTGTTGTGCTATGGGGATGCTGTCGTCGTTTGATAAAGGACGACTGGGATCCTTCACGGAAGTACAGCCATTTGATAGAAGTGTCATTAATTTGATTTGACTTGTCCACTTACGGTCATGATTTTATTATCAAGAGTCAATAACCATTTATTTCCCGAATAACTCCATTGCGCTTGCCCATTTTCCAACGTAACAACTATAAATATTTGGCAAGATGTCACATCGTACCGTCAACAGTCCGCCATACTACCCTAAGCAGTCCAAATGGGGGCGGGCGGTGGTTGTGTGTCGGGCGTCGCGTCGACTCGGGGCTCAAGCTGACTACTAATGACTGTGCTTCCATTTTCAGATAATTGCAGTGGAGGCCTCTGCCGTGGAGGCAACAGGTACACTATCAGAAATCGAAAACAATTACCCACAAATTCTGCGGAAGTGGAATGCAATTATCGCCAAAGAGCAGCAGTCCAAAGAGACGCAATTAAGGTAATTAGTTTTGCGTAGCCGTGACTTTGTCGCAGGTGTGAATGAGAATAGTGGCCTTCGAGGAGTGTTTGCACAGGAAAGCGACGATAAAGTCCCATAGAATAGCACTTAATGAAATATGGTTTGGTCAAGTTAATGTTTTGAATTTATTTCTTTCATCCCTCTCTCTGTTTTAACATGTGAAATCAACTTCGATGACGATGATTTCAGTCCAGGGAGAACTGCTCGGGAGAGATGGAAGTTGTTTAAAAATGTTTCACGGATAGGCTTCTTAAAGAGCCATGCCACCAGTGCGGAGTATTATGAGGTAAGACTTGACTTGAGGTATGTTTTGTAATTATTATTTTTTGTAAACTTAACTATAACAAAAAAAAAAAAAAATAACGCTCTGGGATTGCATCCAATTGAGTTGATGTCTTGAGTGAAGTTTCTTGGATTAATTAGGACTACAATTTGGAAGTTCAAGTTTTGGCCACAAAGATAGCGCAGGCCGCTTGGCGAGCGAAGGGTGCATTAATTTATGCTAATATAAGTGGGAATCTAATTTTTTCATCAGTTTCAACCAATCAAGCGAATATATTTAAATATTTAGAAAACATGAGACAACGGTGGCCTGGTTTCAACGAAAATTACTCTTCTTTAAGTTGTCCTCTAGATACGTTTTTGTATAGAATATGGCAAACATTCAACGTGACCCTATTCACTAACTTATGAATTGGCGCTGACCTTATCTTCTTTGTAGTATAAAGTCTAAGCATTAAAAAGAGAAGTTGATTTTGTGTTCCGATTAGCCACCATCTATATGCTGTCAAAAACAAAGTCAAATACAGTTAAAAAGTGTTATAACTTTGCAAAAATGCACATAGCCACATACTGTCTGAAGCAAACACATATAGTTTTATTTTGTTCGTATTTTTCTAAAACATTATATGCTTGAAAATTTATTATATAAATTATAGTATATACATAGAAGGTATAAAATTAGGTTAAAGAAAGTGATTTTCAAAAAGCTAAGATTATCAAACTAGACTTGTCTGAAGGACAATTAAACTACTTCTTCTTCTTGTTCGCATTTCAAGCTTATTGCTTAGCGCATATTACCTTATTGCGTGCTCTCAACGTAGTGTTCTAAATGCATTTCCACAGTTATTAATTGAGAGCTTTCGATGCCAATACCAATGCATGAATTTGTATATTGTGTGGCAAGCACAATGATACTCTACTCCGGCTTGGTAATACCGTGCCTTTACTGACTAGGCTATAAGGCCCCTCTATTAAACAATTAAACTAAGAATCTTTATTTCTCACCAGAATGCACCTTTTATAACCTAGCAACCTATCTTTCTCGGCAACAAGCTTTGCTAATTAAAACTAAACATCCTGGTGAGATACGAACTTTCCCACGATGACGCTCGCCATAACCATGATGATGTTTATGTTTGACATCGTTCGATGATGCAATGGAGCTGTACAACTTGTTTCTCAGTTCATGCGAAATTCTTGAGGCAGATCTCGATGATGGATCCCCTCTATTTTGAGAATACGGTGATAACTTAGATATTATGTATAAGTTATAAGTTATAGCTAATAATTAAAAACTAAATTGAGAGGGGTAACCATAGAAATCGTTTCATATCTTCAAAACTATTAGACATAGAAAATTTGTGTATTCAACAAAGTTTCTTCTAGTTGAAGATGCTAATTTCAAATAACAGACTAAAGTGGTAATTTTTATACAATAGATGAGGAGATGAAAGTATAGAGTTGATAGTTTCGTTAGAGTACGGCAGTGTGAAAATTGTATTTAGAGAGTAGAAAGCGAGCAAGGACAACTTTTTAGGAAGTTACAAATCGGTTTGATCATCTCTCTTTACCAAACTCGCCCGTTGGAGAGGTTGGTGAGGGGTATCCCCTCACCAACGAAACGATTGTACCGCACTCAAGTTGTTATCTGAAGGAAGGCATCCAGTCGTAGGTTTGGAAGTTGCAGATATTGTTACCTCTACACGGTATGTGCTCCTGTCATTGGTAAATAAAGATGATCAAACCGATTTGTACCTTCCTGAAAAGTTGTCCTTGCTCGCTTTCTACTCTCAAAATTAAAAAAGTTCTCAAATATTTCGTTTTCGAGTTTTTTTTTATTTATTCAAAGGGGGGATGTTTTTTAGTGTCATGAACTATGTTAATCATCGATTGAGTTTCCACTTGCTGTAATTACGGCCTCCACACGCTTCCGGAATGCACAGCAGGTTCTAATAATGTAGTCTGGATCCATTTCGCTCCAGGTACGGGTCAATGTTTGTCTGAGGCTTGCTGTACTCGGGTGACGTTTACAACAGGCCTTGGCCTTCATGATGCGCCATATTGAGTAATCCAGCGGATTAAGATCGGGGCTGGATGGTGGCCACATATCCTTCGCCCAGAACGGAAGATGTTCCTGCAAACACTTCTGAGTGCAGTTCGAGGTGTGGCATGGAGCCCCATCTTGTTTAAATACAACATTTGGCTTCGAACCGTACTGTTCTTTGATCCACGGAAGAACATACTTACTTAAAATCCCGATGTAGACCTCCGTGTTGACCTTGTCACCTTCTGGAATGAACACCGGGTCCATTTTTGTTGCCATCGGAAGCCACCAATCCAAACACCATAACGCTAGCAGGATGCTTGGTCAGATACACGTTCTTGTGCTCGTCGGCCACGTCTTTTACCGGAATAGAACTAATATACCGGTCGGTTCTGGAATTTGATACGCGATCGACGGTAAACATGCTCTCGTCGGTGAACAGGATTACCGGATTTTTTCGCTTAAGAAGTTCAAGATTTTCTTGCATCGTTCGACTCGTAGCTCCCGGATGCGGTTGGTAATCATGTGAGTTTTTTTTTCCGTGCCCTCGACTTCGCCCCGCAATCTTCCTGTACGATCTTCCGTGCCATAAAGTCACTGATCCCGTGTTCCTTTGCAATTTTCCTTATTGAACGCACTGGATTCACTCGAATCTTCCTTTTGATAGCTGCGATAACCCTCGGAACCCGAGCTGACCACGGACGACCTGTGGCCACCTTCGCGGATAGTTGTCCTTTCTTTTCTCGGTCTAAAACCCTTATGATGGTCCACCGGGACACTCCCACGGCGATTGAAATGTCTTTTTGCAACATTTGCGCGTGGGACAAATCACGAATACGCAGCCACTTTAATTTTATACACAGCCTACTACGGTATGTGCTATATGTTACGTGCATGCAAAGAAAACCAAGGCATTGTATGCACAGGTGAAACGGGAACCTTATTTGTACGATGGTGCAAACATTATCACGCATACGGTACAATTTTCACACTGCCGTACTCTAATGGAACTATCAACTTTATACTTTCATCTATCGTATTTAAAATACCACTTTAGTCTGTTATTTGAAATTAGCATCTTCAACTGTGTAAATCGTTAACTTCACCCAGAAGTAATACAAACAAATAGCTAAAGAAAAGAAATTTCTTACCTATTCTAAGTAAGTTCTAATGGTGAAAAAACAAAAAAAAAATGAAGAACTTGTTTTTCTTCTCATATTTTAAGACATAAATTGCTTCAAAATGCAGTATCTCAGGAAATGCGCAAATTACTTCTCTTCAATAAATGATTCTTATGTAAAAAAAATTTGGAGAACATAATGGGGATATCAGATTGGAAATCTTAATATACTAATTCTAAGAAAATGGCATTCTTAGTCATTAATAGAAAATATAAAACATTTGGTAACGCTGTGCAAAATTAACAAATTCATATCTAGATTCTTAGTTTAAATGTCTTATTAAAACACTCTATAATAATAATTGCAGCTTTATGTGTTCCGGAGATATAGGTAAAAGAAAGTAGTGCTTTCTTGAAAATGATGAAAAATAGAAAACGCTTCTTTAGACTGAGAGGTGCTTCGATGGTCCCAAAAATTTAGATTCTTAAAAATAAGACTAAAATAAGTATCTCCTTCAAATTTGGTCCAATGTGGAAAAGGTCAATTTCCCTTGCCCTGGACATTTGGCGGACATATTTTCAGTTTTATAGGAGAAATGGATGTAATGTCGGCCTAAATGCCCCTTATTTGATCCCAAACATAAATTCAGCAATCGACTAAATTTTCAATAGCGATCAAAAATATCCATTTGTACCGTCTCAATGACGCGTTCATCTAGATAAAATTGATAAATAGCAGATTTTTAGCGATGGGCCCAATCTTAGATCCATAGGCCAACATTAGAATCATATGCCTTCTAGAAAACTAATGAAACTGTAAAAACACATGGTTGACAAAAGCACGCTATAATCATGCCTTGCCAAATTTAACATTACTTTCCCTTAATTTCATGAGCTCGTAGGGGATAATGGGGCAAGTGGAAATACAAAAGCTCACATCAAGAACTATTAAGCTGTGAAAGATTGACTTGCACAAAATTGTGTCTATGTTTTGGTGACATTTGTGTCTGATTGTGGAACGTAAATATTTTTGAGAGCAGTTCGTATGCTTTCACTCCCTCAGACATTTTTTAGCCATTATGAACATTCCTAATAACTTTTTGAATATTCATTAAAAAATTATGAAATTTTCGCCATGTTGCGCCCATCGCTAAAAATCTTCTATTGATCAATTTTATCTATATGAACGCGTCATTCGGACAGTACTAATGGATATTTTTGGTCGCTATTGAAAATTTAGTCGATAGCTGATTTGATATATGGGCACAAATTATGGGCATTTAGGCCAAAATTGCATCCTTTTCCCCTATGCATCCAAAGTCAAAACTAGGGATCAACCCAAGCAGCACACTTCCATCGAAATAAGTTGCTGTAACTTGATTGTGACTGGAATAAGTTGCATACAAGTATCCACAATTGTTTAGTGACAAGTGTGCCCACTCCCCCCTATTGTAAAGGTCCCGCTTTAAACCCTTCGAAAAGCAAGAGATAAACTAGCCTCAGGCTAAAAATCTCTAAAATAAAGATTTAAAAAAAAAAAACCTTCGAAAAGCGAGAATACTCACCAAAGGCGTGCCCTTCGTCAATCAATATAGGATTCCTTGGCAACAAAATCAAGCAATGACACCGATTTAGTCCATGTATCACAAACCCAGTCTTAATCACTTCAACCTAGAGAATAACAAAAATAAAATTAGAAATCACATTTCTTATGTGCAGTCTAGTTTGCAGTATTAATTTGTACATCAAAAACAAAGGAATTCGGCTAAAATTTTCGGTAAATATTAACAACTAAGGTAGAAGTGTAAAAACGCCCACCGGAGCAAAACTTCTTTGCATTACTATGAATCCAAAAATGATGGGCAATCTAAGTATTTAATAGAAACACTCTACTATACAAGTTTGACAGCTGTCAATTTCCGCAATCAATAATACTATCATTTTAGTATAGAACATTACTGCCGTTCTACGCATAAGAGTCCCACGGTGCATAAGGATTGCATAGAACATGGGACAGTTATGCGTATAACGGCAGATTACACTGATGCAAAATTTGAAATTTTTGCTCCACTGTGCTCAAACGGTTCCAAATTGGATCCTGATTAGCCTCCCAAAATTTGATCTTATTTAGTGAGAAACTGACTTGGTACAAACCATTTGAAGTTTATTTAGAAATTTCTATGGGAAAACCAAAATTTTGATTCATATCTATCTCAAAATTCACCAGTTCACTCTGCCTATGAAAATGATAGCTGCGCTTGATGAAAATTTTTTCAGCTACAAATTTCTTCAAGACCACTTTTCGATTAAATATAAGGAACATAAGTTTTTAATGATTCCAGTCATTGATGTCTTAAAATTATGTTCAATCAACTGTTCAGCAGGCTACATTGGTTTTTCTAGGGCGTAGAATAGGTCAAAAAAATCATGGCTCACTGCATAATACAGTGTTGCCCACAATTCAGCTGCTTAGTCATGTCATACGATTATCAATCTCTTAACTATGTTTTTCTCTTCGTTCGGGACCTACCACCACTGCGACCAGTAATTTGATCTATTTTAGTATATCCCGTGTCCTTAGTTTAGTCGTATTACTCCATCACTATTGAGAAATGATGAAGTATTCGATTTTTTACAGCGATAAATGCAGCAAGGATCCGAGTCTAATTGAAAAGTCCCGCTATTTATACCCTTCGGAGTGCTGAAACACCCTCCAAAGGCACGCCCTTTTGTCAGTCGAAATTGGATTCCTTAGCAACAAAATAAAGGAATGACACCGATAATGTCCATGCATCAGAACCCTAGCCTTAACCACTTCAAACCTAGGGAACAACGAATAGAAGATTAGGAATCACATAGATGAAGACTAACTTACTCATTTTTTCCTTGTTTCAAGATCATCCTCGGTGGACAAAGCCGAGTCTTGTCACTATCAACAAGGCATAAAAAGTAACAATGACTAAGACGTGTTCCTTGGATTACTAAAAAATCCTGTTCCTCTAGTTTGAAGTAGTCGGAACTAGGAATCGGTGGTAGATCTTACATCCCGTAACGTACCATGAAAAGGTGATCTACCCACGTTACGGGGCAATATCAATCAATAAATAAATATTTAGTTTGACGCTTGGCTTAAAAACGACCTTGTGCAAATTTGTAGCTGAAAAAATTTCCCATAAGAATAGCAATAGAATTTGTTAATAGTGCAATATGGAAAAAGGCTAGAAGACAGTGAACAAAAAGTTTGAACATTTCAAATTTTGCATCAGTCTAATAGAGCATACTGTCCCTTTGTTGAGGGGGCATATTATATGATAGATGGGGCATTTTGTCCCATATTGTTGACCAATCTAGGATGAAAAAACACTTTACTGAGCAAACCTCACGGAATACGCATCAAAGTCCGGATGGAATCGCAGTAGGCCGCGCTTGAAAGCTGACGTGTTTTTCTTTTGCTGAGTATTTTTCGTCAGCGAATTAAATATTTTGTGCTTTAAATTTGTTAATTTGTGTGCTGAAATTTAGCTTCAAGAGTTCATAAAGTTATCATTTAGGGATATATCGTGTTTTGCCTGTGTTAGCCTTGAGTAACTCGGTTGACCTTGAATCTAACCTCCAAAGACTACGACGCAGCTTCAGTTTCATTTTTCGGTGTCGAAAATTGCCTCCCGGGAGCCCGGTTCTCCGAGTTCGGATGCCACATTTTCGACGCGTAGTTTTGTTCTATTGAGAGACTCGTCACCGTGGGTTAGTTTGAACCCGGTCCAATTGGTGAACGTGCTGAAAATATGTCCGTTGCGAGTTTTGGTGGTGATTCGGTGGCCGACGTTGCCGTGAATCAGCTAATTTTCCGCTGTCGGTGTCGCAGATTGTGAGCAATATGAAAGATGCCTCGCTGGATACGCCCAAGACTAGACGGGTGGTAGCTGGTGGCCGCGAAAGGTTCTTGGGGAAAGCACTAGACGCGAACCTCCTCCCAGATGACCATTGCAATGCAAGACAATTTGTGTTTGTTGAAGGAAGTATTATACGACAAAGGTGAATCACGAAATGAGATGCAAAGCGTAGAGAAAAACAAAACTACGGAACCCATGGATTTGCAGGATCAAATTAATATGGTGAGACCCGTCCAAATACTTTTTACAATTGAAAAAAAAAAAAAAACAAACTAAATTCGTGCCACGATTCAAAAGAACTTTTCTTAACTGGAAGTGTGTGTGTAATACTAATACCCAATCTATAGTGGTAATACATACATGCGGGGTTTATTGTAAATGAAAGTAACCTTGGGATAGGCGTGACTCTCCAGATATTCTGAGATGAGTTGCTGGATCTGCAATAGAGCTATCACCTTCGAACTCCCGAACTAAAGCTGTCTCCAATGACAATATATGCGACATTGTAGAGAGAGTTCTTCCATAATAACACTGCCGGCCAGTGGGTTCTAGAGGGAATACACACACATATATGTAGTTGACAAATCTAGGATTTAGGCGTTGTCCAAAAATGTTTCCTAACTTTTCATTTTAATTACAACTGAAGAAAAAAAAAAATTACTACAACTTTTGTCAAACTCCCAAGAAAAGGGATGTACGCGAGTGTTCCGTTAATTAAAGAAAAAACGGTAAATATATAGCCGTTTCTCCTTAAGGTGATTCGCTGTGACATCCTTATTCTCTAAACTATTTCGAAACTTTAAGTGCACAAATATCAGCTTCAACGACACGTGCAACATTTAAGTTGTTACTACCCGTTTGCTGCACTGCAGCATACATGAAGTAGCAATTTCAAATGAAACGGGACACTGATTTCCAAGATTTGTGTAATTGAAAATTCGAAGTGGAATTTCATGAATAGCCTCAACAAGGATTCTCCTTAAAGGGGCGTTTACCCTACTTCTTCCTTGCGTTGATGCTGAGCTTGTGCCTACTCTCAACTTAGTGTTCTAGAGCTTTCTATGTCGACCAATGCATGAATTTGTATTTTGTGATCCAAGAACAGTGATACTAAGTATATGCCAAGGAAAATTTGGCCAAAGACCAAACCAGGAATCGAACCCGCAGCCTCCGGTTTGGAAATACCGTTCCTTTACTGACTAGGCTAGCTGAGGCCACTGAATAAAAACAATCGCTTTGATATTCATAGCGTGCGATTATTTTGCACGTCATAACGATATAACCGGCTGTACCTTAAATTCATTGCCAACCGTATGCTGCCACCTGCAGGATGGTTTCCTTGCAAAGTTTAAAACGATGCTATTTTCCCAGCCCGTTCAGAAAAAAAAAACACAAAACAAAAACATCAAAGAAAACAGCCCGGTACTGGTGGCTACAAAAAGACCGCCAACAATTTTCAGCGAAACGATCCAAGTTTACTTTAAGTTTCCACATCGGTATAAAAAACAAAACAAAAAACTTAATGCTATAGCCTGGCAAAGCAAAGTTTCTTTTCCGGAAAACCTACCCAATTTTCTCCGCTCGGGTGGATCGGTGGAACTCGACAACACTTTGGTAGTTCATCATCAACTCCTCGCTCCTCGGACGATATCACCCGTAGATTTACCGAAAGAGGAATGGCACCGGCGGCTTTTGGCTTTCGCCCGTTTCTTATTTACGGCTTTGTAACTACCGAAATAACTACTATACTGTAGATATCTGGGACTGCCGTGCGGTTGAGCGGAGTGGCAACGGCAAACGAAGGGTCGTCGCCATCGCTCACAAGTTTGTGCCAAGGAAGGTATACCTACACGTTTATATTTATCTGCGCTGATAAATTTCATCGAGCATGAACAATTTTGAAGGGAAAACTTTTTCATCTTTTCCACTTTGTGCGTTTGTTGTCCGTAAAAGTTGTAGTGTTAATTGCTCATGGAAGCATTCGGATCACTTTCTGAACCCGGGTGGTGCTGCTCCCATGCGGCTCTTGAATTTAATCTTTTACTCTAATTTTGCGGTTGAGTTGGCTTGGAAGAGATTTGTTCGAGGGAATAGGATAGAAGGGATTCAACATTCTAGCAAGATTCAACCACCGGATTCCAATGGAACTCGAAAAACTAAGCCGGTAACTCATAGACATATAGTAGCTATACAACCACTTCTGCCATTGTTCCAACAAGCGTGGGAGCAAATTGAACTTGTCGCCATAGTCATAATGTACCATCATAATAACGATAATAATAATTGTTCCTAGGCAACAGCAGTGGCAGCAGCAGAAATCTGCCGCATAGAAAACGCAAAATTATGGTTCTTGAATTTCCCCCCTGTACTTCATAGCTCATATTAAACGTTCAAGTAGCTCTTCGGAATGCAGTTTCAGTTGCAAAGGAAACCCTGCCCCCTTTTGGGACGGCAACAATAGCTTCCCAGCCACGGAACTCTGTATCAAATTTATTGGAACAAATGATCTTTGGTTCCCGCTGCGGACGAACAAGTCCCTGCCAGCCAGCGCCACTCTGGGAAACTTTTCCTACTTTCTCTCTTTGCACATTTATTCAGTTGGCACATACACACCGAGGACCATTTCGAATTCGTGCCGCTTTTATCCTTTTCGGAAGGTTTTATTGTTCCCCTACCTACCTCCCACCTCCAACGACGGCGGCTTGCCATCTTCGGACAACGACGCACAGTGGTCTAGAACTGTGAAAACACGGTCAAAAGTCATTATCTCATGAATCTTGCATTTTAGACTAGTGGTGTTTTTGGGAAAGTTTCTGGATATAAAAAGCTTCTTCTATTGACTCCTCCTAGAAGTGAGATCCAAAATTTATTTTTCTTCAAAAAATTCCATATTTAGTACAAAGTTTTAGAAAATATCAAAACCAGAAGCTTTGATGAAGATATTAGGTGGCTATTTCTTCATCTCATTGACATATGGAACGTTTTTGGTGGAAAATCCCTTAATAATAGTTTTTATTTTATAATTACTTTCTTTAAACTTCTACTGGGTTGAAATGTTCTACACAATTGTTCAAAACATAAGTACACATATTTGGTAGATTTGGATGGTAAGAGGATCGTGCAACATTTGGAACGGGAAGGACTGGTGGACAGTTCAATTGAATTGGAAATGGAATTGCTGCACACGTGGGGCTGTGATGGCACCAGTGGGCATCCACAGTATAAACAATTGATTTCCTCTGGTCTTCAGATGATAGCTCTGTACTATTGACAGCTATAGTGCCACTGCAGTTGCAAACCATCAATGAATAAGGTCACCATTTGGACAAATCCTTCTCACGCATCAACAAGGTTTTGCAAGCCTATCCGCATACAATTCATCCAAGAAAATAAAACACTATTGAACCGTGAAGAACCGTACATATCTGATAAAATTTCTGCACTGCTGCCAACCGTGGAGCAATTGAGAAATGCAAATGATTGGAGAATACATCATCGTCTCAGTATGACTATGATTGACGAAAAAACTCGAAACATTCTGATGGATACACCATTGTTTTATACGGGGATGAATCACGGGCGTAAATTTCGGATTTGCACTTTACTGATACGGCGCGGTTACTTTACCAAAAAAAAAATCGATTTATTCACTTATCAAACTAATTACTTTATTGCTAAGAATTTCAGTGTCGAATAATTTTTCCTGCTATGGGTGATGCACTGCGTTTCTGACGCCAAACGGTGCATTGGAGATGGATTCCAATTTGATTTTAAATTGTTTAACTTCAAAGTGATCTTAACCTAACATAGACCAGCCACCGAAATGAATATTTCGCTGAGAATTACTGGTAATACATAAAAGAAATTCTATTACATCAAGTTTGAGTCAAGCTACTGATCTGCTTTCTCCATGACGTTTCCTTCGATGTCGTCCTCCTTCCTCGGCAGCAGGCATAGCTTCGAAGTAGGTCGCTTGAAGACTCCAGCTACAGTACGTACGGTTGCAACACGTGCTACGTCGTCTTGTCCTGGGTGAAGCTCCATAATGCGGGCCAAAGGCCAGCGTACCGGTGGAAGCTAATGATCTTGCAGGATGACTACTTGGCCAACTTGGAAGTCGACTTTTCGTGGGTTGATTGCCGTTTGACGTTGCAGCTTCTTGAGGTACTCGGTCCTCCATCGGTACCAAAAATGCTGCACTTTCTGCTGAGCTAGCTGGTAACGGTCCAATCGGTTGATCGGAATCTCTCTCAAATCCGATTCCGGGAGAGCTTGCAGGGAAAAGCCCACCAAAAAGTGTCGGGGTGTTAGCGCTTGAAGGTCATTAGGGTCATCAGATAACACGACCAAAGGGCGAGAGTTCATGCAGCCCTCGATTTGCACCAACACTGTTTCGAGGTCCTCTTGCAGCAACGAAGTGGTTCCAATTTGACGAAGTAGGTGCTTTTTTTGCTAGTTTTACAGCAGCCTCCCAGAGTCCACCGAAGTTTCGAGCACGAGGGGGGATCATGTGCCACTTGATTCCATTCGTTGCTATGCAGGTAGCGATACGAGCATTTATGGTTTAGTTGTTGAGCAATTGGTAGAGATTATGGAGCTCGTGCTCCGGCGAAGTTTGTGGCGTTATCCGAATAGATGTGTTCAGGTAAGCCGCGACGAGCAATAAATCTCCGCAATGCAGAGGATGATGCAGACAAATCTTCAACCAGTTTAATATGAACAGCTTTGGTGCTGAAACATACGTGCGATATAGTCCTTGATAGGTGCACCTTTGCGGAGTTTAGCCTTTACGTACACTGGACCACAGTAATCTATGCCGGTTGAAGCAAATGGCCGGCTGGGAGTGATTCGCGCAGTAGGAATTTGTCCAACAGGTTGCTGGATCGGACGGGGATTTGTACGAGTACAGCCGTAGCAGTTCCAAATTATGCTACGAATGGCTCTTCTGCCGTTGGTTGGCCAGAAATCGTCGCGAACCACGACAAGAGTGAGTGAAATGCCCTCGTGTAATAATTTACGATGGTACGACACCAAGAGCATTCGTGTGAAGTGGTGGAACCCAGGTAGAAGAATTGGGTGTTTGGTACCATAGGATTCTTCAGAGAGTCTAAGCCGGCCACCAACGCGAATAATTCCAGAAGTGTCCACGAACGGGTTCAGCAGCTTCAACGTGGACTGGTTAGTAACCGGTTGACCTTTCTTGAGAGCACGCAGCTTCTTTTGGTAGCACTCAGCTTGAACCGTTTTCAACCAACCAACTGCAGACAACAGGCTATCGTCCGTACCATGCGGTGGTACGACGAAAATCGAGTAATAAAGGGGTTCCGTGGTGGTGGGATTTGAATTGTCAGGCACGTTGTCTTGCGCTCAAGACAACCCCTCCCGTAGCCAATCGGGTCCTTTTCTCCAAAGCTCGCTCGTCGTGAACTGTCGAACTTGCCGCCACCTGGAGCCGTGAGTTGGGATTTGCATGTCGGCCACACGATTTGAAACTAACGTTTTCCATGTTTGCGGTGGGGAACGGAGTCAGTGCAAGACCACCGTCGAATCTGACCAAAACCAGATGGATCCAGGTTCAATTTCCAGCGCTTTGCTGACTTTCGTAGCTAGATGAGCAGCGATTTGAGCAGCACATAATTCCAACCGTGGAGTACTACACTTCTTCAGCGGGGCCACCCTCGATTTCGAAGTAAGTACTTCAACCTTCACTAAGGGAAGTCTTCTCCGTTGATTCCAATTGTACGCACGTACAGACACGCGCCATAAGCAACATCGGATGCATCGACGAAACAATGTAGTTGTACATCTCCCTCTCCAAAAGCATACCGATCAATACGAAAACTGACTAGGTAGGGCAGCTCGTTGATAAAAGTCATCCATTTGGCTTGGATCTCGGTGGGTTCCTCCTCGTCCCAGTCCAAAGACAGCATCCACAACTGTTGCATCAATATCTTGGCCCTAACGACAATTGGTGCAATCAAACCAAGTGGATCATACAGGCGTGCGATCTCCGACAAAATTTTCCGTTTAGTTATCGGTCCTTCCTTCATGCTCACGTTGATGCTGAATCGAAACTGGTCGGTCGATGGTTCCCAGCTGATTCCCAACGTATTAATTGTATCTACGGGATCGAACGATCGACTGGATTGAGTGGCTAGGTCATCCTCCGGAACTCCTTCTAGGACCGCTTGGGAATTGGAACATCACTTTCTCAGTCGAAAAACTCCACGTTTGAGTAACTCAGTTATCTCTCGTCATAATTTGATCGCCGAGTCGACGCTATTCTCTCCTCGAATGAAATCGTCCATGTAAAAATCTTGATTCAGCGCCTCTGCAGCGCGGGGAAACGAATCGCCTTCGTCTTCGGCAAGCTGATGAAGCGTGCGGGTTGCCAGAAACGATGACGGAGCCAATCCATACGTCACTGTTGTTAGAACGTATTAAGTTATAGGGTGATCTTTGTCGAAACGGAAAAGTATGCATTGCAGGAACCACTCCTCAGGATGTATGCTGATCATGCGGTATATCTTCTCAATATCTGCCAGTAAGACTATCCTGAATTTACGAAAGCGGAGGACAATAACGTAAAGTTCGTCTTGGATAAAGGGGTCAGCATGATTTCAAAAAAATAATTAGATATCATTTTTATAGTATTTTGATATTCGACTTTGCTCGGGTAATATCTTTTTGGAGGTCTGCGGCCGAGCCGTCCCTAATGTTGGTTTGCTTGGGGCAGTAGACCACGATGATGGTGAGTGAAGCAAGCGATGTGCTCACCTCAACTCCGATGGATTCGATAATTTTCAGTTGGAAGCTTGGTAGAAGCTGGCAACTAATGTTCCGTCTCGCAGCGATCCCCCGGAGCTGGTGCGGTCAAGCCTTACGAGCCGAAAGTCGGGAAGGAAGACGTTCAGCTCAGGCTTCAAGTGAGTCTCGGTGATGACGGCTATGCCGATGTGCCGTTCGTTGAGAAAGTCAACATACTCGATGTTTTTGCTCTTGAAGGAGCAAGCATTCCAATTTACGATCTTGATGGCTTCACGGTCCATACTTAGTGACGAGGAACATGGCAGTATGTAGCTGTTCAGATCGAGTCTTGAAGGTGCGCATGATGATGATGACTTCGGCCACAAGCGTCACAAATTCCTCCGAGGTGAACGGAGAATCGTCGACAGGCTCACCTGAGACAGGGGCAGGGGCGGGGGATGAACCTGGAGTATAGGAGGTGAACGATGATTACGGAGGCGACCGGGCTGATTGTTGATTGTAGCCTTCCGACGGATATTCATGAACTCCACTCGCTTGGGACATCCGCGATTGGAGGCTTGGTGGTTTCCACCACAGTTGACACACGTTGGCTCGATGTCATCATCTTACTCACATGACGCAGTTGAGTGAGTTCCAGCACACTTGCCATAGTTTGTCTTCATATGGCAGTTTTTGGTGCCATGACCATAGGAGAGGCAGTTCATACACTGCGTTACATCACGATGTTGGGGTTTGTAATGCTCCCAACTGAGCACCTGGTGTTTTTCCAGTTCACCACCCAGCTTGGCAACATCCTTCACCGGCGTGAAAAGCGGGGGAATCAGCTCTCTTCTTGCAATGGGAACGACGTCACCATCGCCTTTTTGTTCCGGGAGTACTGCATACTAGTTGGCTTACAGTACCCGTTTTCTGGCGTCATCCTGTGACCCGTTGGGCTTGATTAGCACTTTCTTTGAAGGGCCCGCTGCTGTCTCATTGGCACATTTACGCACCATTTGTTTCGTGTTTGCAAGTTCAAGTAAACTTGACAGAACGCGAGAAGGTGGTGACACTTCCACGGTGCAACGTGACAACACAAAACGAAAAAAATCAAAACGAGAACTCAAGCGACCAGCAATTATGTAAAGAAAGAAAAGAGATGATCCAGGTAAGATTAAATAAAGAATTGAGATTAATCGTCGATGTTGTCAAGCCAGAAAGTGGAACTACCATCGATGGCAATTTGTTTTATAATGTTTACATAGTAGACGATTTTCTGTGATTTTAACTACTCTTGCCTGTGGTTACGAAATTAATACCGAGAAGTTCAGAATATACGCCCTAGAGACTGCCCGTCTGTTTGAAACAAAAAAAGTATCCCTGGTATTACATGAATTCACTAGAGCTTCCAATAGGTGTATACTCGGAAGAAGCGTTAGAAGCTCGGAATAGAAATGTAAGTTCATTTCGAAAGCATCGGATGGTTTGCTGCATAGGTTAATTTTAATTGATCTGTCAATGTCAAAAGAAAGACTTTTTATATCCAGAAACTTTCCCGAAGACACCACTGGTCTAAAATGCAAAATTCACGAGGTAATGACTTTTGACCGTGTTTCACAGTTCTAGACCACTGTGTGACGACGACATAGAGATTTTCACTGTGTTCTCATATTTCTTGGTCTGTTCTTTGCTCATTTTCCGCAGCCTCCCGGCCCGCTGCTCTACAGACCACTGTCACTGCAGCGGCACAGTTCCAGCAGCTTATTTGGATCACGTTTCCACACACACGATTTACCACTTCCAATCGATGAGTGCTGCCACGGCGAGAACGTCCAACTGCGACGTCACTACTCGAAAAGGTACCGTTCTGGTGCTGAAAGCAATCGAGTGGTGCGGGGGTTCAGCGATGGAGTTGCAGCGGCAGCAGCATCAGCAGCAGCAGCGGTGAAGGCAGACTCCCAATCGCCGGACCGTGGCGGTGTAGGGTAAGCAAATTTTGTACGACACGTCGCTGTTTAGCGTTTTCATAGGTTTTTTTTTAGAAGAATTCGGAGGATATTACGACAGTGTTCAAATAAATTAGTGATATTGGTGTGGCCATTATGAATTTTCTAGGTGCAAAGCATTGGAAATTATTTTAGGGGTGGTCCCGTTTTCCCTCGAATAAGCATACGTTATAGTCTAAATTGAGTCCTTTGTGGTGATTTTTGCGTATTTTGCGGTTTCCATTGTTCGTTTACGTTCGTAGATTCATAAATGAAAAGATAAAAAAAAACATGTATGAAAAGAGGGGGGCATAAACAAAACAATTTCTGATGCAAAAATTAATAAAAATAATTGTGATGATTTTGAAAAAAAAAAACATTATCATTTCCACAACATCCCTTCGTAAGTAGAATGATTTGAGGGGTGCTGTTAAATTATTAATATTGGTTGACTACAATACTTGTACTCGCTTCTTCAAACCGAGAAAGTAAAAAATATGTTCGTTTTGACAGTTCTAAATTAGTTTGATTTCGGGGTTCGTCTTCGCATTACGCAGGATAAATTCATTAGGATGAAGTGCTTATGTGATTACAATTTTAATACTTTCCTGTGAAATCAGTTTTTCATTCTTTTGATTGGAACCTTTTCGAAAAAAAAATACAGAACTAGACAATCTAGGTTTAAATTAACACCCCCTTGCATATTCAAGTTTGAAACCCAAATTTAAAGGTTTTAGAAAACACCGATATTGACCACTTTTCCAGAACAAATTCCTGGAAAGTGGCCGTATCTCAGTTTTTTTCCTTGATTTGTTTTCCGTCGATCTTGTTCGACAAAATAAAAGCTTGAGATTTGATCCGGCTTTATTTAGAAAAAAAAAAAAATATTTCGCAGTTTTAACCACCATCCCAAAATTATCAGCAACAGAAAAATAGCCAATTTGAGTTCAAAACATCCGGAACATCATCCCAATATACGGACATTTAAATAACCCGTCGAATGCGGATAGCAGTCCAGTCGATTTTTTATTTACCACGTAGAGCGACGGTTCCTGGCTGCCCAAGTAACAATTTTTGTTTATGAGGGTTCTGTAGATCATGATTTAGACTTGTGGCATGCATTAAAACCTCGATAAAACATGCAATGTTACTTGGGTGGTAGCGATGAGGTTTTCATTCACTTCGCAGGTTACTGGAGCGCTCTTGAGAGTTTTCTTGGTGTTCAGATGTTTGTGAGAAGGCTTTTTTTATTGCTTGTAAGTGTGTGGGTAATATTGATTGTTTTTTCAGGTAGCTAACGATCATTTGTAATTAGGCGTGCGTGGTTGGTCAACCTCTTGATAATTCCTAAGTGTTTGGTGATTAGAAGGTCTACAGGGAAACGAGACGCAGCGCAGAAGAAGAATAAAAATTTGAGTTATTGCAGGGGCTTGATCCATTTGATCGAAATTAGTTGATTGTTTATTTATTTATTTATTCGTCGTCAATTAAATGCAGACCAGTTTTAGTTACAAAAAAACACTTAACATATATTTTAATTTTTAATCTCTGACTAATCTCGAAAAGAAACGTTTTTCAAGAGCATTTCCTTTCATTGTCAAATCAATTGTTTCATAATGTTTATTATAACAAGACATCATTCTATTTAAAGGCGCGTTCCTGGCATAGTTTGTTCTTTGGTTGTTAGTGTAAAACATATTTCTGTTTCTTAAGGAACGAGTGGGAGCATACAAATTTAGATTTTCTAAAATCTCTGTGACATTCACTTTTTGTGTTACAACATCGTTTATAAAAGCTATAATTGCAAACTGCCTTCGCTTTTCAAGTGCATCCAAATTGATCAACATGCATCGAGACTCATAAGATGGTAAGGGCAAACTCGTCCAGCCTAACTTTCTTAGAGCAAATTATATAAACTGTTTTTGAACTGATTCAATGTGGTTTTTATAAGTGTCTTGATATGGAGCCCAGACTATACTACAGTACTCAAGGAGGGGCCTAACATATGCAATAGACTGGCCCACATTTATATGGGGGAAATTCTTTATCATTTTTTTCAACGGGCCAACCCCTAGATTTGTGCCATTTGGTTAGGAAACCATTCTCTGAAAATTTCAGCTCATGCGAATGTAACACGAGCTGGCGCTTTTGATTTAAAATTTACATGGGAATATTGATTGAAATGTATGGAGAAATAACATTCCTTCACACTTTTGTGCATAGAACTGGTTCAGCAAACTCGATTCACCTGAGCACACGTAGCTTAAACTATAAGGAACAAATTTGCTGCAGACAGCATCACGATTCATGTTAGTATTATGGAGATATTAATTATTTAAGTATATTAATACAAAACACAGGCAGCTTATGCAACGTACCAACTAGATTACCACTAAAAATAAAAGTTCATATTTTCTACAGGTCAACAACCAGACTCGTGTCAGTAGGTGAGATAACCACTATCTGAATATTTCAGCTGTTTTTGACGTAACACGGACTTGCGCTTGTGGTATCATGTTCTTATAGGAGATTTGATTAAAATTTTCATATACAAACTGCTCATATACATTCAAACGCGAGTATCTCAATAAAACTAACTGGATTCATGATGCAATCTTCAGCAAAGTTGTTACTTATTAATTGAATTACAAGTTTTGAAAATGTGAATCAAATCGAGAATAAGAAAACTTTGCTATTATCGATAGAGTGTAGGAGTGTCAATTTGTCATGTATTTGATCCAAATTCCCCATGCAAAATTCAAACTAAAAGCGTCAGATCATCTTAGAACCAAATGAGCTGAAACTTTCAGAGAATGGTTTTCGCACCTGATGGCACAAATCTAGCGGTTGGCCCGCGGAAAATTAGAACTTTTATTTTTGTGGGCCAGTCTAATATGCAACGTATAATGTTTTGATTGTGTATGGATCATTGAAATGAAAGCTAAACCTTTTAATAAACCCTAGAATGTTTCTTGCCTTGTAGATGAAGTTAATATAATGTCCAACAAAGCTTAATTTTGAATCTACACACTACTAAAAAGTTATGTAAATTTCGGTTCCCTGAGACCGACACATGTAAGCGGGCCTTTTGACATGACATGATTTTCTATGACTTACGTCCAATACGGATTACGTCTCGTGTAAAAGTAGTTATTTCTAAGTGTGTAGTGTAACACATAAATCTCTAACTTGATTGCACCTTTCAACTCTGTTTTGTCCTATTGTTACATGTTCTTGCCTAATAATTTACCTTCTTGTAAATGAAATGGAATAACATTCCTTCACATTAAGCTTTAATAAACATTTTGTGCACCAAGTATAAAAGTTATCAATTTCTTGTTGAAATACTACAAGATCAGACGCTTCACGAATTTCCAGGAAAAGTTTCATGCCGTGTGCATATATTGAGATATTCAGAATATTCAATATGTGCTCTACATCATTAACAAATAGAATAAACAGTAATGGTCCAAGATGGGAACCTTGTGGCACACCAGATGTTACATTGACTACTGACGACAAATCTCCTTCAAATCTAACTCTTTGTGACCTACCGGTCAAGTATGACTGAATCCACTTTAATAGCTGTTGACTAAAACCTAACATAGATAATTTGAATAGCAAAAGAGGGATATCAACTCTATCAAACGCTTTACTGAAGTCAGTATATAGTGCCTCAACATAATGTCCATTATCCATGGCGTTAATAGAAAATATTACAAAATTCAACAGAATAGTAGTCGTTGAACGTCCTTTTACATAACTTGTGTAAAAACATTTTTATTTATTATAGATTCAAAGAGTTTAGGATTACAGGACAATAAAGAAACTCCACGATATTTTTTGGGTCTGATTTTTATCCACTTTTGAAAATTGGAATCAAAAACGATTCCTTCCAAATTGACGGTAGAAAATAAGATTCGAGCGAAGAGTTGAACAGCCAAAGCAATGGCTTTACTATCTCCTGCGATACTTATTTCAAGAATACTGGTGCCAATTCATCTGGTCCTGCATCCTTTGATGCATCTTATGTATTTAAAGAATGTAAGATTTCGTTGAGGGTAACATTATTAACCACAATATCTCTTATTGGCTCCGGAACGCATGAGAAATACTGGTAATCCCGGTCTTGGTCATCATGACTTGTGTGAATATGCATAAAAAAAAACTCAGAAAATAAGTTACTGATCTCGCTAGTGGTTTTTCCTGTTTTGTTGTCAAGGTAAATTTTTGAAGGATAATTATTTGACTTCTGTTTGTCTCTAACAAAACTAAAAAATGTAGTTCAATGAAGATTTTAGTATTGATATGTTTGCGGGTAGTTTGGGAATATTTACCATGTTTATTCAGTTTATGATCCAATAGATCCAAATCGGTTGGACTCCCCGTTATACTCAAGTAACCATGAAGGCCGCTAATAGCCCGATAAGAACTCTTTTTACAATATAAGGTTCATATAATCTCGAGTGATATTTACAGATATACTTCTGTCACTATCATCAGATGAGAAAACGATGACAGAGATTTTTTTTCAAAATCTCATCGAATTTTTTGTCATGACAGAGCGTGATAGTGTTGTGATCATCGTAATATCTAGCTCATTTATTGCTATTAAAATTACTTGTGCCGAGAAAATGATAATGATACCTTCATTCTACTGATTATTTATCAATCCACCAAATTGTCTATATTTTCGTTCCATCGGAACTGTGGGTAGTTATCAAGCGTAAATTGAAGAAATGTAGCAATGTCCTGTTGATCTTACAGGACACTATCTAATTTGGAGAAGTGGTTGGAAAAGATGGCAGATAAGGTTGACAAAAGACATGATGGGACGTATTCAGCAAAAAGTTCAAAAATTCATCCGAAAAGCTGTCGAATATTTTTCTTGTATTTTCCCCGTAAAGCTAAATAAAATCCCTAAAAAAAACAAATAGGGAAAATGGCTCTAATGTTGGCCTTTGGGTCTAAGATTGGGCCCATCGCTTAAAATTTGCTATCTATACATTTTATCTAGATGAACACGTCATTGGGACGGTACTAACGAATATTTTTGGTCACTATTGAAAATTTAGTCGATTGCTGAATTTAAGTATGGGCTTAAATTAGGGGTATTTATGCCGACATTACATCCATTTCCCCTAAATAGTATTAAAATTAAATAAAAGCTTTCCTCATTGATGAGATGATTTTAGACTATTTGGAACATCTTCTGTTCTAGCACTTTTATCAAAAACATATGTTACCATATCAAGAAGACTGGTAACTTTGCCAGAATCCAAGCGACAGATACAGTAGCGTTCCGCTTGAGTGAAGGTGGAAGCAATGTATAGAAGAATAAGCTAATACACACACATTTCTTCTGTGGTTGGAATCATAGCTATAACATTCGATCGGAACATTTACCTTTGAGCGGCAGATGACGCGATTGTATCTGTCTCATAGCAGACGTATGAGAACTTAAAAGAATTGCCAGTCTTCTTGATATGTTGTCTTCGGATAAATGCAAAAAAGAGACTTTTCCTCATTTTATCATCTGTCTTTACAGTAGAACATTTTCCAAGTCCCCGATTACTATGATGCTGCTATAATGATAATCGTTCAAATTAGACGTCATATAGGGATGATTCAAATCATTTGGAACGCTAGCGCTGGATAAGAAAGTAAAATAACGTGCTATTTTCAAAACACGTGGTTAATTTGGTAGTTTATCACGCAGTTTATTTATTACAATCAATTGAACGTCCAGTCATTATCCTTTAAATAATCGTAAATTATCGATTCTTTGACATCTTCTTACAAAAATTAAATTACGGATACAAATTTTTCAACTATTTTCCTCCTCTATTACTTACAGCAACAGTGTCGTTCGCTCTCGATCCCTCCAAACGAAACGTGACATCAGCAGTCCCAGCCATATCGATGGACGATTGCTACCAACAGGCAGCGCCCACCCCTCATCGTCGCCCACCGAGATCGACCATGCCAGCCCATCGGATCCAGCCACGGCAGTTGCACACGACCGACCAACGGACTTCGAAAGGTTGAAGAGGATTATTTTTTATGACCAATTTGTACCAGAAGTTAATCCACCTTCCTTTCCTCCATTCACCTCATCATCGCATCCCTCCGTGCAATGAATTCCACGTGCCTGTGTCACAATTCCATGTTTGTGTTATTGTTTTCAGGTTCCGATTCTCTGACACTTGTAGAGATTTGCACAAAATCGGGTTTCGCCAGTTTCTCCGAAGAATGAGCACCAGAGGACGTAGCAATGGTGGGCGTCGAGACCGTCGCCATTCGAATTCGCCATCACGGCAAGGGTTCGTCCATCGTCGAACACTTTCCACCATCATCAGTAAGGCCAGTTCCGTGAAGTTTGTATTGGTTTTCCTCAACGCTTTGGAGGATTAATCGTTCGATCCTGCCGGTGTGTGTATGTGTGTGTGTGTGAGTGGGTGTTTGTATGGATCGGCAGGGTCGAACAATGCCAAAGCCTAATTGGATTCAATTTCTTGCAGAAATCTAACGAAGGAAGGCGACGCCCTTCAAAGGTGTTCATCAGAGCACAGACCGGTTCGCAAGGGGACCATGAAGCAAAATCCATTGCAGAGGCTTTTTTCGAACATTTCCCGATTCAGTGAGGAGACGGATGAGGAGTCATGGGAAGGTAGATTTATGGTTATGGTTTGAATACCAGACAATTTTTCATCAACATTTCAAAAGGGCGAAACTGTTTTTGTAAAAAGTGCCTTTAGCCACAGATTTTTCGCGAATAAAAGCTCACACATGCAAAATAATGACATCATCATATAGAGGAATGTTTTCTATACCAGCTGGTACCGGTTATTTACAGGAATGAGTATTTATTTGCGAGAAACCGGTGGTTAAATTAATACGCCTTTTTAATAGAAACTAATCGATCGATTTAACCTCTGGTGGTGAATATGAGAACTTCAAAAAGAGTGTTTTGTGAACTAGAGTTTTGAACTAGCGTGTACTCACGAAAAACACCACTCACCAGTATCATCCCTGGAGGAACTTCCTTATTCAAAAATCCTCGCCGATCGCCAGTCTAACCTGGCGTACATGAACATAAACAACAAAAATGTAGAACGACGCGAAATGTGAAAACTCTCAAAACCAAAAATAAGTTACACGATAAACTTTGACATTTATCGGATAAACATTTATTAGGGTAAACTACTAAACATTATTTAAGAAAGTTTATTCAATTTTATAACCTAAGTTTTCATATCCGTGTCTCTTCTTCTCTAGTTTCCCCTAATGTGTGCGGTTTTGTTCTAGTGATCGCTAGTTATTTTTGCTCATTGAGCTTTTCTTCGTGGAGTGTGTGTGGTGTGCATGCATGCGTATGGTTAGATTTATTATTTGGTCTACACACGGTACCGCAATAGCTGCCCGATGAATTGGTCGGCAAAGCCGATACCGGTATTGTGGCTATCACCCGAAATGCTGCGATCGGCGATGATGCTGCGTCGATGGATAGTCTCGAAGCTTGTACGTCAGTAGTTTTACCGCGTGTGGCGAATATGGAGAAATGGTCACTCTGTTGGAACGGTTTGTTCCTTTCCGATTTTTCCCGCGAAGCGTGGGGTCGATAGTAGCGTTCGAACTAGAGATGCGGTGTGCCGAGCTTCGGCCGTATATCACTACACCGTTCGAAAAATTCATGTAAATTTCTGCAAGATATATAGCAAATAAAATTAATGCTAGATTTGGCATAAATTTAAGAGAAATATTGCATAATTTAGTAATATTGTATGCAAGTTTGTAGACGATTTCGCTTTTTATGCAAAGTATAGCTCAACATTAAACAAAAGGAGATCTTACGCGATAGTTAAAATTCAGAATTTTTTCTGCGTTCAAGCAAATCCTAAAGAAAAGCCGTCGAACGGCTGCTCGACTCGTAAACAAAAACAAAAAATCTCCACATTACCTTTTCTCTTACTAACTTCTGAACTTTAAGGTGAAGACGAAGTAAACGAAAAGAACATTAAATTCGATCACAAGACTTCTCACGCCTCTTCTACGGTCCAGGTCAAAATGAACGAGTGGACGTTCCGCAAACCCTCAATTTAAGCTTCTTATAAATACGCTTTAAAAAGGAGATTTTAATTCTAGTAATAATCTGTATTTGATTTTGCGTTGCAAAAATTAAGTGAGAAATGCTCGCTGCACATTTTGGACTTTAAGTGTAAATGTAAATAATTCAAATGAAAAGATTTACCTACTCTTTGCATGTCTACAGTAAACTATAAGCCTAATCTATCAGTTACTTTAAAGAAAACTAAATTTCTACAACTGAGTGAAAAGTTATTTATAAATGAGCAGATGGTGTTGTAGAAGATAGAGTTAGTGTTGAATAAATAATGAGTAGAATCAAGTGAGCGTGAAGCGTGATAGTTCGTATGTAAACAGAATCTCATTGGTTAGAGAATTTTGATAGGTTAGCAGGTATAAATATGAAGCACCTAAGCTCGTTGAAGTCATCGTTCATCAGCTCATTCGCTGCCAGACTGTTGAGCAGTTCAGTCGATTTGAATTCTCTCTAGTTTCGTTCGTTCGTTCGCAAGTCGAATTAGCTCCGCGTTGTGTAGTGACGCTCTCGCTGACCCAGCCATGGGTAAGAAATCGCGCGGTAACGCGAGTGCCGGTTTACCGGGAAAACAAACTCTCCCAGGAGACGGCGCGACCACCGAGCCAGCCCAGAAGAAGCAGAAGAAAATCCCATTGCCCATCCCGACAGGCGTTGCGGACCCGCAGCCGGGGCCTCCCGGAACTAAACGACCCAGACCTGAAGACAGCAGCGCCACCGTATCAGCAGCAAAAAAGCTGCTGAACAACAATCCGTTCTCCGCCCTGCAGAACGGAGCCCAGCCGCAGTCGGACCCTGAGACGGTGCCGAAAAAAGTTAAGTTGCCACCCTTCTATGTGAAGGGCTTCCCTCCCGGGCTATGGGAGCAGCTGGATTTCTACATTAAGCAGGGCCTTCGCTGCACCATTCAACGGTGCACGGAAGGCTACAAACTGATGGTCCCGGCCGAAAAACACTTCAACGCAGTTCAGGCCCTCTTGGACAGAATGAAGCTGGAGTACTTCTCCCACGACATCGAGGCCACCAAGCCGCTGAAAGTGGTGCTGCGCGGGCTCCACGACATGGACACCACCACCTTAATGGACGAGATTAAGGCGAACGGCCTCAAGCCGGTCGAAGTCCACAAGATGACCCGCAGCAAGGCCATCAAGTATCGTGACCAGCTCTACCTGGTCCATCTGGAGAAGAACTCCACAACCGTGAAGGATCTCCAGACGACACGCACACTGTTCCACATCGTAGTGAAGTGGGAGCGGTATAAACCCACCCACCGTGGCGTCACTCAGTGCTCGAACTGCCTATTGTTCGGGCACGGCACCAGGAATTGCCGCATGGCCAGCCGCTGCATCAAATGCGGCAAAAACCACAAGATCGACAACTGCGACAGCATCGAGGAAGCCACTCCCACATGCGCCAACTGCGGTGCCGCCCACAAGGCCACGAGTAAGGCCTGTCCGAAGCGGGCCGAATACGCCGAGATCCGGAAGAAGGCCTCGTCCAACAGCCAGCCCGGTCGCAAGAAGATTCCAGAAAACAACGCGCAGAACTTTCCTCCGTTATCACCGGTCCAATCACGGCCAATTCCAGTGTTGCCGCCGCTCCCGCTCAACCAACAGTTGGCTGCTGCCCAGTTGGCTGCCGCTGCAGTACCCGGTCAAGCCTCCGGGCCATCGACGGATCCCCCTGCTCCGGGATTGTCCGGTACAACCGGTGAAGCTACAGACGATTCTCCGCTGTCAACGGATGAGATCGTCACACTGTTGGCCCAGGCCATCATCATCAAGCGCACCTGCGCAACAAGAACACAACAGCTCCAAGCTATCATCTCCTTCGTCGCTAATTATGGACCGTGAACCCATAAAGATCGCCAACTGGAACGCTCGCTCCGTAGGGGCAAAAAACATTGAGCTTGCAGACTTCCTCCGCAAGCACGACATCGACGTGGGCCTTCTCACCGAGACCCACCTCAAGACCGGTGACAGCTTCTGGCTGCCCGACCACAGCATTGTCCGGCTTGATCGCACCAGCTCCAGGGGGGGCGGTGTCACGGTCATCATCAAGAAAGGCATCAAGTACTGCACCCTACCCCACTACCGCACTTCCATCATCGAGGCCGTCGGCGTTGAGGTGGAAACATCGACCGGAAACGTCCGGTTCATCGTTGTCTACTGCCCCCGGCAATGTACCGTTAGCAATGGTACAGCACAGCAGTTCAAGAACGACCTTGCCATCATAACCCACACCAATGCCCGCTTTGTAATCGGAGGGGACCTGAACGCCCGGCACGAGGCCTGGCGGAACTACCAGCAGAACCAGAACGGCCGCCTGCTATTCAACCATTCCCAGCATGGTCTCTATTCCGTCTGGTTTCCGGACGAACCAACCTTCACATCACCGACGGGCAACCCATCGACGCTGGACCTGTTCTTGGCAAACACCAGATTAGCCAAGCCGGTTGCCGTCAACGACCTGAGTTCGGACCACCAACCGGTGCTGACCGAGCTGGGCTACATCGTGGCCCCTGCACCGTGCCAGCGGAAGGACTACCATCGAGTCAACTGGGTCCAGTTTCGACGCGTGGTCGACCGCCACATCGACGACAACCCACCGCTCGACACAGTGGAGGACATCGACCGGGCCCTGGAGGGTCTCCATCAAGCCATATCCGTGGCTGACGAAGAGTGCGTTCGACGAGTTCCTGTGAGGGGTAAGTTTCAAGCAATTGATTCCCACACCAAACTCTTGATTCGGCTCAGAAATGTTCGTAGACGCCAGTTTCAGCGGACTGGGGATCTGCAGCGTAAATACGAAATGGTCGATCTGAATCGGCAGATCGCTTCCAGAATGGTCTCAATCCGGAACGAGAGTTTTGGGCGGCTCGTTCAGAACCTGGACGACCGTTCCAGACCATTCTGGAAGGTTGCCAAGGTGCTGAAGTCTCACCCCAAGCCCATTCCACCACTTAGAGTCAATGACGAACGGCTTATCACCAACGAAGAGAAGGCCAATGCAATTGGGGAGCACATTGCCCAGTCGCATTTGCTTGGCTCTACAATCCCAAGTCCACTCGAGAACCAGGTTGTGCAGTGCGTCCAGACGTTAGATGCCTCCCCTTGTGCCGTCCCTCCAGAAGAACGGATTACAGAGGAACAAATTTGCTCAGCGCTGAAACACAGTACGAACATGAAGGCTCCCGGGTTTGACGGATTATTCAACCTAGAGTTGAAAAATCTCAGCGCGAGGGTGCACTCGCTGCTGGCTGCCATCCTCAACAGATGCTTGGAGCTGCACTACTTTCCAAGCATCTGGAAGGTGGCAAAAATCATCCCGATCCGCAAACCTGGGAAAGACCCTTCACTACCGTCAAGCTACAGACCGATTAGCCTGCTCTCAGCGCTGAGCAAGCTGTTCGAAAAATTGATCCTCAGCCGACTAAACAAGTTTGTGGAGGAACATGACATTCTTCTTCCGGAACAGTTCGGGTTCCGCAAGGGGCATTCCACCAATCATCAGCTAGTGCGGGTGATGAATAACATCCGAAGTAACAAAGCTGAATCCAAGTCCACAGCCATGGCCTTGTTAGACGTAGAAAAGGCGTTTGACAATGTCTGGCACGACGGACTTATATACAAGCTTTGTAACTCCAACTTTCCACCACCTGTCGTTGAATAGTTCCCTTTCGGGACAATTTCCGATCCCAGCAGGTGTTCCGCAAGGGAGTCTGCTGGGACCACTGCTTTACAGCATCTACACGTCGGACATCCCTCCTCTAGGAGACGGTTGCGTGTTCTTTCTGTTTGCAGATGACACCGCGATAGCCGTCAAGGGTAGGATGCCTCGTGAAATTACGAACAAGCTCCAACGATGCCTTGACACATTTACTGACTATGCCACCACGTGGAAAATCAAAATCAACGCCTCGAAAACCCAAGCGATCATGTTCCTTCACAGACAATCATTAAAACTTAAACCGTCTCCCTCCTGTACCGTAATAATGGATGGTACAAGGGTCGAGTGGTCCACTGATGTTACTTATCTCGGGATGTTGTTCGATGAGAAGCTCCTGTTCCGCTCGCACATAGAGAAAACCCTAGTTAAGTGCTCCGCCTTGGTTAGGTGTTTGTATCCGCTCATTTGCCGCAGATCCCGCCTCTCAAGGCAAAACAAACTGGCTGTTTACAAACAGATCATAGCCCCCGCAATCTTCTATGCCGCCCCGGTGTGGGAATCGTGCGCTCAGACCCACAGGAACAAAATCCAGGTTGCACAGAATAGAGTGTTGAGGATGATCCTAGATCGTCCATTCGACACAAGAATAGCAGACCTCCATCAAGAGGCAGAAATTCCCAAAGTAGATTCCAAAATTGATGATATGACAACTAAATTTATTCAAAAATGCAATCTTTCTGAACATGCTTTAATAAGCAATTTGTACATAGTAGGTTAAGTGTATATAGTAGAGTAGGTTAGTTTTAAGCTGTCAATAGTAGTATTAAGTAGTTTCTCTTCAAATTCTAAAAACAAAACAAACCAATCCCACCAAGGTGGTCGACCGTGTACTAAGTCTAGGACTAATTTTGTAAAACAAATTTTGAATTTTGCCCATACCTAAAGATGAAGAAAGCAATTAAATCACTTAGTAAAAATTTATATGGTAATCGTCCAAGTTAAACTAAAATAAAGATCATTTAAACTAACTCGTTGAAGTCATTCTTGTAACGAATTTTGGAGGTGACGGTCCGGTGACCACCAGCAGCAGCAGAAACAGCAGCAACAGAAACCTCAGCAGCAGAAACAGTAGCAGCAGCAGCAATAGAAGCAGCCGCACCCGTGGGAGCTGCATTGCTAATTCGTGTTGCCGTGGCCGAGGCTGGAAACCTCGGTCCAGTCACGACAGGTGTGTACAACTGTGCATGCCAAGCATGTCTGCTGGACCGTCACCAATCACTCAAATGTTTTATGTTCTCTGGATAGCGTCATCGTCGTGGAGCGCCATTTGGTATGTTTTTCTTTAAATTGGACTGGTTTCGTTGTACAAGACGAATTCGAGACGACTTTCAACGTCGATGGCAGATCCTAAAGCCTCAATGAGCAGAATATTCTAGACCAACAATTAAAATAGGGAGTTCAACTAAACGTAAACAATGACTTGAAACGCAATTTTCTCGAGTATCAAAACACATTCACGCAATATATCACCAGCGTTTGAAAGAACAAACTTCCAATATCGAATAGCATTATTAGTTTGCATGGGTGTGTTTTGACTTTCGAGAAATTTTCGTTTAAAGCCGTTGTATTCGTTTAGTTTAGATATTGTGTGCCTACCTCGAACAGGTTTGCTGTTCTCCCCATGGGAATATCCAGCCAGCTGTGTTGGAAAAACGCAGCCAGAAGAGGAAGAAGAATCGAGGCCAGTCCGATGTCACTGCGACGAACGCCAGCGACAACGGTGATTTCGGCGACGCCATCGCAACGAAAATTCTGCCGGCCCGAGTGCGGCAAAAGTGAAGCTACCTCCATTGGTAGTGAAAAATACCCATCTTAATGAGCTCACCGCAGATCTAGCGACGCTGGGCGTTAAAGCCGAATACAAGTTGGGCAGAGTCGGCACCAAGGTGGTGCTCCGTACCAAAGCGGAGTATGACTTGGTCGTAATCCACCTGAGGACTTCCAAGGTGGAATTCTTCACCCACGACATTCCCGGTGAGAAGCCATTCAAGGTCGTCATTTGGGGCCTACCAAACTTCGACCCGAAGTTTATCGAAGCTGAAATCAGAGACCGGTACAAGCTGGCCCCAAGTGCCGTCTATCGGATGACAAGGAAGGACGAAAATGTGAAGGCGTATCCGGATAGCCTTTTCCTGGTACACTTCCAGAAGGGAACGGTGACGCTCAACGCGCTGAAGGCCATCCGTTCCATCAATTCCATCATCGTCCGCTGGGAGCCATACCGTGGCGGCCATCGTGATGTGACTCAGTGCCAACGGTGTCTGAACTTTGGACACGGCACCCGCAACTGCAACATTAAGCCACGCTGTGGCAATTGCGCTCAAGACCACGCCACTTCCGACTGCCCTGCGGATGGAGCCGTGGAGATAAAATGCGCCAACTGTGGTGGTGCTCACCAAGGTTCCGACAGACAGTGCTCCAAACGCGAGGACTTCAAACGCATCCGAAAACAGGCGACAACTAACAACCAACCAGGACGCAAGAAGGACAAAGTCCCGGCATTTCGGACGGAGAATTTCCCGCCTCTTCGTGCTCCTCAGCAAAGGCAAGCGAATTCGCGGGTGCATTCCGCTCAAGCAACTTCTGGTTTCTGCTGGCCAAAGCTCTCCATCCCCCCCTGGATTCTGGAGACAACCACCAGCGCAAAACAACAACCCCGATCTGTTCTCAGCGGATGAACTGATGGAAATTTTCGTCAACATGTCCGGTGCTCTTCGTAAGTGCCGCAATAAGCCCGAACAGATCCAAGTGCTCGGTAAGTTCATCATCCAGTATGGTGTCTAAACCGCTAACCATCACTACCTGGAACGCTTGCTCTGTAAAAGCAAAACAGATTGAGCTTGCCGCACAACGATCTCAGCTCCGACCACCAACCGGTGGTGACTGAAGTCGGTGTCAACGTGGTTGCTGCTAGAAGCTGCCTGCGTAAAGACTACCACCATGTCAACTGGGTGCAGTACGGACGAATGGTGGACAGCAACATCGATGAAAATCCACTGCTCGACACTGTAGATGACATCGACCGGGCGTTGGAAGAACTCCAACAGGCCATATCCGTGGCAGACGAGGCGTGTGTTCGACAAGTTCCTGTGAGGGGTAAGTTTGTTGCTATTGATTTCCACACCCAATTATTGATTCGGTTGAGAAATGTTCGTAGACGCCAGTTTCAGAGGACTGGAGATCTGGGCAAAAAACGTGAAATGGCCGATCTGAACAGGCAGATTGCTTCCAGAATGGACTCACTCCTAAATGAAAGTTTCGGGCGTGTTGTCCAGAATCTGGACGACCGCTCCAGACCATTCTGGAAGGTAGCCAAGGTCCTGAAAAATCATCCCAAACCCGTTCCACCTCTCAAAGTCGAAAATGATGACGATCGGCTTTTAATCACCCCACAGGAGAAAGCAAATGCGATCGGCAAGCATGTCGCTGCATCGCATTTGCTTGGCTCGACTATCCAAAGTCCGCTCGATGATCAGGTTGCGCAATGCGTTCAAAACTTAGATGTCTCCCCTTGTGTCGTGCCTCCGGCAGATATGATTACAGTACAACAGATTTGCTCAGCGCTGAAATGCACCAAGAACATGAAGGCTCCCGGGTTTGACTGTATATTTAACTTGATCTTGAAGAGACTCAGCATGAAAGTGCAGTCTCTTCTAACCGCTATCTTCAACAGATGTTTGGAACTGCACTACTTTCCAAGCATCTGGAAAATAGCAAAAATCATACCAATCCGCAAACCCGGTAAGGATCCAACATTGTCTTCAAGCTACAGACCAATCAGGCTCCTTTCAGCGCTGAGCAAATTGTTCGACACATTCTCAATCGTTTGCTCAAGTTGGTCAAGGAAAATAACATTCTCCTTCCGGAACAGTTTGGGTTCAGAAAAGGGCACTCCACTAATCACCAGCTAGTGCGGGTGATGAATAACATCCGAAGTAACAAAGCTGTATCCAAGTCCACAGCCATGGCCTTGTTAGACGTTGAGAAAGCGTTTGATAATGTCTGGCACAATGGGCTTGTATACAAGCTTTGTAACTTCAACTTTCCATTACATCTGGTTAAAATCACCCGTAGCTACCTCCAGCAAAGGTCGTTTAAGGTATCGTTGAATGGTTGTCTTTCCGACACGTTTTCCATCCCAGCAGGAGTCCCGCAAGGCAGTCTGCTGGGCCCCTTGCTTTACAGCATTTACACTTCCGACATTCCTCCCCTCGGAGACGGTTGCGTGTTTTTCCTGTTCGCAGATGATACCGCAATAGCCGTCAAAGGAAGGATGCCTCGCGAAATAACGAACAAACTTCAACGATGCCTTAACGCCTTTGCTGATTATGCCACCACGTGGAAAATCAAAATCAATCCCTCCAAAACACAAACGATCATGTTTCTCCATCGGCAATCGCCCAAACTAAAACCGGCTCCATCTTGTACTGTAATCATGGATGGCACAAGGGTTGAGTGGTCTGCCGAAGCTACCTATCTCGGGATGATGTTTGATGAAAAGCTCCTCTTCCGTGCACATGTAGAGAAAACTGTAGTCAAGTGTTCTGCCTTGGTTAGGTGTCTGTATCCGCTGATTTGCCGCAGATCCCGCCTCTCAAGGGTGAACAAACTGGCCGTCTACAAACAAATCATAGCACCTGCGATCCTCTACGCAGCTCCGGTGTGGGAATCATGTGCACAAACTCACAGGAACAAAATTCAGGTAGCTCAGAATAGAGTGCTGAGGATGGTTCTTGATCGTCCTTTCGACACTAGAATAACAAATTTACACGAAATAGATTCCAAAATTAACGAAATTAGCACTAAATTAACACAAAAATGTGAACATGCTTTGATAAGCAATTTGTATATAGTAGATTAGGTGTATATAGTAGTTGTAGGTTAGTTGTAGTTGTAAATAGTAGTTATAAGTAGTCTCCTTTTTTCAAATTTTAAGCAAACCAATCCCACCAAGGTGGTCATTCTCAAAACAGGCCTGATAGGACTAGGAACTGTAATTAATTATAATTTAAATTGAAAAGGAACTAAAGCTGAAAAGACGCATCTGTGTCACTTGATAAGTTATAGGGGAAATGACGGCTTCGGCACGACAGACTATTTTCGGCAACCCAAATTGAAACACTATTTTCACTGGATTTTCTTACGAAAACACTTTGCTGAATGCATGCAAAGATTCTTTATGCTTTCAGCTTCAATTTGACTATATTTTTACTACTGAGAAAAAGCAATCTAGCAGGGTTTTCTTGAAATGAAACACACGCACTACAAATTGTAGCTGATTTCGAGTTGCCGATAATAGAACAGCAGATTAACATGCAATTCAAATGGAACGGTTGCCGAAGAAAAACTGGTTGCCGACAATACTCGCTCTCACTAGAGAAGATTGGAGCTTTGTAAAAGCGTTTCAAAACAGTTTTTGACAATTCTTTCGACTGTAATTGTTAGAGCAGCTGACAGCAAAAGATTGTAAGCAAACCAATACTGCATATGTGTGCGTTCCATAGAAAAAAAGGCTATAGAAAGAAGGTCACTGCTTAGGTTGCCGAGAATACGTAAATTCCCCTACATGTAAACCACACAATACAAGAAATAAAGATCATTTAAGTCAGAAGTAGTTTAGATATTATTTAGTTACACCTAGTGGTAGAAGGGAAAGCTTTGCCTGAAATTTATATACCGAAGCAAATAGACTTAAGAATTACATAAGGCTCGACTTATGAACAGCACATATGAATTTCATAAGCGTGACTTATGAATGATTTTCGTGTAACATGAGGTAGATTTCCCAAGCGTTCGTCGTTTCCGTCGATTTATAATTAGTTTATCAACATTATTTTTCATAATTCATATTAACTTCATGTGGCTGGGCAGCATGCTTTGGTGGTATGAGTGTCCATACAAAATCCATGTGACACGCATCTACAAGCATCGCTTGGTGAACACGAATGTGAGATAGAATGCGCATGCTTTCTAAGTTTTTTTTTGTACTTACCGAATAGGGTATTAAAATTTAATTTAGGTTTATGAACATCTGAATCTTTCAAATAGGTAAATCTAACATGAGCTTACCGTGAAGGCACCCTATTTGACGTGGTTACTAACTTGACGCATTTAGTAATTTTGGACTGAATATTGTCCATTAATATGTTTAAACTGTAACCACTGACGAACCGAGATATGCCACTGGAGCATTTCGTTTGTCCGCAATTCGATTGGTTAAATGAGGAATTCAAACTATGGAACGGGCGATCAGGTCTGTCAAAGGTGGTGAGACGCTAACCAAGTAAACATAAATTTTACGTTCGTTCGTGTCCTTGCTCACGATATAACGCTATCGGATGAGTAGATGGCGGTAGTGTTTGACGTATTTTAAATATGGCGACTTGGGGTAGAATTTAAGTGTAGCTTCTATTAGCTGTCACGTCGGTTTGTCGGGGCTGTAACCACTGCAAATAAAATTGAGATGCGATCAAAAATAGGCATCGATCAAACCAGAGACGATGTTAAATAAGAGACGCGCGAAGACTGAAGTCAAAAGTTCCAATCAAACCGTCAAACGCGGTTCCTATCGAGCAATGTAAATAAACACGAGCGCTTCACGAAGAAAAGCGTGGGAAGTATAGAGATTGGTGTTTAATTTAATTGTTGAGGTTAGTTGTCTTTATTATGGAGATTTTCAGCCAGACGCTGGTTAACTGTTGAGATTTAAATAATTATAATTAAGTTGTGATGTGATTGGACAGGGAATATTATTATTATTCAGCAGCTGTATTCTCGTTATATTCTCACCAAATATTTGCTCCAGCACAACGAAACATATCTACATAGGCTCTGTTACAAAAATCGGTGTAATTTTTCAAGATAGTAAAATTTGTGAAAGACTTCAAAAGAGAGTGCAACGCTCTAAAGAATAAACCCTCCAATGTGTTATATTTGATTTCACTCAAAGATGTCAAAAATTGAGTCTTCAAATACTTCCATTGAAAAGAAATACTACCGATCGGTTAAAAAAGTATTCATGTTACCGTAATGCTGAACCAGACGACAGTCACTTGAAGTAAACACAAAATTTAGGGCTGAAAAATCTTGCAGAAAAAGAAATTAGTTGGCCGTGAAACCAGATTTACTTTTATTCTCTCCGCTCGTCTCTTATATAACAGAGGCATTCCACGAAGGTTCGCAAATCGATCCTGACCGATCATTTCCAATTACGCTGAAACTTTGCACAGTTGTTCCTTTTTAGTAAAGGCGCCATTTTGTGCTCTCAGTTTTTCATATTGAATTACGACTACTTTTTGAAAAGGGCCTGTGTAAAAATAGTACTAATGAGTTTAAAAATATATATTGCCGAAACGCTTTGTTCGATTGATTTGGGGTCTAGAGCAAAGTTGTAGATATTATTTTGGCAATTGTGTAAAAAATATACACTGTAAAAATTTTCGTTTGTATCAATGAAAAAAATTATATTTATTATTAAAAAAGTTAATTTCTCAAAAAGTACAATTTTCGTTTTAAGCCTCATTGAAGCTCATAATGTTTGCTACTAACTGGCAAAGTTTGGTGATGGTAAACTCAAAAACAAAAAAGTTATGGTTTTTTGAATATTTCACGATTTTTACATTTTCATTATAAACACATTTTTTTTAACCGTGTACATTTTTTCAAGAATTGCATTTTAATTTTGCACAACTTTTCCGAAGACACCATAGCAATGTTTATTTTATAAGCGCTTTTCTACACAGGCCCTATCGGAAAAGTAGTCGAGGTTCGCTATTACAATTTGTAATAGCGAATCCCGACTACTTTTTTATTTTAAAATCTCAACTTAAATCCACAAAATACAATAACCTGCTCTTTTTTACTTTTCTTTTATTCGAAAACCTTATGGACAAATGATACATAATTTATTTTCATTGTAATACACTTACTTTCTATTTTTATTTACATCACTTCTTAAATACATCGAATATTTTGGCATCATTATCATTACAGTTTGAGTTTGGCTTTAATTTTATTTTCTGATACAGGAATGAAAGAATGAAACTTTTGAGTTCCTTGAATTATTTTTGCATTATTATATTGCTCGTTGAGGTGTGAAGCCATACATTCGTATTCCTCTGTTGTGGCAAAACTAAATGATAATTTTGTTAATTCTTCTTCTTTTCGATTATTTGCCCAATTATAAAGCTCTCTTGCATTTTTTTTATTGGATGTTCACGTTCTTTGGCCAAACTTGCTCTAGTAGCCATACGTTTTATTGTACCTCCAATAGCGTCATAAGGACCTTTCCCATGTGATGTTGCAAAGAAATGCCATTCGGCTTCAATTCCATACTTTGATTTAAATTTACAAAGGCTAGCAAAGTTTTTCCGGTTCTTGTACTGTGACGCGGCTCCATCGGACATAAAATAAATCTTGTTGATATTTTTACTTTGGTTAATGCGTAAAAAACTTATCATTTTAGAAATAAATAAGTTAACAGTCACTGAGTCATGCCTTAACTCTTCAGAAATTATAATAAAACTTAAATGTTTAACTAGCATATTTTCTCTAAAATATATAACAAATGGACGAATGGTAGCTTGTTGGACATTCCAGTGATGAGAATGAACTTCATCCTGTAACACAAAGCTGTAGTTTTCGGAAAAATCGCAAGTAACTAAAAATTCACCTTCTTGCAAATTATTTCGTGTAGTTTTCAAATAATTAGATTGCTGTGTTTTTATGAAATCATGTGGTATCAAACTTGTCAATTTCAAGCAGAAAAATGAAACAAACTCGTCTGCAGGCTTTAAAATAGTTTCTAAATCACATCTATCCGTGGTAACCCACTGTTCAAATGAAAGCTGATCAATGCATTTTTCCTCTAATTGTTTTAATAAAATGATTTCTAATGCGGAAGAGTCTGAACAATCTTCACAACACCGTAGATAGCAATATGTTGTCTTGTTTTCACAAAGTAGGCTGTCAGTGAACGTTTTTACATCATTTAAATGGTTAAGTTTTTTCAAACTGTGTAAAATTAGATTGATGTTTTCATGCGTTGTGTACACGCAAACATTGTGGGTTCCAGAGCTGGTTAAAAGTTTACATTGCTTAGGGGGGAGTTTTGCAAATGAAGAGAATCCAATTTTTACATTGCAGTGAATTTCATTGAATCGTTTATAAGCTTCTCTCAAAGTCATCATTAGTAATCTTTTTTGAATGGCTTGTCGTTTTCCTTCTTTCTGCACAGATACATAATCTTTTTGACCAGGTATTGCCCGGCTTATATAATCATCTTCAAAAAAAATTATGACTGCCAATTTTGTTTCATCACTTAAGGCTGTGTTTCATCACTTACGGTTTTTGACGAATGACCTTCCTTTATCAACTTAGCCTCTGTTGCAATATATCTACTAGCATTAAATTGATCCATAACTTTTTGTGTTGACCATGAATAAGGCAATAACGATAAAATTAATAATTTTTCACTTTTTGCAGTGGATGCATTGGAAAACTTTTCCTTCATGTTTTCTAAAACTTCTTTGAGTTCATTCACTTCGTCAGCCTCAGGCTCGAAGTTGAAAAGATTCTTTCTAATACCTTCGTTGATTTCACGGTGCTTCTTTTCGGGGTAGTGGATGTAGTTGAGTTTTCCCACGTCTATCGGTGATACCTGGATTCCTGCAATGCCTCGGTTGAATATCTCGATGTTGACTGGTTGAGTAAATTCTTGGTACGATTGAACTGAAGTAACTGATGTCATTGATGGTACAGTTGTAAGGCTTTCACAGCTCGGTACGACAGGTACTATCACTGTAGTTGGCATCTTTGAGCTTCCGGCAACATGCTGTTCCTCGTTTGAGATGAAAAGAGCTTGGTGTTCACTACTACAGTGTTGAGTATTTGACTTATTACCGTTAAGATCACTGATACAACTATGCAAAATTGAAGACAATGAATAAAAAAGAAAATTAATCGCTAGTTTGAGCATCATTTCACTTTTATTTAGTTCTAGCTCAATATTCATCAAATGAATTTTTTAGTTTTGTTAGTAACGATACATTTTCATGGTATCAGATGTAATGAATCCTAACTTTTCAATAGGGCCTGTGTAGAAAAACACTAATGAAATAAACATATCTATATTGCAAAAACGGCTTGCTTGATTGCATTGGTGTCTTCGAGAAAGTTGTGCAAAATTAAAATGCAATTCTTGAAAAAATATACACGGTTGAAAAACATGTGTTTTTAATGTAAATGTAAAAATCGTGAAATTTTCAAAAAATCATAACTTTTTTGTTTTTGAGTTTACCATCACCAAACTTTGCCAGTTTGTAGCAAATTGTAGCTTCAATGAGGCTTAAAACGAAAATTTTCAAAAATGTACTTTTTGAGAAATTAATTTTTTTAATGAGAAATACATTTTTTTTCATTGAAAGAAACGAATTTTTTTAACAGTGTATATTTTTAACATTATTGCCAAAATAATATCTACAACTTTGCTCAAGACACCAAATTAATCGAACAAAGCGTTTCAGCAATATAAATTTTTTAACTCATTAGTACTATTTTACACAGGCCCTGTTAGAAAAGTAGTCGTGATTCAATTTGAAGAACTGATAACACAAATTGGCGCCTTTACTAAAAAGGAACAACTGTGCAAATTTTCATCAAAATCGGAGCCGACAAATTAAAAAAAATTAAAAAATTCGTCAATCTGTAGAGAATTGCTCAACATCGTCTCTGGATCAAACCAGCTCAAAATTGAGTCGAGTCGACTCAATTTCATCAAAAGTGAGTTAAAATTTCGTAAAAAAATCTTCTCGAATATGAAGAAAATCGATAGAGGTTTCACGCAGTTTATTAGTATACTCCTAGACTGTATCATATTTCAAAACAATCTCTTGGTTTTCCTCGGCTTTTGTCCGGAATATTCAACTCATTTTTGAGTAAGTCCAGTTTTGAATTTTCAGTCAGTCTGATCCGATCGTGCGGTACGGTTAAGCGGTTAATTAAAGCTCGACATTATCTTTGTTCAGAAAATAGCTAGTTTTCATCTCAAATATATCGTATTGATTCTTTTGATACTTCCCTTCCCAGATTACGACACCGGCGAGCATGTCTCCAATCGACTGATCTCTGACGAGGAGCGCAAATATGGCAAAATTCCAGCCCGCATATACTGGCTGTATTTGAAATCGTGCGGAATGAACATTGTGAGCACGTTCTTTCTCAGTGCCATGACCCAGCAGGGACTGCGAGTGTACACGGATTTCTGGCTTCAGAACTGGACCGAACGAACACAGCAGCTGCAGGACACTAATAGGGTTGCTCCAGCTGATGTAAGGCCGCTGACCTGTGTAAAGACATTCCTTCCGGTTCCGCTTTCTTGATGTATTTATTCAAGCGTTTCGGTCCCACTTTTACGATGCTTTTCATTCCAGATGCATGAGATGCAAATCAGTACCGGTTTTCATGTTTCTCATTGGCCTGGAATTGAAGTGACATGCATCTTCACCGGCACAGCCGTGGAATGCTTTCATTATTTAAAATTTGCAGTACTGCGTATAATGTAAAGTCATGTCGTATCCCAAATATTTTCAGATCCAGTACAACTTCCGAGTGTACGCCATCCTATCGGCCATATGCATCCTGCTGTCGGCGATATGCTTCCCAGCCGGACAGAAAGCAGGCAGCAACGCTCGGAGGCGTTTGCATCAGCAACTGATTGCCGCTGTGCTGAAAAATCCGATCCATTTCTTCCAGACCGTTCCGCTCGGCCGGATCATGAATAGGCTCAGCATCGACATTGCCGTGGTGGACAAGGTATGCGCGTCGGGTTGCATTTTCGCAAATCTCAGCTCTCTAATCTTCACCCTTTCACAGAAAATCGCTGCAACAAGTCAAAAGCTGCTGCAGTTTATCCTTTTGTGCCTTTGTGCCGTGCTCATAAATAGTGTCGTAACGCCGTATTTCATCCTGTTAACAATACCAATTTGTGGCATTTACTACGTCGTGCAGAAGTTCTACCGGTGCTCCTCCAGGTAAGGGACTAAGATTTATGCATTGTGCAGTCAGCGTTCTCAGGATGCTTGGGTTGGGGTGCAGGTTGAATGTAACGAATGGGTTGGCTCCAATGGCTTTGAGATACAATTCAAGCTACGAAACCACGTGTTAATGTACCGTGTGGTAGGAGCAGACGTAAGGTCAAATCGAAAGCATAGAGGTTTGAGCATATCTTTGTCAAGGGAGTAAGATTCCTGGGAAAGGGTTGTTGCTTTGAGAGAACTGAAGGCAGAACGGATGGACATGTCGTAAATTGTTGCGTAAAAATCCTGGGGGATTTTTGTTTTCATTCCGTTCAGTTTGAATCACCCATGGAGATGCAGTTTGGGCGGTTCGAATTGAGGTTGGGCATTTCTATGGTAGAGCAAGCATGTAATTGACAAAAGTTTTTCATTTGAATATCATATCGCGTCACTGTTCAAATAGACCAATGTGACATATCTGCCACTTTGCAAAAATCGAAGTTGAAGTTCGACAGATCATTATTTTCACTGTTAAGAAACAATACATTTTGCAATACTATTTTTAATATAGTCAGTGAATAATAACTTTGAAAATTCAGTAGGAACTGTAAAATCAGAAATTTACTTTGAATATCATGCTACAATATAGAAAAAAAAACACATTACTAGTCAAGTTGTGCATCGTATTTGTTACATTGGACATGTTACATTGGACATGTTACATTGGACATGTTACATTGGACATGTTACATTGGACAATGTTTCTCAATGACATAATCAATTAGTGTTACATTGGACGTTTTGTTGTACATGATACTAGATTCCCTTTCACAGATTTCAGAGTAGAGTACTTAACTTTATATTGGCCTCGCCTTAAGAAAATGAGCACCAATCATGTTAGGCAGTCCAAATGACTGAAGTAACAATCATCTAAAACTGTACATTTGGACAACTTATGACCAATGAATATCTTAAATAAATGAAAGCAAAGTTGGATCGGTGTTTTTGTATCACATAAAATGATAGACAAGTACTAGTTTGTATCGCTTAACTCGATTTGTTTACATTTGTTACTTAGAACCTATTGAAAAGTGACGTGAGAAATGACTAGAAAAGCACATCGAATGCAAACTCATACTGTTGCGGCCAAGATGTCTGTCCTACGTTGTGTTGTATGTATGTGTTGTGAGATCAGCTCGAGTATTTGGGTTGTTCCGAAGCACCAAATGAAAACGTTTTTGTACACTTAATTACTGTTTATTGCCACCGAGAGGTAATAAGCTTGCTCGGAGGATGAACGTACACTTTACATGCTAATTGGTTACAAACTAAACCACTTACAATTAATATCAAATCACATAACTTATTGCAGGAAACGCAAACAATAACAACTCGGAGGTATACACAAACACTAAAGATGGAACATATGCAATTGGGGGCATTTGTTGATGTAGTTTTCCGAACTGTGGTAGAGCTCGACGCCGATATACGATGGTGGCCCCAAAAACGAATGTTTTTAAATTAATTTTTAAAATAAAGGGTGTACCTTTTAAAATCCGCACACACAAAATTCATTATAAATTTTTTTCAGGGAGTAAAAAGAATCAAACGGCGCCGCTGGTGTAGTGGTAAGCGTGATTACCTCTCCAGGCCTGGGTTCAATCCCAGTCGGTGCCGCCGGAATGTTCTGAGGCATAACATCTCTGATCACGCCTTCCTTCGGATGGGAAGTAAAGCCGTTGGTCCCCGGTTCATGAGTTGATGGGTCGATAGGTAGGGTCCAGGTGTGGGAGCTGCCTTCCTGGCACGTCGGTAGCATTGGTGCTCAGCACGAAAACAAGATCGACGAAAAAAAAACAAACCAAAGGAAAAAACAAATAATAATAAAAATAATCAATTATAAATAGTTTTGGCACAATTCATTTAATTTATACAGCCTTAATATCTGAATGCGCGAAACTTGGCCTTATCCCCAGCCATAAGGTTCTGCACGACCTCAGAATCGACAATTTTTTGCATATTAGCCCACGCTTTCTTCATTTCTTCTACATTCTTCACCACTTAACTGCCGTTCTACGCATATCAGTCCCATGTTTCAAAAGTTGTGTGCATCTTGTATGACTACACTGAAACAAAATCCTTTGGCAAAAATGCTATATTGCTGATTTAAATTAAATACCCTCACAAATAGATTTTTGCTGAAAACAATTTCATTTAATTTTACTATTATTTCTATCAAAATTACTATGCATTTTGAGCAAGCATAGTAGTTTTGCCAGAATCATAGTAAATTTGTTAACATTCGTGGTAAACTAAACTGAATTCATAGTAGATTTAACTGTCTTAAGCGTGGTTATATTGATAATAAGTGTTTTCTGCAAAAATAGTATTCCTAACTATGGTCCTTGTTTCAGTGTATGGTACGTATTATGAGTATGAACAGTTTTTTTTTTAATATTTGAAAGCAACATGTATGATAAGACTTTTCGGTATGTTCTGATCGTTTCTCATTTATTTTTATTTGTAATAATAGATTTTCGCTTTTTCTAGCCTTACCCTTATGCTTATGTTCGACATTTTTTCATTGATTACTTTTTTACGTTTTCACTTTATTCCGATGGTTCGGTACATGAACCTTGAATGGGATATTTATCTTTTCAAATCTCGTGATTTTAAACAGCAAAATGCTTTTTAAGTTTTGACTTCGTAATTTTTGAAATGGGAATAAATTTTTTTAAAATGACATAAGCGGACTTTTTTAAAGATCAAATTTATGCAGTTTGTATAGCCAAAATACATGTGGGAAATACGTAATCAGCCATGTGGCGATTTTTTTTTCTAGTATACAGATAAATACAGACATATTTTTGACACTCAAACAAACTTTTGAAAAAATCATCTGGCATCCCTGCGTGTGCTTGAGCCCATGAGCGTGCTTGCGTTCTCCGCAGTTTTGGAAGATCCTGGATAGTTTGTTTAGCTTTCCATCATTAAATTATACCAACAATAAATTTGTTGACACTTCTATAAAACCATTAACAGTATGGGCATCTCAAGAAACTAATGATGAATGCACTATTTAGAACATAAACTTCTTAGCATCTTGTTCTGCTCCTTAGCAAGATTCACGTAATCCTAAAGGAGAATGTGCTTAATCAATTTGCATTTTGTGGACAAAATATCAATACGTCACACGATCGTTGAACGTGGGCTTTGATGATCTCAAGAAATACTTTGGAAGAGTTGCAAATTTCCTCCGTACGGAGTTGACCTTTATACTATGTATTATTATATTATATAAGGGGCTTTTCATGAAACACGTAGACCAGTCTTGTGAGCAGTCACGGTAGTCGACACATTTTCTGTGATAATTGACTGCCTTTGCCTCCGACACTTGCAAAACAAGCTATCATAGTACAGTACCAAACTAAAATGTCATATGACAGGCTCTGTCATACGACACTGTCGCCGAAGACCGTCACGTATGTATGTATTTTAGTTTCTTCTCATATTAAGAGCTGCTGATGTTGTGTTTGTGTGAATTCTGAAAATAGCAAGCAATGATGTCCTAGTAATAATATTTCTGGTCAGAAATGGTTTGATTTACACCAAATTGAGGAATTACAACGAAATCACACATGTCATATGATAGCTATTTTGATAATTTTCTTTTAGCTCGAATGTTATTCTACCGCTCGTGTTGTGTGAGAGAGACGACGGTAGAGCATGAGTGTTCGAATACAAACAGACTGTCGCGCACGACAACGAAGCGAGTGTAGTAAAAAACGTCAACTGTTCCAACCCCTGCACGTAGACACTAGAGAGGGTCTAGTATAAAAGAGGAGCGTACTTGCTGGTCTTGAGACAAACGAACTGTCAAAGCCAGACTCAACCGAGCAGCGCCTATCTGGATTGCATTGGCAGTGTTGCTGGAAACTACCCAGGCATAGTTTGTTTTGAATCCGCTCCTCTTTTATACTAGACTCTCTCTAGTAGACACTATAGGGGGAGTATGGGGGGTGGCAAGTGTCTACGTTAGTGTCTAATATTGCATTGTTTGAAATTAGAAACTGGCGTTTTAATATGAAATCCCGTTTTTCTTAATATTTATCAACGTTAAATAAAACTGCCAGTTCCTATAAAATGGTTCATACTGTTTCTTTTGATTGTATAAATCCTGTTTCCATAATTTGTGTACACAAATCGATTCGTAATGATAACTTCAGTCGAAAAAATCTTTGTGGGACAGTTATGCGTATAATTTCAACATGGGACAATTAGGCTTGATGTTGTTTTTATACAAACCCAGAACAAACAATATGTTTTTCTATTTTCAATCCAAAGACAACCTAAAAAAGTACTGTTTTATGAACAAAAGTGAAAAACGCCCAAAAGTAACATGGAACAGATATGCGTAGAACGAAAAAAAAAAAAAAAAATAGATCGTTTTTAAAATGCTTCTTCATCCCAGTATTTTTCTATTTGTCGGAGTGTTTGGGGAGTTCAGATGTTTCGGCACGAAATCGACATCATTCGCCTTATACCACTCTACCACGTCCTTCGTGTAGTGGCATGATGCCAAGTCTGGCCAGAATCACCGTCGGACCGTCGTGAGCCTTCAGGAGAGGGAGAAACCGCTTTTGGAGACACTCTTCCAAATACACCTGTCCATTCATGGTTCTTGCGGTATCGAAAGGTGTACTCCGCTTTCCGCAAGTACAAATCGCTTGCCAAATTAAGAACTTATTGGCGAACTTCTGTATCCGCAGGTTCTCGGGAACATCACACTTATGCTTGGCAGTCACATACAGGTTTCCTGGAATCTGTTTGAAGTCCGCCTTCACATGTGTCTCATCATCCATTACGCAGCAGTGCGGTATCGTTAACTGCTGGTCGTACAACTTCCGGGTACGGCTTTTTAAGACCGTATTCTGTTGCTCGTCGCGGTTCGGGGACGTCTGAACCTTAAACGTACCTAGTCCAGCTTGAGTTTTGGTATTCTGCACGAAAGTCTTGCTCACATGCAAATCTTTAGCCACACTTCGCACTGAGGTATTCAGTTTCCGTTTAAAGGTCCCAACCACGCTTTTGTTCTCGATGACCAGACAGATTTTTTTTTCGGATCTTCGCTTCCGATCAACAGTCAGACGTTCTTTAAACCGTTTTATGATACCAGACACCGTGGAATTTGCGATTCCCCACATTTGTTTACCTATGGCACGATGCGACAGATCCTTATTCTCAAAATACTCGTGCAAAACTTTTTCACCCCCGACTGTTCTTTCGTCGCCATTTTGAAAACTTTTGCGCACCTGATGAAACCAACTCACAGAGTGCAAACAATACACATTAAACTATGTCTACGCAAAATTTCAATTAATTTTACCCAACGGATCAAAAGTTAGAGCAATTTGAGTGTGTGCGGATTTTAACTGGTACACCCTTTAGACAAAAATCGTACTGTATAATATCGCTGTAGTTTCATGACGCTTAGGTCCAAGTGACGCTTGGGTCCAAATGACTCGAGGTTGGACGCAGGGATCCGATAAGTGATGCAGGAGTCCAGCGGTTAGACGCAGCGGTGCGGCAGATCGACACCTTCGGTCCTGCAGATGGACACAGGAGTCCAGAAAATTGTCGAATAGATTCGGCAGGTCGACGTTCATTCGTGACTTGTCCGAGTGAGATTTGAACTCAAGCTTTTCAGTGTAAGAAGCATGACTATTAACCATTTAAACCAGGCCCGTATTCAGTTCAAAATTATCATTGTAAATTCAGTAATAAATGGAAAGCAGCATTAGTTTTCCGTTTGATTCAACTGTGTAAAATTTTGCTTTCCTTTTTGCTGTATTAACCGTTAAGTCAACCAAAATGATGTCAACTGGAATATTCAAAATGAGTTACATCATAACAGCAAATTTTGATTTCAATTTGATTCCCAGCTTTGCTCGGGTAGGCATCCGACGACGAAACTGGGCAGTTCGATAAGAGAATGCGAATGGCACTGGATGAAGCAATTGCTATGGCGGTTTTGTCACTGCTCGCAATGATGATGTGCAATGGCGTCGATGTCAAACATACACGGTCTGGAACAACAAGTAGCTTGCTGGTGTTAGAAGCAAAAATGCTGTAAACATTGCTGAGCAAGCGAATGCCGATGTCACGGCAGCACAACATTCCATACTGCGAATAGCAGACGTTTCGTCACAGAAAACAGCTGTTTCGTGTAAAAAGATAAACATTGCGATGAAATACGACCACCACTAGACATTTTCTCATTTCACTAATACCAATAAGCCGGTTGGGCCAGACCTTGTATAATTGACATCGCAATGGCGTAACTCGCTCTTCCGATCCCCCAATGGCGATATCCAGTACGCGCATGAAACCACTCCAAATCATATCCTGGTCACGGCACCAATGTTGCGGCCAGGATGTCTGTCCTACACTTTTGGACCCTTAATTTACTTTTTATTGCCACCAAGAGACAATATACCAGCTCGGAGGATAAACATTTACTTTAAATCAATAATTACCTGCTAATTGCTTACAAACTTAACCACTAACAATTAATATCCAATCACAAAACCTTTTTCAGAAACCGTAAACAATAACAAATGTGAGATATGCACATACAGCTTTCCCCCGAAGAACGCGTTACCCACTGAGTTGCACCCACCGCTTTGTCTCGGTGGGTTTTCAACCCAGCGCTCTGATTTTTTGCGAATCCAAAATAGATGGATTTGTAGGGTTTTTGCATTTCAATGCGATGTAGATTGTGAAAAAATCGAACACATGAGCTGTGACTTCATCCTTAATAACCAGACCTATTGAAAAAGGCATATGTATGCTCTGCCCTCTGGCAGCTTTGTTTATATATTTAACGATTCAATTTTGGAGTCGGTAGAGTAGAATAATGTAAAACATTGACTCATTTTTCAATACGTTGCTTTCACCTTCGCTCGAGCACAGCGCTACTGTATCTGTCACTTAGATTCTGACAAAGTTGCCAATCTTCTTGATATGATGTTTTCGTTGAGAGTTAATATTCGAACCTGACAAATTTTTATAACCTCGTTCTTAGAAAAAATATGATCCTGCATTAATAATAATCAAAAAAGTTATCTTAAAATGCGAATGAGAATTTTCAAACACGTAGGCTCTGAAAAAATTATCATGATTCCAGTGCAACTTGGCAAAGTTTAATTCTAAGATTCAGGAAATTGAAAAAAAAAAACTTTCGGAAACTCGAACTTAATCCTGTGTGCCGCCAGCACTTTTTTACATGCCAACGACGATTTTGAGTCGGCGCGCCACCGTGATGATTTTTGATACGCCGCCGTTATAATTTTGGATACGCCGTCAATGTAATATTTTTATATTTTTATTTTAATGTTGAAAGATGCGTTTAACGGAAACCATTTCCCGTAATAAAACAAAAACAAGGTGAAAGTTCCAAAAACATTACCGTTTGACTCCCGGTAAACTGACACGCCGTGCAAATTATTTCTCAAACGACATTTAGCAGATGGAATGGGGAAAAGCGAAATGGAACAATGTGAAACGGAACGCAGAATCAAAATAAAACAGCAAATGAGGCTACCAGAAACTCCCTTTTCTGATGGTCCTAGAACTATATGATCTCATAAACGCCAAATTCACAATGGCGGGAACGATCCAATGGATTGAAGAAATCCAATGTAGTTGAAGAGCTATGAGGTTTACTTCGATTTCTTCGAATATTTCAAACATTCCACAGGCATAGGTGGTTTGACTTTTAAGTATGGAGCTTTTTCTCTATAAAATTCACATTCTTTTCGCTATGGGTCAAACTATAATGTAAAACACGTGTGTTCTACAAATGTTAGAAGCTAGTCGAAGTTTGTTATCATAAATTCACAGTGATTCCACTTGTTATTCACAGCATCATGTCTTATTTTCTAAGAACTATGGTTTCCTTAAAACTTCTAACCCAAAACCATTACCCAGCACGATGCACTTCCATGCGTAATAAATTCGGAATTAATAATTCACCCGGCATATATTCAACTTCGATTGAACGTGCATCCAGTCCAGTGTACCACAGGTAAGGTCATGGAGAAGCTCTATCAGATTAAAACACACTGAACAAAATTCTTGTTGAAACAAATTATTTATTGCCGAAATATTGGAATCCAATAACCGCATAAATCAATTTGTTTTGAACAACCATCCTGATAGGTATCTCCGTGCACATTGAGTGGTCGCCCACCCCGATGCTACTCGCACTCAAGAGCCCAAAGAAAGTCTTCTATTTTGCAATTGCATGAGACTTTTAGTCAACTGAGAACTAACTACACATGTATGTAGGTAGGTAGATGTATCGAACTTCTTTGGTTATTTTTCTTTTACCAGCAACAACATTCAACTGGCATTCTGTGGAATGTAATCGGTACTCAAGAACAGCACTAGCTCTCGATGATGATGGGTAGAGGTGAAGGCCATTGAGCACCTATGTGCGAGCACAAGTTTATGTTTCACAATTTTGTTTCCAGGAAGTTGCATTCCTTCTGTACACGAACCACTTCCCAGGCATTATTTATGCATGAGTGTTTCTGATTGTACGCCAGTTTTTGTCGCCCTCCGACATCCTCCTGGAAGAAGTGCTGATAGTAGCCAACATAGTACCTATCGTGTTGCAAACTTACGAAAGCTGTTTGATGTTTACTTGAAAGCGGGAGAGGATTCTCTTTTCCTTCGATAATATTCTCAGTATAATAAATTGAAGTTGATATGGTTCTGTTCCTGGAATGCAGGTACATCACAAACGGAAATGTTATCAATGTGACGTTATGCTTTCATCTAATCTCCGGGTCGTATACGGAATGATACATTTGAACGCATTCTTTCAATTGCCTCCCATAATGATCGCAAACTGTCTAACATGCTTCAAATTCCTCGGATGATTTGAATTCTATTTTCTCCGCCAGCGGTGCCGGTGGTGTAGTGGTAAGCGTGATTACCTCTCACCCCAGCAGGCCTGGGTTCAATCCCAGTCGGCGCCGCCGGGATGTTCTGAGGCATAACATCTCTGATCACGCCTTCCTTCGGAAGGGAAGTAAAGCCGTTGGTCCCCGGTTCATGAGTTGATGGGTCGATAGGTAGGGTCCAGGTGTGGGAGCTGCCTTCCTGGCGTCGGTAGCATTGGTGCTCAGCACGGAAAAGAAGATCGACGAAAAACAAATCAAGGAAAAAAAAAAAAAAAAAATTTTCTCCGCCACACCACGAGTTTCAAATCATCTATCACATCAAAGTAAACAATAACTGTGAAAAGGGTTTACCATGGGGAATCAACATCTATACAGGATCGAAAGCAGTAAACCTCATAGGAAAAGTAGGCGTTTTGTATGAAATTTATGGATTTTGATTCAATTCAGAGCTCAGGTGGATTTGCGTAAGTTACTGATAAACAATACACAGTGATCTCAAAGCCGTATAAGGCTTGCACTAGAAAAAATGCACCATTTTTATCCGTGGGTAAAAATTGGCGAAAATCTGGGTATAGAGTGAATTGTTTACATGTGCAAAATTTCATAACAATCGGTTCAGTGGTTATTGAGATGTCATCGAAACAAGAAGAAAATCGCCGGAGAATTTTGCGCGCCGTCATGGAAAATCCAACTGCGACCATGAGATGGATCGGAAGACAACTGGGAATCACCCATACAACTGTGTCTCAGGTGGTAAAATCGTTTAAGGAGTCCCAGACGACCGAGCGGCGGGCTGGAAGTGGAAGAAAAGCTGACCCTGTGAAGGCCCGGAAGGTGTTGGATTATTTCAAGCGTAATCCGAACCTTTCGATTCGCGACGCGGCTCTGAAGGCAAAGTGTTCCAGTGTTCAAGGTCCGGAAGGCACCGAACCGGCGTGATCAACAAAACACGGCGGCCAAATCCCGCGCAAGGAAGCTGTATCGAGAGTGATTAACGAAACCGATGTGTGTGGTTATGGATGACGAAACCTACATCAAGGCAGACGCAAAGCAGATATGTTGCCAAATCACGGTTTGATATTCCGGAAGACATATGAAAGAAGAAAGTGGAAAAATTCGCCAACAAAATACTTGCTCTGGCAGACCATATGCCAATGCGGTAAACTGAGTAAACCGTACATCACAATGGGTACCATCAACAGCGAAATTTACCGCACCGAGTGCCCCCAGAAGCGTCTGTTGCCCTTCCTGCTGTCCCACGGAGGCGAGACATTATCTTGGCTGAACCTGGCATCATGCTATTACGCGCGATCGACGTTGGATTGGTACAGAGACAATAACGTTGTTTTTGTACCAAAAACCGCCAACCCCCCAAATTCACCAGAGATTCGTCCGGTGGAAAGATTTTGGGCCATAATGAAGGCCAAAGTTCGAAAATCGTCCAAGGTGCTTAAGAACGAGCTGGAGTTTAAGAAAGAATGGATGAAAGTGACCAAAAAGGTCGGCTCCACCATTGCACAAAATGTAATGAGGGGTGTTAAGGGAAAGGTGCGGGCTTTCAGCGATGGAAAGGAAATTGAATAAAGTAATTATGCCGAAACATAATCCATATGTTTTAGTTCATTCCCTGAAAGTTTCAAGAAAATCCGACTTAAAATATATTTTTGGCGAACACTTTTGTCTGGTGCATTTTTTTCGAGTACAGGCCTTATATGAAATTAAAAAAAATTGCGCCTTCAATGTGGCTTCCCCAACACATCCACGCATCAAAAGTACACAAGAGCAAACTTTTTGACGTAGAACTACGTCTTTGTGGCCTATACTGGGGTGCAAATAAAAAAAAATGTGTGGTAAAATAGTGTTAGGTTTTGAACGCTTGTAACTTTGTCATTTATAGATGAAATTAAAATCGAAATAGGCCAATCGATAGGAAACAACTCTACAAATCTGTTTGAATAAGTACTTTTCCAATTTTCCATCAAAACAAAAAAAAAACTATTGAAAAATGTACAAACAGGCTTGGCAAACATTTATTCCGTGCATTAATTTACATTCATTTGCCTCTTACTTTATTCATCAACAGAATTCCGTAAAATTATGTATTAAGCTTTAGTAGGTTTTGATATTAGCTACAACCTTTGTCAATAATTCAAATCAGTACCTCTTATGCATGATGGACCAGAGCGAACAGAACCCACCATTGTTTTTCAGTGAATGTAAATTACATTCACTGAAAAGTAATAACAAGTTCTGCGCGCTTTAGTTCATCATACATAACTGGTAAAGATTTGAGCTATTCACAAAAGTTTTAGCTAATATCAAAATCTACAAAAGTTTGTAAAGAATTTTAAGACATTCTGTCGATGGCAAAAGTTTAGGGCAAATTAATGTAAATGAATGCTAGTGATTTGCCGTGCCTATGTACAAATGCTAATTTTATCACTGTTTTCATGAAACAAACGATTTCCCCAAACTCAGTCGCCATAATCGAATACCACTTGGTTGCACATCGTTCTGCTTGAACCTGAAAATTATAAATTAGCGCTGCTCTCGAGCCTCTGCTCATTACCACTGAAAATTTTCACAGGCGCTGAGACCGGATGATATCGGGCAGGTACGGGATGAGCTTTGTCGATGTCGTACCAAAACTCATTTTCGGTCCCGTGCAAATATTATGCAACGCGAAAATTTTTATTTTTATCCCGTCCCCCAATAACGACAACCTTAAAAGACATGAACTTTGACTTACTACAATTAAGTAAAAATGTAAGAGGTTGTATCCAAGGCACGTGCTTGGTATCAATATTCTGCGACTGTGTTAGGGAAACCACTGATAACAAAATTTCGCATTTTTGTCCAGAAAACGCACGGAATTTTAAGTTTAGTTTTTAGTGTTTCTGGTTAATTGAGAAGGTCATGTGGTATTCGGTCATTGCGAGAATTTGTATGTACCACTTCAATACTGTTACGTATTTGACCTCAACCGTCTGGTTGCTAGGTACATTATCAATGAGCTTTGGGGGTGATGTGGCTGACAGCAAGGCGACCGAACGTTAAATGAAAATTAAATTAACTCTTAAACAACTAAAATTTATAGTGGTCCTGAAAAGAACCGTTTTATCATGATGGTTGAGTAAAGCTGAGCTATTAGGGTGTTCAAGATAAGGCTGGCGAGCTGTAAGTTGTTTGGAACGAGGGTGACGCACTTGGCATAGGTGGCCCACAGCAACTCACTACGAACTACTGAATCCGATCAGTAGTGGTGAGACTTCTTCCTCCTTCTTCGGTGAATGGACGCTCATGTGGGCTACAGCTCGCGGCTTGCGGGCTTTCTTTCGTTGTGTACTGGAGAACAATGTTCAACGCCACACACCGAAACCACTGCTGCTGCTATTGCTGATAATGATGACCACCGACCAGACACACTGTGATTGAATAATAGACTTATTATTTTTTCAACGGGCCAACCCCTAGATTTGTGCCATTAGGTGAGAAAACCACTCTCTGAAAATTTCAGCTCATTCGGATGTAACACGAGCTGGCGCTTTTGATTTAAGATTTATATGGGGATATTGGTTGAAATGTATGGAGAAATAATATTGCTACACACTTTCGTGCATAGAACTGGTTCAGCAAACTCGATTAAGCTCACATAGTTTAAACTATAACTGGAACAACTTTACTGAAGACAGCATCACGATTCAAGTTAGTATTATGGAGATTTTAATCAATTATCAGTCAGTCAAAAATTTGTGTAATTTTCAATAGATACCAATTGAAAATTTATAAAGTGTTTATTTAAGCAGATTTGTAGAAAATTTTCCAATCGATCGATTTGTTTAGAATTAAAATACTTCCACTATTGACAGAGTTATAAGTGATCAAAACCTGACCACTTTTCGTAACGCGGTCGATTTTCGTTTTTTGAAATTGCACCCCCAATATGTTGCCGAAAGACGTTATCCTAAGTCAAAAGACTTGAGTGTATATTGAACTGCATAATCATCCAGCATGTGAAAGGGAATGATGTTAAATCAGATTCAAGAGAAGACAAATTTGGCTTAATACATTTATTTATTTATGTATACAATACAAGAATAATAGCACAAGTTATCTATTAATGATTTTCAGAGTATATGCTACTATTACACTACATATGTACCTATTAACCTAACTGAAGTAGTTGCTGCATAAGTTTTTGAATGTTGTTAAACTTCTTGCTGTCTTGCATTCCCTCGGTAGTTCATTCCATAATCGAATTGAACGATAACGCAACGATTCACTTAATAAAATGTGTAGAGCATCTTGGAATAATAAAAACACTTGACCTAGAAGATTGTAAGTTAATAAAGAAGTTTCGAAGATATGTCGGACTTTCGTTTAAAATTTCAAAAATTTGAATACACATTCTAAGCTTCATGTAGTTGACGAAATCGTAGCCGAGTAATAAATTAGAAAAGTTATAAACGTGATCGTATTTCCGCAGGTCGTATACGTATCTGGTGACGACATTAAATACCAAGTTTAATTTCTTTGTATTTGTCTTAGCTAGAGCGAATATCCCCGTACAAAAATAACGGAACGATCAAGGATCTAGCCAGCTGAAGTCTGATATGTGGAGGCGTGGAGTGACGTAACAAAACTAGAAAGTGAAGCGTACAATAAACTTTGCTGCACACAGCATTGACTTGAGCATTCCAAATGAGGTTGCAATCCATTACAATACCAAGATTTTTAATTGTGTCAGAATACATAATGACATCTCCACCCACTTTAACTAATGGGATATCCTGAATACCAGTTCGTTTTGATCTAAAAATAATAGTTTGTGTTTTTGCCCTGTTCAAAATAAGACCATTAATTTCACACCATTTTAAGATATTTTCTATATCACTAGATGAAATAGTTTTAGAAATATTATTCAATTTGCCAGAGATGTATAGTTGACAGTCATCTGCATATAAGTAAAATTTACAGTTTAATAAAACGTTGGACATATCATTGATGAACATAGAAAAAAGTAGGGGTCCAATAAGGATGGATCCCTGAGGAGCATGCACGTAATTGTATTGCATGTTATTAAATTCAACATACTGTGATCGGCCAGCCAAATATGATTCGATTAAATTCACTGAGCAATGACCAATTTTTAAACAACTAGTGAGTTTATTGCAGAGTTTCCGATGATCAATTGAATCAAAAGCTTTGCTGAAATCTAAGAGCGCCATCACGATTAACATTTTCTTATCAAGAGCATTTCATAAATCGTCTTAAATTTTTATAAGAGCTGTAATCGTGCTACAGTTCTTACGATAACCAGATTGTAAAGAACATAGCAGATTATGATTATTAAGATATTCGTTTAGTTGTTTGGAAAGAATTGATTTACAAATTTTCGACAGAGCACAAAGTATGCTAATAGGTCAATAATCCTTTTCTGTAGCTGGATTGTCAATCTTACCAATAGGAACCATATTAGCCACTTTCCATTAACATGGAAATTTTGAAGTGGTTATACAAACATTAAATAAGTCTGTGATGTAAGGTAGAGTGACACGTAAAGAAACTTTCAAAATATTTAGAGGAATGAGATCAGTACCCACAGAATCACATGAAGCAGATGCAAACTCTTCCAAAATATCGTTACTAGTAATACCTCTGAATAAAAAATTACCAGAAAGTTCATCAACTTGCTCAGTTTCAATAAACGATGATTGGGCAAAATGTGGAACAAAATAATAATTCAATGAATCAGCAGTGACATCATCATCACCAACAGTCATATTTGAACCTTTTAACCCGAGTCGCTTAATATTATTCCAAAGTTTTATAGCAGGAAGAAATGCACTAAGTTGGGAAGCAAAGTATTCACGTTTAGTGTTTTTAATGTTGTGTAGCTTAACAAAATTGTGCCATTTTTTAGCATTATTTTTATCGCGTTTCCAACAGTCATATGCTTCTGAAAGATTTTTGAACATCCTGTGGACATTTTGGTTAAGCCATGGAGTTGCAGGGTCTCTTACCAGTTTTCTGGATAAAGGTGCATAACGGTTTATGTGTGACAATAGTGCATTATTCAAGTAATTCAATTTGTCATTAACATCACAATAAGAATAGATAGCATCCATATTTAATTCTTGTAAATCCCGTATAAAGGAATCACGGTTAAAGTTATTGCAATCGCGATGGAAATAGATTTCGGGTGTAGTTTTTGAATTTATAGTCAATGCATATCAAATCATGGTCAACTTATAATGACTTATTTTACTTAGTGATCCTTTCGATTCGATTGCATTCGGATTTATGTTTTATTTAAATGTTTCAAATGTGTATCGCACGACCGAGAAATTTTTTAAAATTCAATCATATTCGGCCAATTCTGTCATCTTAAAAAAAAGTGCCCCCCCCCCTATTTCGAAACCTGGCTACACCCTGCTAGCAGCTACTAAGGGGCACCTTCTCTCGATTTTCTACAGAGAACTCCAACGCATCGAAAGCATCACCTATTCGCCCATTATTGCCCACTTTTCGGAAACCATCGAAGGGGTAACGACCATACGAGCCTACCAGCAGGAGCATCGGTTCACCGAAATGTTGTTCCGACGGATGGAAGCCAACAATGTGGCACAGGTCAGCCTGGACTGCAGCAACCGTTGGCTGGGAATCGCTCTCGACTACCTGGGTGCAGTTATTGTGTTTGTAGCCATCCTGAGTGCACTGATCACGGCTAGCATCAGTCCGGATTCAACCAGTTCGTCACTGATTGGGTTGGCCATCAACTATGCTCTGCTGGTTCCAATCTACCTGAACTGGGTGGTCAAACTGGCTGCCGAAATGGAGATGTACGTGGGAGCCGTCGAGAGAATACAGTTCTACATCGAGAGCAGTCGGGAACGGGCCAGCGAGAGAAGTGCACTTAAATGTAAGTATCTATCTCAAAATCAAAAGACATGCATAAATCTTCCATTTTACCTAATTCGAACAAATGTCCCTCAATGTCGTCAATCATTCCATCGAAAACGACTTCCGATTGTTCTCTTCTATCTTTTGTTTTTTTCTTTTTTTCAGATAAACCCGTGCCAATATCGTGGCCCCAGAAGGGAGATATCGTATTCGAGAACGTTTCGCTCCGGTACGAGAGTCAAAAGGAAAACGTAATCACAAATTTGAATTTAACTATCCCTACCGGACAACGGGTAAGTTGCTGGATGACTAGCTCCCAGAAAGAAAAAAAAATGAAAACAAATTCCCATCCTTTCTCTATCCTTTGAATGCAAACGACGGAGGAGGTTCTGAACTGCTGTTTAATATTTTCCGGAGAGGGCGTAATTAATTATTTAAATTACTTCTCTCGGATGTGGCAGGGTTAAAGGGAATGCGAAGCTACAGGGGAAAATGAAAAACTACTTTTGCTTATCCCATACCATCCTGAACGTTTATTTCCTGTTCATGCCTTGCAACACTGGTAAACTATACTCCTGCTATTAAATGGGTGTCTGTTGACACAATTTCTGCTGGAATGGGACTTGCCGGGAAACAAAGTGCAACTGTGGACAGTCCAGTGTTGGAAGACAATGTTTGCTTTGGATTTTAATGTTTTCAATGCAGGTTTTATTTTTATCCCAATTGGATGTCGTTTATAGGAGTAATTACAGGTTTAGATATGTTGCATTCCAGGCAAAACCAAATTGGTTTGGCCTTCTTCGATTTGCATGAAGCATTTGCAAAAAAAAAAAACTGCATTTTTGGATCTAGTAATATTTTTTTAAAATGGTGGATTTGTAATTTTTCAATACATTTAACACACAAACCTTATTTATGATCGAAATGACGTCTGATTCAAAGTTGTTTAGAAAAGTAAAGTCCTTTTGGGAACTTTATATGGTTGAATATATCTGTTTTTAATTTTGATTAAACATTTACAAACAATGCTGGAAGCCCAATTATCTTAAAAAATATGCTTTAAAATTTTATAATTAATAAATTTTAATGAAAGATAGATGGAATATTTAAAACCATGAACACTTGCGAAGTGACAACATCGTATAACATCAAAATTTGGTTATATTTAAAACATTCTTGTTAGCATGCTTTTTTAATGTAATTTTTGCACAGAAAACGGTTAAGAATGCCTCAAATATTGTTTCGGGTGTATACATTAGTTAAAAAGTATGCTACCAAAAAGTAAAAAAAAAATACCAAAAGTTCTTGTTTTACGATTTTTGTTAATTTTCAAATGGTTTGAAATATTCCAAAAGTGTGCATTTTTATGAACGCTTTTCATAATAAAAGTTTTATAAATTATGGATATAATTGTTAAAATACTTGAGCTTTTAATAATTCTTTTTTGTATTTTTTTTTTCAAAATTACCTTAAAAAATGTACATATTTTTCCCTGAAAGGCTTTATTTTTCTTTACAAGTTTGTATCAGACGTCTAAAGTGATGTTTTCGTGCTATAATTTATTAAAAAAATTAAAAGATGCCATTTGGATTTTTTTGCAAGATTTAAGATTTTTTCATCATTTTGGCGTGGAACTAGATCCGTGCGCCAACGTGTTTCTGTGCCGGCTGCGGCATAAGATCAATTTTCGTCCGGCGGCAGCAGCGTTGCACTATTGGGGATTTCCATACAAGCAGACAGACATAATTACTCATAAAATATGTTCAACATTTAATGACTAACTTTTGAAAAGGGCTTAATTTCTGATTGTTTTAGAATTCAGAGAATACAATTTATAGAACACCGACAACTTACAATTGATTAATGCAGGGTAAAAAAGGAAAAACATGCATTTTCATTTTTTTTTCAGTAAATATATTAATTTATTTTAGAAATACAGCCATTAAGCCATGTCAAAATTAAAAAAATTCTCAAAAATTTCATTTTCGAGTGTTTTTTTATTTATTCAAAGGGGGGATGTTTTTTAGAGTCTTAAACTATGTTAATCATCGATCGAGTTTCAAATTGCTGCAATAACGGCCTCCACACGCTTCCGGAATGCACGGCAGGTTCTAATTATGTAGTTTGGATCCATTTCTCTCCAGGTACGGGTCAATGTTTGTCTGAGGCTTGCTGTACTCGGGTGGCGTTTAGAACAGGCCTTGGCCTTCATGACACGCCATATTGAGTAATACAGCGGATAAAGATCGGGGCTGGATGGCAGTCACATATCCTTCGGCCAGAACGGAAGATGTTCCAACCACCAGTTGGGTGTGCGGTTTGAGGTGTGACATCTTGTTGAAATACAACATTTGGCTTCGGACCGTAATGTTCTTAGATCCACGGAAGAACATACTTACTTAAAATCCTGATGTAGACCTCCGTGTTGACCTTGTCACCTTCTGAATGAACACCGGGTCCATTTTTTGCCATCGGAAGCCACCAATCCAAACACCATAACGCTAGCAGGATGCTTGGTCAGATACACGTTCTTGTGCTCGTCGGCCACGTCTTTTACCGGAAGATAACTTATAAACCGGTCGGTTCTCGAATTTGATACGGGATCGACGGTAAACATGCTTTCGTCGGTTAACTGGATTACCGGATTTTTTCGCTTAAGGAAGTTCAAGATTTTCTTGCATCGTTCGACTCAACAGCTTACAGAATTTTCAAATATCAGCTTAAGCTTGAAAGCGTAGGATTTGTGAATGCTCGACGACAAACGTTTCCTGTCGTTCTGGTATCTGCTCCACCCGGTCTTGATTAATCTACTCTTGCTCCAAATTTTTCGTAAAGTTGTGTCGTTAGAAAGTTTGAACATACTGAGAGGTAAGCACATATGTGTGTGTGAGAAAATTTGTGATAACATCTAAGGGCACCGGTGGGATTTAAACCCACAATTTCCATTCAGTACACGGGTGCATTGTCAATTATACCACGGTGGACCTATATGGTCTACGGATGTATTCTACTAATGACATTTGAGTTTCGAATCCGTTTCCCACCCTAGTCTTTTGCGCAAGCGTTCTCTAATACACAACAATCGTCTATTACCGACGATATGTGCTTGTACAGCAACCACTCAGTATTAGTGATCGATTACTTGTTTTATTGATAGTAATCGACATGAAATAATCGATTAATTTAAATAATCGATTTATTTTAATACTGTCTGATAACAAAGAAAACCATCGCACAGTGGTCTAGAAGGGTAATTTATGCTAATTATTAAAAAAAAAAGAGTTCATAAAGATGAAGTTTAATCAAGTTGGTGTCTTATGACTTGTTAGTTAGGTTAAAACGCATCTGGTGAGTGGGTCGTTCATAAATTAAACTCCATAGAACGCTAGTTACAATTTTCAACTTTTTTGCATGATAATTTACGAGATTAAAATTTTCTAACAAGTTGTAGAACTCATCATTTTCATACATCTAGCACAAGACATCAACTTGAATGTTAAGAATTTAGTTATATCCCAATGAAATACTCTATTGTAGTACTTTTTTTTTTGTTAATTACTTTATTTGTACAGGCTCATTCGAATAAACTTTACAGAGCCAAGTTATCATTTTCTTTATACATTATAAATGTCTTAAATCTAAAATTAAAGGATTGGAACCGATTACTCGCGGTCTTCTCGAGGTTAATGGATGACAATTGTTTGGATCGGGAGAGGGAAAAGGAGATTTGGAATATGATTTATGATTAAAAAAATTCACTATTTCTAAAACAAATACTTAATCCTATCGACGTTATATCAACTCTGTAATTATACAATTATTACAGAAACAAATCTACAAAAAAAAATGCACACACACATACAAAACACAAACTAAACACAAGGTTAATCAAACTTACAATCTATGGTTAATATTCTTCAAGAAAACATATATGAGTTTCATAAACTCCAGATCGCGTCCAGCCAAAATATCCCGAACTGGAACATTAGGTTGTCTACCTCGAGCCCGAAGGGAATCGTACAACTCGGATCTGACTCCACGGTGCTCAGCACATGACCAAATAATGTGATCTGCGTCCTGGTAACCTTATCCACATTCACAGAGATTACTGTCCCCCAGCTCAACACGGAACAAGTGAGCGTTTGACGAGTAGTGATTGGACATGAGGCGAGACATCATACGAATGAAGTCTCGACCCACATCCAACCCCTTGAACCAAGGACACTTCGACACCTTAGGGATGATTGAATATAACCATCGTCCCAAACTCCCTTCACTCCATTTATTTTGCCAGCTGGCGAGGGACTGTTGACGATAAATGAAGAAAAATTCGTCGTAGGCGATTTGTCGATCGTAAATATCGCCTTCCATAGCGCCCACCTTTGCAAGCGAGTCCGCCTTCTCATTGCCCGGAATCGAGCAATGAGATGGGACCCATGCAAAGGTGATGACAAAAGATCTTAAAGATAAAGCACTTAGAAGCTCTCGTATTTTCATGAGAAAATACGAGGAGTGCTTTACCGGCCTCATGAAGCGAATAGCCTCGACAGAACTGAGACTATCCGTAAAAATAAAATAATGATCTGGTGCAAGTGAGGCGATCGTTTCTAGCGTACAATGTATTGCCGCCAGCTCAGCAACATATACGGAACATATTGTAGTACTTGAGCCAGAGCTGGTAAATATCACAGCCGTCATGTGACGATGAGAAAACAGGCCCTCTCACTATCACGAGACGAAACTACCTATCATCAGCTTTCTTGTCATTTTTCAATGATCAAGCACTCATGAGAATAATTCTTATGCAGTTTTGACATCAACATTTCTAACTGATTTAGATGAATTTAAGCAAACAACCGTATGTAATCGGTAGAGTGATTATATTATTAAGGTTTCCTCGGTACAAGTAACTTTAAAAGCATTAACCGTTATGTGATCGACAAAAAAAACACCTTAAAGTGCTCGACAAGGGTACCCGGGTACTCACAAATTGAAAAACTTGCTACTGTGGCCTATTGTGACCGATTCTGAATCTTTTGACACCAATGGATTCAGAAACTTATCTTCTTTCTGGACATTGCCAACAATGTCCATCCGGAATAGTCTGGTTCCCGGAAATCCGGATTTTCTGTATAATGTTCCAGAACTAAGCATTTTCTTGGCACTTTCGCTAGAATTTTGAAGGAATCGATATCAAAGTATCAGAATTTCCTTCAAAAACAATTTCAGCTTACTTGAGGACCAGTTTAAGGTTTCTCCCCGGAACGGCCATTCCGGCGCAGGTTCCTGTAGGGCCTCTAGTGGCCGTAGAAGTGTTTTTGAAGAAACCCCTGCAATATGGGTATCAAAATTCATGAATTTACAGCAGGAGGCTGTTTATCATAATTTTGTGGTCATCCGATGGATTACCCTCGGAACGGTCATTTCGGCGCAGGTTCCCGTAGGGCCTCTAGTGGCCATAGAAGTGTTTGGGAAGAAACCTCTGCAATATGGGTATCAAAATTCAAGAATTTACAGCAGGAGACTGTTTATCATAATTTTGTGATCATCCGATGGATTGTCCCTATAATGGCCATTCCGGAGCAGGTTTCCGTAGGGCTTCTAGCGGCCATAGAAGTGTTTAGGAAGAAACCCCTGCAATATGGGTATCAAAATTCATGGATTTACAGCAGGAGACTGTTTATGATAATTTTTTGATCATCCGATGGATTGTACCCGAGACGGCCATTCCGGAGTAGGTTCCCGTAGGGCCTCTAGTGGCCATAGAAGTGTTTGGGAAGAAACCTCTGCAATATGGTTATTAAAAATACACGAATTTACAGCAGGAGACTGTTTATCATAATTTTGTGATCATCCGATGGATTGTCCCCAGAACGGCCATTCCGGAGCAGGTTCCTGTAGGGCCTGCAGTGCCCATAGAAGTGTTCAGGAAGAAACCCCTGCAATATGGGTATCAAAATTCATGAATTTACAGCAGGAGACTGTTTATCATAATTTTGTGGTCATCTGATGGATTGCCCCCGGGACGGCCATTCCGGAGCAGGTTCCTGTAGGGCCTGCAGTGCCCATAGAAGTGTTCAGGAAGAAACCCCTGCAAAATGGGTATCAAAATTCATGAATTTCCATCAGGAGACTGTTTATCATAATTTTGTGATCATCCGATGGATTGTCCCCACAACGGCCATTCCGGAGCAGGTTCCTGCAGGGCCTCCAGTGCCCATAGAAGTGTTTGGGAAGAAACCCTTGTAATATGGGTATCCAAATTCATGAATTTACAGCAGGCGACTGTTTATCATAATTTTGTGGTCATCCGATGGATTGTCCCGGGACGGCCTTTTCGGAGCAGGTTCCCGTAGAGCTTCTAGTCGCCATAGAAGTGTTTGGGAAGAAACCCCTGAAATATGGGTATCAAAATTCATGAATTTCTAGTAGGAAACTGTTTATCATAATTTTGTGATGATCCGATGGATTTACCCCAGAACGGCCACTCCGGAGCAGGTTCCTGTAGGGTCTCCAGTGCCCATAGAAGTTTTTGGGAAGAAACCCCTGCAATATGGGTATCAAAATTCATGAATTTGCAGCAGGAGACTGTTTATTATAATGTTGTGGTCATCCGATGGATTGTCCCCAGAACGGCCATTCTGGAGCAGGTTCCCGTAGGGCCTCTAGTGGCCATAAAAGTTGTTTGCAAGGATGTTCCTACAGTATGGGTATCAAAATTCATGAATTTTCAGCAGTAGACTATTCATCATATTTTCGTGGCTATCTGACAGATTGTCCCCGGAATGGGCTTGGATAGAATGCTCTTTATTTTTTGAAATTTAAAAAAAGAAACTTTTCTCATTATTTGTTTGTATCTGACTAAATGTCCATGGAATGGCCATTTTTAGAACAAGTGAATAATCGAGTGGTGGTGAAAAATTCAGGATGAAAACTCATGCAATTTTTATTTTCTTGAGTTTTCCTGGTGTTCAATCTCTCTAGGGGTATAAACGTTGTGGATTAATGTTGTATGGAGTTTTTGCAGTCTCTGCTGTGCTAGAAATAAACTGACATTACTATGGACTTTTAATCGTCATAAAAAATTGTTAAAAAATTACAAGCGCATAAAAAGCAAACGAAAAAAAAATTAGCAGTTATCGCAAATTTCTTGGCAGTGCTGATTGCACACAGGTCTTGAGCATGACTTCACATCTTCCTGGTCTTCCTACACTTGATGTCTTCACTTTTGCAGATATGACAGATGCCAACTTGTGGCTCCCGTCCGGACGGATCTCGTTCAACTGGAGTAGAACCAACAATCAATACGAAACTAACGATTTTATAATATAATGAATGATTAGTATTTTCCATTTAATTCCACTACTTTATTTGCTTATTCTTGACAGATACGCGTATTTCGTCTACAATGTGCAGACTTCTTCAGTGTCTTGTACTAATACTCGACTCTCATTATACAGGTATTCCACTAAGACGCCCACATTCATCAGGATTCATCATAACGATTTTAAACTGGCTCACTACTTGACTAGCCTATTGGTCCCAAGCAAACGATTAATGTATCCCATTCTAGTCAAAATTCTACTACTACACAATGTTTGTTTTGATTCGCTATGAAAGTTTGAGGGGTTAGTGGATTTTCCTATGTTTCGAGGGGTGAATCGACTAGCTTGGGACCGAAGATAGTATCAGAGCTGAGCCAAAAAGTTGAACACGTTTCTTCGGGACCTACTAGTCTTAGAGTTACCTCTATGGTAGAACTACCTGCACACTTCGATAAAAATCATATAAATTCAAGTGGTCTTAGACTGACATATATGAGCGTCAATTTTGACATAGAATTCAGTCGACTTTTCGTCGAGTAACGAACTGTTCAGTCATTAATTATGATACCCATATTATAGGGGCTTCTTCCCAAACACTTTGATCGCGCACGGGAGAGATCCCTACGTTGTGTTTATTTGTTTATCTTTCAATTGTTGATCCTGATCGAGACGGATAGTAATGAAAAGCACCGATTGCTTCGCCGTCCTGCCATGGCGGAGGCATACGAGCTACTAATTTATTGTTGTTTTGTTTTGTATATTGTAATGGTACAGTGGGTAGGGTAGTTGCACATATAGATGACATTGCACAAACACACTTCTATGGTCACTAGAGGCCTCCACTAGAGGCCCTACGGGAACCTACTTCGGAATGGCCGTCCCGTGGACAATCGATCGGATGATCACAAAATTATGATAAACAGTTTCCTGCTGGAAATTCATGAATTTTGCTACCCATATTGCAGAGGTATCTTCCCAAACACTTCTATGGCCACTAGAGGCCCTACGGGAACCTACTCCAGAATGGCCGTCCGGGGAAAATCCATCGGATGACCACAAAATTATGATAAACAGTCTCCTGCTGTAAATTCTTGAATTTTGATACCCATATTGCAGAGGTTTCTTCACAAACACTTCTATGGCCACTAGAGGCCCTACGGGAACCTACTCCAGAATGGCCGTCCCGGGGACCATCCATCGGATGACTACAAAATTATGATAAACAGTCTCCTGCTGTAAACTCATGAATTTTGATACCCATATTGCAGGAGTCTCTTCCAAAACACTTATATGGCCACTAGAGGCCCTACGGGAACCTACTCTGGAATGGCCGTCCCGGGGACAATCCATCGCATGATCACAAAATTATGATAAACAGTCTCCTGCTGTAAATTCATGAATTTTGATACCCATATTGCAGGAGTCTCTTCCCAAACACTTATATGGCCACTAGAGGCCCTACGGGAACATAAAACGGAATGGCCGTCCCGTGGAAAATCCATCGGATGACAACAAAATTATGATAAACAGTCTCCTGCTGGAAATTCATGAATTATGAAACACATATTGCAGGGGTTTCTTCCCAAACACTTCTATGGTCACTAGAGGCCCTACGGGAACCTACTCCAGAATGGCCGTCCCGGGGACAATCCATCGAATGACCACAAAATTATGATAAACAGTCTCCTGCTGTAAATTCTTGAATTTTGATACCTATATTGCAGGGGTTTCTTCCCAAACACTTCTATGGCCACTAGAGGCCCTGCGGGAACCTACTCCAGAATGGCCGTCTCGGGGACCATCCATAGGATGACCACAAATTTATGATAAACAGTCTCCTGCTGTAAATTCATGAATTTTGATACCCATATTGCAGGAGTCTCTTCCCAAACACTTATATGGCCACTAGAGGCCCTACGGGAACCTACTCTGGAATGGCCGTCCCGGGGACAATCCATCGCATGATCACAAAATTATGATAAACAGTCTCCTGCTGTAAATTCATGAATTTTGATACCCATATTGCAGGGGTTTCTTCTATGGCCACTAGAGGCCCTACGGGAACATAAAACGGAATGGCCGTCCCGTGGAAAATCCATCGGATGACAACAAAATTATGATAAACAGTCTCCTGCTGGAAATTCATGAATTGTGAAACCCATATTGCAGGGGTTCCTTCCCAAACACTTCTATGGCCACTAGAGGCCCTACGGGAACCTACTCCAGAATGGCCGTTCTGGGGACAATCCATCGGATGATCACAAAATTATGATAAACAGTCTCCTGCTGTAAATTCATGAATTTTGATACCCATATTGCAGGAGTCTCTTCGCAAACACTTCCATGGCCACTAGAGGCCCTACGGGAACCTACTCCGAAATGGCCGTCCCGGGGACAATCCATCGCATGATCACAAAATTATGATAAACAGTCTCCTGCTGTAAATTCATGAATTTTGATACCCATATTGCAGGAGTCTCTTCCCAAACACTTATATGGCCACTAGAGGCCCTACGGGAACCTACTCCAGAATGGCCGTCGCGGGGACCATCCATCGGATAACCACAAAATTATGATAAACAGTCTCCTGCTGTAAATTCATGAATTTTGATACCCATATTGCAGGAGTCTCTTCGCAAACACTTCTATGGCCACTAGAGGCCCTACGGGAACCTACTCCGAAATGGCCGTCCGGGGACAATCCATCGAATGACCACAAAATTATGATAAACAGTCTCCTGCTGTAAATTCTTGAATTTTGATACCTATATTGCAGGGGTTTCTTCCCAAACACTTCTATGGCCACTAGAGGCCCTGCGGGAACCTACTCCAGAATGGCCGTCCCGGGGACAATCCATCGAATGACCATAAAATTATGATAAACAGTCTCCTGCTGTAAATTCATGAATTTTGATACCCATATTGCAGGAGTCTCTTCCCAAACACTTATATGGCCACTAGAGGCCCTACGGGAACCTACTCCAGAATGGCCGTCCCGGGGACCATCCATAGGATGACCACAAAATTATGATAAACAGTCTCCTGCTGTAAATTCATGAATTTTGATACCCATATTGCAGGAGTCTCTTCCCAAACACTTATATGGCCACTAGAGGCCCTACGGGAACCTACTCTGGAATGGCCGTCCCGGGGACAATCCATCGCATGATCACAAAATTATGATAAACAGTCTCCTGCTGTAAATTCATGAATTTTGATACCCATATTGCAGGGGTTTCTTCTATGGCCACTAGAGGCCCTACGGGAACATAAAACGGAATGGCCGTCCTTTGGACAATCCATCGGATGATCACAAAATTATCATAAACAGTCTCCTGCTGGAAATTCATGAATTTTGATACCCATATTGCAGAGGTATCTTCCCAAACACTTCTATGGTCACTGAAGGTCCTACAAGAACCTACTCCGGAGTGGCCGTCCGGGGACAATCCATCTGATGACCACAAAATTATGATAAACAGTCTCCTGCTGTAAATTCTTGAATTTTGATACCCATATTGCAGAGGTTTCTTCCCAAACACTTCTATGGCCACTAGAGGCCCTATGGGAACCTACTCCAGAATGGCCGTCCCGGGGACCATCCATCGGATGACCACAAAATTATGATAAACAGTCTCCTGCTGGAAATTCATGAATTTTGATACCCATATTGCAGAGGTATCTTCCTAAACATTTCTAGAGGCCCTACGGGAACCTACACTGGAATGGTCGACCCAGGGACCATCCATCGGATGACTACAAAATTATGATAAACAGTCTCCTGCTGTAAATTCATGAATTTTGATATCCATATTGCAGGAGTCTCTTCCCAAACACTTCTATGACCACTAGAGGTCCTACAAGAACCTACTCCGGAATGGCCGTCCGGGGACAATCCATCTGATGACCACAAAATTATGATAAACAGTCTCCTGCTGTAAATTCATGAATTTTGATACCCATATTGCAGGAGTCTCTTCCCAAACACTTCTATGGCCACTAGAGGCCCTACGGGAACCTGCGCCGAAATGACCGTTCCGAGGGCAATCCATCGGATGACCACAAAATTATGATAAACAGTCTCCTGCTGTAAATTCATGAATTTTGATACCCATATTGCAGGGGTTTCTTCCCAAACACTTCTATGGTCACTAGAGGCCCTACAGGAACCTACGCCGGAATGGCCGTCCCGGGGAGAATTCTTCGGATGACCACAAAATTATGATAAACAGTCTCCTGCTGTAAATTTTTGAATTTTGATACCCATATTGCAGAGGTTTCTTCACAAACACTTCTATGGCCACTAGAGGCCCTACGGGAACCTACTCCAGAATGGCCGTCCCGGGGACCATCCATCGGATGACCACAAAATTATGATAAACAGTCTCCTGCTGTAAATTCTTGAATTTTGATACCCATATTGCAGAGGTTTCTTCCCAAACACTTCTATGGCCACTAGAGGCCCTACGGGAACCTGCGCCGAAATGACCGTTCCGAGGGCAATCCATCGGATGACCACAAAATTATGATAAACAGTCTCCTGCTGTAAATTCATGAATTTTGATACCCATATTGCAGGGGTTTCTTCAAAAACACTTCTATGGCCACTAGAGGCCCTACGGGAACCTGCGCCGGAATGGCCGTTCCGGGGAGAAACCTTAAACTGGTTCTCAAGTAAGCTGAAATTGTTTTTGAAGGATATTCTGATACTTTGATATCGATTCCTTCAAAATTCTAGCGAGAGTGCCAAGAAAATGCTTAGTTCTGGAACATTATACAGAAAATCCGGATTTCCGGGAACCAGACGATTCCGAATGGACATTGTTGGCAATGTCCAAAAAGAAGATAAGTTTCTGAATCCATTGGTGCCAAAAGATTCAGAATCGGTTAAAATTGGCCGCAGTAGCAAGCAGTTCAATTTGTGGGTACCCGGGTACCCTTGTCGAGCTGTTTAAGGGTAAAAAATTTCACGACCCCCCCTTTCGAAGCCCCTTGCTGCAATTTGAAATCTTTCTTCACGAAAAGTTGTCACTCCATGAGTTCTAAGATGTCACTGAATTCTTGTTTCCTGTCGTGAAAATAACTTTATAATTTATTAACTTGAAATCTGAAAAGGTACCCGGGTACCCTGTCGATCACATAAGGGTTAAATGAGCAAGTAATTACGATAATCACATCACTGTCACGTTCTGTCATGACAAAAAATTCGATGAGATTTTGAAGAAAATCTCTATCATGGTTTTCTCATTCAATGATAGTGACAGAAGTATCTCTGTAAATATCGCGTGAGATCTTTCATTGAAAATGACATTTGCCAGCGTCTAGAGCCCTTAGCAGTATTGCTAAGGGCTCTAGACGCTGGCAAATGTCATTTGACCTCTCTCTAGATTTCCTTATCACCGAATGATCACACGAGTAACCGAAGGTAGGGTTTTTAATTGTATTAGATCATGAGCATCTCATATCAAGGTTATACAAGAGCCAGATCAGTTTCAGTCGCAAATAAATAGCCAAACGAAAAGAATCTACTCCAATATCAGTCATTATATTGAAGCTAGCAATAAAATAAACCACTTAGAAACCCCTTGGAAACTTCCAATCTCCGCGTACATCGTACAAGCTAGGCAAAAAAGTGTGCGTTTGACTTGTACTGTCGCATTAATGGCCCTTCGCTCATTTTCAACTTCTATTCAATTTTCATAGTGCCCCACTGTAACGGAACTACACAGTTAAAATTATTTTATAATTTTACACGAATTTCCATGCACATAAAAAAAGCATGCATATTCATATAAAATTGAATTGGTTTTTTTTTTAATTTTCCCGACTTGAAATTTACATGCATGTAAAATTAAACGTCACTTGAATTTTACATGGATGGCTTTAGATGGGCTCACTTTGTAATTCTACAGGACATTTACAATTACACGCATTTGGCTTTTTGAACGAATTTACATAAAATCAAACTGATTATAATGAGAGAGAGAAGGATTAGTAATTTTCGTTTAATTCCACTACCTTATTTGCTTATTTATTTATTTATTTATATGACTGAACATCAACAGGCGTTATTTTCCCCAATGATGTAACTTAAACTAAACATGAAAAGTACTAAAACAAAACATCAATAAGTACATAGATAGTCATCTCGTAAAAAAAAAGGAACATTACTAAACAAACTAAACTGATCTAGAAAAAAACGAACTAAACCTCCGGCAAAAGCAGCTGGTGAGTCAGGTCAAAATCAAACAGTGCGGAGACCCTATTGAAGAGTCTCTGTAAACCACCGATTGCACCGAACATGCTATAATTTGTTCGCTGTATGGGCAGGCGCAGCATTGAAATTATTCCGTAGGGCTCGGGGTTGAACATTGATGTCAATTTGCTCAAGGAGGACAGGGCAATCGGTGCGTCCTTGCCAAATATTCGCAATTAGCAATGCCCTTGCTGTATCTCTTCGGACCGACAGGCGCTCCAGATGGATCAGTTGCAAACGAATTTCGTAGCTAGGCAATCGGAAGGGATCCTTCCACGGCAGTTTACGTAGCGCATATCTCAGGAACCGTCGCTGAACAGACTCAACTCTTTCGACACCGTTGTTGTAGTGAGGAGTCCAGACAACCGAGCAGTATTCTAATATGGAGCGAGACAGCGAGCAGTACAACGATTTAAGGCAGTAGATATCCGTGAAGTCTTTGGCAATCCTGAAGATAAACCCTAGAATTCTGGAAGCTTTGTCGACGGCGTGCGAGATGTGCTGCGCCTCGCATAAGAAAGGAGCCATGTCCTGGGCGCTTACAAAACAAAGATCCAAACTGCGGTTGTTCTGGTTAATAACATGGTTGAATTGAGAAAGAGTGGCTAAGCTGTAATTGTCCAGAAGGAGCGAAGCGTAGGAATGGATGACAGAGTGTCAGGATAGAGTTTTTTTTCATGAAATCCACGGGAGATTGAAGTCACCAAACACAATAACTTCATCGGTTGCTTTGGCGGTATCCAGAACAGAGAAAACCGATTGCCAATGGGTTTCGATGAGGTCACGCTTCCGTATACGGTCGGGAGGAAAGTAAACCGCACAGAGAAACAAGGTACGATCGCCCAGTTTAATTGACGTCTACACCTGCTCTAAGCATGTCCAAGTATTATTTTCTAGTAACCTTGCTCTAAACCTAGAATTTATAGCCACTAAAACACCTCCACCTTTAACTTTCCGACTATTAGCAGCATTCCTATCGCAACGGAAAACTTCATAGTTTTCGCCGAACACCTGACGAGAGAGCGTGCGTGAATCCAACCATGTCTCCGTGAGAATAATGATGTCGTAGCAAAGATCCGAGGTAGCTACGCGAAAATCGTCGACATCACCACCACCGATACCACCGACGTTCTGATAATACAGCAGCAAGTCTGAAGGAGCAGGTATAGTTTCAATACGTCCTGGAGTCTGAGCAACTTGCGAAGGATGCCTTGATGGTGCAGGCGAATATTGGCTGGAAGCAATGAGCGGATCAGGAGTCGTTGAATCGATAACAGAAGTTGACTTGCCTATGCTGTCGAGTTGGAAGATCCCTGCACTACTCCCACATGCAGGGCCGGGACGACTGCTGAACGCTGGCTGGAATGGCTCTTCTGTGGTGGGCATGAAGCATGAGTGTAGATATGGCGTAATGCAATGCCTTTTCGTTTGATGTAAATCCTTCCTCAAATTTATCTATATCATTCATTATATTTGGACAATTCTGCATCGACGAATTTTCAGTAATATAAGTTAGGACTTTTCCGTCCATCATGGAGTACAGCGTTGGGGCCTCCCTTAGCTCAGTCGGTAAAGGCGCAGCTACAAAGCAAGACCATGCTGGAGGTGGCTAGGTTCAATTCCTCGGTCCCGGTCTAGGAATTTTCCGGGTTGGAAAATTTCTCGACTTCCCTGGGCATAGAAGTATGATTGGACTATGCAAAAATGGTACAGGCGTCGAAAGCTCTCAATTAATAACTGTGGAAAAGTGCATCTGGAACACTAAGTTGAGAGCACGCAATAAGCTAATATGCGATATGCAATAAGCTTGAAATGCGAAGAAGAAGAAGAGTACAGCGTTACTTCGTCGTAGTTGCCCATTTCCGTTCTATCGATCATAAAATATCAATAATATCAATGATTTCACCGTGCACAAATCAATAATAGGTTTGTTCCGATGCGTTAGTTCATTAGCTACAACATAAATCTTATTTGAGCGCATGGTATGAATATTTACGCTCATTGTTCTCGAAACAAAAGAAGCGCTCCTAGCGAATCCCCTTTTTCTATGTTTATCCGTAGGACGAATAAAATCTAATGGCGTTTCAATGCGTTAGGACGGAGTTGAAACTCGTAGGACGAATTTAGAATCAAGAAGAAGCATTAGATTTTAAACAATATCTCAACAATTTGTGACTTTTTATCAAATCCAACAGTACGTATGGAAAGGTGAATAAATTTAGAAGTCATTTTTGATAGAAACCCGTTCCCGAAATTCCATTTTTTATCAAACCCGTTCAAAAAAGAGAGGTAAAGCGTGGGTTGTGCTTAGTAGGACGGAAATAAGATCAAAACCCCTACTAAGGATAAAATCGAAATCTACAAGTATAAACTTGTCGTTTGAAAGTTCAACCTCTGGCGTTAATTCACTCATTTCCTTTTCGACATCTTGCTTAGTTACTTCTTTACTCTTCCTCATAAATTCAAGTCTGAATGGTCTGCAGAATCGAATACTTTGAGGCAAAGGATTGAACCATAAAATATCCTTTCGATTATTGTACATGAACAACTGAATTGGTGTTAAGGTTGACGAGAATATATCTGAATCATCCTGACATCCTTCCAGTTTATCCGTCCATACCACAGGAACATAGAAGAACCAGTTCTGTAGGATTTATATCGTTGCATTCCATATACTCGTTGAGTTCTATATCAATTATTTTAACGATTCGTTCCACTGTATTTTCCATCAGCGCCTGGAGTTTCACTCTTATTTTCGATGCGATAATTAGATAAAAAGCTTCTGCTGCTGACATCATTCCCCGTTGATCAGTTAATTGAGCCAGCATTGTTTTAGAACTATTTTGGTTTTTCAAAATATGCCCAATAACTTTAACTAGATTCAGGTCGATGATGCGACGTTTTCCTCTTTCGCTCAAATCCGAGAAAGGTTTTGAAGGTCTTGCACGTTTTGTTCCTGAGGCCGAGGCTGATGCAACGCATTGCTCTGTTCGATGAATTCTCCGAAGCCAAAGTCTACATCAAGCCAATCTCCAAAATGTGTGTCAAATTGCTGCAAAATGCGATTAACTTCAAGGCACTTTTGTTTGTATTTAGTGGCGAGTATATGAATCTTGAGATTCAGTTAAAGATTTCACAAATGAATTTTAAGGCTCTTTGCCCATTTCCATTGCGCGTTAATTTCGCATCAAACAAATTAAAAATAGCTAAGCGGTGCCAGTGGTGTAGTGGTAAGCGTGATTGACTCTCACCCCAGCAGGTCTGGGTTCAATCCCAGTCGGTGCCGCCGGGACGTTCTGAGGCATAACATCTCTGATCACGCCTTCCTTCGGTTCATAAGTTGATGGGTCGAAATGTAGGGTCCAGATGTTTAAGCTGCTCCCTTGGTATCGGTAGCATTGGAACTCAGTACGGAAAACAAGATCGACGGAAAACAAATCAAGGAAAAAAAAGCTACAGAATAGTCTTTCAGACATCCTTCCATGACAGCAGGTAACATTCAAAAGATCTCCATATAGACGAAGATATTATTGAAGTTTTCTGGATATTTTTTCAAGACTTCAGGATGACAAAGTTCTCTCCAACTGTTCTTTCAAAACTGTAGGTTGTTCAGGAAGTATTCAAAAGTTTTCCAGCTAATTGAATCTATGGAATTTTGAATAATAAATCTAGATATTATGGTTATATGGAAGACCCGTGCCTTGGTGATTTATATTGTCAAGAACTCAGCTGCAGGATAGTTTGAATGGCTGTGTATTTTTTTTATTAAATAAATTTAAAACACTGAAAAAACTCTTACCCTGTATAAAGTACGTGTCACATATAAATTGGTACCGAATTTTAAAATTTAAAAATATCCCAATGCTTTTGTAAAACCAAATACCATCATTATCTTATAACAAATTATGATACAATCACTCAAGTTTCGATTTCATTCCTTTCGATTAGAATTAAAGTGAAATTTTGATTTTAAAAATAGTTCCGAATATTAGTTGGTCCGATGCATCGAATAAAAAAAGGTTCTAGATAAATGCTTCATTACTTACATTTACATTTACTTATTATAACCTGATCGTTCATAATTTCTGTCAGATGTCAAGGTTTTTCGATTTTTTTCTTTATTTCTTATCTCGAAGAATTTTCCTCTCGAAAAATGCTGTAAGTCTCAGAATGTAGTCAAATTTCCCTAAACCTTGAATAACGAATTTTGAAGTCCAGGAGATTTAAAGCTTGCCTAAGCCTATTTGATATACTATCATGTCATTTTTTTAATCCCTTAAATTTATTTTGCACATAATTTCGTAAGATTTTTTTCAGGCATATTTATTTTGTGGAGTTTTTATGAAACTTTTGATTTGGGCAAACTTATTATAAGTATTCAAATTCTTATTAAATTTGTTTTCAATATTCATGCACTAGAATTTTTATGAAATGACTGTCGCGAAAGGGTCTTGCAATTTTATCTTAGTATTAGAATTTTGACAAATCTGTATCAAAGATATCAAATTTTTAGTTGCATAATCTTGAAAACACATGGAACATTCAGAATGTTAAGAACTAAGAATGGACATATATCTTGAACAATTTCTTAAGTCCTAAATGTATGGAATTTATTCTGTGTACACTTTACCATGTTTCAAAGCCAGAACTTTATAAAATTATAAAATTATAAAGTTCAAACTCCTAGAATTTAATTTTGGTTCCTTTGTCTGACATGTTAACTGATTATGAAATATTAAAAATTAAAAAAAGCTACTTACACAATACATGGGATTAGCTAACTCTGAGATTTTTTTTAAGTTTGAGATGATTTAATTTTTGAGATCCGAATGCCATGTGATTTGATCACTGAACAAACAATCATCGCTTGTTCAAAATCATTAATCTGTTAAGGCTCCCCCAATCGTTGTTATTAGATAAATAAAATAAAATTTATTGTTCCACCATTAAAATAATAGTAAGTCTCAATGTCATATGATTGTTCACAAGAAAAAAAAATGTTCCCAAAAACAAGTTGCCTTGATGATTTGACAGTTTATCAAAATAAAACAAATGCAACAGCCCCCTCCCCCTCCCCCTTAGGCCCCCTCTTGATAAATTTTCTAATTACGCCAAAGTCTACCATCAGTATCTTCAAAACTCATTTGGCATTCTCAGCATAATTCTCTAGGCAATACTTCATAGTGTCAGAATTCTATAATATTATCCAAGTCCTTTGATGATTTATTTTTCAAATTGAAAGTAAAAAAATCAAGCAAATTGGTAGTCAGAAACGTAGTTTATGGGCAGTTCATTATTATATTAATAATTTTATCATTAAATCTGCGAAATAAATAGTCCGAGTATTCAAATGTTCATTATTTGTTTTCCAATAGAATTTTCAAGTTCAATGTATCAATTCGACCTAAAGTCTGGAATGCGCAAAAATTGGTCAACTTCAAATTGGTGTATCTCTGTTTAAAATGCATACAAAAACTTGAAATGCATTTGCATTTGCACCATGCTGCATTTGGAAGTTAAGTGTTTATACAATGCTTGCTATGACGAGTTTTCACCGTTTGCTCTCCAGTTTTCAAAATAACGTCCAAGCAAGAGGAGGAGCTTGTCAAAATTTTGCTCGCTCAGCAAGAGAATCCGACGTTCCCACACGCCAAGTTGGCAAAATTTCTGGATGTGGCCAAATCGACCGTGACAAACGTTTTAAAAGTGTTCGAGGAGCGTCTGTCGACCGCCAGGAAGCCTGGAAGCGACAGCAATCGTAATCCGGACGTGGCAGCGACGACGAAGAAGGTGGCGGTGAAATATAAGCAGAATCCTAACCTCTCCATCCGGGACGTCGCTGACAAGCTCAATGTCTCCCATACTACTGTGCAGCGGGTCAAGAAACGAGCCAGGTTGTCCACGTTTAAGAAGGTGAAGGTGGCGAACCGAGATTATAAACAAAACACATCGGCAAAGCAGCGGTCCCGAAAGCTGTATACGAATCTGCTCACAAAGTTCGACTGTGTCGTCATGGACGACGAAACTTATGTGAAGGCGGATTTCTAAAAAACGGCATTTTCATTACTACGGGAACCATCAATCAAGAGATCTACATACAGGAGTGCCTGGAAAAGTGGCTGCTAACATTTCTAAAGCAACATAATAGACCTACGCTGTTCTGGCTGGACTTGACGAGCTGCCACTATTAGTAATCGAGTGGTACGATGTGAACAACCCTCTCAACAGCCCAGAACTCCGCCCTATCGAACGGTATCGAGCTTGGTCAAACGGAATTTAAAAAAAAAAAAATTAATAAATCCATAGAGAACGAGTAGCAGTTTAAATCTAACCGCCGTGGAAGGCACCGTACGTCGGATTTGGCAAACCAAAAGAAGAAACGAACATTTTTTCCTTTAAATATATGTATTGAACTACCAAAGGAAAAATAAGAAGATTTTTGTGACATGAATTTTGACTGAAAGAAGCTATTTTTTTGTTGACCAATTTTTGCGTGTTCCAGTTTTTAGTATTCTTTGAATAACTTACATGTAACTAAGATCTAATTAAAAGTTCTGAGCCTTTTAAGAACATTTCATGTTTCGTACTTCGTTTCTGGGTAATTCTGTGAAACTTAAGATAATAACAGTACACAGGAAACTTTTACATCTTCAGGATTTCGAGGAATTTTCATAACATCAGAAACTAAAACTTTTCGAATCTATGGATCTACTTGAAATTTCCTAAAGGTTTCAGAACATATTAGTTTCAACTGTTTGAAATTTAAAATATTATTGCAAACATTATACAGACTAAGACAGCTCTCAATTAACAAAAGTTGTTGTGAGCCAGCGTAAAGTTCCAACTGTGATGTAATAGCAAAAGAGAAGAAACACTTGAAAGTTATTAAATACTTATATTCAAAATAAGAGAAAACTTTTTTTTTTCAAAATATTCTATTTTCATATTTAAATCATCAAAAATCTAGCTGAATGCCAAGATTTAAATTGATAGTATGAGCTTAGTAATTGTTCGGATTTATAGACATTTGGGTGTATTAATGTTTTAATAATTAATGTTTAACGAGTTAGGTTGTCTAGTGCTGGTGTAAACTAGAATACGGATTTTTTTTCATGCGTGTTAAACGCTATCGAGAAAAAACATTTTTGGCGGCGTGATGACCATCGGTCATTGGTGCACCGCCTACATCTCGTTCGGCCTCGGCGTAAGCCAAAAACCACCGGCGGTGGTGCGGTGGCGCACAGGTCTGCGTGGAACTGCTCATTTATGTCATGGCAAATTTGGAGATTTCAGAAAATTTTAAAAATAATGTTTATTTTCAATAACTGGTGACCCTGAAGGGTGGTCTCCATGAAATTAATGATGCTACCGGTTCAGAACGTTAACATTGTACAGAGAAATGAAAAATTTCATCAAATTGAATCAACAAAATAATAACTGCCATCATTGCTTCCCAGTCTGATGGACATCGTTTTGGTCGTGTTGTTAAACTTTCGGTAAAGTCAGACCGGTAGATTGATGATCTGAAATTAGCTTCTCGGTTGAGAGTAAAGAAAAGGGCTGAAGAAATTAAAAAGTGCTTGAATGCAACAGCTAGTTCATAGAGGGCTAGTGGACACAGCGCTGACCCGATGCAGTAAACATCAACGGCAGACAACGTGACTAAGCCCGGAGGGCGGTGGATCGTGCGGCGATTAAGTGCTTTCAAACTAAAGAGACAGTTTTTCATTTCCGTCCGGGGCGTGTTTCCTTGCATTCGTTTTCCATGCGTCTTCTCATTTTTTTTCCTTTTCAGATTGGCATATGCGGTCGAACCGGTAGTGGTAAATCCTCGCTTGCACTGGCACTGTTCGGTGTGCTAGAAATCGTCGGTGGGCGGATATTGATTGACGACGTGGACATCGGTACCATTCACAGCGATGAATTACGCTGCCGACTCTCCATCATTCCCCAGGATGCGATGCTGTTCGGTGGGACGCTGCGGGAAAATCTGGACCCACGGGGACACTTTAGCGACTTGGATCTGTGGAACAGTCTGGAGATGGCACAGTTGAAGGACATTGTGGTGGCGCTTCCGGATGGACTGGGTATGGGAAATGGGATTTTGGTGCGGTGGAAACCAGAACTGACATTTATTAATTCAATTGCAGACACCAGAATTGGGGAGGATTCATTCCTTTTCAGTGCCGGCCAGAGGCAACTGTTTTGTTTGGCTCGGTCCGTATTACGTGGGTCAGTTTGCCTCGTGCTGGACGAAGCAACATCCTCTCTCGATACGGAAACGGAGAAACTGGTTCTCGATGCCGCCGGCAAAGCATTCAAGGGAAGAACTGTGCTAACGATAGCGGTAATTAAATTACTTTGTTTATTGTTGTTTTCATTCGGTTTACCAAGGGCGAATCCATTTCAATGTCCGGTAGCTGTCGATTGAAGCTGTTATTGATCACTGGATAAACGGACGATGAGGTCGCCTCAAAATAAAGGTGAATTCGACTCAATATTGCAAAAATTGTATTTGCTCATGAGAAAAATTGACGAAAATTTTACTCAGTCTAGCTGTAATAGACTGAATGAAACCTTTGTCGATTTTCCTGATATTCGAGAAATTTTTCCTGGAAAAGCTTGGACAATTTTAATCCCTTAGCTAGTGTTTTTTTTTGCAAAATTGAGTCGAATTCTACTCAATTTTGAATCGATCTCATCGTCCGTGTGTAGGTAGTAAGATGATAGTATAGTTATTCAAGCAGCATGGTAAAGGAGGAATTTCAGTTTAATCCTCTTAGACACTACCTAAAATTAGATGCTGAAGCAGAACTTTATTATCCCTCGAAGTGCTCGTTTATTAATAATCATTTACTTGCTCTCGTTCTATGGAAATTCCTAATGGACGTGTGTTTTTCCATATCGCTCTACTTCTTCGTATGCTTCTAGCATCGATTGCACTCGTTGTTTGATTACGACCGAGTCATAGTCCTGGAGCACGGCAAGATCATCGAAGATGGATGCCCCCGGGTGCTTCGGAGGAAATCGGACTCCAAGTTAGCTGTCATGCTGAAGGCATCGTCGACCGAATATCAAAGACAACAACACAACCGGCAGCAGCAGCAGCACAAATCTTCCAGTAGTAAGAAGCACCAAGGGTTGCACGTGTTGAGCCATGACGAGGGAGAGACCAGTGTCTAGTTGGAACGGATTAATGTCTTCTTTTTTCCAGCCAAGCTCTTTGTCGATATATGTATGTGTCTGTGGTTCCTCGTGGCTTTGTTTGTCGGTACATAAAAAATGGATGGATATTAAGTCTCGCGTAACATTTGGAAAGGACCTATCAGCTTTTGTTAACAAAATTTACGAGGCGCTTTTTGCACGAACCGAAGCTCGCCTACGCAGATCAAGTACCAAGTTGGTTTGGGTGAGAGAACCGGGCATTACAAATTTCGCTAACAAAAGCTGATAGGCTCTTTTCAAACGTTACGTTAAAAGTATTCTATGTTCAGCATCATCGTTTAAGGTTAAGCAAATTGAAGCAAAACGGGTTCAGATGTTTATCGAAAAATATAGAAGACGATCACACATACATCACGTGCTGGTCATAAATTTAAGTACTCTGGAAGATTGTTCAATGTAGACTGCTTGACGTTATCGCACGGAAGTAACCTAGATTTGAGTAAAATGACGCAGTACGAATGACAATGCATGACTCTTACGATTTAGTTGTAGTTCTTGTTTGATTAGTGGAATGAGAAAGAAATGCTTTGTGTTTGAGGAGTAGTGTAGTGGATGACAAAACATGGCGATACAAAGCTTAGCATCGAAGCTATTTTAGATTCACGGCCACTGCATACAGAACCTGATGACTCTTGGAACCTCGGCGCATTGACACTGGTCCATTCATCTTATATACAGGGGTTACTCAAAAAAACTAGGATACCCAACTAACAATTTTAGCTGCAGATTAGCTTATACAGCCAAAAATTGGCTTATACAGCTAATTTTTGCCTGTATAAGCTAGTCTGCAGCTAAAATTGTTTATTGGGTAGGCAAATGTTTGGTCAATTTTGGAGTGTTGTAACTTCGTCAAATATGATCCGATTGTAAATCTTCCAAAAGCATTTGACTGGAAAACTAATATTGTTTCACGGTGTAGTCACGAAAATAATTCTGGTCATCGGATACCGGAGATATTCCGGGTTTCCAGAGGGCTTGTCTAACTTGCTAAATTTTTGGTGAAATTTTATATATGATGCTGATTAAATATATATATTTTTAGTAAATACAACGAAAGAAGAACCATTTTTAAAGCGAATCATATGCCAAGAACTAAAATCGGCCCATAATCAACCGAGATATGGCCATTTCCCTGGAAGCGGTTCTGGTGAAGGGTTCTGAATGCGGGCAGATCATTTAATCACTCAAAACATGCCGTGCGACAGCTCTTTCTTCATGGTTTCTCGTCGATAGACGTTCGATAAACTTTAAATGCATCATTGACCACATTGGCCACTCTAGGAACATCCAGTATGCCCCCGGGAGAACCTGGAGCAGGGGACAATTGCATTTTTACACCAAAACATGCCGTGCGACAGCTCATTCTTCATGGTTTTTCAAGAATAGGCTTTCCATAAACTTCAAATGAATCATTGACCACATTGGCCGCTCTTGGAACCATTGGGATGCCCCAAGAGAACCTGTAGCAGGGGACAATTTCGTTTTAACTCAAAAACGTGCCGTGCGACAGCTCTTTCTGCATGGATTTTCATGAATATTCGTTCTATAGACTTAAAGTGAATCATTTACCACATTGGCCGCTCTCAGGACCTCCGGTATGCCCTCGGAGGGACCTGTAGCAGAGGACAATTGCATGTTTACACCAAAACATGCCGTGCGACATCTCATTCTTCATAGTTTTCCATGAATAGGCATTCATTAAACTTCAAATGGATCAGTAGCCACATTGGTAGCTCTCGGAATCACGGGATACCCCCAGGGGGAACCTGTAGTAGGTGTCAATTGCTATATTACTCAAAAACATGCCGTGCGACAGCTCTTTCTTCATAGATTTTCATGAATATTCTTTCTATAGACTTAAAGTGAATCATTTACCACATTGGCCGCTCTCGGAACCACTGGGATGCCCCGAGAGAACCTGTAGCAAGGGACAATTTCGTTTTAACTCAAAAACATGCCGCGCGACAGCTCTTTCTTCATGGATTTTCATGAATATGCTTTCTATTGACTTAAAGTGAAACATTGACCACATTGGCCGCTCTCGAAACCACTGGATACCCCCGGGGGAACCTGTAGCAGGGGTCAATTGCGTTTTTACTCAAAATCATGCCGTGCGACAGCTCTTTCTTCATGAATTTTCATGAATATGCTTTCTATAGAATTGAAGTGAATCATTGACCACATTGTCCTTTCCGGAGTCACTGGAATGCTCTGGGGGGAACCTGTAGTAGGATGCAATCACATTTTTACACAAAACAATGCCATTGGGGAGCTCATTCTGGAACCAGCAGATGCCCCAGGATAACATGTAAAAGGAAAATTGTATTTTTACTTCACAATGCCGTTCGACAACTATCTGAAGTCTTGAAATTGACCATTGACTACTAGCAGTGGATGGGGAGGTTAGGTCTTTAAACTCTGGTTGTAGACCAATAAAAGTCTCTCTCTTGTATTAATGTAAGGTGTAGCAAGAGCACAACAACAACTCTTGAATGAACAAAATGACTGTCGACGTCAGCTCTGAAGATGTTCGCCAGCACTTTTGTGCTCGCTAGTGACCATCAGTTAGTGCCATTTCCTGCATTTCAAATAAACAATAGTGACAGTGCGAATAAGCCATTGCGCTTTTAATCTTGGTTCCAAAGCTATTTGCTATTTGCAAAGCTATGTATTATTAATGAATTATTATTTATAAATTAAGAATGCCATTTAAAATTGTATTTAAATCCAACGACTGTGCTGGCCATGGCGTCGTGTTCCGCACTACAGGTTCCCCCCAGGGCATTACAGTCAATGTGGTCATCCCAGGAAAGGTCAATGTGGTCAATGAACCACTTCAATTCTATAGAAAGCATATTCATGAAAATCGATGAAGAATGAGCTGTCGCACGGCATGTTTTTGAGTAAAAACGCAATTGCCCCCTGATACAGGTTCCCCCGGGGGTATCCACTGGTTTCGAGAGCGGCCAATGTGGTCAATGATTCACTTTAAGTCTATAGAAAGAATATTCATGAAAATCCATGAAAAAAGAGCTGTCGCACGGCACGTTTTTGAGTTAAAACGAAATTGTCCCCTGCTACAGGTTCTCTCGGGGCATCCCAGTGGTGCCGAGAGCGGCCAATGTGGTAAATGATTCATTTTAAGTCTATAGAAAGAATATTCATGAAAATCTATGAAGAAAGAGCTGTCGAACGTCATGTTTTTGAGTAAAAACGCAATTGACGCCTGCTGCAGGATCCCTCGGGGGTATCCCGTGATTCCAAGAGCGGCCAATGTGGTCACTGATCCATTTGAAGTTTAATGAATGCCTATTCATGGAAAACCATGAAGAATGAGCTGTCGCACGGCATGTTTTGGTGTAAAAATGCAATTGTCCTCTGCTCCAGGTTCCCCCGGGGGCATACCGGAGATCCCGAGAGCGGCCAATGTGATCAATGATGCATTTAAAGTTTATCGAAAGTCTATTGACGAGAAACCATGAAAAAAGAGCTGTCACACGGCATGTTTGAGTGATTAAATGATCTGCCCGCATTCAGAACCCTTCACCAGAACCGATTCCAGGGAAATGGCCATATCTCGGTTGATTATAGGCCGATTCTAGTTCTTGGCATATGATTCGTTTTATAAATGGTTCTTCTTTCGTCGTATTTACTAAAAATATATATATATTTAACCAGCATCATATATAAATTTCACCAAAAATTTAGCACGTTAGACAAGCCCTCCGGAAACCCGGAATATCTCCGGTATCCGATGACCAGAATTATTTTCGTGGCTACATCGTGAAAAAATATTAGTTTTCCAGTCAAATGCTTATGGAAGATTTACAATCGGATCATATTTGACGAAGTAACAACACTCCAAAGTTGACCAAAAACTTGCCTATGCTAGTTTGGTTTTTGAGTAACCCCTGTATATATTACGGTAGGGGATTCTTCAGGACGGACGCTTGGAAAAAGCGAGAAAAAATCGGGTACTCCATCGGGAATTGGTATGGAGGGCCAAAAATCGTTTCGGTGAATCCGTGGGCAACATCGCCCACGTGCATCGACGGGATAAGTGAGAACAGGCCATCCAACTGGACAATGTCCCAATGAGTGGGGAAAAGAGCTCACCCTCTATTCACGAAATATTAAAGACAGCGAGTTGGCATTTCCACTCTCCCCATCCATTTTGCTTCAGTCTAGTGCCCTGGTGGACCCTTCTGTACCCAGCCAAATGACAATTTGGAAGAACTCAACCTTCTCCATTAATTCGTCATTCCTTTATTAAACGGCGGTCTCTGTTCCGCAATCTAGTGCCAATCACCGGCGGCAATCGAATGTGCAGTAAGGCAGCTTCCACACCTGCGAAGGATATTCCACTTACTCAACACACATGGGCCGGGACCAACGGCTTTACTTCCCTTCCGAAGGAAGACATGACCAGAGAATGTTATGCCTCAGAAAAAATCGCATTGGAAATGGTCCTTCTTGCTGTGTATTTACTTAAAATATAGAATTTTTACCGGAATTTCATTTAAAATCTCATCACAAATTTAGGAAGTTAAACAAGCCCTCTGAAAACCCGGAATATCGCCGGCATCCTGTGACCATGATTGTTTTCGTGTGTGTGTATGTGTGTATTCAATCTAACCCCCACTGTCCGGCAGTGGTATTATGGAAGAAATTTGCTTACAACAATCCTTGATGTTATAATTTGAAGCAAGTTTAATCCGGGAGTTAGAAAGCGATAGCTCTACTGCAGATTCAGCAACCCATTTCAGAATGCCTGGTAATTCACGTTCATTCCTAGGTTACTTTCACATACAATAAGCCCCGCATGTAATCACTACCGTTATTATATGAATAATGTTACTGCGACCCACACATTTGATGTTCATGCCATTTGTTTTCCGTGTACACCTATGTCTGCTAATGTTGTTACAGGTCAAGGTGAAATAATCTCCGAACCTACGTTCATTCACTCATAATCAGTGATAAACAATAATCTTACATGATAGGTACTCCGTGTCTGTGAGCTGCAAGTCATCCACGCTTATCACTGTACAAGCTTTTTCAGTCGATCAACGGCCGAACATCCTCCAAAAGACGACGGGTGATAAAATGCCACTGATTGCCAGGCTCGTCTCCTCAGCAACCCATTCATATTCATTGCCCTTTAGCCTTCCAAACAAGCTTAAGTCCGAAATGAATCCTCCGAAACAATAAAACACAACGCGCGGTCAAAATTCAACCGTCAGCATCCGAGCCGATTCGACGCAATATCACGAAAGGACCGAGCTTGCCACTGACGACGGTGGTTGGGCGTGACAGCAAATTGAATCTAGGCAACCATTAAACGCTTCCACCGGGCAACGCCTTTATGGTTTATGGAGATCATTAAAATGGACGCGTGATTTTTTGCCGAAAGGCGATAAAAATGACAAATGAGGAAGTAAATGGTGCAAAATGTTTGTCTGTACGAACGTCGAGGTGTAATCGTTTCGGTTGTATTTTTCCGGTTATTGTTTCTTAATGTGCCACCGGAATCAACTTTCCGACAACTGTCACTTATTTATCGTGACTACTACTACCATGGAGAGTATTTGTCGAGCAAGTTTGCTTGTTTGGTAGAACTAGGTCAGAAGCGTACGGGTCGTTCATCTCAATAATGCTCAAATGAACGAGTGCTAATTCACAACGAAATTACATTATTCAAATGATGAACTCGATTAATTCAACTAGCATATTTATTTACATATGGTAAATTTCTGTGTTTATCATTTTAATCTTCTTTATCATAATCCCAATTCCACACAGTTTTAAACAAGTGTTTCATTTTCGAAAGATTTTCAAGACCGAGCTGAAAATATGACCTGCTTGGTAACCGAGATAAAAATATTGTTAATAGGTTTATGGAATGCAAACTTGGCCTAGTCTCAATTCGGTCTATTAAGCAAATAAATCGTTTTTCAGCAATAAATCACAATTTTTATTATTCAAAATTCTCACCACTCATTTACACATTACACAGAACGAAAATGACACGTAAAAACCATTTATTGTCATATACAATTGCACTTTTGGAAAATCGTATAAAAGGTACCATCTTTCCAGCTGTTCTCCGAAATATTGCTGCGGATAACCTTGTATGACAAACTATGAACATGAGCATTATTTGTATAATCAATTATGAGCACAACCATGGTACATACATACATTTATGTTCTAAGTTTACAGATAAATTTTTTTTAAAAATTTACGCGCGTGAATTTTGAATTCAAAGAATTCGACAAGTATTTGCGTGGAGTTTCCCCACTTTTTTTTGCGATAACTACAGAAAACAATAAGTATCGCTTTCAAAATTGGGCAGTAAACAGTTAGCATATGGTAGCTTACAATGAAATATCAGGATTCATCGTTGGGTGGCAGGTCATTGCATCAAATATGTGTGAATAATGTCTACTTTTTTAAATGCAACGTTAATATATGTTTTGCTGTATAAAGAAACGTGATGAATTTGTTAAATCCAGCTATATGGTTATAAATAGTTAACAATAAAAAAGGCATAAGTTCAGAAGTGTTAAGAAGTCATAGAATTATAAACCAGGTTATTATTATTTTATAACAATTGATTCCCTTTCTCATTGTACAGCTGGTATAATCAATTTGACAGATCGATGTCTTTCTATACCACTTGAAATCACTGAAATTGGGTCGATTTTTGATGATCGAGTTCCATATATGTTACGTGATCAATGGCAAAGCAGTCTTGACAAGGGTTTTATGAATGTTGTTTTATAGTAGCTTTGTAGTATTTCATAAAACTTAAAATGTTACTTGGGCTGTATACTGTGACCTGCAGGTGGCAAAAATTAAAGCCAGGTTGCTTTTCCAAATTACTAAGGAAATGTTGCCAGTAGCATATAAAAATTCTTGTTTTTTTTTCCTTTAACTTAAAAAAAAAATTATGATTAAATTAAAAAAAATTGAATTCAAATTATATAATTATGATAATTAAACCATTGAAAATATCTTTTGTTTATGTGCTAGAACGTTTTCACGCTTAAAGTTTATTGCTTTTCTTGTAGTTTCAGAAATGTTGTAAATCCTCATTTTATATTTTTTTTTTCAAAAGAATGGAGCACTATTGAGGAATCATTGTTTACGAATATGATTAATGCACTAAAACCTTTGATATTATAAGCAAATAATTGAAAACATATGTTCATTCATAGAATGCGCCTTCAAGTTGAATTATATTGGATGAATAATCTTTCACTATTCTTAAAATGCAAATTGTTCTAGGAACGGGGCAAAAATTAACACAGTGGCGAAATATAATGCATCAACCCTATAAAGAAAACAAGAATGAGTAATCTACATTTGATTCCACTACCTTAATTGCTTATCCTGTCCTTGACGGATACGCGTATTTGTTCTACAATGTACCGACTTATTCAGTTTCTTGTACTAATACTCGATCAAATTCTACCATTTTCAGCACAGACTCATTTTTTAAGGTTATTAAAAGATGATGATAGCAAACTTTTTAAGCACCCTAGGAAAGTGGGTGAGCTTTCTGTCGATCTCCAGCTACACCATTGTAGTGTATACTTTTCGCTTAGGAAAATCGAGACATTTTCTAACCTGAAAAATGCATTGACTTCTGGAATAGTACAGTCAGGAATCCTTATTGGCGGTATATTTTTGTGCCGGTATCCTGCTTTGCCGGTATCTTTTTTGCCGGATCCTTATTGGCGATCTATCCGCAAATAAGGATACCCACACTTTTTCACTAATAGGGACTATAGTGGATTATCTCATTTGTGTCAATACATAAAGCTATTCTGTCTTCGACAAAGTTGATGTACTGGGTAAAATCAACAAGCCTGTGCCATTTGATTCAGGTTAAATTGGGAGCTACACCACTAGAGGTGCTTCACTTTCATATTACTTCCCAAGTAACATTTTAAGTTTTATGAAATACTACAAAGCAACTATAAAACAACATTCATAAAACTCTGGTCAAGGCTATTTTGTCATTAATGCATCCACGAAAACCTCATTTAGACTAGAATATGTCTAGTTGGCTCTTCAAGATTGATTTACTGCAAAAGGTTGTATGACGAACGCATTGAGAACCATTTGAAAGCTACAACAAAAGCTATTTAGCAACAATAAAAACCTTTTCCTAGCCATTTGCCCTAGCCGCTTGCTAAATCCACTAGGAAAGCATTAATCAAGATAAATAGAAATGGATTTATGAATCCAATCTTATCAAAATAATTAATATAGAAACTGATGGTATAAAAATCTTGTTGAATATTCAAATTTATTACAATAGTTCTCATTAAGTGGCCTAGTTTTAAGTGCCTTATTAAATTTAATGTGAAATGTACGTGACAACATCGGAAAAAGTACGTCCACCCTCGTAAAACGTCGATTTGACTAATTATTTTAAATTGAAAAAAAAATTATTCTTCAGATCTACCTCGCCGAGATTTTTTTATGATTTTCGCTTTTAAATGTTTGCTCATTACTAAATTTACCAAAATCAAAGTTATATCCAAGAAACCTATAGATTGAAAATCGAAGATTGTAAAAAACAAGCCAACTAATTGTAACATGGCGGTGGCATAAAAGTTGATTTTCATGGGTCATTTGTGAAAAAGTTGTTTTACTTTCAAGAAATCCTTAACAAATTCATAAGGTTTTAAAATGGCTTTTATGAAGAAAACTTGCAGCCTGAATTGTATTTATCTAGGCCATTTTGCTTGATCCTAACCCGTTCAGATTTATGGCAGCATTTATGGAGGCAAAGATGCCTGCCAAAAGTTAAACGTCAAAGTTTGTTTATCTTTCGATATTAAGTTGCGCTGTGCGATCCAGGGTTCTTCCAGGCAGTTTTATTCCGATGGATTGGAAGCAGTTACTCAGATAGTTTGCGATACTGTTTTGCAACATTTCGCATTTCGAACCGAAAAAGATCCCCTTCTTCCGGATGGTTACAGAAGTGCACCATCCAACGATGCAGGGATGTACTGCCCATAATCGCAAGTCAGTCCCATCTGTAAAATATGAAAATTTTGGAGGGATAAATTTAAAAATAAACGTACAATGTGATAGAATGCATCTATGTTTACCCAAAAATATTGGAAAAATATCGTGAAATTTTTATTTTATGGCCAAAATCTGAGTGGGACTGACTTGCGATTACATTTAACGTCAATGAGGAAAATAACCGCAAGTCAGTCACAATTCCATGCCGATGCTGCATTAGTTTAAGCACAGTATTGAACAGTAGAAAGATATTATGGTCCCATAGAACGTTATTGAATGTTTTTGGATTTGTTCCGCTGGTTCCAGAGCAATGGCCGGAACATATTCCGGTGAGTATGGGTCTTCATCAGACCAGAGCCAAACGTGCCAAACTCTCCATGCGATAAATCAATTCACATGAGAATTCAAAAATAAGATCAATAAGAGTCATGATGAGTGACCAGCACCATGTTGGCCACACCCGGACATGTTCCGGGTATACCCGGGGAAGTGGTAAATCCTTTTAAATTAAAATCCATCAAGCGATACATCAAATCACATGATAATTCAAAGCCATATCCATTGGCGGTCAAATTGAGTATCGTAAGAACTATATTGGCCACATCCGGACATGTTCCAGATACCCTAGGAGAAGTGGACAAAAGCTATATTGAGACAAATCTCATGATGCGATGTGTTGTCTAACATTTCTGATAAATTTTTTTCTAATGGGACTGACTTGCGGTTACTTTTCGCTGTGGGACAATTTGACTTGGTATTGTTTTTCAGTTTTCTTGAACAAACCACATTTTTTCAATAGCACATCTCAAAAAACATAGAATGATAAACTGAATAATGATGCTAACTCAAAATTGATAAAAATGCAGATGGGACTGACTTGCGATTACCGGCAGTGTACGCTTGAATGAAATTTTCTAATAGTGAATTCGATTATTATTCAGTTCCAACCTGGATCGGGTATCAAGATTGGGTCTGCTTGTTTTCTGACAAACGTCAGTTTGCACGTTTGTTTTTAAAACCTAGCTCAGGTTGAGGTTCGCACTGACAAAAAGTTCGGTTTCGCAAACTAACAGTTTCAGTGGTTTGCTGTCGGTTGTTATTTCGATTTTCATCTATTCGCAAGATCTGAAGAAGGCTGGTATGTTTTTCAACTTTCGACAATGTTTTATGAATTCGAGGGCCCGCTCACTTTACTCTTCTCCGCCAGATGGTCAGTCGTTGATGATGTGCTGGTTCTTCTAAAGAAGTAAATTTTGCTGAAATCGACTTGAATTTTTCATCCTACTTCGTCTATCCTTCGAGATTTCCTTGTCATAAATTTGGCTTTTATTAACTATGAGGAACCATCTTTTAAGCTCAATTTGTAAACAGAGGAATTGGGGAGTTTATGATTGTTAGAGCAGCTGGCAGCAAAAGATTGTAAACAAACCAATACTGCATATGTGTGCGTTCCTTAGAGAAAAAGGCTATAGAAAGAAGGTCGCTGCTTAGGTTGCCGAGAATACGTAAATTCCCCTACGATAGAAGAGTAGGAGATTAAAGTATAGAATTGATAGTTCCGTTTAGAGTACGGCAGTGTGAAAATTGCATATAGAGAGTAGACAGCGAGCTAGGACAACTTTTAGAAAGGTACAAATCGGTTTTATCATCTCTCTTTACCAAACTCCCCCACCACCACTGGCAAAAAGAGATGATCGCCGACCACTCAAGTACCAACGATGTGTTTGAAACAGTTCTACCGATTTTTACCGCACTCCAGTTGTTATTTGAAGGTAGGTATCCAGTCGTAGGTTTGGAAATTGCAGCTATTGCTATTTCTCAATCTTTGGAATCTACATGAAAACTTTGTTTGAACGAAATTTTTAGAACAGTATGAGGAACTTTATGCCGTAGACTACACATTTTTATATCATATGAGTGGAAAATTCGTAGAACAAATACTTTAAATTCTTCACTTTTTAAGATATCTTCGAGTATGAAACTAAGTCAAATTTCAATAAAATCACTTTGAATAGTCAACATTTGGTCACAAAGTTGGCAGATAACACATTAAGCATTGCTATGAAAGTTGTTACAGCAGTTTTCGTTGTTTCAGTCTCAAGATACAAATATTATAAGCTGTAAATTACCTTAAAATTATAAAATTAACTTGAAGCACCTAAGATGCACCTAGATGCTAAGTGTCATGAGAGAAGTTGTTTGTCATCATATCATGCCTCTTGTGATTAAAAATCCGGTTAGGTTTAAATCTAAATCCAAATTATAACTTTTTTGTTTCAGGTTATAGGTAGTTGCATTGCTAAGCAAAGTTGTAGAAAATATTATTTTAGACAACTTTGCTCAATATACCATTTATCTATCTCTTTAGTTGACTGTTTAAGAGCATTAAGTGAGTATTTAGTTAGGGTGTCCCTAAAAAAAAATTTATTCTATCTTTTGTCTTCTAGAAAATGGTCTTCAAAAACTTGAAGAACAACAAAGTATGTTGAAAAGTCTTAACGTTGAAAAGCTATAGACTATTTTGTCCAAAAAACCAAGTGGTGTTAAAATGCTTATATCACATGGAGTTGGATCGCTAATTTTTTTCTTGTGGTATCATCTGAAAAGCCATACTTCAAGAAATATTTGAGGAAAAACTGCGAGGACGACTTTCTTTAAATTTGAATAAATCAATTTTAAAATTTCCCTTAAAAAAAACTTGAAAATTACCTGTAACGCATGAATTTCTAAACATAACATCATACTGTTTTTAGCAAAATTGAAGGTTTGGCCTAGATCTTAAAGTCTACCTGGCAAAGTTTTTTTGTAGGATGTTAAATAAAAAAGTTAGAATTAATTATATGTTTTTTTTTTGTATGAGACACCCTATATCAATTATTAATTATCATAAAGAACAACCTATTTGTAAACTGGCATTGTACGGATTGACTCTAAAAACATTAAATAGAACGATACATATATATTTACGAAACAAATATTATATTCTTGAAGAAACAAGTGTAATAAAACTTAACTATGTACCAGATAATGAGCATTTTCTGGCAAAATAAATGTACTATTTCTTGTTCTTTTGTTAGTCAAGGATACCACCGGGTCAGAGGTGATCAACAGTCTTTTAAAAACGTCCTTGATGTTAGATACTCTGTTAAATTTTCGGGCATGATGTTCTCGGAACTTACGGATACTCTTGTTGCGTGTCTCTTGCGCCTCTTCGCTTAGCATACCTATCGGTAAAATTGCATGTCTGATTATGGTCGATCCGTATACCAGCAATTTATGGGTGGGTGGCGAAAGTGGGTACCACCCCTACAGTTCGACATAAAGGGCCCGTGTTTCTTCGGCATAGCTTTGAAATGCCTCAATTTTTATGTCAGATCTACTGTTAATTATTGTGAGAAGCACATAAAATAGCTCCAGTAACCTTTCATAAAGGCCAGTGATTTCTGAAACGATCCATGTTGGTTTTTCCATGGCAAACCTGTTTGAAATTTTAGGCATCAATTCCATACACCGGATTTATGCGTGGAGAGGGAACATCCCAAATGAATAGAGCATAGGATCGTTTGCATCCTCTTGACGTACTGGATCGTTTAGCTTTTTTCCTGTAAAAACACGCGTATATTTAAAACCTTAGACAGAGATCACGTTTACTCTAGTACCTGATTTGAGGCATATATATAACACGATTGCGAATGAGTACTCGTGACGTCATTGACGACTTTTGTATGAATCATGCAAAACACGAATGTTGTTTTCACTGTGACGCAATAATCTTCTGTCTTACAAACGGTAGGTTTCAAATTTTTGATTTGAACTTTAACGTGCTCAACTTCGTGTTGTGTTAAATCCTTTGTTTCCTTCTGAAACAACATTTTGATTAATCGGCAAAGAGAAACTGAGGATGGAAGATCGTTGCTTCACAAGATTTCCGTGGTTTGGGTTTGTTTCCGTGTAAGCCGTAGTGGTACTATAGGGGGGGCTAGTGTGACCATGGACTCTCAATAAGGCCATTTCCGGTCAAGATTTGTAAAATCATGAAGTTTGATATTTCGCACGATAGGTTTTGGTTCTTGTCGAGAGTTGGCCACTTCCCCGGGGACACAGCAACATTTCCGGGAAGCCCAATGTGACCGTGGAACGTCAGTATAGCTGCCATTGGTCCAATCACATCATTTGAGAGAAAAAAAAACATGATGTTCATCGTGTGTATACTTATTACAGAACAGTAAAGCCGAATGCCGACCAAAAGTGACCCCAACGGGAACCGGAATAACTCCGGAACCATGTAAATGTTTTCAGATGGATTCAAAAACTTCAATAGATTCCCGACGAAATGCATTTTGTTGTAAAGAAAAAGATTGAGAAATTATGTTTTAAGAGCTAATTGCATTTTGAAGTCTATGCAAATTTAGACGTTAGGCACGCAAAGGTTAAAACGTTGTCATTAACTTACGTTCTGGAGTTTCAATTCGGCGAATTTGTATGCATTTCGGCAGTATAAAATGCATAACTTCACTCGGGTCTAAAAGAGAACTTTTAATATATGTTTCAAAACCGATAAAATGTAGATATATATTAATATGAATGCAAACCATTTATATCAGCACTATGCGTAGAGAACATCTCTGTTTTTTGTTTTTTGCTGCTGGGTCCAGCTTCACTGAGTTCGTCAACATCTCTTTTAACGGACATTTTTTAAAAATTTGTTGAAATAAAGAACTTAAGAGCTAGTCAAGAGAAATCGACGTGCAAAGTCATTGTTTACGTTTCGAGTTATACCCTTCTGACATGTTTCCCCTATATTGTAATATTCCAGGACAGGAGCACGACAGCTTATTCTCTCATTTTTTCGTTTTACTTTGCATTCTACTCTCTTCTTCGCTCAGTTCGAGCAATTCCACTCGAGAAAAACAGAGAAGAGTAACTCACCAGCCCGACAGCAGCCAGTTCGTCCGACGGCATTCTTACATGGCATAGATATGAGAGCAGCGTTGGAAAAGATCGTGATATTTCACAAAGTTCACGAAGGGAAAAGTTCACGAGTCATAGTGAGTTTGGTGAACTTTTCCAACACTGTATGAGAGTCACTATGTTCTTTTATTTCTCCTTCATCGTCTTCATCAAAAAAGGGTTGTTTGTACCGAGAGTGATTTGAACTTCCGTCAGCGCCCCACTGAAAGATTACATGGTAGTCATCACCAGAAGTAAATTTGCATTTTGTGCTGGAATAAACACTAGATAAAAGTCGTGTCACCGTGTGGTCGGTTAAGCTCTGCAAAGGAACTTGGGCTATTGAAGGTTGTACTGAAATTTCTGAAAGCAGTCAATTTCTGTGAATAAACCCCCAAAACTGTAAACTGTATAATATACCTTTTGGGTAACACAGTTTATTGGCGTCAAGAATCAGATAATATGATGAATACATATTTATTCCTTTTTGCAGTGCCATGAATCGGATATTCAAGTATTGGGCTTTCGAAAAATCATTTTGACAAATAAACGCAGGTGCTTGATTTAAAGTTTTCAAAGCACTTAAAAATCGTGAAACAAATTGCTGAATTTAAGACAAAACAAGTCGCTAAAACCGTTCATGACTGTGAATCTGTTGACATAAATAGCGCAACATATGAAAAGTGCCAATGAGTTATATCCAGAGTGATCCGAGTTTTGAGTGTAATTGATTTGAAAACAAACATTTAAATCGTCTATTACTCCCGGATAAGAGTTTAATCTTGCAAAGCAACTAAACCAAATGATAAAGGAATCATTGCTCTATCAATAAGCTTAATTGATATACGTGGTTGAGCTCGAATCCCTCCGGAAATGTAAGTAATGACTTTCAACGACAATTTCTCTCAGATTTAAACTCATTCAAGCAAAACAGTCAACTAAAGAGATAGATGAATGGTTTATTCAGCAAAGTTGTCTAAAATAATATTTTCTACAACTTTGCTTAGCAATGCAACTACCTATAACCTGAAACAAAAAAAGTTATAATTTGGATTTGGATTCAAACGAGGACCACCCTAACCGGCTTTTTTCTCAAAAGAAGCATTATATGATGACAAACAACTTTTTTCATGACACTTAGCATCTAAAATGAACAAGAACGGAGAAAACAATTTTTCCTGCTAAATTGTCGATTCGGACCATAGTGCATTGGTAGCGGACATATCTTTGGCCTGACGACGGTCCCCGTTCCGCAAATATCCATATTGTGGGTAAATGATAGTTTTTTTTTTAGAAATCCGATGGCCACCATTTTGGATTTCAAAATGGCGACGGACATCGAATTATCAAATCCAAACTTCGTTCTTGTATCGAGAATGCTCCTATTGTTGGGTATTCTTAAACCGATGGCCACCAACTTGGATTGCAAAATGGCGTCTTGTGTCGATATCCGGGAGTACTCACATTGTATAGCAACATCCTTTATGGGCAGACTTTCGAGACATAGTATATGCAGGTAGCTTGCATTGCACATTAGCGTCACATAGTAAGAGAGTTCTAAACTAAATTGACCACCATCAGAAGGACTTGGTCACCTGAACAACTTTACTCAAGACAGCAACTTCCAGGGTCACGAGATATTCTATGTTGGACCCAAATTCCATAGTACACGTCATAAGTAATATGAAAGTGAAGCACTTCTAGTGGCGTAGTTCCCAATTAAACCTGAATCAAATGGCACGCACTTTTCGGTCTAACCCAGTACAACAAGTTTGTCCAAGACAGTATAGCTTTCTATATTGAAACACATGAGATAATCCTTCACAGCCCCTATTAGTCAAAATCCCATAAGCTGTGGGTATTCTTATTCGTGTTTCCTAATTCACGCCCCCGTTACCCCGGCAATAAGGATTCCTAACTGTATGTTTTGCCTTTTGGTGGCTAGGCTGTAGAGAGGTCCCAATTACATTATTCAGATGTTCAATGTTGACAAAGAAATCAATTAACGAAATACGTTTTTATTTTTATTATTATTTTGGTTGGAATCCACTGCCTTTTGGAATTTATGGATGGTTGATAGTCAGTTGAGTACTTTTACTTATAATCCTGTCTGTGTGCACGTAACCAATACGCCGTAATCGGGAAGCACACTTTAAACCACGCGATTTCCAGACGATCTACATGTTGGATTTTGCTGTCGGTACGTGTAGGAACAACGTATGAACAAATGTTTACCCAAGGCAAACATAATTCAATAAATTTATTTTATCTCCATTCGCTCCGGTATAGTACCTATCGGTACTAGAGTAGGTAGAGTTAATCTAGAGCTTATACAAGCGGAATGGGGATTTTTGCCATTCGTGAAAGATGGACGGACGGCAGGTGACGTTTAGCAGTGCAGGGAGGTGGAATCAATAAAGAACGATTGAAAGTGTAAATAGGCTTTTATGATGACTGATTGTTGGTTCCGGATAATTGATAGAAATGTGTTTTGATAAGTGTGGGACGCTTATGGGGAAAACAAAGCTGTTTGAAGTTATTGTATTGTTTAGTTTTGAGTAGATTATATGAAATTTAGTCGTTTGAAAATGCCACTTTGCATTGAAACTCATCAAACCTATCGAAAATGTCACCATTAAACATATGGTCTAATCCGTTTAAGATATCTACGTCACTATCAGCGAGTCACCTTATGCATGTGTTTTATCATGCCGATAAATGTCTTTGCGACAAATTTACTTGGTGATGCACTTTGTGTCACCACGAGTTACTTTCCGGGAGAAGGCAAATGTCGAAGCGAATAATGCAACGAAATCACGTCCAACTCGCTATTTTCCCATTCACTCCCAAATGGCACGCGCCTGCGGGAAAAATCGCGCAACCCCTCACCATATTGCATCTTCTTCTTCGTCTTATTCATCGTAGTCTTCATCGTCAACATGTGGTGTGCAAGTTGGAAATTTTAAATATTTTATCATTGCAGCATTTTGCCAATGGCAACCTCAGCCACGCTGATTGCTTGCACAAGATGGATTTCGGTGGCGTTTGACTAGCGGATTGTGCTTACCACTGGCTCTGAGCGGTATAGTGCGAGGTTCGATATACATCGAGATGAACCCGAGCAACTCTTCAATGATCGATGATTGCGGTTGTGTGTGGAAGAAGTTCGTAAAAAGAAAATCGATTCGATTGTACCCTACGTCAGCATTGTGAACGGATGGAATTAGATTTTTCTTGAGGAGCATTTCAAATACGCTTCAATCGCGGACGCGGAAAAGGAATCTTCAACGCTTCGACGACGGACGATGGTTCGTGTGCAGTTTTCCGCTTGAGCGGAACGAGGCGGAAGTATAGCAGTGCCATCCTAAAGGACTTTTCCCCGTTGTAGTTTACTGCTGCGGATGGTAAATGCAAAAGCAGCACTCATCAAAGGATGGAATAATCGTGGCCGGAATCGGGAAATAGAGCTCGTCGAAATCTAATTCCGAGCGGAACTATTTGCACTGGTTGAAATTTATTCGGTGTGAAAAGGAGAGCGCCTGGCTGAGTACTGGGAAAAGGAAATTGTTGAAGGGCACATGATTTGCTGGATACTGCAGGCCAACACGCCCTCTTGGGGTAAAATGGCCCCGAGTGGTTATTCGTAGCTTTCCCACTATCAATTCGAGGATTTGACGCGCAGCATTGGTAGTGCAGAACTAAAACTAGCGTTTTCGGCCAGAACTAGTAATGGGAAAGCACCAAAAAACTGCTTGGGGCCATTTTACCCTAGAGGTGCATTATGGACTGTTCTCGCCTACAGAGTTGCAACCCAATTCGTCCGTGATACAGCCGATAGTTCTGTTGAGTATCTGTTTAGCTCAGGGGTTTTCAACCGGTGGGGAATTCAGCCATCCTATGGAGGGAATTGTGTTTGAGAAAATGTAACATGTAGGATATGTAGACCAAATTATTGACGGTATGTTGGAATATGCCCAAAAGTATTTCCATGAGATATTAAGAATATATTATGTTTCATCATCAGCAATCTAGATGCCATAAAAATCGAACGGTTGTGATCCAATCTACATGCTTCTAAACCCATCTAATCTTATCTTGCTATATCCTTTTTCAGGACATCTCTAAAATCTTCATAAATCTTCTTTCTATCCACGCGCGCATATCACAACAGCAAATCAAAATCTTCCCTATATCTTAGCTGGAGTCGTCTTCTTGGGCTTGGTCCTTGGTAATTTTGTAAAAAAAATACCTATGAGAGGGGACTTGAGGGGGTTAGATTTTGATAAGTCTTTAGTGGAATGGCACTGATAAAGACTGCACATTGCACAGTGGTCTAAAAGTGCCAAAACGTGCGTTTTTTAGTTTATGCGTGAACGGTCCATTTAAGCCATATAGTGTCTTCCGAGAAGTTTGTGCACTTAAAAAGCCCCTTGTTTTGAGCTTAGCCATTTCATGATTAATCCAACTAGCAGGGAGATAAAAAATTTACTTTTTTTATTTGTCGAGATAGCAAAATGGTATTTTCAGCAAAGTTTTAGACGATATTAAAACAAACATTTTTGCTCAAGACGTCAACTCTCTATCTCTTATGTTTACAGAGATAAATCATTTTTTGGAGAGCCTTCAGAAAATAATTTTTTTGTAAATAACTTTTCTGGACGTAATTTTTTGACATTAATATGTTCAACATAAATGTTTGTTTTTTTTTTAATACGCCAGTTTGTCTTGGAATCTAATCTCTATCTTCAAGATTTCGTAAGATATTCAAGGTTTTGATTCAAAATTAGCACTATTTCCAAGGTTAATAGCTCGAAGTTGGACAATTGTTCAAACCAGGTTGATTACATTTGAAAGTATACTTAAAATACTGCCCAATGCATACCAAATCATTATAGTCTTCTTTAGTATTCTCTGCTGATCTGATTATTACCAAGCTATAGTAAACCGTGTACATATTATCGTTTTTTTGCATTTGTACATAGAGGCTCCTTCATACGTCACTTACTCTTGGTGTTGAAGGAAGAAAATTCGAATTCGGTTAAATCGAAGTTGGCATGCAAAAAAGACTAGGGGTTGCAAAGCCGCGTGTGGTAAGAGATTTGATTCCAAATTCTAAATTGCAGTGACCGGTTGACTGGACAAGAAGGTTATTCGTAGTGTCTATTGTAGTGATTGGTTGACTGAATAAATAGTGGTTATTGTTTTTCGTGGCAAGTGAGTCCCGGTGTTTATTGTAGTGTTAAAAAAAATGACTGCACTACGATTGGTCTCTGTTCCCCCGGCCGGTGATTCACAGTGTCGGTAGTAGTGACCGTTTGATTGAACGAACAGTGTACCTTGTTATTCCCGGAATGTGATTCTCAGTGTTTGTTGTAGTAACCGGTTAACTGAACGAACATTGGTCCTTGAATCATCTGACCCGTTAATTTCAACAGTAAGACCCCTTTCAAAACAAGCAAAACTGCTTTTGTCCGAAGATGCTCAAACTCTTCTAGTTCCATCTACCGATGAATGAGTCGATGGTGAAACAGAAGTAAGCGACAATTCTGAAAGTGACGAGGAAATGGGTAGCGATACATTTTTACCCTTCTTACAAAGAAGGGTATAGATATCACTTGAAAAACCGACTATCGATCCGAGGCCCGGAGGGCCGAGTGTCATATACCATTCGACTCAGCTCGACGAGATCGGAACATGTCTGTGTGTGTGTGTGTGTGTGTATGTGTGTGTGTATGTGTGTGTGTATGTGTGTGTGTATGTAACGAAATGAATGCGCTCACGTTTCTCAGCAACCGCTCAACCGATTTGGACAAACTTGGCGCCAAATGATAGGTCTTGGGGTCCCATTGATTGCTATTGAACGGTTTTGGAATCGGTGAACCGGTTCCGGAGATATGGCCAGAATAAGATCCGGTGTTTATGGACCTTCACGCTGGATTTAACGGAAAACGTATCAAAACCATCATATACCATTCGACTCAGCTCGACGAGATCGGAACATGTCTGTGTGTGTGTGTGTGTGTGTGTGTGTGTGTGTGTGTGTGTGTGTGTGTGTGTGTGTGTGTGTGTGTGTGTGTGTGTGTGTGTACGTGTGTATGTGTGTATGTGTGTATGTGTGTATGTGTGTGTGTATGTAACGAAATGAATGCGCTCACGTTTCTCAGCAACCGCTCAACCGATTTGGACAAACTTGGCGCCAAATGATAGGTCTTGGGGTCCCATTGATTGCTATTGAACGGTTTTGGAATCGGTGAACCGGTTCCGGAGATATGGCCGGAATAAGATCCGGTGAATATGGGCCTTCACGCTGGATTTAACGGAAAACGTATCAAAACCATCATGCGACACATCAAATTACTACAGAATTCAAAAATAAGATCAATGCAAGTCGGGTTAAGTGTTCCAGACCACATTGGACACACTTGGACATGTTCCGGGTACCCCGGGGAAGTTGCTTGAATATGAATTGAATTAAAACCCATTAAATCACATTAAAATACGATGATAAGGTGATTGGTAGCCTCACCAAATAGACTACACCCGGATTTACTCCAAGTACCCACAGGCAGTGGTGTAGCGTCACTGGATGACACGGGGGTGGGGGGCTTGGTCACTGATAATGACAATAAAATAAATAAACTTGAATAAGTAAGAAGGGTCTGATCACACCATAGGTGGATAAATTCGGGTTTTTTTCTTTGATATTGTATGAAACGGTTGATGAAATATAACTATATTGAGATAAAGGTAGTAATCATTTGAGGTAGTAATGTTGTTTTTGATGTTCATAAAAAAAAACAACAGTAACACAAATATACGGGAAGTCGTGACCCTATAGTTTGGTAATAAGCAGATCAGCAGGGGTTACTAAGGAAGACTTATGATTTGGTATGCAATGGGCAGCATTTTAAGTAAACTTTCAAATGTAATCAACCTGGTTTGCCCAATTTTGCCCAACTTTGAGCTATTGACCTAGGTAATAGTGCTAATTTTGGATCAAAATATTGAACAGGATTCCCAAGACAAAATGGCATTTAAAAAAAAACACACAAACATTTATGTAGAACATACTAATGCCAAAAAATTACTTCCGAAAAAGTTATTTGCAAAAAATAATTTTCTGAAGGCTCTTACCAAAAAAATGACACTTCTCTTTTAACGCAAGAGATGGAGAGTTGACATGTTCAGCAAAAATGTTTGTTTTAATATTGTCTAAAACTTTGCTCAAGACACCATTTTGCTATCTCGACAAACAAGCAAAAATAAAGTTTTCATCTCCCTGCTAGGTGGATTAATCATGAAATGGTTGAGTTCAAAATAAGGGACTTTCAAAGTGCACAAACTTCTCGGAAGACACTGTATGGCTTAAATTGACCGTTTTCGCATGAACTAAAAACCACGCTTTGGCACTTTTGGACCACTGTGCATTGTAGTCGAAATACGTATCTGTCATGGATACCAAAATTACAGGGTAAAAGGTAATTCCTGTCAGTGTTTTTTAAGCAATGTAACCCGCCAGTCCGTCAAGCTTTCCCTTCGTTAGATGGGTGGCTTAAGCGCTCTCCTAGAAGGAGACCACCCAGCAGATTGTAGGTTTGCCCGGCCTGAGACCATCCAAGGGATTGGGTCAATATGTCCCGAATACGGGAAGAAAGCTGACTGGCTGACTAAAATTACCGTTGTCCAGAAACTCTACAAAACACTAACAATTACGTGTGCACAAGACCGACAATTCGTCCGAACCAAAAATCTCGTTAGGGGATGTTCTCATCACAGGCCCAGCCTGAAAGTCCAAACGAACCAATCCAAAAAGATTGGAGAGTTGCCGGCACAATAAATGTCAGATTCAGGGCTGACTTCCCCAGTAAATTGACTCTTCGAAACTACAGGAAACGAACACGAAACGACATGAAAATCCTTCATAAGAAGTTAACTCGGCAGTTCATCAATGGTACGCTATCAAAAAAAAACAATGGCTTTAGGGGGTTTACTGTATTTATTACGGAACATGACAATTGTCACCGTACTAGCAAAGCTCAACTACAAAGTTAAGAAAAAAGCTCCCATTCTATTTATTCGGTACGGATTGTATTTCACCTGCTCCCTACATGTCTGTTTGCCTAGGTCTTTGTTCTTTCCTTTCCCTCTATCATACCATCTATCCTACTCCCATACGTGTGTTCGGTGCGAGTTTCCTCCGTACGATTCCTGCTCTCCTGGTGTTTCTCGGCTTCACGTTTAACCCATTCACTGAAACAGTTTATGGGCTGACGGATGGCTTCGGGTCACCCATTCTATGAGACGGTTATTTTCGCGAAGCTTTCGTTTGTCTCATGCGCATGGACGTTCACAACGAAAAATATACATGCATGTACTCACTCGAAAACCTAGGAATTACATCGGTGCTATGGGTGAGGAGACGGCGGCGGTACCGAAGCTGCGTATTGCACTACTTCGGCCCAGAAACTATCGCGGATGCGATCGACTGATGCTGGAAATGTCTCACTCACCGGAAACGCGGGCTTACGCTTGAACGCGGCACATGCGTTCGATCGTCCGAACACTGGAACACGTGCAACGTATGCTGTTCTGTTGTTCGATGACTACAGATGGGACGAGTATTGGCCTGCCTGTCCAGGGCGCGCAAATTGGCGATAGCGACCCTCTTCCGGCCACGTGTGCCCCGGGAATCCTCCGAAACCGATAGGTGGGGTCAAAAGCGGTCTCTGACAATAGGGTGGTGTGACGGCAAATGGCCTCCGCTGCCACGAACCTGTTGGATTATACCCGCACGCACACGCTAATAAGTTGACCTGGTCTAACGGTCGATAAACGCTCACTTTACCTTGTACTTTCTTCAAGGCACACACTTTGCCGCCTACTAACTAGCTTGCTAGGGTTTTACACTAAGCTAACACTACTGGGAAAGAATTGAAATTAACGATCTAATAAAGAAAGTTCATGACGCAAACTACCTTTTTAATCACACCACGACACGAGACAAAACACCGACCACTCTTGCCTCTTCCACAGATCGATTCGAAGTGGACGATCAAAGCTGAGGAATTCCTCAGATAGCCGCTAGATTGTGACCTTTGCCCGGGAAGTCGCGAACTTGGACGACACCCAATTTCACGACCACCAAACTCTCGCAATTGTGCACCCGATTATTAGTGCCTTGCAGCATCTCTTCCAACGGACTATCCAGAGTCCAGTCATCTCTCTCCCCGGAATTCGGTAGGAGTGCGCAAAGCCGAACGGAAAAAGGTCATTGCATTTTCAATGGAAATCTGGCGGGTCGATGTCCACCTTACGACGCTGTAACTTCGTAGCGTCGGCAAGCTCGACAGGCTTTATAATCTTTGAATTTGCGCTTCAATCTGAACGTAGGGAACTCATTACTTTTTTTGTATGACAAGTGTAACTCTACGTAAGTGGATGTTCGTTCCTTGGCGGTGAACAAATTTATGGATTTATTTGAAAAACGAAAGTTAATGCAATATAATTAAATGTGGAAAATTGTAGAAATAGGAATTATGTGCAAATAAATAATTAAATAAATAAATGCAAAAGCGTACTTGTTACAGCAATTGTAGTATCAAATAGTTTAATCACATACATGTCTGCATATTTTTCTTTTAGAGTGTAATGTCAACACAGCATGCAAGTTTGTTTTGAATTTTCATTCGTTTGATACTAGTGATAATCATGGACGCGATAAGAGAACTCGTAATTAGCCTGCTTTTGAAGCATCATAGACCGTGTTCTATTTTAAAGACGCTGAAACCACCGACGAACCGACGTTTCACTTCATTTTCAAATTTGGCATAGGACTTTTAACGGAAAATTTAAACTAGGGGTAATCGCTTCTGTCAAAACCCCTGTCACTGTCGAAACTTCTGTCTGTCAAAACTTCTGTCTGTCAAAACTTCTGTCCCGGAAACCGTGATGACAATCTTGATTATTAGGATTTGCAAATGTAAACATTGCTCCTAACCATTAAAAATAAACCAACACGGCATAAAAGATGGGTCGAGTTTGTGCAGTGAAAAACTGCTTCAACAGTTCCTCTAAGTGTTTCAGCAAATCTTTTTTCAAATTTCCCATCGACATGAGCACGTAAGTACAAGAAGAAATACCGACAACCATTGACAACTATTGCAATTAATTTAAGCTGCTTGATATGGGTGAAGTTTTCCGAGTCTCCGGAACTAGAAACAACTTTTGATGATTTCGGACCTGCTATCCTTCGGCATAAAAAATTTTGTTCAGACCATTTTTGTACAGAAGACCTTCGCGATCCCGGTAGACCAGATAAGGGGTAAGATGAAAATTGATGCTTATGATTACTGCTAACAAATTTCGTACATTGTTTTAGCCTCAGGATTGGAGCTATCCCAACCGAACAGTCATTTGTTTCTAACGAAACTGAGGTCATGTGCATATGTCCTGTGCCACCTTTTGGATGTTACGATGATCAGCAGTTCAACTTAAACGATTCGACACACTTCTGTGATGTACAGTATTTGGAAGAAGGTACACTCGATGTGGACGATGGCGAAGGCGGCGAGATACAGGGATATCGGCAACAAGAAGCGGAAATAATCTCTCTTGATGTCATCGAAACTAACAATCACCATCATCAACCTCAACCCGAGCAGGCCTTGGACAACGTAGAAATGCCAAATATTGAAACGCTTGCAGGAGGAGTTGATCAGAGCTGGAAGGTACCGTTCGAAAATATTCATGGTATGGAACTGTCCCTTCTGCATGGTCATATTTTGAAACATACATTTGCGAAAGTGAATCCGCTCACGAATGCCTGCAAAAGCAAATTAGAAGAAGAAAATAAGAGAAGAGAGAACTACAGTCCTCTGAACGGAAATGGAAACGAAAAGACCTTGCCCTGAAAAAGCAACGAGCCAAAGTACGCAAATTAAATGTCAAACTCAAGCAGATCCGAAATGAAACATGCAAAGACCGCAGACTTTTCAAAGCACTGAAGTGCAATCACGTTCTCTAAAACAGTTTGTTCAACGCTTCTAGGAAACCGAAAGGAAGGAGGTATAATAGAGAGTTCAGAAAATTTGCAACATCCTCTTATTTATGTGGTCCTAAAGCATACCGAATGATGAGCAATTCGAAAGCGTTATGTCTGCCTACTAAACGTACCATCAAACGATGGACAAAAGAAATCCGTATTGGCCCAGGGATTAATAAAAAAATACTACAAAAACTTAAAATGAAAACCAATCATTTTACGGAGAAAGATCGTGTAGTCATCATTGCAATAGATGGGATGAAAATTAAGTCATCTCTGAGCTACACGGCTAAAAATGACACCTTCCATGGATTTCCTGATACTGGCCGCACACAAAAGCTGGAAAAGAATGATCCACAACACCTAGCAAGCGAAGCTGTTACTGTAATGATCCGAGGAGTTTTCAATAAGTTCAAACAGGTCGTGTATTCATCGTTTTGTTCGTTATATTCACAATAACATAGTTTACCTACACTTTGTAAGCTGTATTATATATTTCTTAAAAAAGAGGATTGTTCTAGCCTATTTCACCCTGTATATATATATATATCTTTACCTTTACTTAATTCAATTATAGGCTTTGGGATACTTCCTAACCCACAACACGCTGGGGAGCGAAACACAGATGGGTATTATAATTGAAGTCATACGGCGTATTAGAGAGGCTGGATTCATTCCAATGGTACTGGTAATGGACCAGTTTGCGACCAATATAAAAATGGCTAAAGATGCTGGAGCGACAATTGATTCTCCTATTTTTCCTGTGGACGGTAAAAATATATATGTGATGTGGGATTCACCGCATCTCATTAAAAACGCGCGCAATATGCTCAAAAAGTGCAATGCAGTTTTTGGAGATCAGATAGCCAGTTTTAACGACATTGAACGCTTGTACACGGTCGATTCTGTATCCAACCTTAGATTGGTACCACGACTAACAGAGAAGCATATAAAACTGCCACCCTTCTCTCCCATGAATGTTTCTATGGCAGCAAGAACTCTAAGCCAATCGGTTGCAGCTGCACTTCGCTACTACAGCAATTCTAAAGAACTTCCTCAGCGTGTTGAACAGACCGCTGAATTTATGGTCATGCATGATTTGCTATTCGATACATTCAATGGACGACAGAAGACTTGTTCTGTTGAGGTAATAAATAATATGTTCCCCTAGATTGATAATAAATCACATTTCAAGTATTTATAGATGTTCAAAGGCGCTCTACAAGAAAACTCGTGTCACTGGACGTTCTTGGAATCTTCTAAAGCAACCCTCAGTCAGCTCTATTTCACAGTGAACACATGCTTCGATATATCCAAGGTGAGATTTAACAACTGTACTTATAATCATTCTAATAAAAAACATAAATTGTTTTAGGCTGCAGACGAATCGAAAAATTTGACCGTCAGACAGAGATATCCAAACTACGTTAAAGGATTTATCAACAATATTAATGCTTTGGAATTGCTGTGGAACGAACTGACCACAGAGTTCAATTGTGAGTACCTGTGTACCAACCATCTCAGCCAAGATTGTTTGGAAAATTTATTCTCCGAGATTCGCCGTCGATGTGGAAGCAACGATACTCCTGATGCTCTACAATTTGGTGCAGCCTTCAAGTATGCTATCGTTGAAAAAAGTAGGAGGGTCTGTGCCTAGGGGCACGAACGGAAGCTTGACGTAGGACCGCTAGTGGACGGAATAAATGTGAAGAGCATTTAGTTCTTTTAATTGATCAATTATCTATTACCTCAACTCTTTCCGTTTTTAAATTGTAGGCGTACCAAATTTGTAATCTTTTTCAAAGAGAAAGTTGATTAAGAGAATCAATCAAAATCACTTGCACTCCTGCTTCCAAGTTTGGTTACAAGATTACAACTCTGGAGAGCATTTAGTGTGGTCGTTGGGGTCTTGTGGTTCTGAATATGGACAAACAAGCACAGATAAATTCTATTCCAAATTCCAAATATTTCCCGAAAAGGGCCGTTTTATTGAAGAGGACATCCATGGCTACTTACGCTTGGCGTGTTTAGTGTAGGTGACAGCATCACGGACCTCATTTTCCAAGAACACCACCTTCAGCACACCTTGTAGATCAGACCGGAGATACGTTTGACACCACCACGGCGAGCCAGACGACCGATGGCGGTTATCTCGAAGAACTTTCCGATGACGCTTGGCGCCTCCTTTACCAGACCTTTTCCTCCTTTGCCACGACCAGTCAATTGTTGCTTGTTAGGTGTGAAGGAGTTCACTAGCCACCACCTTCCTACTGCTGCTATTGCTGTTCACCACGCCGTCCGAAGCGAAAATGAGCTAATGCCATTTTTTTTTTTTTTTTTTTTGCCATTTAAATGATCTTTATTTCTTGTGAATGTGTGGTTTACATGTATGAATTTTTTAAGTGACACAGATGCGTCTTTTCAACTTTAGTACAGTGAGATTTTAATTATTATTTACAGTTTCTAGTCCTATCAGGCCTATTTTAAAGTATGACCACCTTGGTGGGATTGGTTTGATTTGAATTGGAAAAAGGAGACTACTTATAACTACTATTTACAACTACAACTAACCTACAACTACTATGTACACCTAACCTACTATATACAAATTGCTTATCAAAGCATGTTCTGATAAATTACATTTTTGTGTAAATTTAGTCTTAATTTCGTTAATTTTGGAATCTATTTTAGCAATGCCTGCCTCTTCGTGTAAATTTGTTATTCTAGTGTCAAAAGGACGATCAAGAACCATCCTCAGCACTCTATTCTGAGCTACCTGAATTTTGTTCCTGTGAGTCTGTGCACATGATTCCCACACCGGAGCTGCGTAGAGGATCGCAGGTGCTATGATTTGTTTGTAGACGGCCAGTTTGTTCACCGTTGAGAGGCGGGATCTGCGGCAAATCAGCGGATACAGACACCTAACCAAGGCGGAACACTTGACTACGGTTTTCTCCACATGCGAGCGGAATAGAAGCTTTTCGTCAAACAACATCCCGAGATAGGTTACTTCGGCGGACCACTCAACCCTTGTGCCATCCATGATTACAGTACAAGAGGGAGCCGGTTTTAGTTTGGGTGATTGTCGATGGAGGAACATGATTGTTTGTGTTTTGGAAGCATTGATTTTGATTTTCCACGTGGTGGCATAATCAGCAAAGGCGTTAAGGCATCGTTGAAGTTTGTTCGTTATTTCGCGAGGCATCCTTCCTTTGACGGCTATTGCGGTATCATCTGCGAACAGGAAAAACACGCAACCGTCTCCAAGGGGAGGAATGTCGGAAGTGTAAATGCTGTAGAGCAAGGGGCCCAGCAGACTGCCTTGCGGGACTCCTGCAGGGATGGAAAACGTGTCTGAAAGACAACCATTCAACGATACCTTAAACGACCTTTGCTGGAGGTAGCTACGGGTGATTTTAACCAGATGTAATGGAAAGTTGAAGTTACAGAGCTTGTATACAAGCCCATTGTGCCAGACATTATCAAACGCTTTCTCAACGTCTAACAATGCCATGGCTGTGGACTTGGATACAGCTTTGTTACTTCGGATGTTATTCATCACCCGCACTAGCTGGTGATTGGTGGAGTGCCCCTTTCTGAACCCAAACTGTTCCGGAAGGAGAATGTTATTTTCCTCGACAAACTTGAGCAAACGATTGAGAATGAGTTTCTCGAACAATTTGCTCAGCGCTGAAAGGAGGCTGATTGGTCTGTAGCTTGAAGCTAGCGTTGGGTCCTTCCCGGGTTTGCGGATAGGTATGATTTTCGCTGTCTTCCAGATGCTTGGAAAGTAGTGCAGTTCCAAGCATCTGTTGAAGACAGCAGCCAGCAGAGAGTGAACCTTCATGCTGAGATTTTTCAACACTAGGTTGAATATTCCGTCAAACCCGGGGGCCTTCATGTTTTTGGTGCATTTCAGCGCTGAGCAAATCTGTTCAACTGTGATTCTATCCTCCGGAGGGATGGCACAAGGGGAGGAATCAAAGTTGAGTACGCATTGCTCAACCTGAACTTCAAGCGGACTTTGGATGTTGGAGCCAAGCAAGTGCGATTTGGCAATATGCTCACCAATCGCATTTGCTTTCTCCTGAGGGGTGATTATGAGCCGATCGTCATCATTTTCATCTTTTAGTGGCGGAATGGGTTTAGGGTGCGTCTTTAAGACCTTGGCAACTTTCCAGAATGGTCTGGAGCGGTCGTCCAGATTCTGGACAAGCCGCCCGAAACTTTCGTTCCGGAGTGAGACCATTCTGGAAGCAATCTCCTTGTTTAGATCGGCCATTTCACGTTTCATCGCTTGATCTCCAGTCCTCTGAAACTGGCGTCTACGAACATTTCTCAGGCGAATTAAGAGTTGGGTGTGGGAATCAATAGCAATAAACTTACCCCTCACAGGAACTCGTCGGATGCACGCCTCGTCAGCCACGGTTATGGCTTGGTGGAGTCCCTCCAACGCTCGGTCGATGTCCTCCACGGTGTCAAGCGGCGGGTTGTCGATGATGTGCCTGTCTACCACGCGTCCAAACTGGGCCCAGTTTACGCGATGATAGTCCTTGCGCAGGCTTGAAGCAGGAGCCACGTTGCAGCCCAGCTCAGACACCACCGGTTGGTGGTCGGAACTGAGTTCGTTCAAGGCTACCGGCTTGGACAAGCCGATATTTGTCAGGAACAGGTCTAGCGTCGATGGGTTGCCCGCCGGTGAGATAAATGTTGGCTCATCCGAAAACCAAACGGAGTACAGCCCATGCTGTGAGTGGTCGAACAGGAGACGACCGTTCTGGTTCTGCTGGTAGTTCCGCCAGGCCTCATGGCGAGCATTCAGATCTCCTCCAACTACGAAGCGGGAACCGGTACGGGTGATGGTGGACAGGTCCTTCTTGAATTTAGCCGCTAGTCCACTGCTGGCGGCACACTGTCGAGGGCAGTAGACGGCGATGAACTGGACGTATCCAGTCGACGACTCCACCTCCACACCAAGGGCCTCGATGATAGAGGTGCGGATATGGGACAGAGTGTGGTATTTTATTCCTTTCTTGACGACGACCGCAACACCACCCCCCCTGGAGCTGGTGCGATCAAGCCGGATAATGTTGTGGTCAGGCAACCAGAAGCTGTCACCGGACTTTAGATGGGTCTCGGTTAGAAGACCCACGTCGATGCTGTGCTTGCGGAGGAAGTCGGCAAGCTCAATCTCTTTTGCTCTTACAGAGCAAGCATTCCAGGTGACGATACTTAGCGGTTTAGACGCCATACTGGATGATGAACTTACCGAGCACTTGTATCTGTTCGGGCTTATTGCGGCACTTACGAAGAGCACCGGACATGTTGACGAAGATTTCCATCAGTTCATCCGCTGAGAACAGATCGGGGTTGTTGTTTTGCGCTGTTGGTTGTCTCCAGAATCCAGGGGGGGATGGAGAGCTTTGGCCAGCAGAATCACCGGAAGTTGCTTGAGCGGAATGCACCCGCGAATTCACTTGCCTTTGCTGAGGAGCACGAAGGGGCGGGAAATCCTCCGTCCGAAATGCCGGGACTTTGTCCTTCTTGCGTCCTGGTTGGTTGTTAGTTGCCGCCTGTTTTCGGATGCGTTTGAAGTCCTCGCGTTTGGAGCACTGTCTGTCGGAACCTTGATGAGCACCACCACAGTTGGCGCATTTTAACGCCACGGCTCCATCCGCAGGGCAGTTGGAAGTGGCGTGTTCTTGAGCGCAGTTGCTACAACGTGGCTTGATGTTGCAGTTGCGAGTGCCGTGTCCAAAGTTCAGACATCGTTGGCACTGGGTCACATCGCGATGGCCTCCACGGTATGGCTCCCATCGTACGATTATGGAGTAGATTGAGCGGATAGCCTGCAGCGCATTCAGCGTCACCGTTCCCTTCTGGAAGTGCACCAGGAAAAGACAATCCGGGTACGTCTTCACGTTTTCGTCTCGCCTCGTCATCCGAAAGACAGCGATTGGGGCCAGCTTGTACCGGTCCTTGAGTTCTTCTTCGATCGCCTTGGGATCAACATCCGGTAGACCCCTGATGACTACCTTGAAGGGCTTTTCACCGGGGATGTCGTGCGTGAAGTATTCCGCATTGGAATCCTTCAGGAATTTGACTGCGATTTCGTATTCCGCTTTCGTCCGGAGCATCACCTTAGTGCCGATCCTGCTGATCTTGTACTCAGCTGCGATGCCCAGCGATGCGAAATCGCCAATGAGCGTCTTGAGTGGCACTACCTTCACCACCAGTGGAGGAAGCTTGATTTTCGCCGCACTCGGGCCGGCAGAATTCTCGGTTTCGACGGCGTCGCCGAAATCACCGATGTCGCTGGCGTTCGTCGCGGTAACATCGTCGCGTCCGCTCGTACCATCGGACTGACCTTGGTTCTTCTTCCTCTTTTTCGTCCGCTTCACCGGGACAGGGTTGGTATTTCCAACATCGGTGGGCAGAGTAGCGTACCTATTTGAGGTAGGTACCGAGCTACCCTCACCACTGTTCTTCTTCTCCGCTTGTTCACGAAGTTGGCTCCGAGAGCGCTGTCTTCCCATCACGCGATGCGACCGACACTACTGACGACGCGACGTGCAGTATATCTGCAAACGTTTGTAACAAACTATAGATTAATCGAACAACTCGACAAAGCGAGCAAAGACCGAACTCAACTGCTTGACGTTCAAGCAGAGAATGATGAGCTAATGCCATACAGCAGCGCTCTTTTATATCTTTTCATGTTAAAACAGAATGATGTGCAACCAAGTGGTATAAACGCTACAAAGACTCCTCCCATTATGAGTAGTTTGCTATTAAGTAGCGACACTGGCTCTTTTCCTTTTGCATACACGGCGAATGAGAACGACCCAAATTTGAGTTTAGTTCACTCACAATCGCCAAAAGTGCAGGAACTCAGCGATGAGTCAATTTGTCAGAAAATGAGGAAATTGACGAAAATTTTTTATTCAGTCTCGGAGTAGTACCAACAATCAATACGAAACTAACGATTTTAAATTGGCTCACTACTTGACTAGCCTATTGGTCTCAAGCAGACGATTAACGTACCCCATTCTAGTCGAAATTCTAGTACTACGCAATGTTTGTTTTGATTTGCTATGAAAGTTTGACAGATAAAATGAGGGGTTATTGGTTTTTCTTATGTTTCGAGGGGTGAATCGATTAGCTTGGGACCGAAGAGAGTACCAGAGCTGAGCCAAAAAGTTGAGCACGTTATTTAGGGACCTTCTAGTCTTAGAGTTACCTCTATGGTAGTACCATAGAGGTAACTCTAAGACCACTGGGTCCCGAAGAAAATCATTATTATTTTTGGGTCACTCAGTACCAGAACAACGGTCCCAAGCAGTCCCAAGCTATTTCACTCACCCCTGCATGTTCTGCATGAATCCACACACCCCTGATGTTATCTGTCAAACTTTCATAGCGAATCAAAACAAACATAGTGTACTAATAGAATTTCAACTAGAATAGGGTACGTTAATCGTTTGCTTGGGACCAATAGGCTACTAAAGTGGTGAGCCAATTTAAAATCGTTAGTTTCGTATTGATTGTTGGTAGTACCATAGAGGTAACTCTAAGACCAGAAGGTCCCGAAGAAACGAGCTTAACTTTTTGACTCAGCTCTGGTACTATCTTCGGTCCCAAGCTAATCGGTGCACCCCTCGAAACATAGGAAAATCCACGAACCCCTTATTTTATTTGTCAAACTTTCATAGCGAATCAAAACAAACATTGTGTAGTACTAGAATTTCGACTAGAATGGGATACGTTAATCGTTTGGTTGGGACCAATATGCTAGTCAAGTAGTGAGCCAATTTAAAATCGTTAGTTTCGTATTGATTGTTGGTAGTACCAATAAACTGAGTGAATCCAATCTTTACTTTTCTCAAATTCGGGATTTTTTTTCCTGGAAAATCCTGGAAAAACCTGGGAAAACATGAGGCAAATTTAAGCATCGCTGAATTCCTGCACTTTATTTCTTATTTCTGAGATAACTAAACTCAAATTTGGGTCGATCTCATTCGGCGTGAAATCACCTTGAAAGATATCGGCGCCGGTGGTTAGCTGAATACCTCTCACCCAAGCAGGCCTGGGTCCAATCTCAGTCGGCGCCACCGGCATGTTCTAAGGCATAACATCTCTGATCACGCCTTCCTTCGGGAAGTAAAGCCGTTGGTCCCCGGTTGAGTTGATGGGTCGATTGGTAGGGTCCAGGTGTGGGAGCTGCCTCCCTGGCGTCGGTAGCATTGGAGCTCAGTACGGAAAACAAATCTCGCGTCACTTTTCAATAGGTTCTATCTACATTGATCGATTCTCTTCATCGACACTCTCTTTCGTAAATAACTCGGCTTCAAAAATGTTTCCTGCCGTCTTCGTCGAATTAGATGCAAGATTGTTGCTTCTTCCATTGAAAATATCCGGTTGTGGCGATTCAAAGTTGATCAAGGTTGATCAAAATAATTTGTACCCCTGCTTCCAGTTTGATTACATGAGCATTTTGTGTGATCGCTGGTTCTGAATATGGACAAACAGGCAGATGAATTCTATTCCTATTCTTTACTGTAATAAGCTTGGTGGCCCTGAAAAGAGCCGTTTTGTTGCCAAAGTTGGTGATGATTTAACCTCCGAAACCAAACAGAGTGCGTCTCTGTCACTTCAAAACGTAGATGACATCCATGGCCGCTTACGCTTGGCGTGTTTAGTGTAGGTGACAGCATCACGAATCTCATTTTTCAGGAACACCTTCAGCACACCTCGTAAGTCAGACCGGAGATACGTCAGACACCGCCACGGCGAGCCAGGCAACGGATGGTGGTTATCTCGAAGAATTTGCGTTTGGTTCTGAATATAGCGATGAATGTGCAAAATATTACGCAATTTTATCCTCCCTATTCGCACGCGCCCGAGAATCGGAGGCGAATGCCACTTCAACTTGTTTCGTCTACTTACTACTCTCTGACGACTGTGCTGGGGAAGCACCATATGCATGTAGGTAATTGATGGATTTGTTAGTTAATTTGACGCTTTTGGACAGTGCTGGACATTTACCAGTTTTTCAATAGTTTCTTGTTGAAAATCATCATTTGGAAGCATTGTTATCGATGCGTAGCCATATTTCTGATCGATTGGTGATAAAATTATTGAAATTGGACCAGGGGCAGCTGAGTTATTAACGTTCAAAATCTTTCTTAATTTGTTACATGTTCCATTTTCGTTTTTCACAAAGTGTATCCCCATATAGAAATCAAAGACGTAGTCCTACGTCAAAAATAGTTCTTTGGTCGATGGGAGCAATTGCGAGCAAGACTTTGCTCAACCGTTACTAGATGACAATGATAGCGATTTCTGTAACCATGAAAAAAAAAAAAAAAAACAATACAAAAGTGCCCCGTTGGATGTAACGACGCCGCTTGAAATTCCAGTTAAAGAATTGAACGTTTTGATAAACATTCTCGGGGCATCAGTCCGGAAATTGTTATACCGCAAATGTATCAAACAGCTAACGGTGGAAGGAAATGATACAGTACTAGATGACAAGATGTATAATTTTTTGCAAAATCAAACAAGCAGCTGCCGGTCGTAACTATAATCTACCAAGCAACAATTTGTATGCAATCGGTATACTTTGTTTCGCTGCATTCAAGCAACACTTCAGAAAAATGTTATACCAAAATCACCAAAGTGTAAAAACTCGCCTAAAAAACTGCATTGAATACGATATCTTTAAAGATGTTGTTTGTAAAAGGTGCTATGAGCTACTTCTTGATATTGTTTTCAACACTTTGATACAAGGCTTCTTGAAGCAAGTTAAAGCAGTACAAACCGAAAATAAGGCCAAGAACTTCAAACGAAATCGAAAAGCACGCCGGATGTGTCTTCCTCTGAAATCTACTGAAAAGTAGACGAAAGCATACTGTTACATTTGTAATGTCATTAATTTTTATTGTTATACACTTTACACAATAAGTGATACGAAAGAAAAATAAATAATCTCAAACCCATAGCATAAATTAAAAATCAAACCACAGGAACAAAATTCCCTTCCACCACATAGCAGTTTTTTAGTCTTCACAAATGCCGATACAACCTACTAGCGACAGCGATTTTACTCCAGTTCTGTACGTTAAACATAGTGTTGGAAGTAGTGCGCTGTAATCTCACAATGATTCGCTACACAGTGCACTTCTTCCGACACTATGTTCACCGTACAGAATGAGAGCCGATTGTCTCTAGTGGATTATTCCGGTTTTCAACTGCACCAAATAACACGAAATCATTATTTATTGTAGCCCTCTTCAATCTGCAAACGTCTACACATTTTTCCTACGCGTTGATGTCATAATAAATAATTATTCCCAAATGAAGTGCTTCTAGTTCCTTCTAGCACAGGACATCAATTCTCCTCAAATCATTAGGCAGCTTCAGAACGTTGGCAGGCAGTTGATTCCTAAAAGAAAAACATAAGTGGTTTATTCGTTTACCTTTCACGATGTTGTTTTGTAATATTTCCACTACGATTTTGAAGCTGCGCCACGGGTTGTTACGATATTAAAACGGCAACCTTGGTTGAACAACACAGGAATATTCAATAAAATTATAATTCCTAGAGCCGGATTTTGCCAAATTTTATTTGATTGATTAACTAACCAATCACTGCTCGATGCTTTTCTGCAATGACAGCTGAACGTTAACAGAGCAAGCACTGTAATCGTAACTTAGTCAAATTTGTATAAAATTTAACACGTTTGTAAAAAATGTGCCGTAAATTGAATTTAACACGCAAATTTTTACTAAAAATTAAGCTTGTGATTTTTTTTATTAGTGGATAAGCACCATAAATAATGTAGTGAATTATTTAAAACAATCATGAGGTTAGGTAAATTATGTGACGAAAAGAAAAAAGTTATGATTTTTACTCATAAATGGGTACTTTGAAATTACGAAAAAAAATCTTTTCGCACGCACACAAACATAAGATAGGGCTGATGGAGCTAGTGTTTTAACGTATTTTGTTTTGAATTCTGAACCGGGAAATTTAATAAACTTACTAAAGGCAGCCACGTCGGTTTGTCGGTGCTGAAACCATTAGGAATAAACAAAAGATTCATCTTTCGCACCATTAAACGGTACAAGGAAACCGGTTCGTGCAAAATCCCTCCCAGACCAGGTCGAAAACGCAGTGTCAGAACTCCGGAAGTTATCAAACGAGTGAGAGAGCGAATTCGGCGGAATCCTTGCAAGTCTGGGCATAAGATGGCAAAGAACTCGGAATATCGCAGCCAACGATCAGGAGTATTTTGAAAGATGATCTCGGATTGAATGCTTACAAAAAACAGCATGGTTTGACCGGAGTCGAAAGATGTCGGAAACTGCTCAAATGGCAGGGTGATTGCGAAATTCTATTTACGGATGAAAAAATGTTCCTGCTACAGGATCACCACAACCAGCAAAATGATCGGGTATATGCTGCATATCTTGCTGATACTCCTCGTGACAAACTGGCTGTTCAAAGGTTCCAGAATGTTTCCAGGGTGATGGTCTGGGGATGTTTCTCCAAAACATTGAAAGTTCCATTGCTGTTCATTGAACCTGGTGTTGCAATCAACAGTAAATATAACATCGATAATGTTTTGAAGAACCACTTGCTTCCCTTCGTCCAAAAACATTATAAGAATGCACCATACTGCTTCCAACAAGATTCTGCACCGTCCCATCAGGCAAAAGTTACACAGGCTTGGTGTGAGGCCAATTTCCCGGATTTCATTTCGTCGAAAGATTGGCCTGCCTCCTCACCCGATTTGAATCCTCTCGACTTCTTTGCATGGGGCTACATATTAGGCAAACTAGGGAATACCAAGGGACTAACCGTGGAAACTTTTAAGCAACGTTTGGTGAAAATATGGGACCAAATGCCTCAAGGTATCATGCGTGCCAGCTGTAACGGTTTTCAAAAACGGAGCAAACTATTTCATTTGTATGTAACAGTTAGTCATTTAAATGTACAAATATAACCCACTATGTGCACTTTTTTGAGCAAAAAAACAAAAAAAAAAAAAAAAAAAATGGGGGCGACCCCGGCGTAGTGGTTAACATTCATACCTCTCACGCCAAAGTCACGAGTTCAAATCTCACCCCCGGACAAGTCACGAATGACCCAAGAGTGTTAAAGTGACTATAATAAAAAAAAAAAAAACAAAAAAAAAACTTATTTTTACCGTGTTCATTTTTGGAGAAATATATGGATGTTCATGATTCACATTCCGGTCAAAACACTGAATTCATTCTGATAAAACGTCTATTAGTGGTAAAAAAAAATCCGTGAAGCTCTAGGATCAGTTTCATGAATTGACCGCTTTTGAGGATGTTCAGGATCTTCTAGTGGACCACCCCGTTGCTCTCGGTGTCCATGTTCCGGTCGAATTCATTCTGATAAGACATCTATGAGAGGTTTCGAAAAACAAACGCAGAGGTCTAGGATCAGTTTCATAATTGACCACTTTTGCGGATGCTCCGGATCTTGCGGTGGACCATACCATGGTCTTCCGGGCCCATATTCGGGTCACAACTAGGAGTTAATTTTGATAATTCTGATAAGACGTCTATGAGTGATTTCGAAAAAAAAACGGAGCTCTAGGACCATGTTCATGAATTTACCACTTTTACGGATGTTTCAGATCTTCCGTTGGACCATCCCATAGTCCCCAGAGTCCAAATTCCGGGAACAACTCTTAAATCATTCTGATAAGACGTCTATGAGTGGTTTCGAAAAATTTATCGAGCGCTAGGATCAGTTTCATGAATTGACCATTTTTATGAATGTTCTGGATCTTCCGGTGGATCGTTTTGTGGTACCGTGGGTCCATATTTGGGTCACAACTCCGAATTCATTCTGATAAGACGTCTATGAGAGGTTTCGGAAAAAAAACGGTCAACTTTTACGATTACTCCGGATCTTGCGGTGGACCATACCGTGGTCTCCTGGGCCCATATTTGGGTCACAACTACGAGTTCATTCTGATAACACGTCTATGAGTGAGTTCGAAAAAACCACGGAGCTCTAGAACCAGTTTCATGAATTTATCACTTTTACGGATGTTTCGGATCTTCCGGTGGATCGTTTTGTGGTACCGTGGGTCCATATTTGGGTCACAACTCTGAATCCATTCCGATAAGACGTCTATGAGTAAATTAGAAAAAAAAAATACGGAGCTGTAGGATCAGTTTCATGAATTGACCATTATTACGGATGTTGCGGATCTTCCGGTGGACCATCCCGTAGTCCCCAGAGTCCAAGTTTCGGTCACAACTTTGAATTAATTCTGATAAGACGGCTATAAGCGGTTTCGAAAAAAAAAAACACGAAGCTCTAGGATCAGTTTTATGGATTTACCACTTTTACGGATGTTCCGTATCTTCCGGTTGACCAAACCGTGGTCCCCAGGGTTCAGATTCCAGTCACATTTTCATGAGACGTCTGTGAGTATATTAGAAAAAAAAAAACTGAGCTCTAGGATCAGTTTCATGAATTGACCACTTAACATAATGTTCCGGATCTTCCGGTGAACCATCCCGTAGTCCCCAGTGTTAAAATTTCGATCAAAACTCTGAGTTCGTTCTGATAAGACGTTTATGAGCGGTTTCGAAAAAAAGGGGGAACGCTTGGATCAGTTTCATGAATTAACTTCTTTTACGGATGTTACGGGTCTTCCGGAGGACCAGACTTGTGACTTTCCGGATGCAATTTTTTCCAAAAGGTTGTCATCTAGGGTAAATGTCGGCTTCGGCACCCATTGACTGTTTTCGGCAACCAAAATTTAAACGTTAATTTCACTATGTTTTCCCATCAACACACTTCCCTGAATGCATTCAAACGATTCTTTAGTCTTTCAGCTTCAATCTGATTGTATGTGTACGTCTGAGCAGTCCTGTTATGGCAGATTTTTCTTCAAATGAAGCATACGTACTCTAAAATGGGGTTGATTTCAAGTTGCCGATAATAGAACAGCTGGTTAACACGCAGTTGGGAAGGTTGCCGAAGAAAACGAGGCTGCCGACAATAGTCACACTCACATGAGAAGTTTGGAGCGTTGTAAAAACGCTTTCAAACAGTTTTGAAGAATTCTGTCGATTAAAATGGATAGAGAAGCAAGCAGCAGATGAATGTAAACCAACAGACACGTCATATATGTGCGTGACGCTGAGAAAATGCTAATAGAAGTGTGGACACTGCTTAGATTGACAAGAATACGTAAATTCCCCTATCTTGTTATTAACTTTTCAGAAGACACCAGAAGGTTATATCTTCAAATTACCTCTACAATAAGAGTTTGTCCCCAATTACCTCTTCTTTTTTTCCTTGATTTATTTTCCGTCGATCATGTTGAACCCGATTGGGATTGAACTCATGGTGGCGCCGATTTAGATTGAACCCAGGCCTGCTGGGGTGAGAGGCAATCACGCTTACCACTACACCACTGGCGCCGCTTACCTAATTAATAAACATATGATACGTGTATTCGTTAATGCTGGATCCCATAGTGCAGTCCCTATTATTCGTACTACACATACACGATTCCTAGACTGTACGGTAGATGACGACTTGAGTATGAAACAATCGATAGAACTGTTTCCGCACATGGAAGGTACGTGAGTAAATCGGCGATCATCTCTTTTGCCAGTGGTGGCGGGGGAGATACCCCTCATCATCTCTCCCCAACAGGGGAGTTTGGTAAAGGAGATGATTAACCCGATTCGTGCCTTCCTCAAAATTGACCTTTGCTCGCTTTCTACTCTCTATATACAATTTTCACACTGCGGTACTGTAACGGAACTATCAATTCTATACTTGCATCTTCTTATCTATCGTATAAAATGAACACTTTAAGTATGATATGTGTCGTTAAGCATTTCCAACTATATAAATTATTTCGTGTTCAAAAGTAAAAACAAACACTTTTAAACACAGAAATTAGTATCATACTAACTGTTCCGCTATGTGGTAGGGTTCAGTGTTTACTCGGCTGTCGACAGAAGCAGGCCACTCTCGATGTGTGTCACGCGATCGTCTGTTTACTCGGCAGCAACCATTGTGTGGTCCTCCTCATTGTTCTTCATCAGCAGTTCTTTCGGTCGATGCGTCTTCGACTTTGGAAAGCAACCGTTTTGTGATGAATGTGTGAGTGCTGACCACGTTTTGCGTCCATTGCTGCAATGGAAGCGCTCTGACCCCCGTTGGCGAATCTGCCATACAAGACAACCACTGGAAGCGGCTCCCGTTCTGGTGGAGGAGGTTTATTAGATAGCGGAAGATAAAATGTTTATTGTGCTGTACCTTTTGACTATAGCTTTAAGATGTATTGTATAGTGAACGAGAATCCTCGGCTCTGTAAAGTTAATTCGATTGAGCCTTATCAAATAAATTAATAACAAAAAAAAATGTGGTAGGGTTGATGCCAACGTTTATAAGTATGACAGAATATGCTTGCTTGCGTAGCTTGCAGAACGATAACGATTATTGGTTCTGTAAGGATTGTCTTTATGTAGTTAGTATTGGTATTTTATTATAAGTCATTCCATGTCTTATTTATTTTATACGCTGAGGAAGGTGTAATAAACGGTGAAACGTCGGATGACGGGCAATATATAATCGTTTGATTGCTGAATGACTGTGGCGTTGAAAAACATCGATAAAATAAATGTTGATGATAACGGCTTTCTCAGTAATAATACATCTAACGGCTTAGTTAAATCTGCCCGACTACTAAATCGTTAGCTGTATTATGACTAAGAAAGCCGTTGTCATCAAGATTCATCCATTCCTAGTAAAAACTGCATGGCAAATGCTTATGCATTTCCGATCTGAATTCGAACAATATGTTTCATAATGGGCCATTTTCTGATTTCATCCGTATCCAGTCAAATTAAAGATGTAGTTTGTGCTAGTATCCCAGTTTTCCACAGAATATTGGAAAAACAGCGCCAGAACATACAAAGTTCATTGCTCCTTATTTCCGCGTAAAATTCATATAATCACATTTGCGAATGATAATGACACCCATTTCCATTCGCCACATGAATATTCTGCTTCACATAAGGCAACGACGACGAAGATGATGGCAACGGCGTTCCTGTTTATGGGGGAAAACGGTCCAATATGCATCTGTGAGGTAAAGTGGCCCAAGTGGGTACATTTTTCATACCCCTTCAGTTACTTAAATAAAGATTAAATTTTCAATTATTCAACCTAACATTCTGCTCGACAAATCCACAACTAAGAAAAGGTGAGTAATTTTAATTCACGCGTGCGTATAGTTCAGTATCCCCTTAACAAGTTCTCTGCTCAGCCACCGTACCATCTCAGGAGCAGAAATCATCCAAGTAGATTGCAACATCCCACGGATATGCTGTGTGGAAACTGGAAACTATGTCAGGGGTGTCAACAAACAATGAAGGCAGCCGCCAGACCTCGACGTACAGACAACGCCAAGACTGTACCGGAAACTGAACGTAGATGTGTTTGTGTGTGTTTGAATGTATGTGAGTGCGCATTAGTTGTTCTGAAAGTGGCAGAATTTTTGAAAACTGCCAAGCATTTGCCTCTCACATCCATGCCACTGCTACACTGTTCCTACTGTACTGATACTGCAGAGGGATGTCGTTGTCGGTTGGATTCCTTTGGGAAAGATGGCAACGAAAGCCCAGTTGGATTTGTCAGGGAATTATGCTGCTTTCCACTCGTTCTGGCCAAATATAGTTCAGCGTGTCAACATAATTTATTCAGTATTTTTGTTTCGTGTACCTACTGTTGTTTCGAGGGATGTGTTATGGAGCAAACAATCACTCCCAATCGGAAGCAGTATTGTTTTATTCATAGGACAATAAAATGTCTGGGATGGCGATTTTTGGCTCAGTGTAGACATGCTAAGGAAACGCAATCCCTAAAAAAAATATCAAGCAAGATGAATTAATGGATGTTTTCAAAGTTGAAGAGAAAGGTTTAAGATGCGAAGGCGAACCACCTTTTTTTTATTCTTGGCTTTGTCGCTCTTATTCGAGCTTGTGCCTGTTCTCCACTTACACTGGTTGTTTTGCAATTAGATAATGGTTCTCTCGAATACAGGATGGACATTAACGCGAGAAGCGAGTGGACCTTAGTTAAAATACGTAATGTTCACTGTAAAACGATTTTCATTCCAAATTGTAATCCATATGGTATTGGTTCAGCCGGATAACGCAAATCATATTGATGATATAAATAATTCTTCATTCCTAGATAGAGCTGGAATTAGGGCATAACAATCTTTGTAAACAATGATTTCTATCGATGATTTCTAGCAATCTCCGATAGCGATGACTATATTTCCATTTCGTTTGTCAGCTCAGATAATAATAATGAGAGAGAGAAGGATTAGTATTTTCCATTTAATTCCACTACTTTATTTGCTTATCCTTGACAGATACGCGTATTTCGTCTACAATGTGCAGACTTCTTCAGTGTCTTCAGTACTCGACTGAAGAAAAACATCGCATTTACCGAATATATATTAGCACAGGTACATTTTCACTTAGAAACTAGGTAAACTTAAATTTAATTTTCTATAGGAACAGGTACTCCGCTGCTTACTCGTTGATGTGTCCTAGGTCAGATAAGTAAATGACGTTCGATAGAATTATTTACTCGTGTAGTGGTAAGCATGACTGCTTCCTCACCCCAATGGGTCTGGGTTCAATCCCAGTCGAGGCCGGCAGGATTTATCTGAGGCATAAAAATCTCTGGTCGCGTCTTCCTTCGTAAGGGAAGTAAATCAGTTGGTCCCAGCCCTTGTGTGTTGAATGGATGCGATATCCTACGCAGGTGTGGAAGCTGCCTTCCTGTACATTCGATTGCCGTCAATGGATGACAATCGATGTCCGTCGGTGATTGGCACTAGATTGCGGAACAGAGACCGACGTTAAATAAATGAATCTAGATAGAGCTGGAATTAGGGCGTAACAGCTTTTATAAACAATCACTTATTTCGATGATTTCTAGTAAGTTAAGGCACGCCCACGCAAACCAACACAACTGTCAGATAGGGGAAGTCTTCCTCTAATAATAGACGGTCCTCCTGGAATTCATCGGGTAGATTATGCCTAACGTCCATTATGCCTAACGTTCTTTATGCCTATCGTACATTGTGCCTAAGGTCCGTATGCCTAACGTAGTGTAGCTGTCAAACTCGATTTTAAGCAGCTTCCCGGTCAAAAGTTTTACATCACGACTGGACGTGGGGATGTGCCGGGAAGATTCAAGGCGCTGATGATTTGAAGATTTAATAAAAGTACTGTAAAGTAACCATTAATGGTTTAACTGTCATATTTAGGTAGAAACGAAAACGTTACATTGGACTGTCATCGACAAGAATAAATGTTTGAAAAGACCGTTTCATGGTTAATGGACTTGCTGAAAATTAAAGTGATTAATATGTTGGTAATCTCAATTAAATCTACATTATCAACTAAAAGATCAGGTACCAACTAAATTGAAATAATTATTAAAATATAAATACCCACTTACTTGCCTACTTATATTAATCTATAAAGGATTTCACAACATTGAGGTTATTACTACGATTCGTGCACTAGGAAAGGATCCATTTGACCTACACTCCCGAGCATAAGTTTAAGGACACCCCCAAAAAAACATGACAAATTTGTTATGATCATATCTCTGTCATGTTATTTACGTCCAATTTTCGTTCTCTTTAGATCATTTGAAAGGTATTGAATGGAACTTGCCTTGTAGGTGAATTGTCACCCCCAAAAAAACATGACAAATTTGTTATGATCATATCTCTGTCATGTTATTTACGTCCAATTTTCGTTCTCTTTAGATCATTTGAAAGGTATTGAATGGAACTTGCCTTGTAGGTGAATTGTTCAATATAATTTTCAAATATTGTGTGCTACTTACCCAAAGTTACAATATTTACTCTAAAGAATCGTGACTGATTTTCTCAGAATTGGGTTAGCCAAATTTTGAAATAAAAGTAGTAGTAGAACACTAAGGGATCGTCCATTAATTATGTCACACTTTTAGGTGGATGGGGGGGAAACTCTGACGAGCCTTACAAAAAACAATTAAGGTCCATATAAAAAATGTTACAAAGGGGGGGAGGGGGTTTGTTTAAAAAGGGGCCAAATTTGCGTGACATGATAAATGGACCTTCCCTTATGCTATACCATTCAAACCATTCAAATAACCTTTGGTGATCGAAAATTGAATAAAACATTTGGGGGTGTCCTTAAACTTTTCATCGGTAGTGTAGTTTCCCGTGAGTTAAAACTTACAGCTAAAATGCATATAATTATCAAACAGAACAACGGCGCCGGTGGTGTAGTGGTAAGCGTGATTACCTCTCACCCCAGTAGGCCTGGGTTCAATCCCAGTCGGCGCCGCCGGGATGTTCTGAGGCACAACATCTCTGATCACGCCTTCCTTCGGATGGGAAGTAAAGCCGTTGGTCCCCGGTTCATGAGTTGATGGGTCGATAGGTAGGGTCCAGGTGTGGGAGCTGCCTTCCTGGCACGTCGGTAGCATTGGTGCTCAGCACGGAAAACAAGATCGACGGAAAAAACAAATCGAAGGAAAAAAAAATATCAAACAGAACAACTTTACTATAACTAGGAATCGGGCAGTCGTAAGCCTATATATTTGAGGTAAAATTAGAGAGCCAAAAATCTAGGAGGAAAGAGGAAACTAAAATTGCAAGAAACGATAAAATTAAAACTAAATCTAATTCAATTAATAAATTTCAGTCTTATATGTTAAGTGCAAAGTAGATTTTCAAGAAGAGTTTCTCAACCAGCAGTCCGAAGAAATGGAATTTTAAAGCTTATTGAATCACGAATAACAGGTCTTTTTGTGCGGACCAATTTACTTTTAGTCAGCCTTTATGTATTTCATATCAAAGCATATCTTTATTTGTCGCTGCAACTATATGAAATCTTGTACAAATGTGATTTTTGTTACATTATCTGGTTATTGGCTCCGAGTGGTCCCCAGATGGCCCACCGGAAGTTCCAGAACATAAGCTAAATTTATTGCTACGTAATTTTAATCCATGTAATTATGATTTTTGCTATTTGAATTTTTGTTATTGGTTCTGAGTGTCAGTAGACCCGGAAGATCCGTAAGATTGCTGGTTTTGTAAATTTGATCAAATTATCACCAAGATGGAGGCAGCTGGTTCGATTCCCAGTCTGCTCCAAGAAATATTTCGGTTTGCAAATTCACAAACTTCTCTTGGTATATAGTATCATTGTGAGTGCCACACAATATACAATTTTACGCATTGATTGGCTTAATAGGCTCTCAATTAACAACTGTGGAAGTGCGTCTATAACACTAAGTCACACTACTAGTCTCACTAAAGTATTCTGTGTTATTTCTGATATATCCCACGACATTTTGACGTAAGTCCGTTATCTTTGTTTGATGATCTTGAGTTGCTAGTTGCGTTGTAATAAACTGTAACATCAGCGCGGAAAATAGACAATGCTCATCCCCGGGTGATTTCTTAACGCCGTTTAGAATGGTTCAACGGATGTGAAATGACGAAACACCGAGGATCTATAATACCCGTAAAATGGATTGCATCGTAGATTTGGCCTAATGTGATTTTTCTCTGAAGCTGAAGAAGATGATCGAAGGGGTTAGGGCTTAATCATTTACCAGTTCTTTACAAATCATTTTACGAAACGACAGGATCTAGTTTGCCTGATATATTTTGATGCTATTGATATAGCTTCTTACAGATTTTAGGTAGCTGTCTCCTGTCAAAGCTCATTCATGAGTGGAAAAATTAGCCGATCAGAAACGTCTCGTAAATTACCCATACACTGGTTGGCGTCGTATGACAGTGACGGTTTCATTCGATTAGTTTTGTGTAACATTGCATAGTGCTGACTTATTGGTAAATAGTTGAGCAAGAGAGAATCGCTAATATAAAGCTCATTAATCATCTCACGCAGAAGGTCACAAGATCTCATCTTATCCTGCGACATATATGACCTAGTGAACGACCTATAATGTTTTTAAGTTCTTATAGCAATACATTAATATAAGTACTATTTGTAGCAATATACACTATAATAGCTCTATACTGTTGTTTACAATGGCTCTTAAGAAATTGTTAAAAACACAAATCTTCATACAGTTTGTTAATATCGCAAATCGTTAACAATGCACAAAGCAAGCATTATCGGTAGTGCAACCACCAAGTTATGAACATAAAATAACATCTATTCATCATCCAATAGTTGCTCAAGAGAATGAACAAGTTAGTGAATCTAATACACTCATAAATTTTCTTTTACAAACTCATGCTACAATATGCATCTCACCTTTCTTCAATTCTAACATTTCAAAACAGCGAAAAATCTTGTGGTAAGTATAGGGTTCAACGTTTTCTAGACTGCTCCGGAAATCGAATCCACCGCCTCCAGATAGGCTACTGTCTAAAACCCCAAAACTTTGAACGGATCTTCTAGCGGGTCATACCAATTCTGAATCAATGAGAAACCATTTTCATGCTTATTTATAATTTTTAGCATTTAGCATTTTAATTATAATTTTAAATATACAGATGATGTTTAGGTTTTAATACGCTTCTAAATGTAAGAAGAAGTATTTCTCGCAACTGCAACGAATTGAAAAATAATACAAGCATGTTCATCTTTAAGACGCATATGAATTCAAACTCAATATATTTCATTGCTGGAAAAAGTGCCTAAGGACCATAACATGTTTTAGATTTTTACGATCTAGTTTAATAAGATTTAACGTTTTGGTTCAGAAACCGATTCTGAATCAATGGGAAAATTTAAAGGTTGGTTAGATATACCATTTTCATGCTTGTGGCAAATGTGTTCAGTTAAATACCTCTACAGGAAACTCCCAGGAAAGTTACCAGATTATGATATTGCCATGTAACACATGACACCACATGATGATTTGAAAATAAGCCTCACTTTCCAAATTCTCTCGGGAAGTAATCAGAGTCTCAACCCAAAACCCATCATGTGAAATATAAAATTACAAGGAAATTCTAAACTATAATCAATGTTGGTCATGTTGTTTGTTCAATATATTCACAAAGATCGAGTATTTATCTAAACAACATTAGAAATCATTTCGATACTGTTCCGAAAAGATAATCAGATGTAGATAGGAAATTTAAAATGACTTTTCATTTTCAAAAATTTTGTTCCTCAGGGTAGAGAATCGCTTTTTAATTTGTTTTTGCAAATCCCGCCAGATAAATTTCATGACAGGGTTGCGTGTTCTTTGATATTGCCTCGTACGGACATTTTTAAGCCGGATTAAGAGCTGAAGATCGTCGTCTATTATAATTGAGTCGAATTTAACCTCGCATTTCGGTACTGAGGCAGCTCTTGCTTCAACTTTAGAAGTTGTCAGAGATTCAAGAGCATTATTAACATCATCTTTGGTTTGCAAAGGAATGTTTGGATCGAAGCTATATTCCATAAATGTTCGATATTGCTCCCAATCAGATCTATAGTCACTGGCGTGCACAGGGTGGAGCAAGGTGGGGCAATTGCCCCCTCTTTTATAAATAAGATTTTTATTTCCACATTTACAAAATTAGAATATAAAATAACTTGATTTCTTGATAACTGGATACTTGATACTTGAAAATAGCTTCATTTCATAATACAAGGGCACTGAAAACCTTTTATTGCATCAATTCCTTTGAGATGGTCCCTGAAAATTGCACCACAAAGGTGCATGAAGGGACAAACTTCAATGAAATTCAATGGTATTTTTTTCAGGGTGGTTCATGGAGAGTTAAAAGAAGAGGGTAAATTTAAGGTTGAAAAAAATTACCTTTGTGGTGGTAAATCGAAGAAAAAGCTGTTTATTGAATTTTTCTTGTGTAAAATTATCACAAATTAAAATTAATAACTCTGGTGGAAAAATTGAATCACGCTAAAAATTTGGAGGTGCACATTTAATTTAAAATTTCTGGTGGAAAGCTCGCAACACTGTGGTGAATGTAGAAGCAAGGTTTATTAATTTTTCTGGTGCATAATTTGCATCGTTCTGATGAATGCAAGCTTCATTGAAAATTTATGGTGGAAAATCTTCACCATTCTGGTGCATGCTTGAATTTGAAAAAAAACTGACAATTTTTGGTGCACCGTTCTGGTGAATGGAGGACCATGCTTTATTGAAAAATTTGCATCGCTCTGATAAATGAAATGAACAGAAAATTTCTGGTGGAAAACTTCCACTGGTCTGGTAAATTAAGGCATAAGCTTTATTTAAATTAAGCTATATTGAAAATTTCTGGTGGAAAATCTGCACCGTTCTGGTGAACGGATGGGCAAGCTTATCGGAAAAATTTTGGTCTTAAATTTGCATCCTTCTGCTGAATAGAGAAACAAATTTAATAATAATTTCTGGTGTAAAATTTGCACCATTCTGATGGTTGGTGGGAAGCTGCTTCACTGAAAATTTATGATGAAAAATCCGAAAATAGGGGCAAGCTTTATTTGGTGGAAAACCTGCAACATTCTGATGACAGGAGAAGCCAGCTATATTGAAAATGTCTGGTAGAAAATGGAAAATCTGCACGAATCAGAAGATTAGAGAAGCAATTTTTATTGAACATTGACGGTGGAAAATTTACACCATTCTGGTCAGTTGAAATTTTCTGGTTTAAAATTACCATTTAAATTTAATAATTGAAAATTTCTGGTGTTAGATTTGCAACAATCTGCTGCATGGAGGGGCAAGCTAAATTGAAAATTCCTGATGTATGCACAGTGCTGGTGAATGTAGGGGCAAGCTTTATTGAACATTTCTGGTTGAAATAAAAAAAATACAACGTTTTGGTGAATGGACGGACAACTTAAACTTTACTTCGGAGAAGAACCTCAAGGGTATTGAATTCTGAGGACTGTTCTAAAAGAAAAGATTTCTGGGGATGATTCCATGATTATTCTGCAAATAATTTCTAGTTAATCCTGCAGATAGTTCCAAGGTAATGTCGAAAATAATACCGAGATAATAAAATTTTGAATGAAATTCCAAAGGGACGTTGAGGAAAATTTCAAGGGAATTCCGAGGGTAATTTCAAGCTCATTCTTGGAAGATATTCAGGAGAATAAAGAGGAAATTCTTCTGAAACATTAGGAAAATTTCAGTTACAAGGTGTTCTGAGAAAAAAAAGTTCTAAGATATTCCGAGAAGAACCTCAAGGATATTGAATTCTTAAGAGAGTTCCAAAATATTTCTGGGGAGAATTCAAAGAAAATTCTGTGGATAATTTCTAGTGCATCTTGCAGATAGTTCCAAGATAATTTCGAAAAGAATACCGAGAAAATCAAATTTAGAGTGTAATTCCAAAGGGATTTCAAGCAAAATTTCAAACTTATTCCAAGGATAATTTCTAGCTTATTCCGGAAAAAATTTCTGAAACTCTAAAGGAATTTCAGTTCCAAAGTGTTCTGAGAAAAAAAAAACATGAAGAGTTCTAAGTATAATTCCAGTGGATTTCTGAAATGAATTTCAAAAGAAGACTTAGGAGAGTTCTAAAGAATCCGAAAAGAACCTCAAGGATATTGAATTATGAGGACAGTTCCAAAGGATTTCTGGGGAGTATTCCAAAATTCTGCAAATAATTCCTAGTGAATCCTGCAGATAGTTTCAAGATAATTTCGAAAAGAATTCCGAGAAAATCAAATTTTAAGTGAAATTCCAAAAGGATTTTAAGAAAAATTTCAAGTGAATTCCGAGGATAATTTCAAGATCATTCCGGGAAAAATTCTGAAACTCTAAAAGCATTTCAGCTCCAAGGTGTTCCGAGAAAAAATCATGAAGAGTTCTAAGTATAATTTCAGTGGACTTCTGAAATGAATTTCAAAAGAGCTCTTAGGAGAGTTCTAAAGACATCCGAGAAGAACCTCAAGGATATTGAATTATGAGGACAGTTCCAAAGAACTTCTGGGGAGTATTCCAAGAAAATTCTGCGAATAATTTCTAGTGAATCCTGCAGATAGTTCCAGGATAATTCCGAAAAGAATACCGAGAAAATGAAATTTTAAGTAAAATTCCAAAGGGATTTCAAGCAAAATTTCAAGCAAATTCCGAGGATAATTTCTAGCTCATTCCGGGAAAAATTTCTGAAACTCTAAAAGAATTTCAGTTCCAAGGTGTTCTGAGAAAAAAATCATGAAGAGTTCTAAGTATAATTCCAGTGGACTTCTGAAATGAACTTCAAAACAGCTCTTATGAAAGTTTTAAAAAAATCCAAGAAGAACCTCAAGGACAGTTCCAAAGGATATCTGGGGAGCATTCTCTCAAGGAAATCTGAAGATGGACTATTTTGCAACTGTATAAAATTTAAAGACAGTTATTAGTTTGCCATTGAACCTTGGTCTATTGTTGTCTTTTTCAATAATTCGTCTAAGAATCTTCTCTGAAAATTTCAAGTCATTTGTTACCGTGGTTAAAAAATTACAGCTGTTTATGTGCGTTGTAATATATTCGGGATTGTCCTTTGTATCATCTTTAAAACATGTTGAATGTTTAGCATCATTTCGTGTCACCCCGACTGGCGGTACTTTGGGACAGGGTTGACATGCTCAATCCAATCCAATCCAAATCGTTAACAATCCTGTACTCGCTTGTCAAAATAGTTTTTTTGTTAAACCTTTTAAATGATCCTTTTAGCCTTGGAACGTACTCGCAACGGTAATAGTAAAGTGTAACTACAACAGCATATAAGGGCTTACAAAACCTTGAAACAGTCAAAAATAACTGTAACGATGTCTTCAAAATATACAAAAATGTACTACACAAAATTTCAGAAAGGTAACTGAATAAAAGATGATATCAGTACCTTGAAGAATATGTTTTCTTTGGTTCATATTTTTAACCTGTAAAGAAGAGCATGACGCAAAACATTATTACAACGATTCCTGCAGGGTTCCGAAATTGGAAGAAAGTGACGCAGTGGAAGCGTGGAAAAATTTCAAAACCAGGGAGGGTATCGACGAAGAACTGGACCACCAAAAAACAGCCAGTACACAAGTAACCGTATTCAAAATGACATGATTACGTTGTTGCACAATGTACTGTTGCAGAACATTGCGAAAACCTTGCGAGGAACACCAGTGGCAATAATTGTAGATGAGACGAGCGATTGTGGCCACCACGAGCAGTTGGTGATTGTGATCAGGTATATTGATAATGATGGGATTAAATTGCCAATTCCATTGGCTGTCTGAAAGCAGTTTGCATTGAAGAAGATGAACCACCACCGGAGCAAAAAATAAACAAAATTAGCTAAATTGAACAGTAGAGAAACAGTGGTGGATGAACAGTACTCCCCATCCCCAGATTAAATGCACCATAGAAGAAAAAAATTGCCCCTCCTTAACAAGATTCCTGTGCACGCTAGTGTCTATAGTAATTGAAAGTAGAGCTAATTCTTGGTATATTTCAAAAGTTTCTGGAAGCTGATCAGAACCGAAATCAGCATGGGCAACGAATTGGCTACAAAGTTGACATGAATCAGTTAAGACCAAATCAATAGTTAAGACCATTTCTTGGTGAAGAAAAGCATGTTGGGCTGTTTGATTATTGAATAGTGCAAGTGAAAATGCGACATTTTTACGGCCACTAAAGTCGTACGCCAATGCACGCCACCGCCAACCAAAGCCGAGGCTAACACAACTTCTACACCGCCGCCACGATATCGACAATTGGGGTTTTGTCCTGACAAACATTGATAGTAGGGGAAATGGATGTAATGTCGGCCTTAATGCTCCTAATTTGGGCCCATACATAAATTCTGCAATCGATTAAATTTTCAATAGCGAACAAAAATATCCAATAGTACCGTCCCAATGACGCGTTCATCTCAATAAAATTCATAAATAGCAGATTTTTAGCGATGGGCCCAATCTTAGACCCATAGGCCACCATTAGAGACATTTCCCCTATTTGTTACTTTCTTAATCTAGCGCGGTTTAGCACCAAACAGAATGTTATTATTAATGATGGCTTCCAAATTTATTTACCTTTCCGTATGTACTGTAATATTTCATAAAGAGAAGCCAATCGTTGAGATATTGTCAAAAGTCTAACACTGCTTCTTGACGCGAAACTCGGCCTATGGATTCTAAACTCGGCCTAATGCATTGAAACGCCATTGAAACGCCAATGAAATCACTTCGGCCTATCGGATGGAGATAAAAATTGATTCGGTCGGAGCGCTACTTTTTTTTTTGGGAATAATGGGTGCAAACATTCATATCACGCGTTCTCAGTGACTTCGTTCGGTAGTTTTTTTGACTCAAGTATCGTACCAAATGCATAATTGACTTGTTAACTCTGAAATCATGGATTTATTTGAAGTTGTCTGCTCGATAGCCCCAAAATGGGCGATTAGGCCGAAGTAGTTCTCTACCCTATCAAATTTTGAGTTTTCGCTCAAGACTCTTATGCGACTAGACTGCCATGCGTTTCAATTGATACATAGCTAACATAGTTACATATAGGGGAGAACAGTACATAACGCACCCCCGGGGTAAGACGCACTTTTTCATTTTATTTTTAGTTTTTCTTGGAATTTTTAATCCAATTCTAGGATTTATCATGCAGGATTTTGAGTTCAGATGCTATGCTAGAAGTGCTGCTTGATAAGACAACAAAAAAGTTACGTAAAAGCGATGAAAAACACAAATGAAAGTCAGCTGGTGCGTTCTTAGACTTAAAATGATCTTTATTTCTTGTGTTTGTGTGGTTTACATTTTATGAATTTTTCAAGTGACACAGATGCGTCTTTTCAACTTTAGTTCATTTGAGATTTTAATTATTATTTACAGTTACTAGTCCTATCAGGCCTATTTTAAAGTATGACCACCTTGGTGGGATTGGTTTGATTTGAATTGGAAAAAAAAGGAGACTACTTATAACTACTATTTACAACTAAAACTAACCTACAACTACTATATACACCTAACCTACTATATACAAATTGCTTATCAAAGCATGTTCTGATAAATTACATTTTTCTGCAAATTTAGTCTTAATTTCGTTAATTCTTGAATCTATTTTGGCAATTCCTGCCTCTTCGTGTAAATTTGTTATTCTAGTGTCGAAAGGACGATCAAGAACCATCCTCAGCACTCTATTCTGTGCGACCTGAATTTTGTTCCTGTGAGTCTGTGCACATGATTCCCACACCGGAGCTGCGTAGAGGATCGCAGGTGCTATGATTTGTTTGTAGACGGCCAGTTTGTTCACCCTTGAGAGGCGGGATCTGCGGCAAATCAGCGGATACAGACACCTAACCAAGGCAGAACACTTGATTACGGTTTTCTCCACATGCGAACGGAAGAGGAGCTTTTCATCGAACAACATCCCGAGATAGGTTACTTCGGCGGACCACTCAACCCTTGTGCCATCCATGATTACAGTACAAGATGGAGCCGGTTTCAGTTTGGGCGATTGCCGATGGAGGAACATGATCGCTTGTGTTTTGGTGGCATTGATTTTGATTTTCCACGTGGTGGCATAATCAGCAAAGGCGTTAAGGCATCGTTGAAGTTTGTTCGTTATTTCGCGAGGCATCCTTCCTTTGACGGCTATTGCGGTATCATCTGCAAACAGGAAAAACACGCAACCGTCACCGAGGGGAGGAATGTCGGAAGTGTAAATGATGTAAAGCAAGGGGCCCAGCAGACTACCTTGCGGGACTCCTGCTGGGATCGAAAACGTGTCTGAGAGACAACCATTCAACGATACCTTAAACGACCTTTGCTGGAGGTAGTTACGGGTGATTTTAATAAGATGTAAAGGAAAGTTGAAGTTACAAAGCTTGTACACAAGTCCATCATGCCAAACATTGTCAAACGCCTTTTCAACGTCTAACAAGGCCATGGCTGTGGACTTGGATACAGCTTTGTTACTTCGGATGTTATTCATCACCCGTACTAGCTGATGATTGGTGGAGTGCCCCTTTCTGAATCCAAACTGTTCCGGAAGGAGAATGTTGCTTTCCTCCACAAACTTGAGCAAACGATTGAGAATGAGTTTCTCGAACAATTTGCTCAGCGCTGAAAGGAGGCTGATTGGTCTGTAGCTTGAAGGCAATGTTGGATCCTTACCGGGTTTGCGGGTTGGTATGATTTTTGCTACTTTCCAGATGCTTGGAAAGTAGTGCAGTTCCAAACATCTGTTGAAGATAGCGGTTAGAAGAGACTGCACTTTCATGCTGAGTCTCTTCAAGATCAAGTTGAATATACCGTCAAACCCGGGAGCCTTCATGTTCTTGGTGCATTTCAGCGCTGAGCAAATTTGTTGTACTGTAATCATATCCGCCGGAGGCACGACACAAGGGGAGGTATCTAGGTTTTGAACGCATTGCGCAACCTGATCATCGAGCGGACTTTGGATAGTCGAGCCAAGCAAATGCGATGAAGCGACATGCTCGCCGATCGCATTTGCTTTCTCCTGTGGGGTAATTAAAAGCCGATCGTCATCATTTTCGACTTTGAGAGGTGGAACGGGTTTGGGATGATTTTTCAGGACCTTGGCTACCTTCCAGAATGGTTTGGAGCGGTCATCCAGATTCTGGACAACACGCCCGAAACTTTCATTTCGGAGTGAGTCCATTCTGGAAGCAATCTGCCTATTCAGATCGGCCATTTCACGTTTTTTGCCCAGATCTCCAGTCCTCTGAAACTGGCGTCTACGA